>NC_064639.1:101237655-101862655 GCF_023864345.2 Schistocerca serialis cubense | reverse complement strand
TAATTTGTTTTCTTAATTCGGAAAAAAAGCTCAGTTAATCATTATACATGTACAGCAATGTAATTACAGGATATATATACAGCCGCTTCGGTTGCACAAAACCGAAATGGCTGTATATATGTATATATATATGTATAATTAAATAACATACGGTTGATGGATCACAGTGAATCAAATATTTGAAACTTGTACAGCAGCTAGTTGTAAACTACATTTGATGTTTTGCTTTCTAGTGCAAAGACGAGTAAGTTTTTTGCTTGTCTAACATGTGAACACACTACATGCAATTGTCCATGTGAGAAACAAGATTGGAATGTCGGCGTTTGTGCGTTGTTGATACTGATATTGTACGCTGATTTTGCCGAAAATTGGAGTCATTTAAAACTGAAAGGTAAGGTAAATAAAATGATGGTATGAATACAGATTTCTGTTTTTTCTTTTCCGATTAATATTTCCGCTTCTATAACGATATTTTTCGGAAGCACACATGATACATTGGGCGAATTTAGGAATTATGTTGGAATATTTACGCGTTCGTCTTGCTTCATCACTTTATGCATAGATTTAAATGCACACACCAACAAAAGTTCGGTGTATCATGGAGTTTACTACAATGACTTATTATAAGAAACGCTACGGTCACAGGTTCGAATCCTGCCTTGGGCATGGATGTGTGTGGTGTCCTTAGGTTAGTTAGGTTTAAGTAGTTCTAAGTTCTAGGGGACTGATGACTTCAGAAGCTAAGTCCCATACTGCTCAGAGCCATTTGAACCATTTTATAAGAAACTCATTGAGGTTTTTGCACTACGTTATTAACAAAATAAACATTATTCTTTCTGAAAACAAGTACTCTGGTTAGTTACAAGATATCCTTACAAAACAAAGCAGGCTCTCTTCTAAGTGTACATCTTGAACACAAAAAGAGTAAAAATCGTTATCTCATGATGATGATTATCAGTCTCTAGTAGTGAGTATGTCCTACTCGCACAAGGATGAGATCTTTCACTCATGCTCTGGATGAGACAATCAAGTTTGTCTTGGGGTATGAGGTCCCACTCCTCGATGGCGGCTTCAGTGGCTTGGCTCAAATGGCTCTAAGCACTAAGTGATTTAACATCCGAGGTCATCAGTCCCATAGACTTAGAATTACTTAAACCTAAATAACCTAAGGACACTACACACATCCATGCCCAAGGCAGGATTCGAACCTTCGATAGCAGCAGCCACGTGGTTCCGGACTGAAGCGCTTAGAACTGCTCGGCCACCGCGGCCGGCATCTTCAATGAGGTCCTGATGATTGTCAAGTGGACTCAAACACGCTGTGCAATGGCCACCTTCAACAGATCCCGTGCATGCTCAATTGCGCTCATGTTTGGGGACTGAGTTGACCAATGTATTCTGTCGGTAGTGCATCTTTGGAGATACCGAGACACTATTAGAGTACGGTGCGGTCTTGCATTGTCATCGACTGCAATGAAATCGTCACCGACTTCACGTCTGTAGGGTCTTACAGTGACTTCTTATAGTAAACCCATTGAGGTTTGTGCAATACCTTATTAAGGAAATAAACATTATTCTTTCTGAAAACAAAAACGATTCTGGTTGGTTACAAAAAATCCTTACAAAAAGAAGCATGCTCTTCAAAAGCCTTAGGACTGATGCACGCGCTTTCAAATCGAAACTGAAGAGTTTCCTCATGGGTCACTGCTGTTCTGTTGGGGAGTTCCTTGAAAAATTAAGCTGATTCATATGTTAAATTGTTGATTGTGTTCACTTAAACTTAAAAGTTGACTTTTTCTGGGTTCATAAACATTTCATTTTTATCTGTTATTACTTTTATGTTGTAATTATATGTGCTTTTATGTTGTAATTTCATGTACTGACAAGTTCCATGAGCCTGTAGATATGCTCCTCAGTTTGGTCCTACGGAACTTGACGTGTAAACAAATAAATAAACGTTCGAAAACTTCCGTTAATATTCAAGAATATTGGTAAACGTTCGTGGGAATAGTGGTGTGTGACGATATTGCACGGGAAATCTGTTTGCGTGCTAGGTTTGGGGGGGGGGGGGGGGGTTATGGGTGTGGGGAGGGGTAGTGCCTGTGTGTAAGGTCCTCATGAGAGCTTCAGCGTACTAGGCAATAAAATTCTCGTTACTGCACACGGCTGGCCAGAATGTGTGGGATCGATCTCTTAGTACGGAAGGGTTGTCATACGCCGATATGCAGGTACTGATTGTGGTTAGCGAGTGTAATACGGACAGAGGTGTTGATGAAAACATAAGAGAGGTAGAGGTCAATAGCCGGGAAGGTGGCAGGTTGGGCTGAGGAGGCCATATAAAGCGGATGGGAGAGGAGTTGCAGAGGAGAATGTTTAGACACTGGGTTCAGACCATACAGATATCACTAATGAACCTGAACAAGACAAGGGTTTGGATATCAGCGCACACTCCGCTGCAGAGTGGAAATCTCATTCTGGAAACATCCCCCAGGCTGTAGCTAAGCCATGTCTCCGCTATATCCTTTCTTTCAGGAGTGCTAGTTCTGCAAGGTTCGCAGGAGAGCTTATGTAAAGTTTGGAAGGTAGGAGACGAGATACTGGTAGAAGTAAAGCTGTGAGTACTGGACGTGAGTCGTGCTTCGGTAGCTCAGATGGTAGAGCACTTGCCCGCGAAAGGCAAAGGTCCCGAGTTCGAGTCTCGGTCGGGCACACAGTTTTAATCTGCCAGGAAGTTTCAAGGGTTTTGATGTTTTGGGAGCCTGGGAAGATGTCCTCTAGATGGCTCCTGAAAAATTGGGCATAGAAAGAGCCATGCAAGTGCCCATGTCTGTGCCGCGGATTTTGAGGACAGATGTCCTGGTAACACCTCGATTTGATGCCGATCATGTGGTGTCACCGCCAGACACCACACTTGCTAGGTGGTAGCTTTTAAATCGGCCGCGGTCAATTAGTACATGTCGGACCCGCGTGTCGCCACTGTCAGTGATAGCAGACCGAGCGCCACCACACGGCAGGTCTCGAGAGACTTACTAGCACTCGCCCCAGTTGAACGGACGACTTAGCTAGCGATGCAACACTGACGAAGCCTCGTTTATTTGCAGCTAAGTCAATGGCTACGACCTAGCAAGGCGCCATAGCAATTGATAGTTATCGTATGAAGCATGTCTCATCAAGAACGATGTATACAAATGATGGATTAAAGTTAAGTATTCCAAAAGCTACGTACTTTTCTTTATAGCATTCATTCCGTATCCTGTTTCAGACCTCACGCCAGCCTGCTTGAGTTTAACGCGTGCATTTCGGCCTTCTCTAGCAATATAACAGATCATTTCACTCATCTCTCCACAGCCACAAGAGATACAACAACACAGTCAGTGGTGGACAACGAGGGAACCGAGAATAGCACCAGACATGAAATGCAGTGACTGATGGTGGTTGGTTTTGGAGGCATCGCGATCTTCACCCACAAACACTTTAATTTTCACATTTCTCCATAGCGTTAGCTTGCAACTCCTTTATTAATGTGTAGTAATACGGTGTATAAGATTTTTATCTGTTTTTGTAACTTGATTCCTTTAGCCACTTTTGCCATTGATTAAATTGGTAGTCCTGAGCGAAGTTTTATTTTTTAAATTAACGCAAGTTCTTCAACTTCTGTTTTAACATATGGAAGAATAACATAATGTAAATTACATGTCTTTGTTAATTTCTCACTTTCTGTGTAACGAAATGTGCAAAGACATGTGAAAATGTGCAATATACAATTTTCTGTGAGGCTGCTTCCTACATTTGTGGTTTTCCTTTTATCCTGTAACACGTTGATCCTACTGAAATGTATCAGTTGAACGACTTTTTGAATTTAAGAAGTCTTTTATTTGATGATGGAAGTGTCTCCTTCAGACTGCAGCAGTGTATTGGACTCTGCCTTGTGCACGTGTCACGTGATTGCACAAGAACCTTCCTCATTCAATATTCAGCACATTTTTACGTAACTCTATGTTGCATTTTTACCATTGCTAACAAACTGCTCCTTGAATAAATAATAAAGTCATGATGTTTTAATGTTATTTGTTGTAGCATTGTCGGTATTATTTATGGAGTCACATTTAGTTACGTTTCATTCTTCCTTTTCCCAACTTAGATCTGAAATGATACGCTAGTCAGGTCGTAACTGGTCTTATTAAAAAAAAACAGCAGTAAGCCAGACGGTGCTTTTCGTTTTAACTACATGTTCTGGAATTTTGTGCATAGAATTACACCGCCTAACAAAATAAGTGAAGCCCCAGAAGACAACTTTCAATGTAGTTTCCTACGCGAACACAACACAGACGGCTACACTGTATAAATGATTACAGTTTCAATTCTCCGTGACACGCAGAAAGGCCTACAGAGTGAATTAGTGTTGTTCGCGTCTAGTGGCTTTACCAGGTGTGATAGAACATATAACTGTCGTGAACAGCGTCAGGTCACTGTGAAGAACACGGAGATGCAGCATTCTCGTTTGTCTGACAGGTGTGTAGTTTTGGATCTCGATTTGTCAGCGTGGTCGAACCATGCTCTACCCAGATTTGTGGAGCAATTGTGTGCGACAGTGGTGCGATGTTGGATTGCTTGGGAGCGTGAAGGCGAGCACACTCCTGGCGGGCATACTCCGGTCCATCACGTCTGACCACCACGAGACAGGACCGCCGTTTTGTGCACCAAGCACTTCGTTTACTCCCTCACATCTGCGCCTGCCATCCGAGAACAGCTACCTGCAATAGTCTATGGCGCCCCGCACCCTAGGTTGGAGAGACCAGCAGAGAGACGAGGGAATTGCCGTAGCATGCGTAGACTGCCGTTAACAGCACGGCACAAACAGCTGCACTAATAGCAGTGCTGTAATCGGGAAGGATAGATTGCTGATTAATGACGTCGCGTTATGTCCAACGGTGATTCGTGATTCTGCAGTACCCCGGATGATTATCGTCGGCGAGTAAGGCAGCGACCATTTCTTCCGGTGTTTTGGAGTAAAACACTGGAGTTTTCCCTGGCGCCATGGTCTGGAGAGCTGCCATGTAGTAAGACTCTTGATATTTTTAAAAATATCCGTAATGTGCTATATCGGTATTTTTAAAAATATATCATTACCGACTCTAGATATGTCGATAAAATGCACCGACACATCGGCGGTAAAATTATCGAAGTACCGGTCCATAACAATATCGGCTTCACACTGCAAATATACTGACGGTTTTAGAGCTGTAGATTTCAGTATTGGAAATTTTGGAAATTTGTATTAAGTTCCTATGGGTCCAAACTGCTGAGGCCATCGGTCCCTAGGCTTACACACTACTTAATCAAACTAACTTACGCTTAGGAAAACACACACACACCCATGCCCGAGTGGGGAGTCGAACCTCCGACGGGGGCAACCGCGTGAACCGTGGCAAGGTGCCTCAAAAAGC
Organism: Schistocerca serialis cubense; assembly: GCF_023864345.2. Lineage (NCBI taxonomy): Eukaryota > Metazoa > Arthropoda > Insecta > Orthoptera > Acrididae > Schistocerca > Schistocerca serialis. The sequence goes on along the minus strand of NC_064639.1, from coordinate 101,857,208 downwards.
GTGGTTACCTTCACGACATTTAAGTATTGATTTATTATCAGATATTCCGTACATCAACAAACTAGGTGCCTGTCTATCCTACTTAGAGCAAGAATCGAAAGGAAATCGATGCACGTTCACGCTTGGTGATAACCACTTTGCTAACAATGGTAACTGCATGTAAATGGCAAAGTAAAATGTGTTCGATGAATCCTCGCTTGGTTTAGTCACATATCGAATTAGTCCGGTACACTTATTGTCGACTTCCTTGTTTTTCCATTTCTGCCAACGCCAGCGACCTAGTAGTTGTAGCGTCAAAATTGCGTCGTGAAGCTAAACGTGGCAGTTGCTATTGCTGGTACCAAGCGCCGATTACGTCAGCATTTCCCCTCACACGTCTTCGCCCACCGCAAAGACACATCTTGTCACTCAGTTTTTTGTTCATAATTTTTAGCAGCTGGTTTTGAAGAATTCCAATTTGTCGAAATAGTTGTAAGACCCCACACAGTGAAAGTAACATTATGTTCTACTACTATATCAAAAGAACAACTTTAAATATGTACCGAAAATTGCGGAAAAAATATAATATATAAAAACAGCAATCGCTTTCCCATTTTGATATCGATATATGGTGAAAAATGTGTCACCGATGTACACCCATATTCCTTGAAAAAGTTGATGTATCGATACATCGTTATTTTGTCAACAACCCTGGCGTGTAAGCTACGACTTGAGCTCCAGATCGGTAGTGGCTGAGGCAGCTCTGACAGCACAACGGTACGTCACGGACATCTTGTGTCCTCACGTGTTACCTCTCATGCGACTCTATTGTCGTGCTGTCTTTCAATAGCAGATTGCTCGTCCACACAAAGCACGTTTCTCTATGAACTGATGTACGTGATGTTGTGGTTCTGCCTTGGCCAGCAGTATGCCCAGACCTGTTCCTGACAGGAAACGTTTGGGACCAACTCGGACGTTGACTCCATCCCAGTGTTAGTATCCAGGCATCAAGGACCAGCTACAGCAACGACGACTTGCCGCATAATTCTGCGTCATTCTGCACCATGGGTCAGAGACTAACAACAGCTGGGCTAGGGAATTACCGAGCCATGCGTTGGTTGCCGCTGACGTCAGGGCACGAACCGATGTGTCTGGAGCGGGGCGGTGGCCGGGAACCGTGGACTGAAGAATAGCGTGAATCTGCATTACTCTGGATGACCATCGTCGGCGAGTTCGGTGGCGACATTCTTCCATTGTTTTGTTGTGAAACAGTGGTGTTTCTCCTGGCATCGTGATATGGAGGATAGTATCCAGGATGTCAAGGACCAGTTACACCATCTGACGGCCCGCTTGCGTCATAAGGGGACACAAAGGCTTTGTACGATCCTTTCCAACCTAATCAGTGGATGCACTCAGACCAGAGGGATTCTACGTCGCACTGACAATTGGACTCATTCTGGCCAATTCTTCGCAAATTTCAGTAGATTTTGTAATCACTGCAATAGCGTCACATATTGTTTCAACTTATGAAGTTTCGTTTCGATTCTTCTTCCCCTTTCTGTGCTTCACTTTGTCTGTCAGACACTGTTTATCAAAATCAGAGAGTGTTCTAGCGTCACACTGCACGTTGTCAAATAGAGTTGCGTTCTACAAAAACTACTGTTCGGTGGTTTAGGTACACTACTTAACTCACGTAGTAAATGGTAGAATTACGGGCGGTATTGCAGGAACTGGTGGGGAAATAAACATAAAGCATGTGTAAGAGAGACAGTGGGAGTCAACGTCTTATCTTTGTTTTATTGTTTGGTTTGCACGTAATTAGAATCGCAGTCATTCCGTGTTAGCCCAGTGTGTATCTTACATCCTTACAGAACACAAATTGCAATTTATAACTGATAAAAATTAGTTGATCACGTATCGTCTGCGCTTTCAAATAACCAAACCAATTGTTTGTGATTATGATGCAAATATAGTTTACATGTGCATATACAGGGTGGTCAGAAAATGTGTGAAATGCTTGTAGGGATGGTACAGGGCAGGTTGTACTGAGACATAAATGTCAAGAAAGAAATTCGATACGTTGCTCCGTTTCCGAGTTACTTAGCATAGAATTTAGCCAATCGGGGCGTCGCGCGCTCACATTCAAGCGGCCTGCCAGGGGCGGTGTTGCCCAACGGGTGCTTTGTCTCGTTAGCTGAAACTTGAATTTACGCACGCGACAATCTGATTGGCCAACTTCAGTGCTAAATAACTCGGAAACGGCGCAACGTATCGAATTTCTTTCTTAACATTTATATCTCAGTACAACCTGCCGTGTAACATCCCTACCAACATTTCACACATTTTTCTGACCACCCTGTATATATATGTACGACGAAGTATTGAAGTGGTTTGATATATTTTAGTTTTGCGTTTTTTTGTTGTGGATGGGGGCGTCCAGTTTCACGAAAATCTTGCTGCTGCTGCTGAGGAAGACAAATAAATGTATACTGATTTGTTTTTGGAGACAGTCCACCTTGACCAAAACGCAATTTATATTTTTCTCCTTATTTCTCCGACATGTATCGCTGAAGTTTCAGCATCATCAACACTTTCTTGTTATCTTCTTGTTACCTTGATTTGTTCACAGTTACCACCTGCAGCCGTACAGAACTTAACGTAGAACAGTTACATACTTCGAAAATTTACGATTGAGCATGTTATGGTTATCCCTGCCATTAACTAATACTGTGTGGAAGATTTTGCTTGTGTATTTCTGGGTGTGTGTGTGAATAGGTGTGAGTTTCATTTATTTAATTACTACCTTTTTTTATTTTTTATATTATCTTTTTCTCATAATAAAGCTGCTTCCATTTCTGGATTACCTGCTTCAATATTTTGCTGTATTCTTAGTAACACATTACAGTGATAACATCAAAGCTGTTATTAAACTGTATCTATTGTCTCCTTTTTGTACCACGTGATATCTTTATTCCTTGGGTCATCCACGGTTCATTTTTTGACTCCTATATAATGTGAGTTGCCTTTAGGGAAAAACAATTTTCAAAAGTGGGGGTAACTTTATTAATGAATGCTTTGTGTTTTCCATTTGAATAAGAAGTATTCTAAACATCTATCCAATTCATGTCTTTGAGCAATTTTCTGAATTTCTCAATTTTTGACTTATTTATTGCCGTCCTGTACTCAGATTTAATAGATTTTTTTATACTGAGAAGTTTCAACATTTAACACAAGATGCTGCATGTCATGATCAGATAGCCCATTTACTATTGGTTTTTTGATATCACTTTTTTCCTAGATTTGTCTACAAAGATATTATCAGTAGCAGTCTCAAAGCATTTACCTATCTTAGTAGCAAAATGCACCTATGAACTAAACTGAATGATAGTGTTACTGACTGCAATAATTGTTCACTGATAGGTTTTCAATAAATCTGCATTAAAATCACCAGCAACCACTACTTCCTTTTTTTCTACGATGAGATGGGACAACAGAGCTTCCAAATTTTTTATGAAGAGGTAAAAATTTCCTGAAGGTGATCTGTAAATACCTACTATCGTAAGGGACTTATTATGAAATACTACGTATGTTGCACAAGCTTCTAAGTGCTGCTCTGAGCAAAATTTATTAATATCAATATTCTTGAAATGAAAACGGTTTCTGACAAATATGGCAACCCCTCCTTTGTCCATATTTGCTGTACAGAAATAAGAAGCTAACTTGAATCCTGTAACATTTAACATATTTATACCAGTGGTCACATGATGTTCAGAGAGGCAGATTATATCAACTGGTTTGCTCAGTTCTAATTCTTCGACAGAAATAAGCAACTAATTAAGCTTACCCTTTAGGCCTCGGATATTCTGGTGCAATGATGATAACTGATTTTGTGTACTGGCTGGGTTACAACTGGATGAATCTGTGTGTGTGTGTGTGTGTGTGTGTGTGTGTGTGTGTGTGTGTGTGTGTGTGTGAGTGAGTGAGTGTGAGTGATTGTGTGTGTTTGGTGTTCTAGATGGTCAAATTTTTCGGTTCCAGGGCACCTCAAACAAAATGATAGCAACAAAGAGTAGCGAATAGTAAAATACATTACTTAACTTCTGTGATGCTGGCTACAGCAATTGTGAAATGCAGGTTTAGCCAATCTGTCCTGCGCTGACTACATTACCATGAACATAAAATAAATAGTGTTCTCTGAATTAAACTCGGAATAAAACTAATCTTCTGTCTTGATGTATTATTCGAAGAACAGTTCCAAATGAACGGTACTCAGTTAAACGTCTAGGCAGGCGGTCTCTGCCCATACGCGATAATTCTATTCGCTGTTTTACCAACTATCAATCGGCCACTGTTTATGTCTCACTCCGGGACTTGAAGACTTGAAAACGCGACGCACGTTCTGCAGGAACTCTCAAGCAAGTTTCGGACTGACTTACAACTTGCAACGGAAAACTTTTACTCGTGCACGATTACTTAAGGGCGCATCTCACTTCCTGATGGCACTGCCACTACGGGGCGAGGGGTATTCTTATGGGCAGCATGATTAGTTTGCGTGCAGCGATGTTCCGATGTTCTACGGTACTTCTGGCAACAACTGCCGCAAAGTCTTCTTGTGAGGTATCTCAGTACACAGTCATTTTCTTTACCTTTTTGTTGAAGAAGTTGCGTTTTCTAGCGCTATATGATAAATCTGTACTGTTTTCAGAATAAGATTTTTACTCTCCAGCGGAGTGTGCTCTGATATGAAACTTCCTGGCAGATTAAAACTGTGTGCCGGACCGAGACTCGAACACGGGACCTTTACCTTTCCCGTGCAAGTGCTCCACCATCTGAGCTACCTAAGCACGACTCACGACCCGTCCTCAAGGCTTCAGTTGTGGTAGAGTACTTGCCCTCGAAAGGCAAAGGTCCCGAGTTCGACTCTCGGTTCGGCACACAGTTTTAATCTGCCAGGAAGTTTCTGTATTTTTTTGTTTATTTTTACTACAACATATCTCTGTTTCTTGTTAAAAATCAACATTTTTCGAATAAAGCCTGAATCAGAGATTGACAGTTTCAGTTTTGCTGTAAATACTGTTTATTCTCAAGTAACAGACTATGTGGGACACAAATGTTCTGTAGGTTACCTGGCACTTTATTTATCATCACTTAGTTACTGGACCGTTTACCACTTCAGATTTTAGGGGGAATCGAGTAAGACATTGATAGCATACATAAAGAAAGCGATCGTTACGAGGTAACGCTCATTGAGCATGCAACACACCCAACATACAGATAATGCGAGTACGACCTCAATAGACCAAAGCTGCTAGGAAAACTACCGTAGTCTCGCATACTTACGGTAGTGGACGATAGCTTACGGTAGTTTTAGTGTCAAACAAATACGTCACCAGGCTCAGAGCGAACCGCAGACGTTTCCGCTGACGTCAGCTGAGTTAGCCGACCACACCTGTGTACTTAGTAAGAGAAGAAGACAGGCGAGAAAGCTGCGGGAAGGCCAGAACAGAGCAGACAGCTGACGCGAGGTAGCGTGACGGCAGGCAGCGCGGGGCTAATAGAGCCACGACGGGGCGGCGTGCACGCCACGCGAGGCCGGCCTCACGTACACGGCGCTCTTGTGACGGCGCGGCTGTGTCGCGCGTGTAACAGCATTAGGAGGACATCTCGCTGTGCGTGGCGTGCGGCTGTGTGGGAGGGTCAGAAGGCATGGCGGGGCGGGGGGACAACAGAGACACGGGAGGGGACAGAGACCGAGGCTGCAAGTGCCGCAGCCCGGAAGGTCCGCTACCTGCCTCCCGCTCCGTGAAAACTTTAATAGCGTGCGCCCGATAAACATCGGGACAAACTGTGCTACACGACTTTCTTATTTCCAGGACGACGGAGGGACAGCAGCGACGAAACAAAGTGGGTGCATCACATCAGGCGGACGGACCGAGCAGGTAGGGGGAGAAGAGGGGGAGGGTAGCGGCTTCTCGGAGCCTCGTATTTCAGGCTGGCTGACGGCGGAGATACCGCCGGCCTGTGCCCGCCGCGCCTTCCTCTCTCCCCCTGTTCTCCCCCCCCCCCAACCCCTCTCGCTTCATCATCTCTCCCCACCCCATCCATACTCATTCCCTCCCACAACCATTACCTAATCGTGGAGAACCACACTCTGATATGATACATCGGAAACGACATGTGAAACTACAATTTGGCTATCACGTAATTCCACTCTGTGCGGCCCGAGAATAAACACTGACTTACACGTATGGTTTAACCTCTGAATAGACACAGAAATAAGTTTTCGTGAATAAATTTGTACTTGCAGTTCAGCTACTCACAAAGGATCAATGTGGGCTGCAATTATTGCACATCAGCGAAACTTGGTAGATATTCCATTGCGTTAATGTGGAACAGATACACACTGAAAAAAAATAGTTCCAATTTTGGCTACCAGGTGTATATCTGGCGTTGTACATCATCTCCTCTACGTCTCCAGCGCTCTTATTGAACGAACTGTGAAGACGCCAGTTACGTAGTAACAACATCAGCATTACGCCATCCTCAATAGTTTGACCTTTACTGCCCGCATCCTATTCCTAATCCATTACATATGGATACATTTCCATATTTCATTCTTTCGTCTGGTGGCCAGAATTGGAATTTTCTTCCAATATATATCGATTCCGTTCCAGCGCATTAGATTATCTACCAAGTTACATCACCATATGATAATTACAGCCATCACAGGATCTCTTTCACTAGCTGTATTTTAATTACAACCACCATGTACATTTCTTACATTGAATCCCCATGACAGTTTAGAGCTAGTGAACTGAAAACGACGACTTGATGATTATTTCACCATCTGTTCCAAGCCGATCCCGGTCATTTTCAAATTGTTTTACTTTGTATGTGCAACGTGTTGGGCATGCACAATACTTACCACTGGATGTTTTGCCTAGGAAATTATTACATAAAGATACTACATATAAAAAGACCATACTAGAGCAATTGCAATTTTGTAAGCTCTTTGCTTTCCTACGTTATTATATGCCACAGAGTCATAGGTCATAAGTAAATCACAAGAGAGTACATTTCAGGCTGCATTAATCACATTTCTTAGAGCATTGAAAGGATGCAGTAGATTAGAAAGAATTGAGATTTATGGTATTAGAAACGAATTGCTCCTCTATAAATAGAATAAAACAAAACAGAACTGTCAGAACACTTTATCAGAGTAAGTAGTCATATGCTTAAGATATAAGAAGAGGGATCATGTCCCAGAAGGTCGAAGAAAAGATGGGTAAAGTAAAAGGCCAGTTACTACTCTGTGAATTATAGAAGAAGCAAAAAAATAAAAGAAACAATATTTGCACGCTTTGCAGGCAATCAAAAACTACTACATAAACCACTGTGCAAACTCCAGTTAGTAATAAAATAAACATTACGCCTTCCTAACATACAGAGTCATTATTTTTCGATGAAGATAGACATTGTGGAGGTGCTCGACGCGATTTTCGTGCGAAAGTGCCGTTGTGAAGTTGGGGTTAAGATTTCAAAAATCCATTGCTTTGAGTGTAGTAAAATACCGTGCAATCACAATTTCATTCCGCGCGTCTTAGCTACGGCGAACTACCTTTACTATCTACCATGCCAAATACATTGTTACTGATATTACCATCAAGCTACAAGCCCTGCATATTTGTTGCAAGGGAAGATGAATTCATTAAAAGACAGAGATTCCTTGAGCCGTTCTACATAGTCAGCAAAGCAAATACCTGACAAGCAGACATGGCTGCCAAGTAAAACCCTCCCACCTGCCCTTTGTGCTGACAACCTATCCTAGCGCCTATAATACATTATATGTTGACAAATAAACAGTGATCAAGCTGTGTAGCTAACTAGGAAGCCCGCTGTAGTTCAAAATAAATGGTGTCCACAATTAAAGTTCCACTTTCAAAACGCTGTAGAAAGAGGACCAGTGCTCAGAATGACGTCAGATTTGAACAGCATATTATTGACGCAGGGAGAAAGGTCACTGAACAAAATAAAAATCAGCGAAAATTTTATCAACAGATCGCGCTGTAAGAGTCTTAACGGCTGAATAACAGACGAATCGCCTTACGACGCCTATGGTTTGAGTTGCACATTAGACATCCTTACTGTTCAGTTTGCATGACTGCACAAATTCGGCAGTCAACAGTTGTGCTCTTTTAGTTACATAAGCCCATCCACCAGGACCAGGTGGATCGGATGAGAAAATCGGTTTTTAACTGACCTGAGTCCAAAAACTGCATCAAAAACAAATCGGTTTCTGATTGTAGCCAAACTCGCGCAAGTTGCGTTCAATATGCTTTATTGTCGAAAAGTGACATTTTGAGCCCGTGGCTGTGTGCAGAATACAGGGTAATTCTTGCACAGAAGCAATCAGCCACTTTTTATGCTTTTTATATAAATAGCACCGTTGTCGGTTTCGAACCAACAAATGCATTACCAGACGACTTTTTCACGTTAAGATACATTTTTCTTACCTTGTATTAGTTTTCACATTTTATTTCCACATACGATGAAATTTCCATGGGGTGGTGGAATCCTACAACCAAAACATGATGCGAGAAAATACCTGTTTAACTGTAATCGTGCCTCACAACAATTTTTAGCTTTGTAAACAAGTTGGTAAAGTGAAAATATTTTTGTTACTTACGTCGAAAATTCTGCGTCATTGTGTTCCAGTGTTGACTGCTTGTATTCATGCCGCAGCGAAGACAATATGAAGCCCTTTCTATATAAATATGTACACATATGCTCTAAAGCACCACTCACACACCAGGAAGTTTCTCCACATGCAAGGACGTATACAAAGATGGTGATATAACAGCCATAACAATACCAAATACTTCCTCGCTCAGAGATATTGACATGACAGTAAAAATTTACAAAGTTTAAACGCTCCATTACTTACATATGATATTAAGCAAGTAGTTTGTTATTTACTCTACATGACGGAGTGTTCCTAGAATTAACAATCGGCCTGATTGGGCAATATTCTGCATGCTCTTCTTAATACCTACTACACTTTTGAAAACGAATTCTGTATTAAGAACACATATGAGCTCACTGACAAAATTAAATAAGTGTAAATTCCACCGACAGCCAATTTGTATAGCTTGACATAGTAACCCTTTTATACTAATAGCCCTCTAGAGGACACCATAAACATAATCAGAAGTAATCTACATAAACAAAAGAAATTAAGCATGGCAGTGATTTGTGAGCTCGTTGATTAGCTTACCTTGCTTCTGCAATACAATTATTTCAATTTTAATAACAAAATATACAAAAAGAAAGATGAGTCGCCAATGAGTATTAGCGTAGATGGGATGTTAGCAGATGCTTACATAGATCACTCAAAGCAAACATTTTTCGACGCTAACAGTCACGTCAACAACAAATGATCTACTACAAAACGAATGTCGATGGCACAATTATACTTCCTGATGGCACCAGTGAGGAAAATGACACATTAGTAACAAATCTGAGCTCCACGCACAGAAAGATTAAATTCACAGTTGAACATGAGACCAACAAGAGCATCAATTTCTTATACAAAAAACCGTAAACATCACATTGAGATTTGTAGAATACAAACATCCGCTGAAGTGTAGGTCAACACTTCATGTTGTCATCCAAACCAGCATAAGATGGCATATTTTAGATCCACATTACACTTCCTGCATAAAATTCAATTTGAACAAGATCAAAATGAAAAAGAAATCGGCATAATTAAAACCATAACCTCAGACAGTGGATACAGAGGCTCGATTCAAAAAGCATATAGATGCCACAAGTTTCAATAACACTTAGAAATTCCCATTTACTATGCACATAACTATTAACAATCAAGAAATCAGGAACAGTGAAGACCACATTCAAGTATTTCATAATGCTGAGAAAGGTAGCTTTACGAATTTGCTTGACTGAAATACATGTTCATGAAAGCAGATCACCACAAAATTTTCTCAATGAACTGGTCGAACTAGTAAACGCAACATTTCTTCAGAACTTCATTCACCTGGCTTACAGTTTCCAATAATCACTATTCCCTTAAACAACAACAAATTGCAGACACTAACTCAACATTAAATAGTGCATACAATATAACAGTTTGTTTAGTCATGCAATACCTTCAACTAGTTATAAAATAATTTTAATATAATGTCCACTGTTGTAGTATTTATTTATCTGTATCTGTCCCCTATCATTTACTTTGCCTCCAATGTATACCATATTATTTGCATAATATCATTGCAATAGTACTTTGTAACAAACTGGGTGTTCTATTTGTTTATCTTAATTTTAGCCAGTTCTCTTTTAATATAAATTGTAATTAACGTACGTTTATACTTTGTAAATTTCTGCTGACACACAAATGTATATATCGAAATATCTCTGAGAGAGAAACATTTTAGCACTGGTACGGTTGTGATATCGCCAGCTTTGTATACATCCTTCCATATAGCGAACCTTCCTGGTGCATGAGTGCTGGTTTAGGGTATGTGTGTACAGATATATAAAGAAAGTGCTTTGTATAGTCCTCGCTGCGGCATGAACACAACTAGTCAGCACTGGTACCTGTCCCGTAATTTTCGACGTAAGTAATTAAAATATTTTCACTTTAATAATTTGTTTACATAATTTAAAATCGTCGGGAGGCACAGTTGTAGTTACACAGACAATTTCTCACTTCGTGATTTATTTATTTATTTATTTCAGAGCAACACCACCCCAAAAATATTTTATCATATGGCGGAATAAAAATTGAAACCGAATGTGAAGTCACAAAAACGCATCTTAACGTCAACACACCGTCTGATCATGAATAAACCGATAACGGTGCTATATATATTTTTAAAAAATAACATTAGAAAAAGCGGCTGGCTCCTGTTATTCTGTTATTGCTCTGCAAGAATAAACCTGTATCACATTCAATATGCTGTCCGTAGTTTTCTGCCACAAGCTGAAATTGAGAAACAGCACGTACCAAAAAAATCAGAGTGTCTCGGGGCCACGTTCAGAATGAGATGCCCAAAGAGTACCTTCAGTTCAGCTGCGTTCGTGTACAGAAGACTCTTATAGCGTTTACCAGTGACGCTACAGGTAACATGACCTGCAGGACTCACCTTCTCGAAAAATTACCCCCTGCGATAAAAGATACCGTCAACCCGCACCACACGGTAACCTTTGCAGAATGAAGTGGTACCGACCAGTGTGCGAGGGGATTTTCCATTATCCGTATTCTGCAACTGTGCGCTTTCACGTGTCCTAGGAGATGGAAATGGGCTTTTTGTCTGTGCACAACATGTTCATGGCCATTCAGTGTCCACTTCCATGCTAGTGAGAAATTCAAGAACTAACTTTTGTCTTGTTGGCAGGTCAGCACCCCCAACTCCTGAACATGGCTGATTTTGTGTGGACAGCATCACAGGATGTTTCGTAGGGTTTTATGTGCCGTGCTCGCAGGCATGTCCTACGTTCGGGCAGTTCCCGTGCACTGAACGTTTGCACACCAACTCTCAAGCCCTCCTGCAAAACTGTGGCCGTATCTTCGAAAGACTTCGAATCAACTGGTTTCCTCCCTCTACCACATTGCACTTCAAAAGAACCTGTCTTCTCGAATTTTGCAATAATTTTCTTCAGACCCTTAGAGGAAATCGAACTAATGCATTTTCTTGCGTTTGAATGTCCGGAATTTCTGCATGCCGACTGACGCAAAGTCACCGTTGTTGCAAAAGAGCTTTACCAGCAGCGCTCGATCCTTCATGTCATGTTGGGGTCTCGGAAGCAAACTGAGGAACAGTCGTGTGCCGCGATTTTGTTGGTGTGCGTTTACAGGGCCACGTGTTGGTGAAATTTTCGTTATTTTTTTTATTTTCGTTAATTTTTTTTCGGTGACGTTTTCCCCTCCGTCAATAATATGCTGTCACTAATATACTGGATCTGTTTGTACAGCGTTTCGAAACGAGAACTTTAATTAAACATGTTGAATATTAAGGAATGTGTGTTACTTGTTCTCCTTTTCTGATTTCGCCCCCTGCGAATGACATTATGTTTCAGTCAATATAGAAGCGAACGACACTACGGTACATGATTCAGGTAATTCAGTTTATGCTGGTAATTTGAATACCTTTACATGGTTCCATAATCTATCTTTGAAGTAATAGATAATTTCGTAACAAAATGACGATAGGAACGAGCTTCATGTAAATACTCTGTTTTAAGTGACAGGACTGATTTTTAACTTGAAAGAGTCTTCCGCAGGCCAGCACTAAATAACGAATACACGATAAAACTTTCTTCCAGACTGCAGATACATTCATGTTCAGAAAAAAAACAGAACACCTTGAACGACTAGAGATAGGACATTCATATACATTCATGTACGCCGGCCACTGTGGCCGAGCGGTTCTAGGCGCTTTAGTCCGGAACCGCGCTGTTGCTACGGTCGCAGATTCGAATCCTGCCTCGGGCATGGATGTGTGTGATGTCCTTAGGTTAGTTAGGTTTAAGTATTTTCTAAGTCTAGGAGACTGATGACCCCAGATGTTAAGTCCCATAGTGCTTAGAGGCATTTGAACCATTTTATTCATGTACATTAGTATGTTCTGCGGAAACGGTTAGCATTTAAACCTGTCAGCCGACTGGTTCAAGGTCAACATCGATATCGCAACACCACCTACCGGTAAAACATGCCTGCGGCTCTCGCTGTCGCTATAAAACTAACGTAAAGGATGAGCGTGACTTGAGCAGCCGTGCAGGATGTCTCGGAGACGTGTGCGCTAACCGTACCGTCAAATCAGTGAGTCTGGAATTCGGGTGTGTTGTTGGCATGAGAGAATGTGATGCATCCATCCGGAAAATTGCTGATCGCGTGGGTCGAAGTGTTTCGGAGGTGCAACGGGTGTGTTCAAGTCGATTCATGGAAGGCCGTAGTACACGACGAGGTGGCTGAGGTCGCACCACACAGACCACCCTCCGAGAAGATCGACACTTCATACGAATGGCATTGCAAGGGAGATTTGCGTACTCCTACGCTCTGGGGCAACAAATGGTTCAAATGGCTCTGAGCACTATGGGACTTAACATCTGTGGTCATCAGTCCCCTAGAACATAGAACTACTTAAACCTAACTAACCTAAGGACATCACACACATCCATGCCCGAGGCAGGATTCGAACCTGCGACCGTAGCAGTCGCGCGGTTCCGGACTGAGCGCCTGAAACGCTAGACCACCGCGGCCGGCTCTGGGGCAACAGTGGAGCAATGCAACATATCGGACACTATCAGGGGTGACAGTCCATGGCTGTTTATTATGGCGTGTACTACGTGCGCTACGTCCGCTTCTCTGCTTTCCTTTGACGAATGTGCAGAAATATGTTAGACGGCAGTGGTGTATGGAACGACGTCGCTGGGGACAATAATGACCTCAGATAGTGTTTCCGGACAAATAAATGTTTTCTTTATTTGAAAATTATTTCCGCATTTTGGTTCGTCGCAGACAGGGGTAGCGGCATGCCAGTGACTGCATTCACTCAACACATACAGCGCCAACTCAAGGCCTTGTAGTATGGGGCGCTATTGGGTACAACCACAAGTTACTGCTGGTGCATGTCCAGGGCACTGTGACCAGTGCGGCCTACGTCTACATCTACATCTACATCTACATTGATACAAGCCACCCAACGGTGTGTGGAGGAGGGCACTTTACGTGCCACTGTCATTACCTCCCTTTCCTGTTCCAGTCGCGTATGGTTCGCGGGAAGAACGACTGTCTGAAAGCCTCCGTGCGCGCTCTAATCTCTCTAATTTTACATTCGTGATCTCCTCGGGAGGTATAAGTAGGGGGAAGCAATATATTCGATACCTCATCCAGAAACGCACCCTCTCGAAACCTGGCGAGCAAGCTACACCGCGATGCAGAGCGCCTCTCTTGCAGAATCTGCCACTTGAGTTTATTAAACATCTCCGTAACACTATCACGGTTACCAAATAACCCTGTGACGAAACGCGCCGCTCTTCTTTGGATCTTCTCTATCTCCTCCGTCAGACCGATCTGGTACGGATCCCACACTGATGAGCAATACTCAAGTATAGGTCGAACGAGTGTTTTGTAAGCCACCTCCTTTGTTGATGAACTACATTTTCTAAGCACTCTCCCAATGAATCTCAACCTGGTACACGCCTTACCAACAATTAATTTTATATGATCATTCCACTTCAAATCGTTCCGCACGCATACTCCCAGATATTTTACAGAAGTAACTACTACCAGTGTTTGTTCCGCTATCATATAATCATACAATAAAGGATCCTTCTTTCTATGTACTCGCAATACATTACATTTGTCTATGTTAAGGGTCAGTTGCCACTCCCTGCACCAAGTGCCTATCCGCTGCAGATCTTCCTGCATTTCGCTACAATTTTCTAATGCTGCAACTTCTCTGTATACTACAGCATCATCCGCGAAAAGCCGCATGGAACTTCCGACACTATCTACTAGGTCATTTATATATATTGTGAAAAGCAATGGTCCCATAACACTCCCCTGTGGCACGCCAGAGGTTACTTTAACGTCTGCAGACGTCTCTCCATTGATAACAACATGCTGTGTTCTGTTTGCTAAAAACTCTTCAATCCAGCCACACAGCTGGTCTGATATTCCGTAGGCTCTTACTTTGTTTATCAGGCGACAGTGCGGAACTGTATCGAACGCCTTCCGGAAGTCAAGAAATATAGCATCTACCTGGGAGCCTGTATCTAATATTTTCTGGGTCTCATGAACGAATAAAGTGAGTTGGGTCTCACACGATCGCTGTTTCCGGAATCGATGTTGATTCCTACATAGTAGATTCTGGGTTTCCAGAAATGACATGATACGCGAGCAAAAAACATGTTCTAAAGTTCTACAAGAGATCGACGTCAGAGATATAGGTCTATAGTTTTGCGCATCTGCTCGACGACCCTTCTTGAAGACTGGGACTACCTGTGCTCTTTTCCAATCATTTGGAACCCTCCGTTCCTCTAGAGACTTGCGGTACACGGCTGTTAGAAGGGGAGCAAGTTCTTTCGCGTACTCTCTGTAGAATCGAATTGGTATCCCATCAGGTCCAGTGGACTTTCCTCTATTGAGTGATTCCAGTTGCTTTTCTATTCCTTGGACACTTATTTCGATGTCAGCCATTTTTTCGTTTGTGCGAGGATTTAGAGAAGGAACTGCAGTGCGGTCTTCCTCTGTGAAACAGCTTTGGAAAAAGGTGTTTAGTATTTCAGCTTTACGCGTGTCATCCTCTGTTTCAATGCCATCATCATCCCGTAGTGTCTGGATATGCTGTTTCGAGCCACTGACTGATTTAACGTAAGACCAGAACTTCCTAGGATTTTCTGTCAAGTCGGTACATAGAATTTTACTTTCGAATTCAATGAACGCTTCACGCATAGCCCTCCTTACGCTATCTTTGACATCGTTTAGCTTCTGTTTGTCTGAGAGGTTTTGGCTGCGTTTAAACTTGGAGTGGAGCTCTCTTTGCTTTTGCGGTAGTTTCCTAACTTTGTTGTTGTACCACGGTGGGTTTTTCCCGTCCCTCACAGTTTTATTCGGCACGTACCTGTCTAAAACGCATTTTACGATTGCCTTGAACTTTTTCCATAAACACTCAACATTGTCAGTGTCGGAACAGAAATTTTCGTTTTGATCTGTTAGGTAGTCTGAAATCTGCCTTCTATTACTCTTGCTAAACAGATAAACCTTCCTCCCTTTTTTTATATTCCTATTAACTTCCATATTCAGGGATGCTGCAACGGCCTTATGATCACTGATTCCCTGTTCTGTACATACAGAGTCGAAAAGTTCGGGTCTGTTTGTTATCAGTAGGTCCAAGATGTTATCTCCACGAGTCGGTTCTCTGTTTAATTGCTCGAGGTAATTTTCGGATAGTGCACTCAGTATAATGTCACTCGATGCTCTGTCCCTACCACCCGTCGTAAACATCTGAGTGTCCCAGTCTATATCTGGTCAATAACATCCTGCGACCCGTAGCCATACCCTTTCTGCCCAGCACCCTAGACTCCATTTTTCAGCAGCACAATACACGACCACATGTTGCTGCACGACCACGTGTCTTCTCGGTGCCATAGGATGTCAGCCATTTGCCCTGGCCCGCCAGATCACGAGACATGTCACCAATCGAAAATGTGTGGGATATGGTGAAATGACGGGTTCAGTGCTGTGACCCAATACCAAACACCACAGATGAACTTGGGAACCAGGTGAATGCAGCATGGATGGCTATACAGCAGGATTACACACGTGGCGTATTATCATCGATGCTATCATGCATGGAACAAGTTAAAAGGGCGCGTGTCGGACCCTGTGCCTACTAGGTAACAGGACGCATACTGAACCGAGGTGACTGAGACGCTAATCATTTCTGCAGAACATACCAATGCACATGTCCTGTGAATATGAACGTCCTGTCTCTATTTGTTCAAAGTGTTCTGTTTTTTCTTTCTGAACTTCAGTGTAGTTACTGACTGCGGGAACTGACAAATAGGCACACAGACTCTGACACAATCGTCTCATTCACTAAACTGTTCTTCGTGCCGATTTGGTAAGTACAAGAAATTATTATTGATTATGTATTGTTGTTCGAGTATGAGGTCAGTAAAACTCTAATACAATAATACCTGGAAGTAAATATGCTGTCAGGTCCAGTGAACCACGCAATGTCTTCGATCGACCTTTGTTTCATTGTAGGCATTAGATGGTACTGGAGGAGCGATTAATCAGCAAACAATTCTCCCAGCCATTACTGCAGTGTTTTGAAACTGGAGCCACTGCTTCTCCTTCCAGTAGCTCCTCCGCTGTCGTGACGGGACTGTGTGGACTCCAACCCATCTTCCACCAAAATTCTTTTGCGCTGCTGCCGGTCGAAACTGATCCTTCTGTTTTCTAGTTAGACAATCCTCGCTCAACTGGTGGTGTGGACACGGCTTTATTGCGTAAATATGAGTGGTATTTAAACGTAACTGGTGTTTTCCGATAGTTCAGTAAGGAAATAACAGAATAAACTTACCTCTTCTTGCGTTGAACCGGCTTTTAATTTTAGTCTCCCAGTGCCAAGGTTTCAGTACAGGATGCTCTTTTGTTGGGATCTTCAGCCCGACACTGATTCGACGTAGCTCCCCACACGAGTCCGTCTTGCAGAAGCCTTCTCATCTCTTCGTAATTACTGAAACCTAGATCCATCTGAACCAGCTTACATACATTTTCTATCCGCCCCACTAGGCACAAACACATCCCCCCACTGTCAAATAAATTATTCTTTGATGTTTCAGGATGTGGCTCATCAACCTATCCCTATCAAGTTTTGCCATAAAGATATTTTCTCCTCCACTGGATTGGTTATCCTACATATCTTCAGCATTCTTCTGCAACGACGTATTTCGAAACCTTCTACACTCTTGCTGCAGGTACTGTTTATCGTTCCACATAAGGCTATACTAGAGACAAATACTTTCAGAAACAACTTCGTAAAACTAAAATTTATTTACCATGTTACCATATTTCTCTTCTTTAAATAAACGTAGGCCCACCTTCCTAGACCAGTCTGCATTTTATATGCTCTTAACTTCAGCCATTGTCAAGCAGTTTGCTGCGGAAATAGCAAAACTCGCTTAGTATCTTTAATGCCTCATTTCCTTCTCTGCCCTCCTCAGAATCACCTCACTTCTTTTTACTGTAATGCCTCATGCGTGTTTCACTTCTGATACTCATCTACTAACATCTTTTCTAGATATTACCCATTTCATTTCAGAACGATTATAGGAATGACTTAGATAACAGTACTCTTTCTCCCTAGAAAACCATAGTTACTTTCATGTAGTATGGGTTCTCAGATTGTATGAATTTTTTAAAGGATTTCATCTTGCTTTCAGCTTTTAGAATTTTATTTTGCAATAGCAATTTTGGCGTTAAGCCATTTGAAGCATTTACAAAACATAATACAATGTAGTGATAATAATTTACAGTGGAACTAATTGTAGGTGCAACCGATTTTGTAGTTTTTTGACAGTCATTTATGTAGGGCAAACAGGTACATGTTTCTCCATCATATTCAGGGAGCACGCAAACATAAGCGAGAAGTGTAAATCTTCATTTAGTGCACGTCTACAATACTGTAACCATAATACCAACAGCATTGAAGAAACTTTACAGGTACTACACAGGGTAGAGAAAGTCAGATTGATGGATGTTCTAGAAGAAATTGAAATCTATAGCTCCTTCAAAGGTCAACCACAATATGTACTTAATGAACTATCAGATCTCAAAAATAAAAGTTTTCTCTGCTGTTTTAAACATTTACTCTACTGTACTGTAAGTGTGTACTTGGAGTTGTTTGATAGATACAACCCACTCAAAATCTCAGCAAATAAAATGAATATTGACTAATGTCGTTGTTGTTTGATGTGCAGTTGTGCATATTACGTTGTTATCTCTGCCTAACATAAACCTGTATGTCAAAATCTTGCAAGTACAATATATGAATGTCAAAAAAATTCAGAATTGGTTTTATCTACTACTAATCCCACTATAAATTATTCACACTGTACAGTATATGAATGTTAAAAAAATACGGAATTGGTTGTATCTATTACTAATGGCACTGTAAATTTTTGCATTGCGATGGATTAGTCTATGTTTTATGAGATGCTGCAAAAGGGTTCAGCCACAGTTGCTACAATGTCTCTGCATGTAAAGTTGTCACTGTTACCAGCACAACAAAGAACGTGACTCTGTATCTTGAACGGTCTTCAGATTAGTAGGAGTATCTATATACGTCTGTTTACTCCCATAAACACTTAAACATGAAGCTACATTTCCCTTGTGACGGATTACTTTTAATTTTATATGTGTCAGCAGAAATGTTGATTACCTTAAGTTTATCGCAAAATATTTGCCTCATGAGCTTTACGTGTTGCAGGAGTATAGCGGTGAGTGTATATCATTTTAGCATTTATTCGTGTCTAATTCAAGTATTGCCTCTAGTAAAAGTGAGCAAAACAATGTTACAATATACTAATTTAAAGGATCGGAAAATTTTCTGAAATAAGACTTGACCTAAGATTAATCATATTTAGAGCTGCAGATTTATTGACATTTGTCTTTTTTCTTGATGTACTGCTAATGGCGAGATTTCATACAATATTGATCTCTGTCTCTCTGACATAATCTGTTTCTTTCTTTTTGTTTCCAAGGGGGGTTAGTGTATGCTGGAGGATGCAATCATCAGTTTATTGACATATGATGCGAAAGGAGTTGGGCAAATAAGGAAACATTTCTAGATCTACATATATTTATATAATTTAACAAAAACACAAATTCATATAATATTACATAACAACAAATAAAATATTTTAACCAATTAGAAGCTTTAATTCCTACAACAAAAAGGGTTATAAGACCTGACTCATTCTCTTCGGTATCAATTCATACTATTTCAGTACTCTTTCTAGTCTACTCAACGTAACATTTTGTTGTGTTAATTAAATAATAACAAGTACCTGATATGATACGAAAATGTTTTATGTGCTATAACAATGAAGTCTTTTTGAAAATGACTAATCACAAACAATCAATGAATAATCTTTGTGCCGCTCACTCTAGAGCACAGCAAAAAATTCAGAGTCGAAAAGGACAAATGCAGTCAGTATTTGAGAAGTAATCAACAATTTTGATGGGCAGTTGCAGTACCGAATGTTGTGTAGGGCGACAGGTATGCTACCTTTCCACACACCATGAGTACGAAAGTCATGTAAATGCAGACGCAGATAAGGATAATACTTTATGACATAATGACAAATACTTAAATAACGATAGGCATCTTGATCATGCACACTTTGAGTAACTTCAAATATAAGTGAAAGAGTTAATTAGCTTATTGGCTTCTTAACATCTGTTATTTGTTGTTTTCTACAGTACCTGTCATGCCTCACTTGATTTTTCAGAGGGTAACATCCGAATCTGACAAATAAATGATGCGAAACTGGTGAAACTTACTAAAGAATAGCGACTGGAGCTGTACTTATTTTAAAATCTTCGTTACTGAGTAATACAACTTCATGGAAATGCAGAGAGACACTTAAGTCATCGTCACAGCGCAGTGTGCTTGAATGAGGAAAGAGCAGGACCAGGAGTACGTCATTGGCGGAATCATATGCCCCCTTCCTAATCATAGGAGTTTACCTGTCAGTTGCAAGGAATTCTCAATGAAGTGTTACCAGTACATATTTTTTTCTATCAGCTATCTCTATAGGCACAAAGCTTTATTTCTGCAGTATCTTAATGACAGTTGTCGACATCATTGTATTTCCTGATTTGATTTACTTGCAAATAACGAAAATCACTTCTATATCAGTAACATGAACTCTGTTACCGCATAGTATCATAGGCGAAGGTTCCTGTCGTTAGGTACACAAATTATTTTAATTCTGCTTCTGTACATTGTACTTAGAATGTCACCACAAGTATCTCATTGATAACACAATTCATTCCATATCGAGACTTAGCTGCCGCCACACTTAAACAATCAAAGTAGCATCTGTACAAACGGGAAATCGCCCGTCGCTTCACACAACATTCTTCAGTAACATCATAATTGTATTGTCACTTTTAGCAGTAAAACTTTAAACTTCAGCCTGGTTATGTACCCTAGAAGCACAGAAAAATAATCCACTTTATAGATAAATGAGACGCGCATGTGTTTCTTTGCGCAACTGACCGCTCTTTGCAGCGCTGGTCGAGAAAAGAAACAGTGAACGTTTTCATACTAAAAAAGTACTTTTCGTGGTATCGAATATCATCATCATTCTGAGGAACACGAACAGCGACATCGGAATATAATCTCTAAGGTAGTCCCATTCTACATGTTGCACATGAAACTGGGCACTATTTGAGATACGTATACATAATAATCAAGTCAGCATACTGACTAAATGTGTTCTATACCTAATTCAACATTCAAGCTCACTGTTTACCAGTGCGTCCGTTCTTATAAGTAATTATTTCATTGTGCGATTTGATTTATAGTTAACGATCCACTACGTTGGACAGTATATATTTTTAAAAATAGCGTCGGTTTGGAATGGATAAAAATACACTCCAAATACTAGTACATAAGGAAGGAGACGCTCTTTCTAAAATTTCGAAGTGCAGAAGGCATGAAATAATCTCTCCGGCATGAAAATCAAATATTATTTACGAACAGTCTTTACAAGAGAGCGAAGAAACGCAACTGGGCAAAACAGTGAAATATCCACAAAATGTAGAGGGCTTTTAATTATGTGGAATGGAGTAATACGCTTTCTATTCTTATGGCGTGTGGTAAAAACTACCGGCTCAGAAGGGAACTACAGTCTGGAGTAGTCAGCCTTGCCGGAATGACGCGAGAGGCCAGAAATCAAGAAAGGTGTCAAACAGTGTCGATTTTTGTCACCATTTATAATTAATTTGTATTCTGAAGAAGCAATGACGGATTTGTATGACAGTAAAAGGGAATCACTGTGATTCGTTTCACTGATAGCGCCGCAGTGGTCGCTAAAAGTGAACAGAAATTGAGACACATGTTTAATGAGGTGGTAAGTGTGCTAGTTCACGGCTATTACACACACGCAAACATTGGAATATTGTGATAAGTTCAGCTGGTGTCTTTGCTAACTTCAGTGAAAGGGCAAAGATTTGCAGGACGTGATGAATGAAATAAACAGTCTAATGAGAACACACTATGGATTGAGAGTAAATAGAAGGAAAACGAAAGCAATGAAGAGTAGCAAAAATGAGAATAGCAAGCAACTTAACATTGATATTGACGAACATGAAATATACGAAGTAAGACGAAGCAAGGAGGACATAAAAAGCAGTCTAACACAGACAATGAATCACGGACTGTGGAAAAACCGAAAAAAGAAAAACTGAAGCGTCTGAGATGTGGTGCTGTAGAAGGATGCTAAAACTTAAGTGGACTGATGAGGTAAGAAATGAGGAGGTTGCGTACAGAATCGGAGAAAAGAAGGTCACTTGGGAAAATTGGACACGAAAGCAGAGGATGGCAGTACTCGTTTAAAGACATCAGGGAATCACTAGTATGGGCGTAGCTGTAGAGAGAGTATAGTGCTACTCTGAAATGAAGAGTTTAGAATTGGAGAGGAGTTCGTGGCGGGACCCATCAAACCAGTTAGAAGACTGATGACAAAAGAATCATTCAGCAGCTCATTGACTTCAAGAGTTGAAAGCGTCTGTCCTCCACAGAGGCAACTTGTGCTAACATAGGGTACTCGAACACTATGTGCTCGGCGGTTGTTTCTGCTTTACCAGAGTCACATTTCACCCACGCAAAAAAAAAGCAATTGTGTGCGCCGCATTTAGACATGATGGACTGCTAAATGTGAAACTTGAACAGGAGACTCTTGAAGAGGCAGATGAATTACATCTTGTAAGTAGATAATTAAGGAAAATGGAAGAAAAATATAGTAGTAACTATGGTACAAAGCAAAAGGGGCCTAAACAAAAAGAAACATCTGTTACCTTCGGTAAGTACAATTCCTTGAGAGCAGGAAAAGATTCCTGAAAATCTGTATTTACGACATAGCTCTACACGAATCCGAAATTTGGACAATGGGGCAAGACAGAACTGAAACAACCTAAAATGCATGGGAAAGTCTTCCCCTAATTCGGCTAAATGGTTGGTGGCCTGGATCAAACCTCCTGTTTCCAAAGGTGAATGACTTTCACAGATGTTCCTGACAACTTCTGTAAATGAAACTTCTGAGAGGCAGGAAGGAGCACTTTACAGGAGGTACTATGAGTATTAGCAGGAAATTTCAAATTGAAGTGCCCACATTCTGCCCTACAGACTGATTGACCTAAACGTAATGCACATTAAAATAATTTCGAGGGGCGTTTTTAGTAGCTCTCTATAAATTATTACGATTATTACAATAACGTTTTAATCAGTTAGCTTTTACGATAAAAGATTCCCTTAAAGAGGACGTGCGCATCTAGTGCAAAGAGTAGGGGAGGAAAAGTACACTTGGTTGTACGTATGTAATTCTTTGATTTCTGATTTTATTTAGTTGAAAACGCATGAACAGTTGATCATCAATTACCGCCCATAGGTATGGACCATATGCATGTTAATAGCACATTACTAAGCTCACAAATAGACCTAGTGAAATTAACTGCAGTTGTGTCAAGTCTTAAATTAAGCTTTTCTGTTCTCTATTGTAGCATCTCAAGGTGGCATTGGAAGGCCGAAACTGATTATGGCTGTGGCATAAAAAAGTGATTGGGTCAAAAACAAAAAAATATCCTACAATAAGTCAATCACCGTTTCCACAAACAAAATGTCGTTTTTTTCCAACAACTTGTGGTGTATTTGAGTGTAGCCTGCTCTCTTTTAACTTCAGTTTGTTATCCTCATTTTTTCCGAGTAGATATTAGAAACCCATTGGAGAAGGTGTAGTTGCCGTCGGCGGTGTTGGTTTTCAAAATCAATGGCAGGATCTGAGAATCTTTTGAAAGTAGTTGGACTGCTACAGAGCACTGATTAGTGACGTAGAAGAATTGACTAATTTAAGCATGTCTCGTGGGTGAAAGAGAGGCAGCCGACCCTTATAAAGTCTGCATACTATATGTATGGCGAAGAATAGAAATAAATCGGGCCCGTCAGCAAACGTTTAGTAGGAAGCCTACGGAGCAGTAACTCGCGTGGTTTGTCTCTCGCACTGCACGGCGCTAAAAGTTTGTGGATCCTGGCTGTGGCCGCGAGAGGAACTTCGCCCAGCAATACGGAAGCTCCGAGACCACAGACCAAAAGAATGATTCACCTGTTGATTGTCAGCTGGATTGATCGAGTAAGGAATGGAGAGGCCCTGCAACGGTTCAGCGAGACGAAATACCAGATAAAGATAGTGATGAATCGAAGAGATGGAACGGCATGCTGTAGTTGAAGGGATGATGGAAAGACAGTATGGCAGTGACAGGCCGGGATATGAGTAGGTACGACAGGTCGTTGCAAATGTGTAATGCAGCAGCTATGCTGAAGTGTGGAGGGTTGTTGGTAGGCGTAGGACTGGAGAACTGCATCAAACCTAACTTACGGTTGATGATCGAAATAACAACAATGATACGCGACATAGTATAGTTCTGCTAGTTTTTGTGAGTGCTATATGAATCCTCAGCTTATCTTTATGTCTATAGATTTGAGGTTCCACAGTGTGGCCAAAATAAAACTGACCTTTAAAATATTTCATTTCCCTTAGGATAGACAACCCAGCATACATCATCAGCATCTGGGCCAGATGATGTAAGTTAGGTTGCCTACCTGAAGCGGGACGAAATATTTTTTTTATTTTTCGCGTCGTATATCATATTATCTGGTGCCTCATCTGAATTAGATTTTGCGTCTTCTAAAATAAACGTCAGTAACTGTGTAAGAATTCCGCTTTATTGTCAAGGGATAGATCCTAAGGAAGAAGATTTGACACACCTCTCTAACCTGTTACGAAGTAGCAGGTGTCTGTGTCCTGTGGATGATTCAGATGAGCAATGTTGTTTGTGTTACGGTGGACTGGTAAATAATGAAAGGGTGGGAGACGGTGAAAACGGAAGCCTGCATCTTTATTAAAGTTTAGGGGGCTGTCGAGTTTAATGTCCACACCAGACAAACAGGTAGTCACCAACAATGTCAGATACTATCACTCCACGACCCACTGCACAAAACTCTGACCAGCTAGACCAGCTACATGTGGATGGAGCACCTCCGCGTTAGTGTGCACTGGCAACGTCATTTACGGAAGCTAGTGTTGTAGGCACTGCATCTTTTTTTCCTTATGAGGCATAGAATAATGATAGCATGAAGTGTATACTATTTCTGATTTGTCGACTTTGCTTTTATTTTATTTATTTAACTTTCATTCTTCGCGACTAGTTTCCAGTTTGCAGCCCCATTCCCAAGCAATCAACAGGTTGGGATAGTACGTCGAAGAAACAGCTGCTGACCCACCAGTACAATTCTCCTTCAAAACTAAACCAGAATATTGTGACAAATTTTCTCACTCGGTTTTGTCCAGTAGATTCATTGCAAATGGGCCAGAGAAGTCAGCTACTGTCCAGTTCCTTCAATTAAAAAATGTAAAATAATTCTATATTTTGTGTGCTCATGAACGGTTTGTCACTATTTACAATATTACGCTCAAAATCGTACATAGTCGTCGAAGAAACAATACCGTCTAACTGACTTTATCCATTTTCTGGAATTCGAGCAGTTTATCCACTTGACTTAAAGCACCTGCTGCTACTTTTGGAATGACAAATTTTCAGTGCTTTGTAACAGGAATGAAGTTGGAAGAATTCCGCAAAGTGAAACAAGGTAATAAATGTATGCATCCCGCGTAACTACAAAAAAATGAAATGTCTCGTAACTGGAGAGTCGGAAGTTCTATGGTGTGATCTACGGTGACTTCGCAACGCCAGAAGATTGTGATGAAATTCGGGAACACCTACAACTGCACAAGACTGATGATTGGTGCAGTGGCGTGCAGCACTATCAAAAACCAATCTCTACTTTTATACCCAACTTTCCAGTGAGTGACAATTTTTCTCTTGGTGAACGAGCATGTGACACGCTGATAGTTTCTGTCAACTAATTTCTCGACTCAAGAACCAATTTCGAGCGCTGAGAGGCACACAAAAACCTTTAACACTATACTGTGGCAGTGTGAACTTCTGGATTTACACAACAAATAAACACAGACGATTACGTGGTATTGTTTCTTGAACGAGCAAATTCTTCTAGAATTCTAGTAATGTCTGCCAGTTTTCTCGGAATCTATCCCCCAAAGGGACTAATGACAGTTATTTCAATGGGCTATCACTTAATGTAAATCATGGACGGACTATGTTAGTTTAAGCCACAGTGTTCCAACGCTGTCCTCGGGTAGGCAGTATAAGGTGCCTGGCACGTAGCTCTGTTGCACGCATTCTGCGCATGCCCGAGCCGGTCGGCTACACCCTCCTGCAGGCGCTCGGTCAGGGCAGTTCGATCACGCAGGTTACAGCAGGTTGCGTGACTGACCAAGTGTCAGATATTTGTCTATCCCTGTCCGCCGCTGCCTGCGGGTGCCCGACTGCCTCTCGGCCCTCGAACTGGACCAGCCTGGTCTAAGGATGCGGTAACGAAGGGGTGTGAAGATGTGAAGTGGATCCACCGTGACGGACGAAGCTCCGGATCGCGTCCGTTTGTATGTTCTGGCCAGTGCGGATCGGTACTCTAGGAGTCCAGGCGGGCGCACAGCCAGGCTAGCGGCGGCGCCGGGCAGGCGGCGCGGGCTCAGCTGGCGACGTCGCCGTCGTTGCGCAGCATCTCGAGGCGCAGCTCGTGCTCGCGGGCCTTGAGGCGCAGCGCCGCGATGCTGGAGCTGCGCACGTCCAGGCCGAGGGGCGGTGCGTCCTTGGCGGAGGCGGCGGCCAGCAGCAGGCTGTGGAAGCCCGCGTGCGGGGGCGGCGGCGGCAGCAGGTGCGCGGCCGGCGGCGGAGGGGGTGGCGCGTGCGCGTGGTGGTGGTGCTGGTGGTGATGGTGGTGGTGGTGCGGGGGCGGCGGGGGCGGCAGGTAGGCGGCGAGCGGCGGCGGCGGCGGCCGGAAGGGCACGGGGCCGGCCGCCAGGAAGGGCTTGCCGCGCAGCGCCGCCAGCGACGCCAGGTGCGAGAAGGGGTGCGGCAGCGACGGCGCCACGGCGGCGGCGGCGGGCGGCGCGCCGTAGGCCTGCAGCGGCGAGTAGGGGTGCGCCTGCGGGCCCACCTTCTCCTGCTTGCGCCACTTGGCGCGCCGGTTCTGGAACCACACCTGCAACACCGCCGCACACATGAACCAACAGTGCGCATGTCACGTTCACTCCCACTAGATAGACAAAACCCTTCAAGAAACAACCAGCCACACATATTATAAAAAATGGATGTATCTATGTATGCATTAATGTACGTACATATGTATGTGCATAGGAAATAAGACGTCATAAACGGTGAATCGCGTGAAAAAGAAATTGTAGGGCGAAATATACTGGAGATATAGGTGAAGCACATGTAAAATTATCTGTGAATTATGCCAAATGTATGTGATACGTGTGTATATGGGCAAACCCCTTGCTAAGCTTTCAAGCTCCTTGTTCGATTTCAACCAAACTTGATACATGTGTTACTTACTATCTGGTAACAAGTGCTGTGGGGGTAAGAACCAGCGACCACCTACTCAAGTTGGGGGGATAACATGGAGAGAGAACGTCAGGAGGAAAAGGTGGACAGACAGAAAAGGGGAAGGTGGAGACGGATGAAGAGGGGGAGAAAATAGGCTGAGAGAGAAATGAGGAGGGGAAGACAGAGGGATGAAGAGGAGAATATGGACAGAAAAGTGAAGAGGAGATTTACAGAGGGATGGGGTAGAGCAGACACAAGGTATGTGGAGTAGATAGGTGGGGCAGCAGTCGATAGAGGGGGAGGAGTAAGTGAACACTGGTATGGAGGAGTTGGAGAGAGAGGGGAGGGGAGAGGTGCACTGTGAGAGGGGTCAGGAAGAGATGGACAGAAAGAGAGGGAGAAGCAAATTAACAGTGAGAGGGAAGAGGACATGGACACAGGATGAGGAGGAGATGGACAGAGAGAGGGTGAGAATGAGATGTGCAGAGAGTGAGAGGTGGAGGAGGCAGGCAGAGAGGACCAAGAAAGAGATGGTCAGAGAGAGTCAAAGGAGGTAGGCAGAGAGAGAAGGAGATGGAAAGAGAGAGAGAGAGATGGCAGAGAAGATGCATAAGAAAGAGGGCAGGAGGATATGCACAGAGAGTGGGGGGTGGGGGAGATGGAGGACAGGGGGAGGGAGAGCGGTAGATGGCGAGAGAGGGGAGCAGAGTAGAACGGCACATTGGAGGGGGGGGGGGGGGAGGAAGAGATAGACTAATAGCTAATAAAACTGGAACGCATACATACCTGGGCAGCGCTGGGTACTTCACTAGTAATGAATAAACGGACAGTGTCTTATATCCATTACTAATCACTAGATCGTCTCCTAATAGGGAAAACAATCTACTTAACAAAATGATAGTACTGTATACCTGCCCCATATGGGGGACACTCTGTTTCTACTCATATTAACAAAGTTCAGGTTCCCGAAAATAAGATATTGAAACTAATACTAAAAGCCCCATTCTTTGTTAGAAACTTAACAATCCACAATGACTTAAAAACGAAAATTGTTCCAGAGTCAGTTCTCTCCCTATCTGACAACTTTTACAGCGGACTTTCTCACTCCGCCAGCACACTAATTCATCAATGATCAATTTACGACATTGATAACGAACAAAAACATAAGCGTCCGAAGTTGGTACAGTCACCACATCAAAAATACAAAATGAGTCTAAAGGACAACACCATAAGTATTCTAACCAGTACTTAATTGTAAGAAGCCTTTCCAAGAAATGAAGAAGCAGGTAGAATAAGTTTTTCTCGTATCAACCAGATTTTTATGGTTCCATACCTCAATTCGTAAAAACGTAACCCTTCTAGAATCACTTTGTTGTCCATCTGTCGTCTGTCTCCCCGTCACTTAAGACGCCTTTTTTCTCCCGAACGTGTACAGAAATCAAGTTTAAATTCATGTCAAACACTAAGATCTACGGCGCCTTGGCGGTGAAAGAATGAAGCATCTAAGCCAATCCCAACAAAAAATACGGGCATTTATGTTACACATTAGATACTCGCAAATTCTCTCGACAAAACCTACAGGGTTCTAGACTCATGAAATTTGACAAGAAGTAGGATTTCGCAGTAAATGTAAATGGAAACATCCCACAGGCTGTGGCTAAGCGAAGTCTCCGCAATATCCTTTCTTCCAGCAGTGCTAGTTCTGCAAGGTTCGCAGGAGAGCTTCTGTAAAGTTTGGAAGGTAGGAGACGAGGTGCTGGCAGAATTGAAGCTGTGAGGAGGGGTCGTGAGTCGTGCTCTGGTAACTCAGATGGCAGAGCACCTGCCCGCGAATGGCAAAGGTCCCGAGTTCAAATCGCCGTCCGGCACACAGTTTTAATCTGCCAGGAAGTTTCAAAGAGCTACTGCCTAATAACAACTACAACAATCAAGATACAAACAGGAATGAACAGTTTCATTATGAAATGAGGCTCTTATTATCTTTTCTGTCTGACGGTTTGTTTACTTTGCCTGAAATCAATTTTTCCAACCACGAAAGACTCACTTGAAGCGATGCAGTCTTTTTTTTTTTTAGCAATAGAACATTACATAAACATCATTAATGAAATAATTTAACGATTGCCAAGATGTCTACCAAAACGTACTCATTTGTGTTATAAAGGGATTATAAAATAACAGTTCTTGCAAGTACGCTGTACGCAGATTGGAGAATGTTTCGTACACGATGACTGTAACCCGCCCAAGAGTGGTAACAAGCTGGTGTATTTGAAGGAGCATATCTCAATCATAAGCTTTTGATGAAAGATCGGATCACTTTTGATTAAGCCGCATGTCGCTTTTTATCGAATGAAACAATTTCGCTCTAGACTTGGCATTTCTTTATTTACATTGGCGATTGACTTGTTTCGAATTTTTGATTATTACCAAGGGGAAACCTCACGACCTCCTGGAACGCGTTTAAAATATTTTCTTAATGCAATTTTCTACGGCATCGATGAAATGTTTGAATGAAGACGTGTGTAGAAAACATTTTTATCATTGCGCAACAAAGCAATTCGATTACCTTCAGGTTTATCTAAAGATCGAAAGCAGACAATCATAAACACGAAAAATTTAAAGCCTCAAGAATAAAATGTCCTCACTGAAATATTTAATAGAGGCTATGGAACCGTGTGTATAAAAAATATACTTTTAACACGTCGTTTCTTCTTTCGCGGATGTATTACTTAGGAACACGCAAAAGCAACATTTGTTGCCCTTCCTTTTACCCCACTATTCTGTTATGCACAACGAGACAACGTGTGTTGTTGTTCATATATGTTCTTTGTTCGTCGAAGCCTTATCTCTTCGTAACTTTCGTGACTGTACCCCGGTACGTTAGGTTTGATGACTCTAATACCGTGAAGTCTTTCTCTGTTTATTTCTACGATTAGTCTATCGTAATTATGTTTTCGAAGAATTGGTAGTTAGCTTGTTTATGTCTATTCTTCTTCTGCGTCCCATTTGCTAGCTGTTTCGTATTCGCTTTGTAACCATGATTTTACGAATTTGCTATAGTTTTCTGCCTTGGATTTTGGTGACACAATTCATCTCTTATTATATTTAGAATTTCTCATTATTTTACATTCTGTTACTTTCCATAGCACTTTTAGTGTACTTTTTTTCTTGATGTAAGTGTGTAACTACTGTTACCAGTCGTTTATGAGGCGCACACATAGACTGATGAGCCAAAACATTGTGACCAACTGCTTAATAAATTGTTTGTCCGTCTTTGGAACAAAATACAATACTGATTCTGCGTATCAGGTATCCGAATGTTTGTTGTTAGGTTTGTGGAGGTATGTAGCGTTAGCTGTCTGCCCCCGGGTCATGTAATTCGCACGAAAAACTGGCCTCTGGTTTGCGTACTCGGTGATGGTGCCAGATAGTGACCTACATGGAGTCCGTGCGATCGACATAAGGCAAATTTGGTCACCGATTCATCAACGTGAGTTCACTATAATGCTCATCGAACCACTGTAGTACGGTTCTGGCTCCGAGACAATTGTTGTTGTTGTTGTGGTCTTCAGTCCTGAGACTGGTTTGATGCAGCTCTCCATGCTACTCTATTCTGTGCAAGCTGCTTCATCTCCCAGTATGTACTGCAGCCTACATCCCTCTGAATCTGCTTACTGTATTCTTCTCTAGGTCTCCCTCTACGATTTTTACCCTCCACGCTGCCCTCCAGTACTAAATTGGTGATCCCTTGACGCCTCAGAACATGTCCTACCAACCGATCCCTTCTTCTGGTCAAGTTATGCCACAAGCTTCTCTTCTCCCCAATTCTATTCAATACCTCCTCATTAGTTATATTATCTACCCATCTAATCTTCAGCATTCTTCTGTAGCACCACATTTGGAAAGCTTCTATTCTCTTCTTGTCCAAACTATTTACCGTCCATGTTTCACTTCCATACATGGCTACACTCCATACAAATACTTCCAGAAACGACTTCCTGACACTTAAATCTATACTGGATGTTAACAAATTTCTCTTCTTCAGAAAATTATACTGCTGAAAGATGACATCGCCGTTGGGGAAGACATAAAGTACGAAGGGATGCAGGTGGTTCCCAGCCTTTACTTTGTCTTCTATTAGCACTACCGGTCCCATGCAAGCACAGGAGGATATCTCCCATAGCATAATAGTGCTCCCATCAGCCTGCATCGGTGGTGAGTTCCACGTTTCGAGCTTCCGTTCATGTCGATGAAGCTGCTTTTGTTGACGACCTTTCACCTACAGCAGCAAAAATGTGGTTCACCCGAAGAGTTGACACGTTTCCACTGATCTACGGTCGAATCCCAGTGGTCCCGTGCCCACTTCAGTAGTAACTGAGGATGTTGTGGAATCAACGTGTGAACACGTAGGGGTGATCTGCTGCGGAGTTCCTTGTTCTACACTATACGATGAACGGTGTGCTCCGAAACACTTGAGAGTGCAACAAAATTGCACTCTTTCGGCAGAGATGCCAAAGATCACCGTCTGTCTTACTTTACAGAGCAGACAGGCCTCCGAACCCCACATTCTGTGAAGAGTCGTGGACGTCAATCCATTTAGCAGCTGGTGGTAGTGTCACTCTCCTTATACCTCTTTCCGTAGATGCTCGCGAAAGTTGTACGTGAACATTCGACAAACTTTACCGTTTTCGAGATACTTTTTCACAGGCTCTGCGTAATAAAAATCCGCCCTTCGTCAAAGTCTCTTATCTCAATGGATTTCCCCATTTTCAGCCCTTATTTTCACTGAGGTGATTCCTGTCCGCGTCTGCTCCGCTTGCATACTTTCGTTACCGCGTCATTTGCCCGCAACGCCACTAGGTTCCATCCAAAGTCGCGGTGGGCAGTTGTCATAATGTTTTGGCTGTTCGGTGTAAGTGACTTGCTGGTATTGTATGCTAGGTGGCACAGACAATTCGTAGTTCAGAGCATCTTTTCCATTCTGACGCA
This sequence comes from Schistocerca serialis cubense, assembly GCF_023864345.2. NCBI lineage: Eukaryota > Metazoa > Arthropoda > Insecta > Orthoptera > Acrididae > Schistocerca > Schistocerca serialis. The sequence continues at coordinate 101,824,960 of NC_064639.1, read as the reverse complement.
GGATGGATGATTCATGTAGGAAATGCAGTTGGACAACAAATAAAGTAAAAAATAATATAAATGTATAGTTGCTGTTTAACACGAATCGTCCACCAATTCACAGATGTTGATTATTGTAATTTTCATTGTGCCTTACCAACCGTTGTTTTTCACATATGAAGCTGTAGGTTGTAATGATCCCGATAGGAGGGAAAAGAAGTATGGAAGTACACGATACTGAGGATAAATTATGATTTTTCAGTAAATTAAACTCAAATTAGTTAAATTTCGTATGGGTGCAATTATGATGCAATGTTTTTCAATGTCGTTAATATATAATATTTCGATCCAAAAGAGACTGCAAAAGCAAGGTACATTTATTTAAACTGTTTTAAAACGAGTATTTCATTAGGAACTGTTATGTTTTACTCATATAGGCTTATTCAGAGTGTCAACATATGTGACTACGAAATTGCTTGTTATAAAATTTGGCCACGAAAACCTGATTATTCACTACACTTAGTATGAAAAACAAGTTTAATAATACTTTTATACTGTATACTCACGTAATTTACATATTTGCACTTTTTAACCCCAATATTATGCAAATGAGAATGGTCATATTCAACACTTTGTAATCCAGCTATTTCACTTGGTTGACACTTGTAATTATTAGTAAAATGCACCATTTATGGTTTTAATCTAAACACCTGAGCACCAGAATCATTTGTAACTATTTCATGTAAATAATTCATTTAATAACAATTTAATTGACTCTAAAAAAGAGATAATTTGTTGATCTCTTTGGAAGGTTATAAATACGAGCACTGTCAAAGACCGGCAGGCAGTTGGCTCAGTGTAGTTGTGAAAGTCACGTCTGTCAGTGTTTTTAGTCCCGGCTAATTCCATTGTATGTAAACATGTGTGGATTGCAGAACCAAAGAGGTTGATGCACAAGATGTAACTGTTTTGTCAGAGACGCCATGTAAATTTTCCGTGTGTTTTTTAAAGAGGAAAAAAAGCGTGTGATGACTTTTATAAAACTACTAGATGTCTCCAGCCTTACCTGTTTTAAAAATCCGGACCTCTTATAAATATGTAATACCCTAGGCAACAAAAGTGAAGAGCCACAAACTTTATCTTGGAAACAGTATTATTCAGCGTTGTGACGACCATCCTGCGAACATCTTTGTAATGTTTTGATGAGAAGTTATATTCTCCTAAAGCATGTGACATTTTATTTACTAACATAAAACTGAATTTTCATCATATTAAGGCAGGGGGCCGTTACTAGGTCCATCGCGAACGACATATTATTTGAGCTCAATGGCGTGAATGTGTTATGGGTCGACAGTAACTAATGGAAGAGTAAATACGAGTATAGCGCACAGTCCGGCGGTCATGAATTATACGCTACTATTTCTCGTCGCCTTGCAACCCAAAAGTTGATGATGAAAATATCTGCCTCCGCCATAATTTTAATCATCTTTTTTATAGTTCGAGCACCTCTACACTAGCCTCGTTTTGGTGAACCCGTCAGGAAAATACCCGATGGCTGTAACGTTACTGTGGCGTCAGCTGCTTGAAAGAGAAGATCAATGAACTCCTCACACTTCACCAGAAGCTGCGGTGCCTATGCCTGCTCCGGCAGATGCAGCAAAGAATGCGCTGCTACCTGGCAACTGGCGAACCCCGTTTCCTGGGACACCTGAACACGGCTGACAAAGCGCCTTCTCAATTAGCGCCCGTAATCCGGGTAATGGGCACCCTCTGGAATTAGGTAGATTTGCACGCCCCGGCAGTCGTGAGGCACGTAGTGAGTTCGCTAATTGCGTTCGCCAGGCAGGAGACAGCCGGTGGCAGGTCGGGCACTGCAAAAACACCGGCGGCGTTTCGTGACGGCCCACTCCCACGCCCGCAAGGCACTTCCCCACCAGAAGGCGAGGGACACTACCGCAGCTGCACGAAAGGTCTCAGGTACCACTGGAAACTTCTGTGCATCTGTAAGTAAGGCACTGGCCAGCAGAAAACGAGCAGTATACGAGGTGATGCAGATGCCCGTACCGCTGTCGTTTTATGCAACCCGCAATGTTCCAGATGGCCATTATAAACCAATCGCGAGATTTTCGTATACTCTCGCTCGCTAGGCCTCAAATTATTAGTCCTACAGAGAAAATGAGCAGAACATTACTGTAGGAAATGTAACGAATTTAAATTTTGTCCTGAGATACGTTTCCGCTGGAAGCCACGGTTTTCGAATTATTCACGAAAAACGTACAAAAGTGACCTTCAAACGCACCTCCACGCCCCACTTATGCCTCATCAGTCAGATTTCTGGTATACTGTTCGTAGCACTCCCTCCTACCACGGAACAAAAATTTCTGACTACACAAGCTATTCCCGATATTAGACCTCTTTTGGTCTCTATTTTTTGGGCTGTTATGGCGCCAGCATAGTCGGCTACTTCATTAACATTATTAATTTAAACATGCCCCTGAGTGTAATGAACAGAAACGATTTTTGCAAACGTTACGTTAAACCTAATTACGTTGATAGTGTGATCCGAACTTAAGCCTTACAAGCACAACAGCTTTGCAATCAGAAGGCCTGGCGAAAACAACCAAGTAATAGTTCATTATATACTATTAAATTTCACGAAATTGTCAAGCAAACCTCAGTTTTACAGTCTACTGCAGTGCACGACTATGCTGGCGCTGTTGTAGGCTAATCATTAAAGGCCAAAACAGGTCGAATGTCGAAAGTAATTTGTGTAGTTGCGAATATTTGCACAGTGATGGTAGGGAGTGCCACGAACGTACTAGAGATCCTGACTGGTGGTGCCTCAGTATGAGAGCGGGAGTGCATTTGAAGGTCACTTTTTTTTTTACGAAAAAAGAAACTTGTGAATTACAGCCTCTAGCGAAAACTTATCGCCGGCCGCTGTGGCCGAGCGGTTCTAGGCGCTACAGTCTGGAACCGCGCGACCGCTACGGTCGCAGGTTCGAATCCTGCCTCGGGCATGGATGTGTGTGATATCCTTAGGTTAGTTAAGTTTAAGTAGTTCTAAGTTCTAGGGGACTGATGACCTCATAAGTTAAGTCCTATAGTGTTCAGAGCCATTTGAACCATGTTTTTTGAAAACTTATTCCAGTACCAAACCTAGTTACATTAAGACTGCTACAAAAAGATTCTGTTCATTTTTTTCAAGGGCTAATTGTTTGCGCGTAGTGAGCGAGCGAATATGAAAATATCGCGTGTGATTTATGAATGCCAGCTGTAGCAATGCGGGCTGCATAAAACGACAGTGATAAGGGGAGTTAAATGACCCTGTATGTTCGAGGGGCAGTTATACACTTTTAATCACCATCTCGAAAAAAATTAACTTACGATCATGAAATTTGGTGTTGGTGTTAGTCCTTCTCCACGTATTTATCCTTCAATGGGACACATTCTTCCCAATGATGCATGCCTTGGCAATGATCCCGGCCATACAAATCTGCAACTTAGCTGTTCAGCAACCTTCTACTTCGAAAATCACCTCGTCGTCAATCTGAAATCCTACAAAGTAGTTGTTTCTTTACCCGAAAAAAGACGAAGATATCACACATGTCATGTGAAAAGATCTATTCGCAAAGAATGCAGCTACTGCCACTGTCACATCTTAGCAAAACATCTGGCAGAGGACTCGAGAAATTTCAGGCCCTATGTAAAACCGCTGAGTGGGTCTAAGGCTTCCATACAGCCCCTTGTTGACCAGTTTGGTGTGGCAGTTGAAGACCGCAAAACAAAAGCTGAAGTTTTAAATTTCACATTCAAGAAATAGGTCACACGGGAGAATTGTAAACCACACCGTCGTTTGACCATCGAACAGACTCCTGTATGCATGACATAGTTATAAACATGCATCGCTTAGAGAAACAACTGAAAGAGTTGAAAACAAGTAAGTCACTAGGTCCGCATGGAATTCCAATTCGGTTTTTAAAAGAGTGCTCTGTGCCATTTTTCCCTTTATCGCGAATTTCTTGCCGAGTGTCCACGAATCAACATGGCTATAGAAAACATCGCTTGTGCGAAACTCAGAGTACCCTTTTCTCAGACGATATATTGAGATCTATGGATGAACGGAAATAGACACATTCAATATTTCTAGATATCCGAAAAGCATTCGACACGGTACGCCCTGCAGACTGTTAACGAAGGTACGTGCACACGGAATAGGCTCTCAGATATGTGACTGGCTCGAAGACTTCTTAAATAATAGACGGCGGGTGTTTATCGGAGCCAGGGGTAACATCAGGAGTGCCCCAGGGAAGTATGACAGGACCACTATTACTGCCTTTATACACAAAATGACTTGGCGGACGTGGTGGACAGCAATCTGCGGTTGTTTTCTGATGATGCTGTGGTGTACGGCAAGGTGTCGAAGTTGAGTAACTGTAGATGGATACAAGATGACTTAGACAAAATTTCAATTTGGTGTGATGAAAGTAGAAAAATGTAAGTTAATGCGGATGAGTAGGAAAAACCAACTCGTAATGATCGGACAGAGCATTAGCAGTATCCTGCTAGACATAGTCACATCATTTAAATACCTGGCCGTACCGTTGCAAAGCGATGTTAGATGGAAGGAGCATGTGAGGATTGTGGTAGGCAAGACGAATGGTCGACTTCGATTTATTGGGAGAATTCAAGCATTTCAGATTTGTTACTAATAGGTTCGAACAATATGCAAGTGTTTCGGACATGCTTCGGAAACTCAAATGTGAATGCCTGGAGGAAAAGCGCCTTCCTTTTCAAGGAATGCTGTTGTGTAAATTTAGAGAACCGGCATCTGAAGCTGACTGCTGAACGATTCTGCTGCCTCCAAAACGAAGGGAAGATACGAGAGGTTGGCTCTCATACGGAGGCATATAGACAATCGTTTTTCTCTTACTCTGTGGGGAGTGGAACAGGAAAGGAAATGACTAGCTGCGATACTGGGTACCTTCTGCCTTACGGTGGATTGCGGAATATCTGTGTAGGTGTGGAATACAGGGGGTTGGGCAAAATTTGATAGCCGAAAGGAGCAGCTTGTATACTGTGTCCGGTGCGATATGAGCCTAGGTGTTGTCTTGGAGCAAAAGTACCCTGTTGGATGTCTTCCCTCGACAGCCTCCCTTAAAGTTGTCAAGAGGTTTCGGTCGTATGCTCTTACGACGGTCTGCCTCGGCGGTGTTAAATCCACGAGTTTCGATTGCTGCTCCTTTGTCTCGAGAAAGTAGTGATACTCTCAGCACTTGTCTCTGATGATTAGCCTGCTAAAGAAGTCACCTACACTGGCCTAACACAGATGCAACATTTCAACTGCTGTCTCGGATCGGCGGTTTTTTTGACATGATATTTTTTTTGTATTTCATTTAACTCTTTGCAACTCATTTAAAGGCTGTTTTGCTCATCATCAAATGGCTCTGAGCACTATGAGACTTAACATCTGAGGTCATCAGTCCTCTAGAACTTAGAGCTACTTAAACCTAACTAACCTAACGACATCACACACATACATGCCCGAGGCAGGATTCGAACCTGCAACCGTAGCGGTCGCGCGGTTCCTGACTGAAGCGCCTAGAACCTCTCGGCCACCATGGCCAGCTGCTCATCAACGGGCGAGTGTGCATACAGATGTTACTTAAAGATGAAATTTAGTCTGTAACAACCAAGAACTGTTTTTATTCGGTGTTCTGTTGGTGTAGTGGCTATTGGGGTATTGGTGGGAAACGGTGAGCAGTGGGTGGCCAGAAATCAGCGTCCAGTTCTACTGGCATGGAACTCGCTGTTTTGATTGATAGCACAGACTGCTATTTAAAGAACATATAGACTCCTACACACTACAGAAATGTAACAAATCAGCAGTAGCAACACACATTAATGACACAGGCCAATCTTTGAAAATCGAAGGCAATCTTGAAAGTTTGCTCAAAATCGACAAAAGTAAAAGAATAGATATCATGGAAGAAATCGAAATTTTTATTCGCAATACAAAAAATGGTGATAATATTCTTAATGAAACAACTGAAATTCTTCAGTAGCCTTCAAACAGTACTAGTGCAATTGATTTAAGGTAGGTAGACTGTCAGTATCGTCAATATTGCAGGAAAGAAATGGTAGTCGATGCTCATCAACACACTGCAAGAGCTTCATACTGCATTTAAGCTATCCTCTAATCTACATTGGAACTTCAAGAACATGTTCGATTAAGCAGTGCAATAGTCTAATGGTGAACAACAGTTCCGCCAGTGATTGGCGACGTCTAAATCTTTAAGTGAACACCCAACATATATAAAAGTATATCACACGATTACAACTGACGCAAAACTATCTGCATCTCGCACAGGCTGTGCTATGAATCACAACAGGGAGGCACACCTCCATGCTAGCAGAAGACAAGACTGGATATCGATTTCTGCTCATACACTGTCAATACCCACTTACCGAGTACCCCAATAGCCATCCCGGCAGTAAAACGGCGAAAAAAAACAGTTCTACGTTATTTTAGATTAAGACATTTTACGTTTAAGTAATATCTGTATGCACAAACGTGTGATGACGAACAAAACATGTTTGAAACGTGTTACAAAGTGTTAAATTAAACATAAAAGAAATGATTGTGGTTGGTAGTAGAAAAATACAAATAATTAATCTTTGGACTATTTCGTATACCAGGCGCAAATTATCCTGTCGGCAGGTCTGATATTCTGTATTGGTGCTGAGGCTGACTTTTGTGTTCAAGTACATCCTTGCAAAACAAGCCTGCAGTCTCCTGAAAACGCTCCCTTGATTTAATCTTACGCTAGCGACTTTGTGGTCCAAATCTACTGGTCATGCCGGGTGCCTGTCGCGTGCTTGCTTCTAAATCAGATGCCTACCACGTCGTGAGTGGGCCATTGATCAGTTCACAGTGCCGAGTGCATAGCTCTAAAACCCTCACCATGCCGAACACTGTGCCTGCGCAGAAATACAAGGGACCGTAGTGCCGCCAGCAAACTTCCGAAGTTAACGTACTAAAATAAAAATGCTTCCCTCTCTTAATTCAGACCAATGTTTTCGGGAGGTTTACCTCGGTTGTAAAGCAAATGCTGGAATTGGAAACCCTTGCCAGATTTCCCCAATTTGGATGCCTTCTGCCCCACCAGCATAAAATAAGGTGAATAGAGACAATTTTTAGTTTCAAAATAAAAGACTGACAATTTTGAATAGAAAAATAAGAACACAAATTATAAGAGATTGTGGATTTTGTGCTAACTCTAGCTTATGCTAACTCTAACTTACAAATAGTTTTCGGACTTAGTTTATGATTTTATAACATAAAACAAATAAAAAGTTGGTATTTCTATTCACCGTGTAGAGAGGAGATATTGTTTCTATTAATGGGCATTTCGTGATTAGGAACGTGTAAGAATCTGTTTTGGTTCTTGCAGAATAAGAAACAAAATTTATCTGGTTGAAAAACTTTTATTCAATACAGAACTAAGAAAATTGCTTCAACCAGGATTTTTTTTAAACTTCTGTTTTCCAAACAAGCAGTTATATCTGTAACTACGTTATTGTAACATTAAACTGATGTACTTGATTTGTTGTTAAGTCACTGTGGGTGCACTAAGCCTCGTGATGCCAATTGAGGAGCTACTCGACCGAATAGTAGCGGCTTCGGTCAAGAATACCATCATAACGACCGGGAGAGCGGTGTGCTGACCCCACGCCCCTCCTATCCGCATCCTCCTCGGAGGATGACACGGCGGTCGGATGGTCCCGGTAGGCCACTCGTGGCCTAACGACGGGGTGCTTATTAAGTCACTGGCATCATTTTTAAAATTCCGGATAAACGATAGTGGAACTCGCGTATCGGTGATTCGGTACGAAATTAATTTTATCTATACGTAGTTCATCCATCCCGGTAATCGAGAATACCGAAGATTTTTGCCTCTTGATACCGGTACACGCAATATATACGTGTACCCATTCCTGGGAAAAAGAGTTCTTAACAGAAGGGAAACAGTCAGATAACAAATGATTTTCGTATTATTTTATTACTAATTTCAATTTTCGGTTTTTTTTTCCTTTAGTTGAAATGTGAAGCCGTGCTTCTCGCCAAATTTCATGACTCTAGGTCAATGGGAAGTAGCTTATAGGCTATGATCAGTGAGTTTGCGAGTACCAGAATGTGTGACACAAATAGTCGTATCTTTTGATTGCACTGAGTTTGAATATTTCATCTTTTACACCACCAGGGGACCGTAAACCTAATATGTGACTTCAATTTGAACTTGACAAGTCTTCTTGTTCCTGAGAATAAGGATTTTTAACCGTCGGACTCGCAGACCGACAAACGGACAACAAAGTGATCCTGTAAGGATATATATATATATATATATATATATATATATATATATATATATATATATATATCAGTTCATGATATCCAGTATTACAAATTTACGTCCAGATATGTATGTAATGACTTTTGAACACTATTAAGGTAAATATATTGTTTGTTCTCTATCAAAATCTTTCATTTGCTAACTATGCCTATCAGTAGTTAGTGCCTTCAGTAGTTTGAATCTTTTATTCAGCTGGCAGTATTGGCGCACGCTGTATTGCAGTAGCTCGAGTAATGAAGATTTTTGTGAGGTAAGTGGTTCATGAAAGGTATAGGTTAATGTTAGTCAGGGCCATTCTTTTGTAGGGATTTTTGAAAGTCAGATTGTGTTGCGCTAAAAATATTGTGTGTCAGTTTAAGCACAGTCATTTATAATTTTTCTAAGGGGACGTTTCAAAGTGAAACATGATCATCTGGAATAAACGTTTTTAATCAGCCTGTATTTTATCAAAAAACACCAACATAATCTTTGCCTTGTCAATAACAAATTTTAGTCGCATACAATCTAAATGGCTGCTTACTTTTTCCGCATAGCTCCACACACACACACACACACACACACACACACACACACACACACACCTGGGTTGAGAACCGTGCCAGGTGGTTCTTCATTTCCGTCAAATACTTGGTCTTCTTTTGAAGGAACACTGACGATTATTGTTTCTGTTCAACCCATAAATTCCGAAACCATAAACCTTTCGTTTCCAGTTAGCCGAAATACATGTCACATTAATGTATACTATAAAAGAACTACTGGTTAATGCAACGCAGCTGCAAATTTGCTTCACAGGTTCTTAAATTAAAACAAGCCAATTCAGATAAATACTTACAAAGTTCGAAGTAAGCAAATTCAGCACCACATCCGATGCTTATAACAGAGTAAACAAAACAAGAATTGACAGTCGCCAGTTTTAAAATTCATAATTTCCTGTTAAATTGAGCCACTACCAACCTAGACATAGAAATCTTTGACTGGTATTCCCGTTTCTCGTCCGACACGATAGCACACAACTTTTTCGTACATTTCTGTAACTGTCACGCTATTGTACGGTACCTGTTCGACTGGTATTTAGTTGGAAAGACTCTGACACACGAGGAGAAGACGGCAGGCGCTATAACCCGATTTTCCGAAAACTTCGCCCAGTGGAAGAGAGGTCAAAATAAGCGAACACGTGTTTTCGTGTCTAGGGTTATCTGTAGATACCGTACCGTTTCTGGGAATAATGGCGGTCAAAGTTATCGAGGTATCTTATAAAGCTATTAGTGGGTAAATAATTTGAAGCAAGCGATGGCACAGCGCCTACGTCACAGTTTCGTGCTTTTGCGCTCCGCATTCGAACCCCGGTTATTACTTTTGTGATTACATGTCCGTAGAAGGTCATTACACAGATGTTTTCAAATGTGCACTGTAATGACGTTGCTCGTTTTCATATTACTTGAATGTCTGGTGACTGAATTTAAAACAAATATATAAATAAATAAACGAGAAAATTAATCGAAATTCCTGTAGTCTACCTTGACTCATAACCAGTTACCAGCTTGGCCTGCCTCGAAATTATTGTCAACGTGTGAAATCTTCAGAATGTTAACGACGTTCAGAGGGCGATTCATGAGAAGAAGTTTCGCTGTTGGAAACCTGCTTTCCCACGATGCTCGTCGTGTTCGGAATTTCTGTGTTTCGAATGTTTGAACGATCGGTATCATCCAAGTGGGACGACCCAAATCTTCCTGAAGAACTGACGTAAGTTTAAATATAAGAGTTAATATAAGAATTCGTGTAAGAATGAAATATAAGAATATAAGCATTCAACAGATCGTAATTCTTGACAATACGATGCACACATGTGTTATTCGTGGGTTGGATAGAAAGTAGTGATAACGCTGCCGTAACATGAAGAATACGCATCAAACAACAAACGCGTTGTCTGTAGCTGACAGCAGAAGGGCAGATAAAGTAGTGCAGTGACTGGCGACGACTGTGAGTCAGCTGCTGTGTGTGCTGTCTGAAACTTCGGAAGGCCAGTTCAAGCGCCCTAACAGTACGTGCTGGAAACACGGCAACGTGCGTGGATCAACATTTACGTGGCATGTAGTTGCAGCGTCTAATAATGTTTCCTTCTGGCACTGCATTCCTTCTATCATTCATGACAATGCACGAAGCCACACGGCGAACCGCGTGCAAGAGCTTCTGCATATGTGGGGGTGGGAGTTACTGATAATATATCCACCGTAGTCACCCCCTATGTGTCCGTGCGATTACGACCCGTGGCATGCTCCGCAACACAACAGAAGGCATCATCTGTACCATAGGGCAGACCTTGTGAGCCATCGACGGAGATACACTATGTTATCAAAAGTATCCAGACACCTAGCTGCAAATGACTTTTAAATTCATGGCACCCTCCATCGGTAATGCTGGAATTCAGCATGGTGTTGGTCCACCCTTAGGCTTAATGACAGCTTCCACTCTCACAGGCACACGTTCAATCAAGTGCTGCAAGGTTTCTTTGGGAATGGCATCCCATTATTCACGGAGTGCTGCACTGGGGAGAGGTATCGATGTCTATCGGTGAGGCCTGACACGAAGTCGGTGTTCCAAACCATTCCAGAGGTGTTCTATAGGATTCAGGTCAGGTCTCTGTGCAGGCCAGTCCATTACAGGGATGTTATTGTCGTGTAACCACTCTACCACAGGTGGTAGAGTGCTAGATTGTGTTGAAAGATGCAGGCACCATCCCCGAATTGCTCTTCAAAAAATGGTTCAAATGGCTCTGAGCACTATGGGACTTGACTGCTAACCTAAGGACATCACACACATCCATGCCCGAGGCAGGATTCGAACCTGCGACCGTACCGGTCTCACGGTTCCGGACTGTAGCGCCTAGAACCGCTCGGCCACTCTGGCCGGCAATTGTTCTTCAACAGTAAGAAGCAAGAAGGAGCTTAAACATCAATGTCGGCCTGTGCTGTGTTAGTGCCACGCAAAACAACAAGGGGTGCAAGTCCTCTCCATGAAAAACACGACCACACCATAACACCATCGCCTCCGAATTTTACTGTTGGGACTACACACGCTGGCCGGTGACGTTCTTTTAGTAACTACATTTTTAGCAATTGTTTCTTTTAGTAACTACATTTTTAGCAATTGGCAGGATACCATCATTTCATGAAGTCCTTCGGACATGTATACGTTATCTGTTTGTACAGACATCTCTGTGACCTCCTTGTTTACTGGCGCGTGAGCTCACTCGCGTTTCAGTGTCGTGTTTGGCTACGTGGTGTGTGTTATCAACGAAGACGCACGGGCGGTTTACGACGATAGAGGAGAGAGCCATGTGGTTAGATGTTGAACACCAAAGGCGACACCATTTTAGAGTTTTTTATATTTTGACGACTATTTGGAGATGCACCTTGGAAAACAGGGCTGATGTTTTAATTTTATTATCAATGTTATTGTCCCTGGTGCATGTCCCATTTTAGCGAGTTTTAACAGTTTCTTTTACTTTTTATTAATCTGATGATGGAAGCTTGACTTCAGAAATGCATCAATCTAAGTGTTTTACACTATAAACAAATGGTTGAGCAGATATATTTTTTAACATTGACATTCACAACCACGAACTCTCATCCAGTACGGATAAAATCAAAGATGTTGACAATTCCAATGCATCATCGATTAATTTTTATACTTTGTGCGGGGCTACCAGTCCTCCTTCCACCGTTCTGAAGTCCCACTTGCTTACGATGTACGTATTTCATTACCTTGAAATTAACTGCAATCATTAGGAAATCCTCCACGAGATCCGAGAGCCCGCAGCGAGCACGTAATCGAGAGGATGAAAATGAAGCATCAGCATCCGCGTAATGCACGGCAAGTGGGACCTCTGTAATCGACGACTCTCGCCGCGCCGCCACGAACAAAAAGGAGAGGAGCGGCTGCCGACAGTTGCGCAACGGAACGGGAGGACGCCAAATAAATTGTCCCGCGTCGCTAACAGCCGACCGTACCGCAGCGGGATCTAATCTCGCGCTGCGGTGGCGCGGCTTTACGCTCGGCACGGGGCCGCGCCGGCATTCCGGTAGCGGGCGCGCTGCGCTGATCACAGGCTGCGCTGCGGCCCCTTAATGCGCGTAATTAGGCGCGTTCGCGCGCGGCCGGGCTGATGAAAACACGGACGCCGTCACGACGCGCCGTCACGGACGACGCCGGCCCCTGGCCGACCGCCTGCCGACTCGGGAGGTCTGCCACCTCGCTGCGAAGACGAGCCACTAAAATGAGTACGGTACTATTGGCTTTCAGCTGAAAACGACCGATTAAATATGACGCGAACCTAAACACCTTGCTTCACGGACTATAAGACGCTACGGATCGTAAGACGCACCTTAATTTTGAAGCAATTTTGAAAGATAACATTTTTACCATTCTTATTATTAGATTGTCAAGCCAGACTAAAAAAAATTCTTAGTTTATAAAACCAAACTGACCTTCAAAGTCCCCCAAAATCATCATCTGTTGTTAGCAACACACCCTGAGGAAGGCGCCTTGCAAGAGTCGCCGAAACGTCGATATTTTACAGATGACAATGCGGCCTGGATAAACTGAAAGAACCAGAGGTTGTACAGGGTTTCAGGGAGAGCATAAGGGAACAATTGACAGGAATGGGGGAAAGAAATACAGCAGAAGAAGAATGGGTAGCTTTGAGGGATGAAGTAGTGAAGGCAGCAGAGGATCAAGTAGGTAAAAAGACGAGGGCTAGTAGAAATCCTTGGGTAACAGAAGAAATATTGAATTTAACTGATGAAAGGAGAAAGTATAAAAATGCAGTAAATGAAGCAGGCAGAAAGGAATACAAACGTCTCAAAAATGAGATCGACAGGAAGTGCAAAATGGCTAAGCAGGCATGGCTAGAGGACAAATGTAAGGATGTAGAGGCCTATCTCACTAGGGTTAAGATAGATACTGCCTACAGGGAAATTAAAGAGACCTTTGGAGATAAGAGAACGACTTGTATGAATATCAAGAGATCAGATGGAAACCCAGTTCTAAGCAAAGAAGGGAAAGCAGAAAGGTGGAAGGAGTATATAGAGGGTCTATACAAGGGCGATGTACTTGAGGACAATATTATGGAAATCGAAGAGGATGTAGATGAAGATGAAATGGGAGATATGATACTGCGTGAAGAGTTTGACAGAGCACTGAAAGACCTGAGTCGAAACAAGGCCCCCAGAGTAGACAACATTCCATTGGAACTACTGACGGCCTTGGGAGAGCCAGTCCTGACAAAACTCTACCATCTGGTGAGCAAGATGTATGAAACAGGCGAAATACCCTCAGACTTCAAGAAGAATATAATAATTCCAATCCCAAAGAAAGCAGGTGTTGTCAGATGTGAAAATTACCGAACTATCAGTTTAATAAGTCACAGCTGCAAAATACTAACACGAATTCTTTACAGACGAATGGAAAAAATAGTAGAAGCCAACCTCGGGGAAGATCAGTTCGGATTCCGTAGAAACACTGGAACACGTGAGGCAATACTAACCTTACGACTTATCTTAGAAGAAAGATTAAGGAAAGGCAAACCTACGTTTCTAGCATTTGTAGACTTAGAGAAAGCTTTTGACAATGTTGACTGGAATACTCTCATCAAATTCTGAAGGTGGCAGGGGTAAAATACAGGGAGCGAAAGGCTATTTACAATTTGTACAGAAACCAGATGGCAGTTATAAGAGTCGAGGGACATGAAAGGGAAGCAGTGGTTGGGAAGGGAGTAAGACAAGGTTGTAGCCTCTCCCCGATGTTGGTCAATCTGTATATTGAGCAAGCAGTAAAGGAAACAAAAGAAAAATTCGGAGTAGGTATTAAAATTCATGGAGAAGAAATAAAAACTTTGAGGTTCGCCGATGACATTGTAATTCTGTCAGAGACAGCAAAGGACTTGGAAGAGCAATTGAATGGAATGGACAGTGTCTTGAAAGGAGGATATAAGATGACCATCAACAAAAGCAAAACAAGGATAATGGAATGTGGTCTAATTAAGTCGGGTGATGCTGAGGGAATTAGATTAGGAAATGAGACACTTAAAGTAGTAAAGGAGTTTTGCTATTTGGGGAGCAAAATAACTGATAATGGTCGAAGTAGACAGGATATAAAATGTAGACTGGCAATGGCGAGGAAAGAGTTTCTGAAGAAGAAAAATTTGTTAACATCGAGTATAGGTTTAAGTGTCAGGAAGTCATTTCTGAAAGTATTTGTATGGTGTGTAGCCATGTATGGAAGTGAAACATGGACGATAAATGGTTTGGACAAGAAGAGAATAGAAGCTTTCCAAATGTGGTGCTACAGAAGAATGCTGAAGATTAGATGGGTAGATCACATAACTAATGAGGAAGTATTGAATAGGATTGGGGAGAAGAGAAGTTTGTGGCACAACTTGACCAGAAGAAGGGATCGGTTGGTAGAACATGTTCTGAGGCATCAAGGGATCACCAATTTAGTATTGGAGGGCAGCGTGGAGGGTAAAAATCGTAGAGGGAGACCAAGAGATGAATACACTAAGCAGATTCAGAAGGATGTAGGTTGCAGTAGATACTGGGAGATGAATAAGCTTGCACAGGATAGAGTAGCATGGAGAGCTGCATCAAACCAGTCTCAGGACTGAAGACCACAACAACACAACAACAATGCGGCCTCAAATCCAGAAGAATTTTGTTGATATTTTTTTATTTGTTACGTCGTTTCAAGTACAGAAATGATCAGTTCTGGAACGAAATTTTCACTCTGCAGAGAAGTGTGCACTGATGTGAAACTTCCTGGCAAATTTAAACTGTGTACCGGACCGAGCCTCGAACTCCGGATCTTTGCCTTTCACCGGCAACTGCTCTACCATCTGAGCTACCCAAGTACGACTCACGGCCCGTCCTCACAGCTTTAATTCTGGCAGTACCTCGTGAGGAAGGGGCGCGAGTCGTGCGTGGGTAGCTCAGACAGAAGAGCACTTGCCCGCAAAAGGCAAATGTCCCGAGTTCGAGTCTCTGTCCGGCGCACAGTTTTAATCTGGAAGGAAGTTTCAGTTTCGTTATCAGGTCTGTCATTAAGACTAAAGGGACATAAAAACGAGACATGATTTTTTATGCAGTATCATGCTGCAAAAGATGAAAAATTAAAACTAAAAACAAATTAAAAAGTTCACTCACCAAAACCCGGAACTTGTAACACAGCGCTCAGGGTCACTGTCAATAAAACCTGTCAATAAAACCTGATTATGTAGTAGCCCAAACTACATCATACACTGAGCGATCTCTCAAAGTATCCACCTAGGATAACGGCTCGCGTCGGCGAAATCCGGTGTCTTTGCTTTTTGGCGGAATTCAGCACCTGCAGCCAGTAAAGATCGTGATCGAAGAGAAGAGACCGCAACGGGACGCGAACACGGCTGCGGCTAGTTTCCGCGCCAGGCGAGCAAGCTGAGGGGCAGCCAAACGGTTGTCTGTGCAACCGTGGGTGACGGGACAACAGCCCTTGGTGCTCTAGAATGGAGCTTCCCGTGGTAAAACAGTGTACGCGCTACGAAGAAACACGGGAATGCTTGTGCATCCATCGTATTTTGCTGCAGATGTAGACTTTCCTACTGGATAGTTCACCGTGTTTCCAGGACAACCGCCTCCTTAGTCGAGGTCGCCAGAGTACGGCTGTGCGGTGGAGGTACGTTAGGGTTTCTCCGCAAACCTGCACCCTCATGTAAGATGAGGGTGGACTGGGACTGAAGGACTTGCACGCAAAATGTGCGGCACTAATCGTCAACACAACTGCCTGTGTAACAGAAAAGGGACCACACTCGCCAACTGCTGTACTATTTCACAAATATCGCTCGACATCAGGGCCAGTATCCCATACTCATTAAGATTTGCCTGAAATTATCTCCGTAAGAGATACATAAGAGAATACGTTTTAAAACAAGGAGAAGTTTTTAACATGGCTATAGCCGTCAAAGCAATACCAGTTAATAATAAACGGGAGCTGCGACTACCGCATCACAATCCATGTCCTGGTTCGAAGGAAGAATGATGGTTCTCTAGGGCATTCAGTTTACCGGAAACCCACTCATACTGATTTGTACCTGCAAGCATCGAGTTGCCATCACCCATCGCAAACCATGAGTTTGCTTAAAACACTTGTTCATAGAGCTCATACTGTCTCAGCCGGCCGCGGTGGCCATGCCGTTCTAGGCGCTTCAGTCCGGAACCGCGCGACTGCTACGGTCGCAGGTTCGAATCCTGCCTCGGGCATGGATGTGTGTAATGTCCTTAGGTTAGTTATGTTTAAGTAGTTCTAAGTTCTAGGGGACTGATGACCTCAGATGTTAAGTCCCATAGTGCTCAGAGCCATTTGAACCATTTTTGATACTGTCTCAGATCTAGATAGCTTACATCAAGAACTCGCCCATCTAAAGACAGTATTCAGCGAAAATAGGTATTCCATCCGGCAGATTAACAGGGCACTAACAGTCAAAACTAAGAAGCAGGAAGTGAATAAAGAGGAGAACATGCCAGAACAATCTTTAGCTTTTCTTCCTTTCGTTGGCAACACTTCGTTTAAAATAGCAATATTCCTCCGAAAACTTCAGGTAAAAGTGGTTTTCCGCCCACCATCGAAGATTGCGGACCTTGTGGGATCAGTTAAGGACAATCTGTTACTACGAAAGGCCGGAATTTACAAGATACCGTGCCAACTTTGGTATGGCTTACATAGGTCAAACCACACGCACCGTGAAAGAACGCTGCACTGAACATAAACGTTACACCCGCCTTTTGCAGCCAAGCAAGTCCGCTATTGCTGAACATTGTATTTCTACTGGACATTCAATGGAGTATGAAAAACAATGATTTTGTCCACAGCAACGTCCTTCTGGGACTCCATTATTAAAGAATCCGTAGAAATACGACTGGCGGAAAATCTGTTAAACCGTGACAGCGGCTACCAGCTGGACAGTGCATGGAATCCCATCATCTCCACGATTTGCTCAAATCGAAGACGACAGAGTGCGTCGACGGCCGTGGCAAACAGCAACGCAGAGGGCGACTGAGTTCCGCTATTCCACCAGCGAGGGCGCTGCCGGCGGGCAGTGTGGTTCAACTATCAAGTTTTCGACGCATGCGCAGAATAGTTACAGTACGCTATATATTGCGGAACGGAGGACGTTTTCGCCCCCCCCCCCCCCCCTCCAGTACACCTCTTGCAATATGCTGATGACACCGCATTCCTCGCCCTCGCTCCTACCCTCCTACGGTCCCAACGCCTTCTCCAGAATCACCTTGACCTTTTTGCTGCATGGTGTAACCAATGGCTCCTGAAACTCAACCCTTCCAAGACCCAGGCACTCATCGTAGGTCGTACCACTCGCTCCTTCCGGCTCCTGGATTTCTACCATACTGTCTGCTCCCGTCCTGTCCGCCTCACCCCCACCCTCACCTACCTTGGCCTCACCATTGACCGTCACCTCACCTGGATACCTCATCTCCACTCCATCCAATCCAAAGCCCACAACCGCCTCCGACTCCTCAAACTCCTCTCTGGCCGGACATGGGGGTTGCACCCCTCTACCATCCTCCACACCTACAAATCCTTCATCCGTCCCA
This sequence comes from Schistocerca serialis cubense, assembly GCF_023864345.2. NCBI lineage: Eukaryota > Metazoa > Arthropoda > Insecta > Orthoptera > Acrididae > Schistocerca > Schistocerca serialis. The sequence continues at coordinate 101,806,926 of NC_064639.1, read as the reverse complement.
TCCTCTGTTATGCCAGTCCTGCCTGGATATCTGCCCCCCCCCCAAATTCTATCAGTCCCTCCAGATCCTTGAGCGTCATGCACTCCGCCTCACCTTCCGTATCCGCCTCCCGTCCCCCACGCGGATCCTCTATGATCTCATTCCTTTCCCCCATCTGCTCCTATTCCTCGAACATATCCGCATCCTCTACACCTCCCGCCGTCTTGAACCCCCTCACCCCCTGGTTGCTCCTCTCCTCTCCCGTCCCTGCCCCCTGCCACGTCTTCACCGTTGTGTCCCCCCTACCCTCCATCTCTACACCCTCCATCTCCTTTCCCAAGGTGGCTTCCGTCACCTCCCCCTCCCGGATGATGCCCTCTCTCCCTCCATTTATCCTTCCTATCAACTCTGATCCTCAATCCCCCTCCTTTCCTCTGTCCTTCCCCTGGGCTCCCTCTCCCCCCCCCCCCCCTTCTGTCCTGTTTTTCTCCCCACTAAACCTCTCCCTACCTCCCTTCTCCCCCCCAGTCCTTTTGTATTCCCCTCCTCTGCCTACCCCACTCCCTGTCGCGTCTGCCCCCCACCCCTCTTATGGGTCCTCATCCTCCTTCAGCTCCTTTCCCGGCTCCCCCCTTCGCTTTTACTCTCCTTTCCCCCCCTTTTTTGTTTTCCCATCTTCTGTCCAGTTTCCCCCCACCTGCTCTCGACTGTGGTGTCACATTTCCAACTTTTTAGTGCAGTGTTCCAGTGACTATTCAGTGTTGTTTGTCTTTCTCGTGTTGCGAACAGAAACCATGCTGTCGCTCGGTGTGAATTTTATTTCCTTTGCGAACAGAATCCAGACTGTCGCCGTGTTTTTTTAATTGTCTGTTGTTTTCCCTGTCTACTTCGTATGTATTTTTATTAGCGTCATCCTCCCTGTGTTGTTGTTTTAAGTTCCACGATTTCTTTTCGCCTTGTTACTCTCTAAGTCTCCGATTTTATCGCCTGTTTTTTATTATTTGTTCTCTTGATCTTTGTCACAAAATCTGTCGGCTGAAGAGCGGCGTACTAAGCTGCTGCCAGCCCGCCCCCCTTCGGGGGGAATTGAAATTCAATAAATGAAAAAAAAAAAAAAAAAAACGTTTTCGCCAGTCTGCGACGGCTCCCCTGAAGATGACTGGCAGATGCCCAGTTGAAATATCACGCGAAGTATTGAACGACGACCGGCTGCAAGCCCGAAATTTGTTTGAACAGTCAATTCGCCGTGAAAATTTTAAAATTCACATTCCTATTACTGATAATTTAAATGTATGTACAATATTTAACAATCATTTTCTTGGTTTCTACAGGTAATCATGCAACTCTCTTAGAAAATGCCTTTCCGGCACGTGTCTGAAATACTCCTTTGAGATACTAACACGGGGGAGATTGAGTCAATAATTTAATTACTGAAGACAAAGGACTCTCATGGATATGATAGAGTGCCTACCAGAACATTTAAGTTTTGTGCGGCCCATGTTAGCCCTTTACTTAGCCGTATTTGTAATTTTTCCTTTAAGAATGGTCAGAATGCTGAACGACTAAAGTACTCATCGTAAAGCCGATTTATAGAAATGAAAGAAGGGATAACGTAGGCAATTGTAGACTTATTTCTATGCCATCAGTGTTTGCTAAAGGTATTGGAAAAGCTATGTATGCAAGGATAATTTATCACTTTATTTCACGTAATTTCCTATCAAATGTACAGTTCGGTTTTAGAGGTGGTTTAACAGCTGAAAACGCTATATTCTCTTTTCTCTGTGAGGTACTGGATGGATTAAACAAAAAGTTTCGAACGCTACGCATCTTTTTTGATTTACTAAAGCATTAGAGTGTGTTGATCACGAAATATTGCTCCACAAGTTGGACCACTATGGAATACGAGTAGTAGTTCACTATTGGTTCACCTCTTACTTTAACAATAGTCAGCAAAAAGTCATTATCTACAATGTTGAGACTGGCAATGATGTGGAGTTTGAATGGGGCATGGGGCACAGCGAAATAGGGGGGAGGGGGGGGGGATGCCCTAGGGATCAGTGCGGGGGACACTCCTGCTCCTTCTATATGTAAATGATATGCCCTCTAATAGTACAGATGATTTTAAAATATTTCTCTGTTTGGTAATAACACAAGCTTGGCAGCAAAAGATGTCGTGTGCAACATTCGGACTGTTTGAAATAGCGCAGTTCATGACATAAGTTCTTGGCTTGCAGAAAATAAGTTAACGCTCAATCACAGTACGACTCAGATTTTACATTTTCTAATACACAATTCAACAAAACCCGATGTTTCACAGAATGGGCTTCTGATTAGTGAAACTGAATAGTTCAAATTTCTCGGTCTTCAGATAGATAGTAAACTGTTGTGGAAAGCCCACGTCCAGGATTTTGTTCGAAGACTTAATGTTGCCATTTTTACTATTCGAATGGTATCTAAAGTAAGAGACAGTTCGACACGAAAAGTAGCCAAATTGCTTCTTTTCATTCGCTTATGACGTTTGGTATTATCTTCCCATATATATATATATATATATATATATATATATATACATATATATTCTTTACTGTCGTTTCTTGTTAAAATAATATAAAAGAATAATTGATGACGTTGGGTGCAAGCTCTACTCTGAGATGAAGAAGTTGACACAGGAAAGGAATTCGTGGTGGGCCGCTTATAACTACCCCCAAAAAGCTGCAGAATCTATCAATTTTTATGGTTTGACACCTCATTCAGTAAAAACGGAACCAGTAAAGAATCACTTTGTTGTGTGTCTGTGTATCGTCTGTCCGACTGTTCAAAATCCTTTTTCTCAGAAAACGAGTAGACATATGAATTTGAAGTATAAGTCGCATATTGATGTCGAATGTCCCTTGGCGTTGTAAAAAATGAAGCTTCGTAATCAATTCAATCAAAATTATGGACATTTATGTCACGTATTTCGATACTCCCAAACTCACTTGCCAAAATGGTTCAAATGGCTCTGAGCACTATGGGACTTAACTTCTGAGGTCATCAGTCCCCTAGACCTTAGAAATACTTAAACCTAACTAACCTAAGGACATCGCACACATCCATGCCCGAGGCAGGATTCGAAGCTGCGAACGTAGCGTCGCGAGGTTCCAGACTGTAGCGCCTAGAGGCGCTCGGTTACTTCGGGCGGCACACTTACCAAAAGTTACAGGGTACTTTCCCTTGAACTAGAGTCAAGAAATTTTCATAGAAGCAAGATTTCACATTACAACCAAAGAGAAAAACATCCGAAATTTGTTAATTTGCAATTACACCATGCACAAAACTTTTTTGTCATTTGTTGTCAGACTGTCTGTCCATCTGTTCAGACCCTTTTTTCTCAGGAGAAGGAAGGTGTATCAAAAGAAATTTATGTGTCACATTGAGGAGTATGATCCCTTGGCGGTGTAATAAACGTTAGTTTGTAGCTCAGTGCGATCAAAAGATTCGGCCATTTATGTCACATGTTTTCATACTTGCAACTCAATCATCAAATCTAGTAGGGTACTTCCTGAAGATTTACAATAATGAAATTTGAAAAGAAGAAACGTTTCGCAGTTCAGGTAAAGAGAAAAACTCGGAATTGTTAATTTGTAATTACATCGCATGAAAAAAAAATTGTTATTTGTTATCTGACTGTGTCGTCCTCCATCTGGTAAAACCTCTTTTTCTAAGGAAAGGGGAGACGTACCAAGTTAAAAATTATGTCACTGATTAAGGTCTTTAGCCTTATGGCTCAATAAAAATGTTAAGCTTATTAGTCAATGTAAACAAAAAATACGGTCGTTTCTGTCGCCCATTTTGAAACCCAGAATCTCACTCATTAACACCTAGACGGTAATTCTCCTTGACGTAGAATCGAGAAATTTGGCAAGAAGAAAAATTTCACAGTACAAACAGAGGAAAAGGATAATAAAATTGCTAATTTGTAATTACATCTCCTGGAATTTTTTTTTTATCGTTTGCTAACCGACTTCACACCTGAAATTAATATACTGTCGAAAGTCTTGGTATCTCTGGAACTGGTATCTTGCCAGTATCATTGTAGATAACAGGCAAAACTCTTCGAGATCCTCGATTCCCGCGATATATATAAAATCTCCATTCGTCCATTGGTGCCGTAATTTATAGTGGCCAGCTCGCCTTAAACACCACAGTGCCCGCCCCTTTCTTTGTGGAATTCCTCTGTAGATGAGCCCGATGGAGAACAGACGTTAAGTGCCGCCCCCCGGCGCCACGTCGGGTAATTAGCGACGTCCCGGCGCTGTCGCGCGCTGGGCAGCCACGGGAGTGTCCAGCGGGTAGCGGGTAGCGGGCAGAGAGCGGCGGGCGTGTTAATTGCTGTCCGCTGCGGACCGGATGTCGTCGGCGGACCCTTTCAAGCCCGGGAGGCGGCGGCGGCGGGGGCGGACAGCGGCCGCGCCGGGCTTTTACCGGCCCGTAATGACACTTTACGAGCGCGCGTCCTCAGTTCCGGCTCGGGGCTATTAACGTGGACAGAGCCGTGGCTGCCCGGCCGTACGTGACAGTGGTCGCTGCTCGCTATGCTGTCTCAGATAACGACACCCACCGCCCACCGCCTCCTAAAGTGGCGCTGCCGGGCCCACCGGCCGATCCGTTTTAAGGAGAACGGCCCGCTTTCCTTGAAGTCGCTGCCGCGTTAACTGGCCTCTCCGGCTGTGGTCGGTCACCTTTAATGCACCCGATACCGAAAATTGCCACCGAGGGAAAGCCTGCGGGCTCGTAAGCAAATTCTCGCGGTAGTTAGTGGAAATGTGTGTTACATAAAACACTTAAATTCGGTTCGGTCGTTAATTTTTAAAACGGACAAGAAGTCGTCTAGGGACCTTAAAGTAAAGTACGCTACTTCCCGAGAAAGGCAAGTAAGTAGGACGTGGATCGAACCGGCGTGCTGACTGGCCTAAATGCGGTTTTTTCGCGCTTCACGGGCCAAAAGTGCCGGCTAGTTCCTTATCTCTGTCAAGCAAACGCATTGTACAATCATTTAATCATTTCAAATACGAATTTGCACAAAACCAAATTTTTTCGATAAATATTGTACCTAGCATATTTGTTCTCCCGCGATTAAATTCTGGGCCGGCCGGGGTGGCCGAGCGGTACTAGGCGCTTCAGTCTGGAACCGCGCGACCGCTACGGTCGCAGGTTCGAGTCCTGCCACGGGCATGAATGTGTGTGATGTCCTTAGGTTAGTTAGGTTCAAGCAGTTCTAAGTTCTAGGGGACTGATGACCTCATAAGTTAAGTCCAATAGTGCTCAGAGCCATTTGAACCATTTTTTTTTATTAAATTCTGTTTATGTGTTGACAAATACAAAGAGTGAACTATGTGTTGGATAGAGAGTTCTCGAATGACTCGCCTCGTCAAATATGGCTAAAATCCAAAGCTTTCGACGATTGTCTCCATCATCATCGTCAGGGTGACTTTTGCAAATCAATTCAGATACCAATTAGGGTCATGTGCAGAGTGACCGTCTCCTTACTTTTCATTCAATGACAAGAACTAAGACAGTGATCGCATAGACCGCGCCATTTTTATCAATCTCTCCTCTATATACCCTCATGCAAGCAAAAATGGTTCAAATGGCTCCGAGCACTATCCGACTTAACATCTGAGGTCATCAGTCGCCTAGAACTTAGAACTAATTAAACCTAACTACCCTAAGGACATCACACACATCCATGCCCGAGGCAGGATTCGAACCGGCGAGCGTAGCGGTCGCTCGGCTCCAGACTGCAGCGCCTAGAACCGCACGGCCACTCCGGCCGGCTTATGCAAGCAACTGCAGTCTTTCGCGGCGTATTCCACTGATGGATTGTTCTCGGATTATCAGCCGAGAGGTGGCGTCGTCTTATCGCAACGTTTCAACGAGTTTCTCGCCAGAAGATGATGGGTACGAAACTCCAGAAACGTTGCGACAAGACGATACCACCACTCGGCTGATAACCCGAGAAGAATTCATCAGCTTATGCAAGCAGTTATTTGGTTTGGCATTGATCGATAGAGTTGTTGAATGTCCTCCTGAGCCGGCCGCGGTGGTCTCGCGGTCCTAGGCGCTCCGTCAGGAACCGCGCTACTGCTACGGTCGCAGGTTCGCATCCTGCCTCGGGCATGGATGTGTGTGATGTCTTTAGGTTACCAGAATGAGATTTTCACTCTGCAGTGGAGTCTGCGCTGATATGAAACTTCCTTGCAGATTAAAACTGTGTTCCTGACCGAGACTTGAACTCGGGACCTTTGCCTTTCGCGGGCAAGTGCTCTACCAACTGAGCTACCGAAGCACGACTCACGCCCGGTCTTCACAGCTTTACTTCTGCCAGTACCTCGTCTCCTACATTCCAAACTTTCGGAGGAGAGCTTCTGTAAAGTTTGGAAGGTAGGAGACGAGGTACTGGCAGAAGTAAAGCTGTGAGTACCGGGCTTGAGTCGTGCTTCGGTAGAGCACTTGCCCGCGAAAGGCAAATGTCCCGAGTTCGAGTCTCGGTCGGGCACACAGTTTTAATCTGCCAGGAAGTTTCACGTCTTTAGGTTAGTTAGGTTTAATTATTTCTAAGTTCTAGGGGACTGATGACCACAGATGTTAAGCCCCATAGTGCTCAGAGCCATTTGAACCATTTTTTTTTGTCCTCCTGAGGGATACCGTGCCAAATTCCGCCTAACTTGTGCGTTACACTGCAAAAATCCCGATATGGGTGGAGAGCCTGCGCGTAATGCTGCAGATGTTCTCAGCTGGGGAGAGACTCGGCGACGTTGTTGGCCACAGGCTCGTCTGGCAAGCACGAAGACAAGCATTAGGAACCCTCGCCCCATGCAAACGATTAAGGACAACAAAACAAGGCGTAGAGTAGCGTCGACGTACCGCTGTGCTGTAAAGGTGCAAAGGGTGACAATCAATGAGGTACCGCTATGAAAAGGAATGGAGCCCCAGGTCGTCACTCCTGGTTCTCCGTCCGTGCAGCGGGTGGCAGTCAGGTGGGCATCCCACCATTGACTGAGGCGCCTCCTGACACATCTCCGCTGGCTATGGGGTTCATTTCGAAGCGGGACTGATCAATGAAAATTCTATCCAGTCAATGCCATTCCAAGCCGAAGACGTGTCCGGAGAATCCCCGGAAAGCGCTGGGATACCAGCGTGGTTGTCGCCCGACAGCCAGAAGTGGCAATCCAAGTTGGTCATTTCTCTCCATAGCAGGACCCCTATGGTTGTCATCCGTGTCACCCTTAGAGCACAGTGGTACGTAGACGACGTTCTACGTCCCATTTTGTTGCCTTTCATGGGAAGCCATCCTGGACGTACATTTCATCAAGATGATGATCGTCCGCACAAGGCGAGAGTTTCTACTACGTCATGTCTTCGCGCTTGCCGAACCCTAACGGGCCAGCAAGATCTTCCCAATTGAAAATGGCTGGAGCATTGTAGGTAGGGTCCTCCATCTCGGGCCAGAAGTGGGCAATTATGTTACTGACTTGCTCAATCTATGAAGCTCTTTCTCTTCAATGAATCATCAAGTTTTTTAGAAATTGTAATCATTTGTTTGTTGTTACATGTACATCCCATCTACCGATTTACGTCTCATTCGGATAATTCCTTCGACCTGTGTCTGATTTTCCTTTCCCGTTTTTTTTTTTTTTTTTTTTTTTTTGTTCTTTTCTTAGAGTGTAATAATTGGTTATCACTGCAATAAGGTATCTTCTCGCACAGTAACCCCGGACATGGGCAGCCAGTCTTGTAGTAGGAGACAGGGGCAGCATTCGGTGCACCCCCGGATGGCATCCTCCAGTGGAACTAACTGAGGGCCGGCCAGAGTGGCCGTGCGGTTCTGGGCGCTACAGACTGGAACCGAGCGACCGCTACGGTCGCAAGTTTGAATCCTGCCTCGGGCATGGATGTGTGTGATGTCCTTAGGTTAGTTAGGTTTAATTAGTTCTAAGTTCTAGGCGACTGATGACCTAAGATGTTAAGTCGCATAGCGCTCAGAGCCACTTGAACTAACTGAGGGCTGAATTGAAAACGGAACTTCACCAGCGGTGGCATGTGCTCTTGCATTGTCAGCCTGGCGCCGACTTGTCGCACACTACTGGATTGTTCCGAGAATTCTGGAACGTTGAGAACAGCATGCAGGCTCTGTGTGCACACTAAAAAGATAGCCAGTGGACTCACCCCATTGATAATGGACACTTTATAACAGTCAGCGTCCGGATGTGCGCTTTCTGTAGATGGCATATTCTGCTAGCCAGTGAATTTGTAGAAACAAGTGGAATGGGGAACGCTGACCGTTTTCCAGTTTTTTTGACAGCAGACTAGGGATTGGTAGCAAAGAAACGAGGCACTGACGTGAAAGCAGGACGACGAACGAATGCGTGCCGCATCTACGAAGTCCGTAGTAGCAGAAATTAGCAACTTAAAAATTGTACGGTTTGCTGGTGCCAAGAGGAACTCTAGGCTCGACTTCTGACAGAGACGTGGAGGCGGAAACTCCTTCTCAGGACACCGTGCGTTACACACTTCTTCACCAGATGGTGGGAGGCATTTCAATTCTAGATTCGACTTCTGTTAGAGACGACGCATAGAACGATGCCGAGCTATTCACAGCAATTCTTCGGTTGAGCTTGATCAAGAAAATTCGTCACTTGATTCTGGCGCAGTATGAGGCTGGATCGAGACTTCGGTTATTGTGAGCAGCAGCTGGTTATGGAGGAATCGAGGTAAATTTTTGTTAATATTCCATTAAATGCAAGCTGGCTTCTCATGAATAGGTATACAGACACTGTTTAATGTAATCTCGTCTTCTGTTTTCGTTACGACTATGCAGTCTCGGCTGATTTGTTTGGTACTGATATGCTAGGAAGTTGATTTTTACACCTCCCCGTTCCTCATTAAATTATCTTTACCAACCACACCGTACTCCACTGTCACTTAGTTTCATGTCTCATTTTGAAGTTCCTGTCGTGTGCGCCATTCAAAAATCTTGCAATGTTATGACTAGTCCGTGGACGCTAAGAATTTGTAATAAGTATCAGGGTTTAACTGGGCCATCTCTTTTATTTCGTAATTAGCTAATGTCTGTCATGACATTAATGACGATAAAATACTTGTGGAATGTCATTACCTGGAATTCAAGGCCAGGGCCACCTCACTATAAATTGCGTTAAATTAGATCCGATGCGTAACGTCTGAGCATTTGGATTCCAGGAAGCGATTCGCCGCTCACAAGAATAACACAGAACGTAACGTGACCGGATTTCCCAGAAGAAGAGGGATCAAAATAAGCGAACCTGTGATTCGACTTATCCGTATATACGGGACCGTTTTCGGAAAAACGACAGCCAAAGTCTTCGAAGCATTTTCGAAGTACTTTATGTCCCTTTAGATCGCGATATCTTCCGGCGAAAAGGGGCCTGAGTGAGTAGCGTACTGCGTTATTAAATTTGCGCCCCGCGTTCAAAACCTGATTAATACTTTTATTTTTGTTATCATTTATACACCAATGTCTGCAGAACGTCACTAAACCAATGTTTTCCAGTGACTACTGATATAACGTTGTCCTTATTCGTCTACCACTTGTATGTCAGATGAATAAATTTAAAAAAAAATGAGTAAATTATTTTAAATTGTTTTCGGTGACAATTTTGTTGTGTGTCATAATCAGTTTCAAGCGCCAGTTTGGCGTAACGTGATCCGTTATGCATGGTTTGCCACGAAATTACTGCCAACGCATGAAATCTTCAGCAGTGTTAACGACGTTTCTTCGCCGAGTGAGATTCGTACGAATAAAAGTCACTGTGCCAAACCCGACTCCGCGCAATGCTTGTGGTATTCTAAATTTCTATGCTTCGAATGATTCTGATATCTGTCCAAGGGAATCATCCAACAGAATGCACCGAATCTTCCTGAGGAATAAATTCTGAGTAAAATATAAAAATTATAAGAAATGACATGAGAGTGATATATCAGAATATGAGAATTTTAAAAGATTATAACCCATCAACATACCATACACACATATATTATATAATAAAAGTGTGACAGTTATTGTGAAATCCAGTTGTAGTTTCACAATAAATAAAGGCCGTTGTATCCCCTAATTTGATAGGAAACATTCGTGTAGTAGCCTTCTACGGACAAGAACAAATAACTGAAAACAATAAAAATAAAATAAATAAAAAGTCTGCCCCTGGTAGCTGAGTGCCCAGTGCAACGGAATGTCATACCCAACGGTCCGGGAAAGCCGCTGAACCCGCCACTCCCCTTGGGGAGAGGGTGGCCCAACCGCGCCCGGTACCCGCGAAGATGTCTCGACAGCAGGGACAGTGGGTGAAGCATGTAACACCTGGGGTGTACCATGCGACGCACCAGACTCTCCACTGCCGCTACACTCCGAGGCAGCAGTCTGAAGACGGCTGACCGCGGCCATAAACACGTTCAGCTGTTTCCAGTTGTTTCAGTCCATGCAGCATGTGCTTTCTGAGCAACAAATCACGGCGCACGAGGCCGAGGGTCAATGTGGACGCTGGCCGTGTGGCATCGCCCGCTCTGCCTGTGAGTGGACATGTGGCTGCTCCTTCAGCAAGGTCCGATCATGCACACGGGGGGAGGGGTTTATTAGTTATTGGGAGCTCCAGCGTTAGGCGGGTGATGGAGCCCCTTAGGGAAATAGCGGAAAGGTCGGGGAAGAAGGCCAGTGTTCACTCTGTCTGCTTGCCGGGGGGTATCATCCGAGATGTGGAGGAGGCCCTGCCGGCGGCGATAGAGAGCACTGGGTGCACCCGACTGAAAATTGTTGCTCATGTCGGCACCAATGACTCCTGCCGACTGGGTTCAGAGGTCATCCTCAGTTCGTACAGGCGGTTGATGGAACTGGTGAAGGTGGAAGCCTCGCTCGCGGGGTGGAATCTGAGCTAACTATTTGTAGTATCGTTCCCAGAACCTATCGCGGTCCTCTGGTTTGGAGCCGAGTAGAAGGCTTAAACCAGAGGCTCCGACGATTCTGCGGAGATGTGGGGAGTAAAATTCCCGACCTCCGCTATCGAGTGGAGAAATGCAGGGTCCCCCTGAATAGGTCAGGCGTGCACTACACGCCGGAAGCGGCTACAAGGATAACGGAGTACGTGTGGAGTGCACATGTGGGTTTTTTAGGTTAGAGAATTCCCTCGCTAGGCTCGACAAGACGCCTCCTGAGACGCGGCAAGGTAGGAGTAGGCAAAATGCAACAGGGAATAACAATATTAATGTGCTAATAGGAAACTGCAGGAGCGTCTATAGAAAGGTCCCAGAACTGCTCTCATTAATAAACGGTCACAATGCCCATATAGTACTAGGAACAGAAAGTCGGCTGAAACCAGACGTAAACAGTAATGAAATCCTAAACTCAGATTCGAATGTATACCGCAGAGACAGGCTGGCCAGTGAAGGGGGAGGCGTGTTTATAGCGATAAGAAGTGCAATAGTATCGTAGGAAATTGACGGAGATCCGAAATGTGAAATAATTTGGGTGAAGGTCACGGTTAAAGTAGCCTCAGACATGGTAATTGGATGTCTCTATAGGCCCCCTGGCTCAGCAGCTGTTCTGGCTGAGCACCTGAAGGATAATTTGAAAAATATTTCGAGTAGGTTTCCCCACCATGTTATAGTTCTGGGTGGAGATTTTAATTTGCCGGATATAGACTGGGAGACTCAAACGTTCATAATGGGTGGCCGGGACAAAGAATCCAGTGAAATTTTTTAAAGTGCTTTATCTGAAAACTATTTTGAGCAGTTAAACAGAGAACCGACTCGAGGCGATAACATATTAGACCTCCTGGTGACAAACAGACCCGAACTATTTGAAACAGTTAACGCAGAACAGGGAATCTGTGAATATAAAGCGGTTACTGCATCAATGATTTCAGCCGTAAATAGAGATATTAAGAAAGGTAGGAAGATTTTTCTGTTTAGCAAAAGTGACAAAAAGCAGATTACAGAGTACCTGATGGCTCAACACAAAAGTTTTGTCTCAAGTACAGATAATGTTGAGGATCAGTGGACAAAGTTCAAAACCATCGTACAGTATGCGTTCGATGAGCATGTGCCAAGCAAGATCGTAAGAGAAGGAAAAGAGCCACCGTGGCACAACAACCGACTTAGAAAACTGCTGCGGAAGCAAAGGGAACTTCACAGCAAACATAAACATAGCCAAAGCCTTGCAGACAAACAAAAATTACGAGAAGCGAAATGTAGTGTGAGAAGGGCTATGCGAGAGGCGTTCAATGAATTCGAAAGTAAAGTTCTATGTACTGACTTGGCAGAAAATCCTAAGAAATTTTGGTCTTATGTCAAAGCGGTAGGTGGATCAAAACAAAATGTCCAGACACTCTGTGACCAAAATGGTACTGAAACAGAGGATGACAGACTAAAGGCCGAAATACTAAATGTCTTTTTCCAAGGCTGCTTCACAGAGGAAGACTGCACTGTAGTTCCTTCTCTAGATTGTCGCACAGATGACAAAATGGTAAATAACGAAATAGACGACAGAGGGATAGAGAAACAATTAATATCGCTCAAAAGAAGAAAGGCCGCTGGACCCGATGGGATACCAGTTCGATTTTACACAGAGTACGCCGAAGAACTTGTCCCCCTTCTTGCAGCGGTGCACCGTAGGTCGCTAGAAGAGCGTAGCGTTCCAAAGGATTGGAAATCCCCGTTTTCAAGAAGGGACGTCGAACAGATGTGCAGAACTATAGACCTATATCTCTAACGTCGATCAGTTGCCGAATTTTGGAACACGTATTATGTTCGTGTATAATGACTTTTCTGGAGACTAGAAATCTACTCTGTAGGAATCAGCATGGATTTCGAAAATGACGGTCGTGTGAAACCCAGCCCGCACTATTCGTCCACGAGACTCAGAGGGCCATAGACACAGGTTCCCATGTAGATGACGTGTTTCTTGACTTCCGCAAGGCGTTCGATACAGTTCCCCACAGTCGTTTAATGAACAAAGTAAGAGCATATGGACTATCAGACCAATTGTGTGATTGGATTGAAGGGTTCCTAGATAACAGAACGCAGCATGTCATTCTCAATGGAGAGAAGTCTTCCGAAGTAAGAGTGATTTCAGGTGTGCCGCAGGGGAGTGTCGTAGGACCGTTGCTATTCACAATATACATAAATGACCTAGTGGATGACATCGGAAGTTCACTGAGGCTTTTTGCGGATGATGCTGTGGTATATCGAGAGGTTGTATCAATGGAAAATTGTACTGAAATGCAGGAGGATCTGCAACGAATTGACGCATGGTGCAGGGAATGGCAATTCAATCTCAATGTAGACAAGTGTAATGTGCTGCGAATACATAAAAAGATAGATTCCCTATCATTTAGCTACAAAATAGCCGGTCAGCAACTGGAAGCAGTTAATTCCATAAATTATCTGGGAGTACGCATTAGGAGTGATTTAAAATGGAATGATCGTATAAAGTTAATCGTTGGTAAAGCAGATGCCAGACTGAAATTCATTGGAAGGATTCTAAGGAAATACATTCCGAAAACAAAGGAAGTATGTTACAGTACGCTTGTTAGCCCACTGCTTGAATACTGCTCAGCAGTGTGGGATTCGTACTAGATAGGGTTGATAGAGGAGATGGAGAGAATCCAACGGAGAGTAGCGCGCTTCGTTACGGGATCATTTAGTAATCGCGAAAGCGTTACGGAGATGATAGATAAACTCCAGTGGAAGATTCTGCAGGAGAGACGCTCAGTAGCTCGGTACGGGCTGTTGTTGAAGTTTCGAGAACATACCTTCACCGAAGAGTCAAACAGTATATTGCTTCCTCCTACGTATATCTCGCGAAGAGACCATGAGGATAAAATCAAAGAGATTAGAGCCCACACAGAAGCATACCGACAATCCTTCTTTCCACGAACAATACGAGACTGGAATAGAAGGGAGAATCGATAGAGGTACTCAGGGTACCCTCCGCCACACACCATCTGGTGGCTTGCGGAGTATGGATGTAGATGTAGAGAACTAGTATTGGGACGGCGTGATGTCTGGAGAATACGGCCGCTGGAGTAAGACATACCATCGACATCCCTTCAGTGTTTCATGCAGTTGGTTTTCAACGTATCGTTTATCGTTATCATGTAGCAGAATGACTTTCTCAGACCTCTGAGCATGGTATTTAAGTGTGCTATTGAATAACTATGCTTGGTAGTACTCGACAGTCACCAGATCATGGAACACTACATCCACTAGGACGCATTTTGTCACGCACCTCAAAATGTTTGTCGAAATCATTCTCTGCACGCTGTTTCCGACAGAGCACGTTATGCTTATGGTTCCACAGGTGAACAATGACTTTCAGCAGCAGATTTATTGGAATGAAAGTAGTGTAGCACTTCATGATAATACTGTTTTCTAGGTACGAACATAACATGTTCAGTTCACTAAATACCATTCCTGAAAGCCACTCACAGACCTGAAAGCTGGTATTTCTATTGTTAAATAGTTCTCGTGTTGCTGTTCATTATGCTGTACTAGTACATCTACTGGCCCCACTTCTTCAACAGCAAGAACTAATTCAAAATCTAATAAATAAACACAAGATCATCTTTGAACCTACGACATACGATTTACTACGTTAAACTGCGTGCACAGCTAAATGAGAAGCCACTGTCAAAGAAGATTGGGAATGTAAAAGCATAGGGAGTCAACAGCCAGGGCTATTCGTTCTCACTCTCCATTTGACGGGAAATGCGAAGCAGGTATGTATAATGTCGGGATGAACTGTGTTTTGTGCGACGAGAGTGAGAAAGAAAGTCGCTCTGGTGCGGAGCATCTGAAGTCAGACAATGTAGATTACATCTCCAGAATGCGCAGCCCAAGTTTGTTTTCCAGAAGTTGTGTGTTCTCGGGATGTGTACCACTTAACGGCCAGAATACCAGAAGAACTGTTACGACAAAGAGAAACAGCGGGCAGCCAAACTTCACCCAAAAACACGGGCTGTCACTACCTTAGAAAATGTAAAAGAAACCAATTTGGGACTCCTTTGAGAAGTGTAAGACACCGCCACCTGGCCAGGTGCCGGCAAACCGAATGTTTAAAGAAATTTAAAGTTGGCTTCCATTGGTTCATGTAAATAATTTAGAAGTGGAAATCAGGATTGTGAAGACTACAGGTCTCTCGTTGCAGGTGCATTGACAAATGGAAGATATTAATGTGTGTGTGCGTTGTGGGACTAAAGGATTATATCGGTAATAACTTCATTGATGAGTGCATGAAATGCATTAGTATCCATTGCGATACTGTATGGATGCTCAGTAAGTTCCAGTTCAAGTTTTCATCTATATGCAGACCTAAAAATTTGGAAGATTCTGCTTGTTTACTGACTACTGCTCATATGCTATATCAGTCTCATTTAACAATTCTTTGAAAAATACAATTAACAATTTCTTATGTTACATCACATCTAATTGAATGTGTTGTAGCCCTTCTATCATCTAAAAAAGTGCCATTTCTGTTTCATGAGTTTTAAGTGGAAGATTATTCACGTATGTAAGGAATGAGAGTGGACGCAAAATTGAACCGTGTGGGACTGCCTTCGTGATTTCTCACTATATCTGTATTTCATAGACCTGAAGTTTCTTCTAAGGGAATAACATGATCTACAGTATCAGTTGCCTTAGAAAGATCGCAAAAAATACTGGCTGGTAATTTTTTATTACTTAAATTCATACAGAACCTCCAGTTGGATAGCGGCATATATTGGCGATACTCTTCACAATAATAAAACAGGAATAAAGTTGAAAATCAAGAGGAAAAAATGTCATACAATAAAACCACATACAAATATCTATAGCAAAACAAAAGAAAAAAATGGTTCAAATGGCTCTGAGCACTATGGGACTTACTACTGTGGTCATCAGTCCCCTAGATCTTAGAACTACTTAAACCTAACTAACCTAAGAACATCACACACATCCATGCCCGAGGCAGGATTCGAACCTGCGACCGTAGCAGTCACGCGTTTCCAGACTGTAGCGCCTAGAACCGCTCGGCCACTCCGGCAGGCTAAAGCATAAAAATCTAAACATGTTTGCTTCAATTAAATCTCGTCAAGTTCGCTTCATTCAATCAACACTACCTCCAGGTACCTAACGGATTCTCGCTCTGGTGTAGGACGCTTCTTCCCGTGGAGGTATTGCATGTTCACTCAAAGGCAACATCAAGTGAAACATAAATGATATCCGGCGTTCCGCAAAGAAGGTTTGTATGTCCTCTGCTGTTCCTAATCAATATAAACGATTTAGGAAACAATCTGACCAGCTCTCTTATATTGTTTGCAGATGATGCTGTCATTTACCATCATAGTCATTAAACATCAAAACCAACTGCAAAATGATTTAGACAAAATATCTGTATGGTGCAAAAAGTGGCAATTGATTGTAAATAATGGAAGGAATGAGGTCATCACATGGGTAATAAAAGGAAAACGCTAAATTATGGTTACACGATAAATCACAAAAATTCAAATTCTGTCAGTTCAACAACGTATGTAATGATTACAATTACTTTTTTGTGCCTTTGTCCCGCTTCATCAAAGGGTCGACATGTTTATTAACGGGTTTGGCATTGTTATCTTAAGGGGTGGCCGGATATCCTTCTGTCGCCACCCTGTTACCCCCAGGGGTGGAATGTGTGTACCCAACCTATCTACTCGTTGTGTTATACGTGTGAAAGTGAGCGAAAGTTTCCTGCATGTTTGCGAATCGTGTAGCTGAAACGGAACTTGAGTACCAGCCCGGTATTCAGCTAGTGAGATGTGGGAAAACGCCTAAAAACCACATCCGGGCTGGTTGGGACACCGACCCTCGTGGGTAGCGCCCACCTGTGGGTAGCGCTCTTCCGGAAGCGGCGCTTCAACACGCGAGGCTCTCCGGGCGGGTAGCAGGGACTACAGTTAGGAATAACTTAAGCTGGAACGATCACACAGTTAATGTTGTGGGGAAAGCGAACCGAAGAATGCGTCTGGTTGGTAGAATGCTTAGGAGATGGAACAGGTCTACTAAAGACACTGCCTACACTATGGTTGTGAGTCCTCTTATGGAGTGTTGCTGCGCGGTATGGGACCGCATCTGATAGTATTGACGGAGGACATCGAAAAAGTTCAAAGAATGGCAGATCGCTGTGTTTGATCGCGTAACAAGGGACTAAATGTCATGGGTGTGATAAGCAAGTAGGGGCGGCAGTGATTAAGACAAAGGCTTTTTCCGTAGCGGCAGAATCTTTTCACGAAATTGTAATCCCCGAGTTTCTCCTCTGAATTCAAAAATATGTTATTGGTGTCAATGTACTTGGTGCGTAATGATCATCTTAATAATATGAGAGAAATCGGAGCTCGCACGGAAAGATTTGACTGTTATTTTTCTCACGTGCTGTTCGAGAGTGGCACGATACAGAAATAGTTAGACATTATTCGATGAGGCCTGTGCCAGGGACTTAATTACGAATTGCAGAGTAGTCATGCAGATGAGTGTGTAGACGATAAGTTGCTTAGATAACCGGAAATGGGGCTAACCAGAACTGAACGAACGCGCCCAGGAATGTACTTGTAATTCTGGTAGCTTTCTCGTATATGAATTTACTACGAAAGGTCACTGACTCCAGACCTCAATAAAACACTTTAAGACACGAGATCTGCTTTACGGGACCTACGATTTCCCACCTCAACCCTGAGAAGGCTACCGAGCGAGGTGGCGCAGTGGTTAGCACACTGGACTCGCATTCGGGAGGACGACGGTTCAATCCCGTCTCCGGCCATCCTGATTTAGGTTTCCCGTGATTTCCCTAAATCGCTTCAGGCAAATGCCGGGATGGTTCCTTTGAAAGGGCACGGCCGATTTCCTTCCCCATCCTTCCCTCACCCGAGCTTGCGCTCCGTCTCTAATGACCTCGTTGTCGACGGGACGTTAAACACTAACATCCTCCTCCTCCTGAGAAGGCTACTGGCCGATTCCCCAATTTCGAGAACTATAAGACCCTCTATGAAATTGTTTACCGTTTAGCCCTTTCCCGTAATCAGAATTAGGAACAGATAGTAAGCATGAAGTACAATTAAGTAATCTTCAATTTTATTCTAAAATGCTCGTTTTTGGGCTTCCAGCCTCATCTTCATATGTAGCTGAAAGCTAAACATCAAATCGACGCATGTGATAGCGGAGGCAACGAGCAAGCTGACTACAAGGGAACAGTTGTACAGCAAAAGTAAGACTTGCAAAGCGACAGTGGAAGTCGATTGCGTGAGCAGTCACCAGTTACGAACACTGATTGAAATTAGGGGACAGCGACTGTGTTGAGCTGAGAGCGCCGTTGGTCCGACCCAGCTCGCCAGCCTAGCCGATCTCAGCCCGCCCCCAATTATTCGTGGCCCTGTTAATCGACAGCGGCCGGCGACGGAGCGTCGGCAGCGTCTTCATTTAATTAAACACGCTGCGCATTATATCGTAAATTCCGCCCTCGTCCGTCGCGCCTTGGGGGAAGGCGGTTTGACGTAGCAGGCAGGCGGAGGCATAGGCCGAGGCGGCAAAAAACACAGCCACCAGGAACGAGGGAGGGGGGGGGGGGGAGCGGCTCGATGCATAGCAAGCAGCCTGCTAATAGCGGCCGCTGTCGATGTGTAGCGATAGCCCCGCTACTTGCTGCTAATAGCCGCCGGCGCTGCCACGGTAGATACTGAAACTACCCAAGCTGTCCGCACCGTTGTGTGTTAAGACCGATACGTGCTGGACTTCAACCGAACGACATATCACGTCGAGATGTGTCTATATCATGTCTAATCGAAAGTATCCAGGCGCCCTACGTAATGCGGAACTGACCACCAGATACTGCGTGAGGTGGACTCGCCACTATGAGAAGAGACGGGGAGTACTTTGTTGCCTGCAGGGTAGCGGTAACGGCAGAATGAATCAGTCGGAAGAGCTCTCTGAGTCATTCGACGTCATCTGAGTTACAAATTCATCACGGACATTTCAAACCATCTACACTACTGGCCATTAAAATTGCTACACCACGAAGATAACGTGCAAAAGACGCGAAATTTAACCGACAGGAAAAAGATGCTCTGATATGCAAATGAGTAGCTCTTCAGAGCATTCACACAAGGCTGGCGCCGGTGGCGACACCTACCACGTGCTGACATGATGAAAGTTTCCAACCAATTTCTCACACACAAACAGCAGCTGACCGGCGTTGCCTGGTGAAACGCCTTTAATGATGCCTCGTATAAGGAGGAGAAATGCGTACCATCACGTTTCCGACTTTGGTAAAGGTCGGACTGTAGGCTATCGCGATTTCGGTTTATCGTATCGCGACAATGCTGCTCGCGTTGGTCGGGATCCAATGACTGTTAGCACAATGTGGAATCCGTGAGTTCAGGAAGATAATACGGAACGCCGCGCTGCACCCCAACGGCCTCGTATCACTAGCAGTCGAGATGACAGGCATCTTATCCGCATGACTGTAACGGATCGTGCAGCCACACCTCGATCCCTGAGTCAACTGGTCGGGACGTTTCCAAGACAACAACCATCTACACGAACAGTTCGACGACGTTTGCAGCAGCATGGGCTATCAGCTCGGAGACCATGGCTGCGGTTACCCTTGACGCTGCATCACAGACAGGAGCGCCGGCGATGGTGTACTCAACGACGAACCTGGGTGCACGAATGGCAAACGTCATTTTTTCGGATGAATCCAGGTTCTGTTTACAGCATCATGATGGTCGCATCCATGTTTGGCAACATCGCGGTGAACGCACATTGGAAGCGTGTATTCGTCATCGCCATACTGGCGTATCACACTGCGTGATGGAATTCGGTGCCATTGGTTACACGTCTCGGTCACCTCTTGTTCGCATTGACGGCACTTTGAACAGAGGACGTTACATTTCAGATGTGTTACGACCCGTGGCTGTACCCTTCATTCGATCCCTGCGAAACTCTACATTTCAGCAGGATAATGCACGACCGCACGTTGCACGTCCTGTACGGGCCTTTCTGCATGCAAAAATGTTCGATTGCTGCCCTGGGTAGCACATTCTCCAAATCCTTCACCAATTGAAAACGTCTGGTCAATGGTGGCCGAGCGACTGGTTCGTCACAATACGCCAGTCACTACTCTTGATGAACTGTGGTATCGTGTTGAAGCTGCATAGGCAGCTGTACCTGTACACGCCATCCAAGCTCTGTTTGACTCATTGCCCAGGCGTATCAAGGCCGTTATTACGACCAGAGGTGGTTGTTCTGGGTACTGATTTCTCAGGATCTATGCTCGCAAACTGTATGAAAATGTAATCACATGTCAGCTCTAGTATAATAAATGTGTCCAATGAATACCCGGTTATCATCTGCATTTCTTCTTGGTGTAGCAATTTTAATGGCCAGTAGTGTAAATCAGTCCTAGTCCACTGATGGGGATGCGCTAGTGAAGTGTAAACGTGAAGGAACACCCACAGCTAAACCAAAACAAGGCAGATTCAGAAGTCCTAGTGAATTCCTGGCTTTGCTTGAATGCAAATCATTTTTATAATATATACATTTAAGCATGCTGTAATGGCAGAAGTAGAGCAACAGTATAGAGAAATGAATATATACAGGGTGAGTCACCTAACATTACCGCTGGATATATTTCGTAAATCACATCAAATACTGACGAATCGATTCCACAGACCGAACGTGAGGAGAGGGGCTAGTGTAACTGGTTAATACAAACCATAAAAAAATGCACGGAAGTATGTTTTTTAACACAAACCTACGTTTCTTCAAATGAAACCACGTTCGTTTTATTAGCACGTCTGAACATATAAACAAATACGTAATCAGTGCCGTTTGTTGCATTGTAAAATGTTAATTACATCCGGAGATATTGTAACCTAAAGTTGACGCTTGAGTACCACTCCTCCGCTGTTCGATCGTGTGTATCGGAGAGCACCGAATTACGTAGGGATCCAAAGGGAACGGTGATGGACCTTAGGTACAGAAGAGACTGGAACAGCACATGACGTCCACATGCTAACACCTTTTCATTGATCTTATTCACTGACGCACATGTACATTACCATGAGGGGTGAGGTACACGTACACACGTGGTTTCCGTTTTCAATTACGGAATGGAATAGAATGTGTCCCGACATGTCAGGCCAATAGATGTTCAATGTGGTGGCCATCATTTGCTGCACACAACTGCAATCTCTGGCGTAATGAATGTCGTACACGCCGCAGTACATCTGGTGTAATGTCGCCGCAGGCTGCCACAATACGTTCTTTCGCCGGCCGCGGTGATCTAGCGGTTCTAGGCGCTCAGTCCGGAACCGCGCGACTGCTATGGTCGCAGGTTCGAATCCTGCCGCGGGCATGGATGTGTGTGATGTCCTTAGGTTAGTTAGGTTTAAGTAGTTCTAAGTTCTAGGGGACTGATGACCACAGATGCTAAGTCCCATAGTGCTCAGAGCCAATACGTTGTTTCATATCCTCTGGGGTTGTAGGCACATCACGGTACACATTCTCCTTTAACGTACCCCACAGAAAGAAGTCCAGAGGCGTAAGATCGGGAGAACGGGCTGGCCAATTTATGCGCCCTCCACGTCCTATGAAACGCCCGTCGAACATCCTGTCAAGGGTCAGCCTAGTGTTAATTGAGGAATGTGCAGGTGCATCATCATGCTGATACCACATACGTCGACGCGTTTCCAGTGGGACATTTTCGAGCAACGTTGGCAGATCATTCTGTAGAAACGCTATGTATGTTGCAGCTGTTTGGGCCCCTGCAATGAAGTGAGGACCAATGAGGTGGTCGCCAATGATTCCGCACCATACATTTACAGTCCACGGTCGCTGTCGCTCTACCTATCTGTGCCAGCGAGGACTGTCCACGGACCAGTAATGCATGTTCCCTAGATTCACTGCCTCGTGGTTTGTGAAACCCGCTTCATCGGTAAACAGGTAGAACTGTAACGCATTCTCTGTTAATGCCCATTGACAGAATTGCACTCGATGATTGAAGTCCTCGCCATGTAATTGCTGATGTAGCGACACATGAAACGGGTGAAAGCGGTGACGATGCAGTATGCGCATGACACTACTTTGACTCCGTCCACCGGCTCTCGCAATGTCCCGTGTACTCATGTGTGGATTCATGGCAACAGCAGCTAACACACTAACTGCACCCGCTTCTCCTGTGACGGGCCTGTTACGGACCCGTTTGCGTGCTACGACCATACCTGTTGCATACAGTTGGCGGCAGACGTTTTGCAATGTGCGGCACGTTGGATTCTCTCTGTCCGGGTACCGTTCTGCATACACCCTGCAGGCTTCAGCTGCATTTCGTCGACACTCGCCATAGATAAGTATCATCTCCGCCTTTTCAGAGTTCGAATACACGATGGTCACAGTTCCCACAACACTACACTATCACAGACGTCTGGTAACACGGTGTACTACAGTTGGTCTGCGTGCAGAGACGAATGCAGAATAACAATAGCAGCAAGCGCTACATGCGGACACTGCGACAGTTAGACCAAACCACAACAGTGCACTACAGCCACACTCGTAAACACGATTGTCATCGTAAACATGTCCCTGCAGATGCTGCTCGCCGAGCGTGGGCCGTGTTTGTTACAACACGCAACTGAACGTCGGAGGTTTCAAGCGTCAACTTTAGGTTACAATATCTCCGGATGTAATTAACATTTTACAATGCAACAAACGGCACTGATTACGTATCTGTTTATATGTTCAGATGTGCTAACAAAACTAACGTGGTTCCATTTAAAAAAACGTAGGTTTGTGTTAAAAAACATACTTCCGTGCATTTTTGTATGGTTTGTATTAAACAATTACACTAGCCGCTCTCCTCACGTTCGGTCTGTGGAATCGGTTCGTCAGTATTTGATGTGGTTTACGAAATATATCCAACGGTAACGTTAGGTGATCACCCTGTATATATATATATATATATATATATATATATATATATATACAGACTTACAAAAAAAATAGTAAGATACGTAGCATCCCTTGTTAATGGAGGAGAATGGATCAAAAATGTAAAGAAAGATCTGGAATTAGCCAACATTACTACTGAAGACATGAACAAAAGAAACAATTTCAAACTTAAAGTTGACAAATGGGAGGTCAAACCAGAGACAAAAGCGCCGAGAACTGGAACAAAATGGAGCGAAGAAAGAAAAGCTGAATTCTCGCAAAGAATGAAGACCTGGTGGGCAAACAAGAAGAATAAGAAGCCCCAGAAGTGAACCATATATATATATATATATATATATATATATATATATATATATATACAGGGTGGTCTACTGATACTGACCGGGCCAAATATCTCACGAAATAAGCGTCAAACGAAAAAACTACATAGAACGATACTTGTCTAGCTTGAAGGGGGAAACCAGATGGCGCTATGGTTGGCCCGCTAGATGGCGCTGCCATAGCTCAAACGGATATCAACTGCGTTTTTTAAAATAGGAACCCCCATTTTTATTACATATTTGTGTAGTACGCAAAAAGAAATATGAATGTTTTAGTTGGACCACTTTTTTCGCTTTGTGATAGATGGCGCTGTAATAGTCACAAACGTAAAAGTACGTGGTATCACGTAACATTCCGCCAGTGCGGACGGTATTTGCTTCGTGATACATTACCCGTGTTCAAATGGACCGTTTACCAATTTCTGAAAAGGTCGATATAGTGTTGATGTATGGTTATTGTGATCAAAATGTCCAACGGGCGAGTGTTATGTATGCTGCTCGGTATGCTGGACGACATCTTCCAAGTGTCCCGAGCGTTCACCGGGTAGTTACGTTATTTAAAGAAACAGGAAGTGTTCAGCAACATGTGAAACGTCAGCCACGACCTGCAACAAATGATGATGCCCAAGTAGGTGTTTTAGCTGCTGTCGCGGCTAATCCGGACATCAGCAGCAGAAAAATTGCGAGAGAATCAGGAATCTCAAAGACGTCGGTGTTGAGAATGCTACATCAACACCGATTGCACCCATACCATATTTCTATGCACCAGGAATTCCATGGCGACGACTTAACGTCGTGTACAGTTCTGCCACTGGGCACAAGAGAAATTACGGGACCATGACAGATTTTTGCACCCGTTCTATTTAGCGACTATGCGTCATTCACCAACAGCGGTAACGTAAATCGGCATAATATGTACTGTTGGGCAACGGAAAATCCACGATAGCTGCGACATGTGGAACATCAGGGACCTAGTCGTGTTAATGTATGGTGCGGCATTATGGGAGGAAGGACAATTGGCCCCTATTTTATCGATGGCAGTCTAAATGGTGCAATGTATGCTGATTTCCTACGTAATGTTCAACCGATGTTACTACAAGATGTTTCACTGCATGACAGAATGGCGATGTACTTCCAACATGATGGATGTCCGGCACATAGCTCGCGTGCGGTTGAAGCGGTGTTGAACAGCATATTTCTTGACAGGTGGATTGGTCGTCGAAGCACCGTACAAAGGCCGCACGTTCACCGGACGTGACGTCCCCGGATTTCTTTCTGTGGGGAAAGTTGAAGGATATTTGCTATCGTGATCCACCGACAACACCTGACAACATGCGTCAGCGCATTGTCAGTGCATGTGCATGTGCGTACATGACGGAAGGCGAACAACTCACTGTTGAGAGGAATGTCGTTACACGTATTGCCAAATGCACTGATTTTGACGGACATCATTTTGAGCATTTATTGAATTAATGTGGTATTTACAGGTAATCACGCTGTAACAGCATGCGTTCTCAGATATGATAAGTTCACAAAGGTACATGTATCACATTGGAACAAGCGAAATAAAATGTTCAAACGTACCTACGTTCTGTATTTTAATTTAAAAAACCTATCTGTTACCAACTCTTCGTCTAAAATCGTGAGCCATATGTTTATTACAGCGCATCTATCACAAAGCGAAAAAAGTGGTCCAACTAAAACATTCGTATTTCTTTAGGTACTACACGAATATGTAATAAAAATGGGGGTTCCTATTTAAAAAAAACACAGACAGATATTTCATGTGCCTTGACAAGATCATAGAATAAAAGGCCTAAGAAAGGAACCACAGAGTTCGAGTACAGACACTCAAGAGAGTAGAGGAGGACACATGACTCTGCAACAGGATGTCCATGTCCACGTAGACAAAGGTTAGATACTACAACACAGTACTCAAACATGAAGTTTTGTGCGCCAGCGAAACTCTAATTCTCAACAGAAAAGGCGATGTGAAAAACATCCTTAAAGAAGAGCGATTAGTTATAAGGAAAATTCTTCGCCCAGGAAAAACAGAGGACAGATACAGACTGAAATCTCGAAAAGCAACAGAGTAATTATCAAATCTGGCAGAAGACATTATAAAACGAAGACTGAAATTTTATGGAGAATTTAGAAGACTCCCAACAATGAGACTCATACACAAATTACGACATGTATAGGAAAATTGAAGAGTGTGCCATGGATCCAAGAAGATGAAAAAGACCTCAAGACAGCCCAGATAGAAGCGATGGGAGTGTTAGACAGAAATCTGTTCTGTCAAGAGGAAGGAAGATTGAGATTATTGTACCAATGACAACGAGATCATTAGAGACAGAGCACCAGCTCAGGTTAAGGGAGGATGGAGAAAGAAATCCAACGTGCCCTTTCAAACGACCGATCCCAGCATTTGCCTTTGGGAAATCACAGAAAACTTAAATCTGGATGGCTGGAAGGCATTTGAATTATAGTCCTCGCAAATGCCACCTCGCTGGGTGTGTTGAGTCAAAACATAAACTGTTACGTAGCACAGCCAGAGAATGAGGGGAAATAAAAGAATGCCGCTCACTAACCTAGTGGACTGAAGATATAACAATGAGAAGAATGAGAGCCATACGGAAGATAAGGAATCTAAAAGCACGTTAGCACGCCGTTTTCGGAATTCGGGGAGGCGCACCGACGCAAGACCAAATCTGTTCGGGCAGACTAACGACTAGCGCCGGTGTGCCGACTAGCTCGGATGTTGTTTTTAGGCGGTTTCCCAACATCCCACTAGGTGAATACCGGGCTGACGTCCACATCCAGTCTCAGTTACGCCATTGGCAAACATTTCGAAAACGTTCGGGTGCTTTCACATGGGCTAACACTTGACACAGTTGTTCAAAAATGGCTCTGAGCAATATGGGACAACTTCTAAGGTCAACAGTCCCCTAGAACTTAGAACTACTTAAACCTAACTAACCTAAGGACATCACACACATCCATGCCCCAGGCAGGATTCGAACCTGCGACCGTAGCGGTCGCGCGGTTCCAGACTGTAGCGCCTAGAACCGCTCGGCCACTCCTGCCGGCTGACACAGTTGTGATAGGGATATTCTGTCCTGATGATAGAGAGGAATGGCGAAAGGGTTGACAGCAGGATGGGCGTCTGGCCGTCTTCTACCACTGACATTGGCAAGTCCATAAATTAACAAACCGATCCAATTGAGAAACAGGATGAAGACGAAGAAAAAGGAGAATAAATACAGGCTGATTCAGCTGTCCCTACTTACGGATTTTATGCAACCTGCAACGCCTTTTAATACCATGAGTGAGATTTTCATATTCTCTTCCTCGCTACACTCAAACTACACTGAAGAGCCAAAGAAATCGGTACACCTGCCTAATATCGTGTAGGGCTTCCGCGGCCATGCGAAAGTGACTCTACTCGAAGTCCGAAGTAGTGCTGGAGGGAACTGACACCATGAATCCAGCAGGACTGTCCATAAATACGTAAGAGTACGAGGGGGTGGAAATCTATTCTGAACAGCACGTTGCAAGACATCCCAGATATGCTCAATAACGTTCATGGCTGGGGAGTTTGGAGGCCAGCGGAAGTATTTAAACTCAGAAGAGTGTTCCTGGAGCCACTCTGTAGTAATTCTGAACATGTGGGGTGTCGTATCGTCCTGCTGGAATTGCCCAAGTCCGTCGGAATGCGCAGTGGACGTGAATGGATGCAAGACAGGATGCTTACATACGTGTCACCTGTCACAGTCATATCTAGACGTATCAGGGGCCTGTATCACTCCAACTCCACACGCGACACACCATCACAGAGACTCCACCAGCTTTAACAATTCCTGCTGACATGCAGTGTCCATGGATTCATGAGGTTGTCTCCATACCCTTTCACGTCCATCTGGAACGAAACTCGTCCGACCAGGCAACATGTTTCCAGTCATCAACAGTCCAATGTCGGTGATGACGGGCCTAGGTGAGGCGTAAGGCTTTGTGTCGTGCTGTCATCTAGGGTACACGAGTGGGCCTTCGGCTCCGAAAGCCCATATCGACGATGTTTCGTTGAATTGTTCTCACGCTGACACTTCTTGATCGCCTGGCATTAAAATCTTCAGCAGTTTGCGGAATGGTGCACTTCTGACACGTTGAACGATTCTCTTCAGTCGTCGTCGGTCCCGTTCTTGCAAGTTCTTTTTCCGGCCGCAGCGATGTCAGGGATTTGATGTTTTACCTCATTCCTGATATTCACGATACATTCATGAAATGGTCGTACGGGAAAGTCCCCACTTCATCGCTACCTCGTAGATTCTGTGTCCCATCGCTCGTGCGCCGACTGTAACACCACGTTCAAATTCACATAAATCTTGATAACCCTCCATTGTAGCAGCAGTACCCGACCTAACAAATGCGCCAGACACATTTTGTCTTATATAGGCGTTGCCGACCGCAGCGCCGAATCTGCCTGTTTACATATCTTTGTGTTTGAGTACGAATGCTTATATCAGTTTCCTTGGCGCTTCAGTGTATTAGTGCAAATGGCTCTGAGCACTATGGGACTTAACTTCTGAGGTCATCAGTCCCCTAGAGCTTAGAACTACTTAAACCTATTGAACCTAAGGACATCACACACATCCATGCCCGAGGCAGGATTCGAACCTGCGACAGTAGCTGTCGCGCGCTTCCAGACTGAAACGCCTAGAACCGCTAGCCCACACCGGCCGGCTAGTGTATTAATCCTACAGAAAATGAACAGGACATTTTTAAGGAAATTTAGTGTAATTAAATGTTGTAGTTCTCGAATCATTCAAGAAGAAGGTACAAAAGTGACCTTCAGACGCGTTTTCCTTAAATAGCTCGAAAACTTCAGCCTCCATCGAAAACATATCCCAGTAAAGAATTTAACCTATATTAAATTTCCTACAAATAGGTTCGATTCCTGTTTTTTTGTAGGACTAACAGTTTGCACGTAGTGAGGGAGGGAAAACGAAAATCTTGTACAGTACTTCTACTGCCATACTTCAGTTTCTTTAGAAAGCTTTTTCAAAGACAGAGTCAAAAATTAGTTTGAGACGTACTCTACCGTAAGGCTCTATGAGACTAGTTCATGGAGGTTACTCGCCCCCCAAAAACCTCTCACGGTACTGCGAATAAGAGGTAGTTCTGATTCCCAAAAAATATTAGCTACGATGGGTATAGTTTCTGAAAGAGAAATCAAATACAGAACTTTGAATCACGCGAAGAAAGTTGATAACTTGAATACAGAGTGTTTAAAAATGTGTCACATAGTCCTACAAGAAATAATATTAGCCACAATGAGAAGAAAAGTTCCTATAACGATATGTAAGGAAACCATAACGTGTTGAGATAAGGACTAATCTGTCCTCTCATTCCCGTCTGTCTGTTAGATGAAAGTGGACACTATGTCAATATGTGACACTTTTTCATATACCCTATGCAAATAAAAATATCTATATGGAAAGATGCGGACAACTTCAAACAATTTTATGTACTACCCGAAGTGTCTGTTATGTTACGTTCAACCAACCTTCATCTTACGATAAAAGAAGGACCTCCCTTCTGAATGAATCGCTTACGTCTAGATCGAGTGTGACCTCTCGACCTTAGATTTACCAAAAGATTGGAAGATTGATTATAATTACATCACAATCCAACGCTAGTGGAGGAGTGTTCGCGTTAGACGGAACGTAACGACAGCGACTCCTCCCAGCACTCAACAAAAAAAGGGAGGTCGTGAGGGACACTCCGTCCTTCAAGAAGTTGTGATATTACACAAGGGTGGAACAACTGTTAAAAGTGCGCCTGAGGCATGACCATTTTGCGTTCCGTAGAAACGTAGGAACACGCGAGGCTATGCTGTCAAAACATCCTATCTTAAGCTGAAGGAAGGTTAACATACGTTTATAGCATTTGTAAATTTGGAAAAAGCTATTGATAATGTTGACTGGTAAACGCTCTCTGAAATTATAAAGGCAGCAACGATTAAATACATGGAGAGAAACCTGACATCAGTTAATGATGTCGGGAAAAACGAAAGAAAAGCAGTGATGTGGGAAGGTCGAAGGCTATCCTTGATGTCATTCGGTATGTACAAGGAACATGTAGT
Source organism: Schistocerca serialis cubense (assembly GCF_023864345.2). Lineage (NCBI taxonomy): Eukaryota > Metazoa > Arthropoda > Insecta > Orthoptera > Acrididae > Schistocerca > Schistocerca serialis. The sequence goes on along the minus strand of NC_064639.1, from coordinate 101,777,460 downwards.
ATAGAAAACCAAAAATAAATTTGGAAAGGGAATTGGAATTCAGGGAGAGGAAATAAAATTTTAAAGTTTGCAGATGACATATTAAATCTCTCAAAGTCGGCAGAGTGCGAGGAAGATCATTTGAATGGAATAGATACTGTCCTGAAAATAAGTTATGAGATGAAGATCAACAAGAGTTAAATGAGGGTGATGAAATATAGACGAATTAAATCGGGTTATATTGCGGAAGTTGGAGTAGAAAATAAGACACTAAAAGTAGCAAATGAGCTGTGTTATTTGCAAAGCAAAACAACTGTTTTTGGTCGAAGTAGAGAGGATATAATATGTAGACTCCTTAAAGTAAAAAACTCTTTGTTATAAAACAGAAATTTTAATAAAAAATTAAGTATTAGGAAGTCTTTTCTAAAAATATTTGTCTGGAGCGTAGCTTTATACGGGAGCAATACACGGACGATATACAACACAGATGCTGTAAAAATGTAATGGCATTACAGTATTCTAACGGGGTTGATCTCATGGTGAAACTTCACCCAGTAAACATCACAGAAAGAGTTTATGACATAATTGGCTCTGAAGTTTGCCGCTCATATGTCGTACAGAAATACATTGAAGATACACTCCTGGAAATGGAAAAAAGAACACATTGACACCGGTGTGTCAGACCCACCATACTTGCTCCGGACACTGCGAGAGGGCTGTACAAGCAATGATCACACGCACGGCACAGCGGACACACCAGGAACCGCGGTGTTGGCCGTCGAATGGCGCTAGCTGCGCAGCATTTGTGCACCGCCGCCGTCAGTGTCAGCCAGTTTGCCGTGGCATACGGAGCTCCATCGCAGTCTTTAACACTGGTAGCATGCCGCGATAGCGTGGACGTGAACCGTATTTGCAGTTGACGGACTTTGAGCGAGGGCGTATAGTGGGCATGCGAGAGGCCGGGTGGACGTACCGCCGAATTGCTCAACACGTGGGGCGTGAGGTCTCCACAGTACATCGATGTTGTCGCCAGTGGTCGGCGGAAGGTGCACGTGCCCGTCGACCTGGGACCGGACCACAGCGACGCACGGATGCACGCCAAGACCGTAGGATCCTACGCAGTGCCGTAGGGGACCGCACCGCCACTTCCCAGAAAATTAGGGACACTGTTACTCCTGGGGTATCGGCGAGGACCATTCGCAACCGTCTCCATGAAGCTGGGCTACGGTCCCGCACACCGTTAGGCCGTCTTCCGCTCACGCCCCAACATCGTGCAGCCCGCCTCCAGTGGTGTCGCGACAGGCGTGAATGGAGGGACGAATGGAGACGTGTCGTCTTCAGCGATGAGAGTCGCTTCTGCCTTGGTGGCAATGATGGTCGTATGCGTGTTTGGCGCCGTGCAGGTGAGCGCCACAATCAGGACTGCAGACGACCGAGGCACACAGGGCCAACACCCGGCATCATGGTGTGGGGAGCGATCTCCTACACTGGCCGTACACCACTGGTGATCGTCGAGGGGACACTGAATAGTGCACGGTACATCCAAACCGTCATCGAACCCATCGTTCTACCATTCCTAGACCGGCAAGGGAACTTGCTGTTCCAACAGGACAATGCACGTCCGCATGTATCCGTGCCACCCAACGTGCTCTAGAAGGTGTAAGTCAACTACCCTGGCCAGCAAGATCTCCGGATCTGTCCCCCATTGAGCATGTTTGGGACTGGATGAAGCGTCGTCTCACGCGGTCTGCACGTCCAGCACGAACGCTGGTCCATCTGAGGCGCCAAGTGGAAATGGCATGGCAAGCCGTTCCACAGGACTACATCCAGCATCTCTACGATCGTCTCCATGGGAGAATAGCAGCCTGCATTGCTGCGAAAGGTGGATATACACTGTACTAGTGCCGACATTGTGCATGCTCTGTTGCCTGTGTCTATGTGCCTGTGGTTCTGTCAGTGTGATCATGTGATGTATCTGACCCCAGGAATGTGTCAATAAAGTTTCCCCTTCCTGGGACAATGAATTCACGGTGTTCTTATTTCAATTTCCAGGAGTGTATTAGATGGGTAGATCGGATAACTAATGAAAACTTAACCGAACAGAGGAGAAAAGAAATTTATGTATGAGCTTACCTAAAATAAGGGATCGGTAGAAAGGTCTCACACTGAGACATCAAAGAAACGTCTGTTTCAGTGCGGAGGGGTAAACGTTCTAGAACGAGGCCAAGACTTCACCGCTGAGAGTTCAAATGGGTGAAAGCTGCATAAGTCACGCAGATATGAAGAGAACTGGACAGAGAAGACTAGCCTGGAGAGCTACATAAAATCAATGTTTGGACTGCAGACCACAGTAACAACATAGGCTCACCATTAAGGAGCTAGCAATTTTAGTAGTAACTATTAATGGCCACAGCAAAATTCATCAATTGGATCTTCTCGACAAAGCTCGTATGTTAAATTCTGCACACTGCTACGAAATGAAAGAATATGAAAATGCTGCACACTGGTTTCACAACTTCAATATTAATTCATAATAATTCATAATAAAGTCCATTCAAGGTATGTGCCGTTGAGCCGAGAAAAAATTATCTACGTAACCAATGGTCTGTAAAACACGGTTATGGAACTACGGCATAAAACAGCAGACAATCAGGAGCCTGTACACGGAAGAAAATACTCGTGAAAGAATTCCTAAAACTATTTCTGCAGCTGCGACAACCATCATATCTAATGGGTGCGCTAATCGTTTCTACAACGATGCCAACCCTGTAGCGACTCTGGAAGTAGAAATTTTGACTTTAAAAATATCACTTGAGAAAGAAGAGTGTTTAAAATTTAATTCTTCTTTTTTTTTTATCACTCACTTACTTTACAGTTGATGATCTTCTTGCTAGAATAAAAGTTTATTCTTAGACTCAGAACATAGCAAGCATCAAAATACGTGTTCTTTAGATTTAATCTTTAAATGCATTTCACCTTACAGTACCACATGTCGACTTGTTAACTGCACTGCCGTCTCTACAGTGCAGGATTTACTATAAAACTGTAGTGGCGTTACAGTATTCTAACGTAGTTGATATCATGATGAAACTTTACCCACTAAAAATCACAGAAATAGTTTGTCACCTAATCGGCTCTGGAGTTTGCTGTTCACTATTAACTGCAGAGTTATACGTATCAGTCTCTTTTTTTATCGATTATTTCTTCACTCTACATTAGTTATTGAGAAGAAAATTTTCGGAATTCTAAGATTAAATTTTACATGTAGTTGTTGATATCTCTCTCCGTTAATGGGTTAAAGGTTATTGTCGCACGACATGGACAGTCTTAGTTCTGGCAGTTCAACGTTTGCACTTAAACTTTTATGTAATGATTTTATACTTAAACTATCGTTTAATTTTATATTGTTTTATTACAACAGTGATTCCGCCTGAAAATAGGTAGTTCACCCAAAACCGACGACGGAACGGAATAAAGAAGTACATTCCTTTGAGATGGCGCTAAGGAAAACTGATGTTCATCATTGGTTCTGAGCAGCTGGGTTAGCTTGAAACAATGTAAAAATATTTAGTCCACATTTTACTTTCTTTTCAGATTTTATCTCAAGCCTTCCATTTCAACGGCCTCCTATTAATAAAAACTGTTGTTTCCTTAACGAAGCGTCGACCACAATAAAATCGTATAGCAGCGTGTTTGACACTGATGCAGTACGTAAACACCGTGTTTTTTTTCATATGTTGTGAACCAAAACATTTGGTGCATATTGGAAATTCGTTATGTGACCAAGCGATAGTGCTTTATAACGCAAACCAACAGATGTGTGGATGAAAATAAAAACATCTTTGCGAATACAATTCGTTGCAAGAAAAATGCAAAAGCTAATGAGCCAGATGGACATTTCACGTAAGTTGCACTCTAACACAAATCTTTAGCGGAACCGCCTTAGTTACATGTTTGCAACTATGAATTACTGTTTGTCCTAGGACAGCTCACGGGAAGCCAATGTATCAGTTGTTTCAACAAAAGCATGAAAGCCGCCTGATGAAGAACTGTGTAAATTCGAAAGCAGTAAAGGCACATTCTGAATAAAGCAACATGAAACCAGTTTTTGGCTGGCTGCTGTACACCGTCAACAGTTCACATCATGAAAAATTTATACCATCAACAATTTATTTCCCTTAACAGCTGCCGGCTCCAATCGTGTCTTTATTTAACGAAAGAGCAAACGTAATCAAATTGACAGGTCGACTGTAATGTGAAATACAGCGATCTCCATTAAACAAAAACAAAAAATGAATAAATAAATAAATAAGAAAACTTGTGCAACGTAGACATTCGCCAGTAAAAGGTTCACGCAATGATATCCTCCAATTGTTTTTAAGTTGTAAATTATAGATAGCAGCAATCTGTCGTCCTTGCTTAGATTTTATTTTGCAGATCTAGATTTCAGCTAGAAGCTAGCCATTCTCAATGCACTACTAATTTCGGCCAAAGCATCTAAGTCCCTGTTGATCGGGCTTCAGCCACAGTTCGTTGAATCCTTCATGAGTATTCAATGAACTGTGCGTGAAGCCCGATTTTACATGCTTTGAGCGAAAATAATAGTGCATTGAGAATGGCTAGCTTCTAGCTGAAATCTAGATCTGCATAATAAAATCTAAGCAAGGACGACAGATTGCTGCAATCTATAATTTACAAATCAATATAACAGTCGCTGAGTGCAACCGCTTTCCAAATGGAAGGTAACCTGATGTTTTTAAGTTGCTTAGTCACACAATAGTTTACCACATGTACAGGGTTATTACAAATGATTGAAGCGATTTCACAGCTCTACAATAACTTTATTATTTGAGATATTTTCACAATGCTTTGCACACACATACAAAAACTCAAAAAGTTTTTTTAGGCATTCACAAATGTTCGATATGTGTCCCTTTAGTGATTCGGCAGACATCAAGCCGATAATCAAGTTCCTCCCACACTCGGCGAAGCACGTCCCCATCAATGAGTTCGAAAGCATCGTTGATGCGAGTTCGCAGTTCTGGCACGTTTCTTGGTAGAGGAGATTTAAACACTGAATCTTTCACACAACCCCACAGAAAGAAATCGCATGGGGTCAAGTCGGGAGAGCGTGGAGGCCATGACATGAATTGTTGATCATGATCTCCACCACGACCGATCCATCGGTTTTCCAAACTCCTGTTTAAGAAATGCTTCTGCTTTAGCCTTTTCCGTAAGATTTTCCAAACCGTCGTCTGTGGTACGTTTAGGTCCCTGCTTGCTTTATTCGTCGACTTCCGCGGCTACGCGTGAAACATGCCCGCACGCGTTCAACCGTTTCTTCGCTCACTGCAGGCCGACCCGTTGATTTCCCCTTACAGAGGCATCCAGAAGCTTTAAACTGCGCATACCATCGCCGAATGGAGTTAGCAGTTGGTGGATCTTTGTTGAACTTCGTCCTGAAGTGTCGTTGCACTGTTATGACTGACTGATGTGAGTGCATTTCAAGCACGACATACGCTTTCTCGGCTCCTGTCGACATTTTGTCTCACTGCGCTCTCGAGCGCTCTGGCGGCAGAAACCCGAAGTGCGACTTCAGCCGAACAAAACTTTATGAGTTTTTCTACGTATCTGTAGTGTGTCGTGACCATATGTCAATGAATGGAGCTACAGTGAATTTATGAAATCGCTTCAGTCATTTGTAATAGCCCTGTACATGTATCCAGAGACCCGTGAGACACAACAATTGATGCAATTTTTCGCTTTCAAAACAAAGAAACACTCACGACTGGCAGTATATATCCCTGAAGAATGAGTACTGAAGCCACACGATCAAAGTCGTTGTGCGGCCCTCGCGCAGTTGGCCTGGAAGGGAAGCCCAGCGAGCCCTACGGCCCAGCAGGTGCTGAGCCCTGCGCTCATTACGGCGAGCCCTACAGGCCGTCCATCATGTGAGCCCTCCATTATCGACACCCGCTCCCTCAAAGTGCCGTCTCCCACACGTATAACCACGCGGACGGCCTCACAACCGCCATCGCTTTGCGGCGAGATGAAAACGTTTGATCGTTTCTACTATATCAGACGTTTCTCTCGCACGCAGTTTCACCTTCCGTTACTTTTTGCTTCGATTTTTCCATGCCGTATGAAGAAAACACCCTCAGTCCTCGAATTTTTGTTTTGGAACATTTTCACAGACTGGTGTGGAAAGTGTTACACCATGACCACCGAACTGATACGCCATTATTAGCATGCTTGTAGGATATGTTGATTAAAAGTTCTTCCTTATACGAACTTATTTTCAGCAGTTTCCGTGCGGAAAAGCGCCAGGCGGAAAATGATGTGAGTACATTATGGCTTTTGAGTGTTTCTAACGTTATTGGAACTTTTCCGGTGATGCTCACGAATCCAAGGATGTGCACAGTCCTTCCAGGATTACGACACGGGAAGCTCTAGGATTATTCGACGGGCTCTGACTGACAGGTGGATGACCACAGCAAATTTGCGGGTGGAGATAACAGCCAGTGCATCACCATTAACAGTTGCGAACAGATTACTGGAAGTTGGGTTGCGGTCTCGAGATACCAAGAATCTTTTACCATTGCCACTGTACCGCAGAAAACAGACTTGCATGATGTAGAGACAGAGTCAACTCAGGCGCTGAGTGCCAGCCTACATCGACATCTACATCCACTGTCTGGAAACCACTGTGTAGTGCATGGCAGAGGGTACTCCCCACTGTAACAGTTATTGGGGATCCTTCCCCTTCCATTCAAGTTCGGAGCACGGGATGAACGGCTATTTATCTGTGAGCGCCGCGGTTAATCTGATCACCTGACGATCCCTACCGAAGCGATACGTAGAGGTTTGTAGTAGAGTTCTAGATTCACCTCTGAAACCCCGGCTCTTGGAACTTCGTAAGTACGTTGTCTCGAGACAAATTGCGTCTGTCTTCAAGTTTCCTCCAATTTAGTTTCTTCATCATCTTTGTGATACTCTCCCTCTGGTCAATCCTACCTGTGTCCGTTCGTGCTGCCATTTCTGTACAGGGTCGTTACAATTAAACTTTGACTACTTGAACCAGTGTAGACGGAAAACTTTCTACCCAACTTTATAGAAACCATGTCTGGACTGCGCACTGCAGGATTTGCGTTGTTAGTAGTGAGAGATGAATACACTAAACAGATTCAGAAGGATGTAGGTTGCAGTAGGTACTGGGAGATGAAGAAGCTTGCACAGTATAGAGTAGCAGGGAGAGCTGCATCAAACCAGTCTCTGGACTAAAGACCACAACAACAACAGCAATAGTGTTAATGTCATGACTTGCCGTCAGGCACCGGTATTGGTACTGCGACGTAAGACTGAAACACAAGCATCAGTGTGCATCACAGCTGCAGACAGTCAACATGGGTCTGGAGAGGGTGAGCAAGGTTTCGCTCGTAAAGCTGTTTTGTATAAGCAACAGCAGTAGAGTTGCTGCTCTTCGCGTGTGTCGGCGTATTAAAGGAGTACAGAAGGGCCCTCTTTCCGTACCGGGTTGAAGAACATGATTCGGAAATTCCAAACTGCTTTGCCACCAAATACAACATATATGACTCCGTGGGATTTCTGCCTGTGGGATTATTTGAAAGACAAGGCTCCCCAACGGGACACTAACACAACACGGAGGCTGAAGATGAGAATAACGAGGCAAGTAGCCAACATTTCGCTTGAGATGTTCTGGGCATCAGCAGGGCAATCTCTAGCGCGATTCCAGCTGTCGTGGACGCAGATGATCGTCGAGCAACGTTTGTAACCTGGAACACAAACATGGCACGCAGTTAAATGTTACCCTCTCACGTGGAAACTAAAACTTTTCGTTCATTGGTTTATTCGTTATTTCTCCTCCGCATGTCCTGACCAACGTTAACACAACGTTTCATTGTACTGATATCGCTCGGTCTTCATGGGAGTGGCTCGCTCAAGAAACGAAAGTTTAATTATAAACATCCTGTACTTTCAGTATCCCCAGCTATTCCTATCTGGAATGGGTCTCATATACTTGACCAATACTCCAGCGCGGGCTGCACCAGTGATATGTAAGCTAGCTCTTTTCTAGACTGATCTCATTTCCCCAGCATTCTACCAATGACAGCCACCTGCTTTACCTACAGATGAGCCTATGTGATCGTTCCATTTCACATCCCTACAATAAGTATTTGTTCGAGCTGACCGATTCCATTTGTGACTCGCAGAAACAGCAATCAGAGCATACTATGTCTTTTCTTTTTGTGAAGTGCCCAGTTTTACAGTACTGAACATGCAAAGCAAGTTTGCAGTCTCTGCACCACTGAAATTTTATCAAGATTATACGACTACACTCGTAATAAGAAGGTTACTTGCATACTAGTGTTCTCGCGCTCTGTCAAATCGACACTAACAAACATCACAGGAAGCAATGATTCTCTGGAGCCAAATTTGTCCAACTCCTGGAAACATAACGCGCGGATCTACTGAATATGACAACATGACTGATTTGGTATTTACTGAAGGGAGGCAGAATGCACGCTAGTACTGGCAACAACGCTAAACATTGTTGTCATCCCATCGTAACCAGTATTACAAACTGAGTGTTCCAGCAAGATAACGCAAGACCCCCACAGCAGTTCACACCACAAACGTATTGTGTAATTTACGCATACTTGAGGCTCTGCCCATTTGTCACACGTATAACACGTCTAGGATACAATGGGAAGGCCAATACTTACAAACCTGTAGCTACTAAACGATTGGACACAATATGTGTTTCAGCTGTAAATGTAAAAATTCCTCAAGATGACATTCACAGACTGTTTCCTTCCATGCCATGTATTCGTACACTTGGGGATCACATCTCATACTTACGCTAATGATGGATATCATCAGTTCCAAACATATGATGAAGATTTCCACTAACTTAAATGTCGCAGTGGTATCTCATGTGGTAAGGCTTTCCATTCCCTACAGTATATTAATGAATGCAGAGAGTGCTACAAAGCAAAAATTCAGGACAAAATTCTTGTTCAGAAATTGATTCGTATTATAATTTAATATTTGCTCCATATGACATAAAGTGTGATTAAATGGACGTCTGTTGAGGTGACAGTACGGACAATTCTGCATGAAAAACATTATATAAAGACACGTTCTATCGTCAGAGAGCTCTTAGAAGCTCGCAGCATTTGTCATGTAACAATCCTGAATTTCGAACGTCACTTTTTCAGACTAGTGGACTCATCTTTCACAACGACATTCAGTTATGGACATTCTGGCATATATGGATTAGGAGAATTGGAGCAGTTTACCAGTGTAGTCTACACCCTGTGTCATGAAGCATCGAATATTTACACAACCAGATTATGTCGAGATGGTGTACCACTACTGTTCGAAAATACCAAAGATGGTTTCCTGGATGAGGAATACACCATTCAGCAATGGTTTCGAGTGTCTTCCAGTCACTGCTCGAATCTGATCCTCTTCCAAAAATCTTCATTGTATCGGATGGATAGGACTAATAAGATGTAAATAAAGCGGAGAACATTCTTCGCTATTTGAACTCGGAACGTTGAACAGCCGTAGAAAAATTGGTAGTTTCTTTGACGAACTGTCCGCACAGATTCGGTTATCTAATGTATCGATATTTCCTTGTGGTGGAATCAGCTACAGTTCTAACCGGATAACTATATATTGTGCTGCGTCAGTCGCTAAGTTTTTGCTACATCCAGTACAGCTTTGTCAACAGGTGGAAGACATCTTTTATTGGTTAGCTGCTGTTAGTGGTAAACGTTGGTGGTTTCTTGTAGCTGCATGTGAGGTAGCTGTTAATTTACGTTGTGACTTGAAAGTGCGGGAACAACACTATATGTGCTGTATTCTGATACTGAGAATCACTTATGCTTCTCATCGTACATCAATCACACAATGCTGTAATTGTTGCACCCCAGAGGTTTCTGTTTGGTCTTCTACAAAATCTTATTTTTTCAGTATTTTTCTTTTTCAAAATTACAGTGTTTCTTGACATACTCTCTCGAACGATTTATCAACAATTTTGTTTAAATTCAGCACGTTCTGTCATGTTCGTATTACCGTTTACTTGTAAGTCTCATCTTCTCTGTTAATGAGGCTTGTTCCATTTGATATTCTCTTCCTTTCTCCTCTATTCTTACGTGAACATATATCGCAATTTGGATAATAACTTTGTTAAATAGTTATCCCTCTCAATTGTGGTGAGCCTTCATTTTCTGCGATGCTTGTATAATGATTTAATTAACACTATAATTAATGTATGGTGCAAAACATTCTGCTTTGTATATATTATAATGTAGTGTAACTAGATAAATTACGTTTCTTGAAAGCCTACACACAGAAAGCACAAATGCTCCAATTATCTTTGATCTGCAGGCGGATTGTACAGTGCTGCTTAGCGTTTGTTCTTCCCTATGTATGTACGTATGTATGTATTAAACCAGGGACCTAGGAACGACGGACGCGCTTCGTCCTGCCGTAGCCGTCTGTGGTTCACAACCCTACAACAGGCCACAGCAGTCCACCCACCCCACCACCACCCCACACCGAACCCAGGGTTATTGTGCCGTTCGGCCCCCAGGGGACCCCTCTGGGAACGTCTCATACCAGACGAGTGTAACCCCAAATGTTTGCGTGGAAGAATAAGTATGGTGTATATGGTGTACGCATATGTGGAAACGGTATTTGCGGAGCAATCGCCGACACAGTGTAACTGAGGCGGAATAAGGGAAACCAGCCCGCATTCGCCAAGGTAGGTGCAAAACCGCCTTAAAAACCATCCACAGGTTGGCCGGCACACCGGACCCAGACACTAATGCGCCGGGCAGATTCGTAATGGGGACCGGCGCGCCTTCCCGTTCGGGAAGCAGTGCGTTAGACCGCGTGGCTAGCCGGGTGGCCTTTGTTCTTCCCTAACTCAGGTATCAGCTTAATATCGACTCAGTGACTTTCCAACATTGCGTAAATAACTAGAAAGAAACGGACGACCTGGAGCTGCTTACGGTGCCTGTGTGCAGTGGCTGAAGCTAACGAATTCTTTGATATTCCCTTCGCGTGAGCAGCCGAGCTGTTTACACAACAAGAGGGCAGACGGAGGAAACCGCAGGAATAACAGCAGTGTCCTTAATGCCAAAGAAGACGTTTACCAAGACGTTCACACGTTATGGCAAAATGTAGCTGCGACAAAGCTGGGAATGTACAATCAGAAAATGCCCAAACAGCGTTAGCCTTCCCAGCAGTTGTGATTCTGAGAATAAAACATGAAAAAGCGGCAGGGTGAAATCGGCATCACCGATCATTTCTGACCGAAAGTAACAGAGATCACTGAAAAATATGGTGCAGCGGCGATTCTAAAGTACGGCAGTAATTTGTGATGGCTGCACTCACGTCGTCAACCGTGCCAACGCTATTCCACAAGGAGTATGAGTAAACCCTGCCTGAAGAGTTATTGCTGATCACAGAAACGCCCTTTTGTAATATGCAGCCAACAAGGGCTATAGCTCTTATTGGAAAACTAGGCTCTCCTCGTCAGTTCTGTTTCAACATTTACCCCTTTAGTCCAAAAAGTTTCGAAAATGGATTGATATCAAAGACAGAAGCGTTAAGATGGTGGTTTTACTGCTTCATATGTTCTACACAGTCTCCATGCACTTGAGTACAACGCACGGAACGTTCAAACAACAACGTCAAACTGTCAGAAACGGCGTTGATTGGGATGTTGTCCAACTCGCGCATCACTTTCGCAACTTGTACTGTCTTGGCGGAACACCTGAGACCCATTGTCAATTTATGGTATGTTCGAACTGGTACGCCTATCCTAGTCACTCCATTTTCCAGAAAAAAGTATTCACATTTTCCATCATTTCAGCCAATCACGACACCCTTCCACTTGTCGTTATTTTTATTCAAGAGTGAAGGTGTGCGGGAAAAACCTCGTACACACATTTCTCTTCTGCAAAACATTCTGAAGGTTATGCTGAACACCTGATTTAGAGATGTTTCCCCATTGCGATTTGTCGCGCGACGACGCTGACACCCTATATCTTAAGTCCACTACTTAGCATTCGGTTTTCCCAACTGACTGGTCGAATGAACAGCTCTTGTTTACATTTGTCACTTCAAGTTGCCACCGCTGGTGCAGCGCTACGTCGCTTTCAAGCCAGGAATAAAATCAATCTCGGAACTTTCCGGACGTACGTTATATATCTCAGGTACAGAGACGCAGCTTAGCAACTGATTGTGACGACTGTAGCGTCTAGAACCGCTCGGCCACCCCCGGCTGGCCGTTCTGAACAGATTTAAGAAAAAAACTGTAACTGCACAATACGTATCGCTTAGAAAACAGTGTATCAAAAAGTCAAAGTAGTCTCATAGTCAGAGAATGAGTGTATCGTAACGGATACAGGAATCTAGCATCGAGGCTAGAAACAGGATCCTAGTGGAGAAGGTTTACTGCTGCCTTCCTCCGACCTGTTATGAAATGTCAGTTGTGTACCTGTGTCAGATGGATGATTGTGATGAGTGGTACAGGGATCACCATCAACAGTGTCGCATTCTCTCACTTCACGAGACATCGCGGTGAGGTTTGCAATTTAATCCAAGACACCGGCACAACAGCTGATGGTCAGGAACTTTACGCCACCAAATCTCCTCCCCTTGCCAGCCAAATACATACAGCTGGTGAGATTTTTGTCCACCCACCAGCATGCGAACCGGCATACCTCCGAGTCGAGTGCCCCGACACATTAGCGACCACAGTCACAGAGGCCGGTAAGAAACGTCGTATGCTACAGCATCAATAGGCAGATCAAAATTAGAGAGCAAGAACTATCGAATCTAAACAGATTATTCTAACGGGAAACTTAAGACTATTGAGGTGGGTTGCCTATGTGGTCTGGCATTGCGTAGGATAAGATTAATTGTAGCTACAATTTGTTTCCAATTAAACGAAGCTTTCAGGTTAGAAATTTGCTGCGCGTATGACAGACGCTGTATTAATATGCTCCGACCTAGTTGGCGATGTGGAGTGACTCAGGCCGCAGTGGGATTAACGAACAGGTGTAATTAAATTTCCTGACAGGCGAACCGGCATAAACAGCGACCCGGCCCGGAAGAGCCAATCGACGGTGGCAAGCAGAGGTGGGGGCGGGGGCGATCGCGTGCGCCCCCGCTCCCCCCTCCCCCCAACCCCCCTTCGGTGGCAGCCGGCAGTCGGTCGGTTGTTATGGCGTGTCACTGCCGGCTGCGGCCAGATAGCATCTCTACTTAATTAAACCGCCTACGCTAATCCAATTTAACTTAACATCGACTGTGGCGGGCACGCCGCGCTCGCAGGGAGAAAGGTCAGCCTGAGCAGCGTCCTGGGGAGAAGGCGGAAGGACGGGGGTGGTGCTGGTTGGCGACGCTGAGTCGGTCGGTACTTACTCTGCTGCTCAGAGAACCAACAGAGCAGGAGGTGTGTCTGCCACATCGAGGTATTTGTCGTGGTGACAATTCCGTTAACTGCCAGAAGGTGTAAGACCAGTCGGACATTGAACCTAGCATCTTATCCACAATATGGTTTACTACAATCGAATCTCGCGTAAATATTTCTATGGCTATATCAGTTTCTGCTTGGCAGTCATTTTCAACAACCGACGGAACTGCTCTTGGTGCAATACTGCATCATATTACGATTTAAGCCGCTTTCCACCACTACTTCGATGCCACAGCTAGAACACTTCTCGAATTAAAATCCTATTGAGCATTTACGTCTACTTCATACTCCGCAAGCTACCTAACAGCGTGTGGCGGAGGGCAGTTTTGTACCACTAACTGAGCCCTCCAACCCTGTTCCACTCGCGAATAGCGGGTGGGAAAAATGATTCTCGGTGGACCTCTGTATTACCTCTAATTTCTCGAATTATCTCCTCACGGTCATTACGCGAGACGTACGTAGTGGGAAGCAATATGGTGTCCGAATCATCCCGGAAAGTGCTCTCTCGAAATTTCAGTAGTAAGTAGACGAGCTTCAAAATCCGCTTATATCAATCGACCATTATACCTGTGATGTTATATGGATGTGAAACATTAATATTTAGAAAGAAAGATGAAGAAAAACTGTTAATATTCGAAAGAAAAGTACTAAGGAAAATTTTTGGACCTGTATACAACGAAAATAACATGGAATGGAGAATAAGAAGAAATGAAGAATTAAGAGGGCTGTATAAACACCGTAACATCGTCGAAGCGCTCAAGAGGAGAAGATTGAATTGGGCAGGCCATATTGCAAGAATGACAGAGAATAGACTACCTAGAATGGCATTCAGCACAACAATAGAAGGAACGAGAAGAAGAGGGAGACCCAGAATCAGATGACGGGATAACATTCAGGAGGACACAACGAGGATGAACAGCAGCAGCAACTGGACAAACAGCGCATTGTACAGGCAGAAGTGGAAGAGGCTCATAGAGCAGGCGCATGGTCGATAAGGCCCGTGTCACATGTAAAGAAAGAAAAGAAGAAGAAAGAAAATAGAAGAGCTAGGCGATTTTTTACCTGGCAGTGTGTTCGGGGCTTAAAACCAGGTCCCCGTGAAGCAGACAGCCTCTCCTGTACACAGGGTGGGCAAAAAAAAAAAAACGGAAACGCCACAAGCAAAACATATTACCGAGCCTAATACAGTACAGGAAAACCGTTAGCATTCAAGTCGTCTCTGAATGGATAATTACGAGTCCTCTTTGGTTTTTAGGGGCATTTTATATCATTCTTCCTGCAAAATTTGGCAACTTCAAATGATGTTGATCGAGATGGATAGCGAACTCGCAGTCTTCCTTCCAAAATAGACGACAAATGCTTTATATTACTGAGATCTGGTGGAGGTGGTGGCCAGAGCAGGTTGGGCAATTCGTTCCCGTGCTCACAAAACCAGTCCTGGACGATGCGAGCTCAGCGAACAGGGGCTCTGCCTTCTTTGAAGTCTGCGCCACTGTTGGGGAACAAACATCGTATCATGGGATGGACTTGACCTGCCAGAATGGTCACATAATCCTTGGGTGACCATTGCAGAGTAACCGTGGCGCCCATGGACTATCACAAGACGGCTGCCAAAACCATCACAGGACTACGCAGACATATTTCACTCTTGGAACATTAATGAGGCCACAAGTTGGAAACAGTGTGAAACAAGACTCATCCAAATAAACTGCATTGTTCCATTGCTCCTTAGTTGAGATTTTATGGCTTCGGTACCACGTTTTTCCGTTAAAGGCTTTTGCGTCAGTGATGAGTAGTTTTGCAATTCCAGCCCGCCCTGTAGTTACTTCTATGGAGCTCCGTTCGTGTTGTTTTGTTGCGGAGAGGGTTCGCTAGTGCGACATTTACTTCTGCAGTAACTTTTGCAGCTATTGTCCTCTCATTTTTCGTCACAGTCCTCTTCAGTGGCCGTCCACCGAGATCACACAACACGCACTTTCATCCGCATCGTGACTTAGTGGATGGCGTTTCTCCGTTTTCCCTGTACACGGTATAAATCTTCGATATAGTTCGAGTGCTTTGGTTACAGCAACCACCGTACGGTCACCGTTACTTTGACCACGCTCGAATTCACTTAGCTGCGACATAGAGCACCCACGAGTACACAAAACACTGTTCTGGCCGCGACTGCCACTTGCAACGTATTGACGACACTGTAACGGTACTGTTTGTGGTCGAACACAGCAGCGCATCCTGCGGGCTTGGTTGCCATTCGCATTTTTGTTCAAGCACGCATTTCTTTCGGTGTTTCCATATTTTTGTCCAACCCCTGTACGTCGAGCGGCAGTATTCATGCGAGGTTCCTGGCAGTAAACCTACTTTCCAAAATAGCTGTCCAGCTGAAACCGATCTAGCCACAGAACTATTAACGCGAGTATTGACTGTAATAAAATGTGATGTTAATAATCATACTGATCATTGTTCTCTTCCTGAAATGACAAACACGACACCATTCCCCACTACGTAGCTACGGTTGGTCTTTAAAAGCCTGTAGCGAAAAAGAAACCGCAGCAAAGGACTGCTCGCATTTTCAAGAGCCACGTCAGCGAACACACAGAGGTGTGTTAGCCTAACCGGCCATAACGCTATCCCCTTGCTCGCCACCTTCCGTAGACGGCGCAGTTAACGCCCAATATAAGAAGGGAATAGTGTCCTGTTTAAGGCGGATGTTGGCTGTCTTACAATTACTGCATTCAGAGAGCTCCTTCCACTCAAGAAAACATTTTATGAGCAGCGTAAACCCTTCCTGTTCCAGGAAAGCGTTTAGACAGTTCTTTATTGCTGTCCGTTTAAGAGACCCTGGTTTTGGTCTGCAGTGAAACCTGTTCCATTCATAATTGTCCTAGGTTCAAAGGGCCTTGGCAACCACGCCTGTGTGAACGCAACTCCAAAACGGTTTTTTAAGACCGATATTTTATTTTGAAAGAGCTAAATCGGCTTCGAAACCTATACACAAAATCTCGTGAAGGAATTTCTCTCAGAGGTAAGCAAGAAAAACAAAATCGTCTGAAATTTCTTTCGTAACGATTAAGTAGTAAAAATGTTATCTATACTGCGAGAAAGAAATTGCTGTACTGTGCTGTGAAAACGTGCAGTCTTGTTTTGTCTCTCACAGCCAGTTCTAACTACGATAACATCAAATTTTAACTATTAGGCAAATTGTTTCTTCCATGTATATTTAGGATAAAAGAATTATAAAACTATGCGAAATATTGTCATTGAACACCAATGATCCAAACCGATTTACCCACTCATTTCAAGCCATTTCAGATGCCAATCAATGTTTCGTTTGCAAAAACAAGGCTCAGAGATAGAGAGAGGGGAGAAGACGAAATGGGGCAGAGAGGAGGGAGGAGATGGACAGACAGAGATGGAAGGAGGAGATGACGAGAGAAAGGGTGGAGGAGGTGGAGGAAGAGGACGAGGAGGAGAAGATTGACAAAGAGAGGAGGAGTAAATGAACAAGGAGAGGGAGCAGGAGGTCATTGGGATGTACATCCAGTTCTCATACATATTTTGCATTGCCGGTTTCAAAAAAATGGTTCAAATGGCTTGAGCACTATGGGACTTAACTTCTGAGGTCATCAGTTCCCTAGACTTAGTACTACTTATCCCCTAACTAACCTAAGGACATCACACACATCCATGCCCGAGGCAGGATTCGAACCTGCGACCGTAGCAGCAGCGCGGTTTTGGACCGAAGCGCCTAGAACCGCTCGTCCACAACGGCCGGCCATTCCCGGTTTCGATTTTTTAAAAATAAGTAAGGCATTATTTTAGTGTGAAATCTGGAATATTCCTACCTGAACGAAAAACTTTAATGCTGTAACACTCATGCGTGGATACTCTTCTGTTACCTGTGTCGGATCTAGCCCATGTAGATGGGCTACAGAGAGCATTCCGGCCCCGAGTATGCGTCCATTCAGAGACTGCTCGCACCTGCTCGCAAGAACAAATCCGACCCAGTTCGCTGGTGTGCCAACTGAACTACTGTACCACAGGTAGTTGAGTAAGGCGCAGTAGAAGGGGAAGATCCTACACAGGTATGAAAGATATTTTGGTCATAACAAGGTTTCTATGACATAAAAATTTTTGAAAATCCAACGGAAAAGACGGAAATTGACTTCAACTTCCGCATGTATGAAATATCACCAATTAAGAACGGCTCCACAGATGGGGTTAATTTTTGTCTTTGTTGTGTTTGTAATTGTCAGGGCAAGGTTAGTATAAAGAAAAATTTTGGAAAATCCACCATAAAAGTCGGATTATTAAAATCGGTTTTGAAAAATCAGCACGTGAGAGAGGATCGGTCAGTTTGGTTAATTTGTTTTCGTAATTGTGGATGGTAATGGTATTTTTGGAATGAAAAAGAAAATAAAAGAAATTATGTGTTTAGTTTGACAGTCCTGCTGTCTCATGCCTTCACAATAAACCAGTTTGAGAGTTTTATGTATAAATACATATGTAAATACAAATGGGGAAAGTTGCTCCTGCAAATCTCGAAAATTTGACTGAATGACTACAAATTATTACGCGATACTCTAATGAGCATTCGGACAGACATAAGCTGTATATTTTTGAAAAATGTTACGTACGTAAATACATATGTAATATATAAAGGGGAAATGTTTTAACAAAAATCTCGGAAATGTCTTCACGGATTTCTTTTAAATTTTTTAACGACACATTATTGAACACTCAGACAGAAATGGACATAGAGAGGGGGTACGAAGCTATGCACTGAGATGGGGGAGAGGAGGAGATGTACAGAGAGGAAGGGGGGGATGAGAAGGTGGGCAGGGAGAGGGGTGGGAAGGAATTTGGGATGTATATTCAATCCCCATACATGTTTAGTAATTTCGAAGCATTGGCGGGTTCGCTGGATTTGTTCAAATGAAGACGTGGTCAAAGCTTTGACGTTTTGATGCTATTACATTTCTTGAAAGAACTTCTCAGATTTCTGAAAGCAGCATTTTCAAATGATACTTCTCTCTGAACTGCAGTTTCTTGAAGTTATCCTAAATGTTATATGCTAAGCACTGATGTAAAAGTGTAATTATATTTAAATATTTTATACATTTTGTTGTAATCAAACAATTTATCATTTCGTTGTATTAAAGTAGGTTCTATTTTTAATATCAATAAAATCGCAGGCATCTGTGCCACTTCAAAAGCGAGGGTGACGGCAAGTTGTTCCCTCCACACCCACAACCAAACCCGGGATCCACACCTGGCAACACTTCGTTCGCAGCAGAGCAATGTTGACCTCAGTTTTTTCTGATGATCAGAATTCAGATTCTCATTCTTTGCGGCATGGATGTACAATACTGAACAAAAGTTTTCGATCTTCTATCACGACTATGAATTTGTAGTTAAAATATTGAAATCGTTTCGAATATTCTATCATATCCACGCTCTGATAATACGAAGGTAGTTTAGTAAGTAATGCCCCACATTTTATTAAAAAACCATTAATATACAAATATAAACATCCTTGTTGGTGCTTCACATTTTATGTTTGTTCTGTGCGAACCGTTCTGGCAGATGGCAGAGCCGTACTACAGCGACAAAATAGCGATTACATATGACTCACGTTAAAAGCTGCGTGCTGTTGTTGAATTCTTGTGTGCAGAAAAGGAAACCGTGGTGAAAATCTATAAACGTTATGTACAATGTGTGGCGATGCTGCAGTTGATAGGAGTACAGTTCTGCAAGGCATCCCAGATATCCTCAATAATGTTCATGTCTCAGATTTTTGTGGCCAGCACAAGTGTTTAAACTCAGAATAGTGTTCCTAGAGCTACTCTGTAGCAATTCTGAACGGGTGGGGTGTCGCATTGTCCTGCTGGAATTGCCTAAGTCCGTCGGAATGCACAATGGAAATGAATGGATGCAAGTGATCAGACAGCATGCTTACGTACGTGTTACCTGTCAAAGTCGTATCTAGACGTGTCAGGGATCCCATATCACCCCAACTGCACACTCCCCACACCATTACAGAGCCTCTACCAGCTTGAACAGTCCCCTGCTGACGTGCAGGGTCCATAAATTAATGAGGTCGTCTCCATTCCCGTACACGTTTATCCGCTACATACAATTTGAAAGGAAACTTGTATGACCAGGCTACATGTTTCCAGTCATCAACAGTCCAATGTCGTTATTGACGGGCCAAGGCGAGGCACAATTCCTTGTGTTCTGCAGTCACCAAAGGTACAAGAGTGGGCTTTAAACTCCGAAAGTCCAAATCGATGATGTTTTGGTGAATGGTTCGCACGCTGACACTTGTTGATAGCCCAGCATTGAAATCTGCAGCAGTTTGCGGAAGGGTTGCACTTCTGTCACGGTGAACGATATACTCTTCAGTCGTCGTTGGTCCCGTACTTGCAGGATCTTGTTCCGGCCGCAGCGATGTCGAAGATTTGATGTTTTGCCTGATTCCTAATATTCATGGTACACTCGTGAAATGGTCATACGGGAAAATCCCCACTTCATCGCCACCTCAAAGATGCCCACTATAACACCACGTTGAGACTCACTTAGATATTGATAATCTCCCATTGTAGCAGGAGAAACCGATGGAACAACTGCGCCAGACACTTGCTGTCTTATGGGGGCGTTGCCGACCGCAGCACCATACTCTGCCTGTCTGCGTATCTCTGTATTTGAATACAAATGCCTATACCAGTTTCTGTAACGGTTCAGTGTACTTCGCAGTAAATCATCGGAGACCGCAATACTGGTAAACAAAACGAGAAACCTTACCTCAGTGAAGAAACACGTAATTGCTTAACGTAGTGACAGAAATACTGCCTGTCACAAGCAAGACTCGAACTCTGGACCCACGCGCTGATGTCGAGCACGTTGACTCAGAGCTACATCGACGGAAATACTTGACATGGGTTGGAGTAAACAGGTGCGTCAGAGCGACAGACTCAACCGCTGCACGTACGATGAGAAACGCCATGTGGTGACGTCACACGTTCAGCATCTTTCTTCCACTTTTGGGGTATTTTCTGACATTTGCGATCCCATGTGTCTTAAATTAATTGTCTCACCGTCATCTACATCGCTTCAGGTGTTTTTAAACGTTGATAAGAATCACCCGGAAAATTCTAAGGTCCTGAACAGTGCAGGAAAAATGCAAGTGGGTGTGCAATCAGAGGGTGCTGTGCAATGACCTTTATAGGTAGAGGCTTAACTAGTCCCTGTTTCCTGGAAATACTCTGTTGCCAGAGGATGACGAGGTGGAGTATCAGCATCGTATGGTGCTCAGTGCCTGACGCGCGGGTTGTGGTTTTATCTGCTCGCACCACGTTAGGTGTACAGTTCACTAGCAGAAATAATGCAACGTCTGGCCACTCCGACGGCGATGTTTTCATGCACAAGAAACAAGCGAGCTCCTATTTCGATGGACGCTAATTTTAATCACTCTGATGCTGTGGTGTTTTCTTTTTTGTTCAGCCGTCGTACGTTGCGCGGCAATCACTGAGACGCCGGTGCCGGAAACTTCGGGTGTCTCCGCGGATGGCCGGCGCACTTCTTGCCGTTGCCGGGGGTGCGGCCATGCGGAACGGGCCGCCGGTCGTCACCGGGGAGGACACGTGTTTCCCGGAGCCGCGCTAATGGCGACGAGAACACTCGAGTCAGCAGCTGGGTGCGCCGCCTACGTGCAAGGCATCATGCACAAGGCTTCTAAGGTATTAGTGGTAGTACTTTCAGTAAACAATGCTCTACAAAATTGTTAAGGCTTTCGTGGCCACTTGTTGTGTACCGGGTTCTTTGGCCGACGTTCATCTAATGATTTTACTGAGGTTTCGCCGGCACGAGTGGCTGGCATTGTCAAAGCTTCACCCTCCACTGCCGAGCTCGAGGCCACAGGCTATATGTACGAATGCCGGACATTTGCCACGCCGGACATTTGCCACGCAGGACATTCGCCACACTTGCCCCTTCGCCAGGTACTGATCCCTCGGGTAAGGGACGCCCTTCCTCGTGCTTCTTCTGTCCGCTTTTCAAACCGATTTCTCCACATCTTACTCGATACAACCAGTACGTAACGGACCTTCTTCTTCGACATCTTGACCAAATACATAGCTTCTTTTCCGAAATCGAAATATTTGTATGTTTTGGGAAATGAAAGCAATTCCGACGATTATATCAGTATGTAATTAGTTCTGCCAAGAATAAATATAGATCCCTCCGTCTGTACGGTAGCTTCCTTTCACGCTTGCTGATTGCCATAGAAACAGTCCATCGCCATGGGAGCAACAAGAAAGGAACGCTGTAAACAGAATGCGAATGTACGCTAACCATTTCTTTTTGATCGCTGCATTTGTGCCTACTTTAATTGCTACAACTGCATGCCCAAAATACAATAAGGAAAGAAGAAATGGGAATGTGAATGTTTGAAAAGGAGGACGACATACTTCATATTAATTCACTCTAAAATCCGATATCCCTTGCAGCGAAACATTAGTTAATAAAGTGTAGCGGGACAATGTTCAAAACGTGGCTGAAAGTACGTTCATAAACAGAGATATGAACATCTTTGATTGACATGTCATCTAAAGTCGACATACAATTTTAAAGTGTTAGAATTAAGGTAATGAAGTAACACAGAATGCTATGCTTGCACCGTACGTTGTTGTTGTTCTACATTGTACACAAAACACGACAGAAAGCTGCTGCAGGAGCAACGAAAAAGGCACGTATAATTTAGACGAGCGCAAAATCTCCAAGATTGGCGAAGTTTTACTGGGGGCTGGAGATACATTTAATAGTTTCCACAACGACACTCTCGCTAGAAATGTGGCGAAAACTCCTTAGAGATTCTAGTCCTATGTTAAGAAAAACAGCGGAAAGGCTCAGTAAGTACCTTTACTGCGGGTCGGGCGGCGAGTGATGAGGAGGAGGAGAAGGAGGAGGAGGGGGAGACAAGGGACCCAACCCTTCGGAGCAGGTAAAATCGTGGCAAATGTCCGGAGTGGCAAATGTCCGCACACCATATGTACCTGGCGCACCGACGTCCGAAGGCTTCTCCGCGGTCATTTCCGGTGCGGTTCTCCTCTTGCTACCTGCGACGGTCGTTCGCTGCAGTACGGGAAGCCAGGATCCGTTTACCTTAAGGCTTTCCTCCTTCTTGTTGAAGCTGTTCGCGTGTTTTTGTATTTCTACAGCTTCTCTGAATGTGCGGATGTGATAGTGCTTCTCTACAGTCAAAGCTTCCGTGTCGGCGAATTTTATTACGTGGTCGGTCTCATTCAGTGCGTGCTCTGCCACGGCCGATTTCTCCACCTGCCCCAACCTGCAATGTCGCTTACGTTCTTTGATCTTGGTGTTGATTGATCGTCCAGTCATTCCGAGATAAACTTTTCCTCATGTGCATGGTTTACAGTATGTTCCCGACATTTCAAGTGGGCCCCTTTTCTCCTTTGCCGATCTAAGACACTCTTTAATCTTCCTTGTCGCCGGCCGAAGTGGCCGAGAGGTTCTAGGCGCTACAGTCTGGAACCGCGCTACCGCTACGGTCGCAGGTTCGAATCCTGCATCGGGCATGAGTGTGTGTGATGTCCTTAGGTTAGGTGGGTTTAAGTAGGTCTAAATTCTAGGGGACTGAAGACCTCAGAAGTTAAGTTCCATAGTGCTCAGAGCCATTTGAACCAATCTTCCTTGTCGGTTTGAAAATCGTATTTTCGCCGTCTTTGCGGAATATCGGCCAAAGAACCCGATACAGAAGCCAATAGGCAGCATGTAAACAATGCTCTACTGACTCAATGTACTTAAACAGCGGCGCCACGAGGCCATCAAAAACTGCTGTGCAGTGCATTTGTTTACCGACAACCAGTTACGGTCAAGCGACTGTCTTCAAGTCAACCACATATTAACAGGAATGTATAAGAAGTATTGTATCTCTAAATACCCACTTTACGTATCCGGGTCACCCACTATACCCAAAAGTCAACTAGATGGATCACTTTCTCATTTGCTAAGATCTGCCACTGTGCACGTTTTTTCTATTTTTGGGAAAATGTTGATGATCTTGTTTTCTTTGGAGATTTGTGATCCTATGGACCAAACTGATGAGATCATCGATGCATAGACTTACACATTAGTTAATCTAACTTAAACTACCTTACGCTAAGGACAACACATAACCACACACACACACACACACACACACACACAGCCGGCCGAAGTGGCCGTGCGGTTAAAGGCGCTGCAGTCTGGAACCGCAAGACCGCTACGGTCGCAGGTTCGAATCCTGCCTCGGGCATGGATGTTTGTGATGACCTTAGGTTAGTTAGGTTTAACTAGTTCTAAGTTCTAGGGGACTAATGACCTCAGCAGTTGAGTCCCATAGTGCTCAGAGCCATTTGAACCATTTGAACCACACACACACACACACACACACACACACACACACACACATACACACACACACACACGCACACACACGTCCGATGGAGAACTCGACCCTCCTACGGGGGCACCCGCGCGAACCGTGTCAAGACGACTCAAGACCTCACGGCTACTCCGCGCGGCGATGATCTTGTACTGCACCACATTCACAGAAGTCCACCTCTTTATATCCCCAATTTCTCAGGTTGGTATTGTACCGTGTGACACCAGTTCTTAAGCGTTCAAGCGCCCTCCATACCGCAAACGATACACGGTTCCCAGCGGGTGGTTATCCTTTAGGCATCTGATTAATAAAGTTTTGCCAAAAATTTTCCCCCATATTTCAGGCGGCTCGTCTAAAGGGCTGGTCATTCGCATAAAACCTTTCCGGGACTTCAGTCTACTGTGCTGTATTTGGTAGCAGTATAACGGTATTCTGTGATCATCAGCCTGCTTCCTCCCTTCGGATTCAGCTGCAGGATTGCCTTCTGATTGTCAGTGGAGCTAGAGGACAGTGAGGTAAATTTGTTGAACTGAAGTCGATTTTAGGAAGCCAGGCAGTACACGCACTGTCTCATTAATTGTCACGTCGATGTACACTGAGGAGCCAAAGAAACTGGTGGCCAGCGGAAGT
This sequence comes from Schistocerca serialis cubense, assembly GCF_023864345.2. Taxonomy (NCBI): domain Eukaryota; kingdom Metazoa; phylum Arthropoda; class Insecta; order Orthoptera; family Acrididae; genus Schistocerca; species Schistocerca serialis. The sequence continues at coordinate 101,752,894 of NC_064639.1, read as the reverse complement.
GTTTAAACTCAGAAGAGTGTTCCTGGAGCCACTCTGTAGCAATTCTGGACATTTGGGGTATCGCATTGTCCTGCAGGAACTGTCAAAGTCCGTCAGGATACACAATGGCCATGAATGGATACAGGTGATGAGACGAGATGCTTACGTACGTGTCATCTGTCACAGTCGTATCTATACTTATCAGGAGCCCATATGACCCCAGCTGCACACGCCCACACTGTACAGGCCAGCCGCGGTGGTCTAGCGGTTCTAGACGCTCAGTCCGAAACCGCGCGACTGCTACGGTCGCAGGTTCGAATCCTGCCTCGGGAATGGATGTGTGTGATGTCCTTAGGTTAGTTAGGTGTAAGTAGTTCTAAGTTCTAGGGGACTGATGACCATAGATGTTAAGTCCCATAGTGCTCCGAGCCATTTGAACCATTTGAACCACCCTGTACTAGCTTGAACATCCCCTGCTGACTTGCAGGATCCATGGATTCATCAGGTTGTCTCCATTCCCGTACACGTACATCCGCTCGGATCAATTTGAAACTAGAGTCGTCCGACCAAGCGACATGTTTCCAGTCATCATCAATCCAATGTCGGTGTTGACGTGCCCAGGAGAGGTATAAAGCTTTGTGCCGTGCAGTCGCCAAGAGTATACGAGTGAGCCTTCGGTTCCGAAAGGCCACATCGATGATGTTACGTTGCAGCAATTTAGGGAAGGCTTGCACTTCTGTCACGTTGAACGATTCTCTTCAATCGTCGTTGGTCCCGTTGTTGCGGAATCTTTTTCCGGTCGCAGCGATGTCTAAGATTTGACGTTTTATCGGATTTCTAATATTCGTGGTACACTCGTGAAATTATCGTACGGGAAAATCCCCACTTCGTCGCTACCTCGGGATGCTGTGTCCCATCGCTCGTTCGCCGACTATTACGTCATGTTGAAACTCAGTTAAATCTTGATAACCAGTGATTGTAGCAGCAGCAACAGAACTAACAACTGCATCATACACTTGTCCTGTATAGGCGTTTCCGACTGCAGCTCCGTATTCTGCCTGTGTACATATTTCCGTATTTGAATACACATGCCTATACCAGTTTCTTTGGTGCTTCGGTCTATTAATGCGGTCACCGCGCCGAAGTATGCTTCCCGCGACAGACAGAGGACCCCCTTGACCAACTAAACGATGATCGATGATGGCTCTTACAACTTGTTCCGGCCAGTGAAGTGAAACCTCGTGGGTCAGAGGTTGGGAATACGGGATTGGTGGCAATCTGAATAGGGCGGGACAGTCTAGTGCCCCTCCGCCGCTAAATAGCACTGGCATGAATTTCAAACTAACGGTTCGAGCAGCCTTTGTGGATTTCCGCCATAATATAAAATACCGGGAATAATTAATGCAGAATTCGGAAAGTTGCTCCGACTCCGTTACCTTCTGGTAACGAAAGGAGCACACGTCTAAACTTATTAATTATGTGTGCGCATACACAATAACTCGAATATGTTACCTGCACATCGAGATGAAACATACGTGCCTGTGTGTCGTATTTTCTGCTTTATGCATGTTTTTAATCAACAAATAACTTCTAGAACACTCTGTACTTTCTTATTTCATTTTCAAATGACGGCATTCGCTTCTATATGTGCAGTCCTTTTTTCTTAATTTACGGAAATTTCTCCGGAAAATTGAGGTCTTCCCATCTAAAAACATGTTCCAAGGTACATCGTGGTCATGCACCTAGGAACAAATACTCTATTGAAATTTACAAGTATTGCAGTCAAGAAAATCTTGTCAGTGCTATATTTAATCGTCTGTCTGTTACATTATTGCTCTACTACACAACAATAAGTAAATGAAACCAAGTTAAGCAGCAGTTTCATCAAAGATCAGTTAAAAGTTAAATAGCCTACATTTTGAAATAAAAGCTACTAGAAACTAACAAATATCTCCAGTTTCGAAACAGGTCAAATTGTTAAGACATTAAAGAATCTCATTTCATCTGCGAGTAGCAAAAGGCCCACGGTAACAAACCTTCTTCTGTTTCATAATACGAGATAGTGCGCGACCGTCGAATTATGGTTTAATCACCCACATGTTTACAAATAGCTTTAAAAATATGGAGCATTTTATCACCATAAAATTCTGTACCTGAAGAATTAACAATATTCTCCAAATAACTTTAATATATTTCAGAGCATTTAAATGTGTATATGCGCGAAATCCCTACAAATGACGCGCAAAACACAACGTGATGTCGAAAAACAACAAAAACTGTAGAAAATGGCAGAAACTGCTATGGCTGTCTTTAGTGCACACTATACTGAAGCACAGACCATAAAACAACGTGTGTTCCTAGGTGCACTAACTATTCTCTAGGTACAGCAATCTCCTACTCAAAATAAATGAAAGCTAATGAATTTTTGTACATTAAAACAAATTTTAAATAATTATTCAAGTCCTTGTCGTTTCAAAAAAAAGGAATGTCGTTACCAACTCTCTGATTCTCCTCTCTTTTACGCCACTGGACTTTAGAGAGGACGTTAAACGTATCTCTGATACAAAGCCATTTGGCATTATCTTTGGCCAAATAACGTCGTGGTTAATACACTGAATAACCTGAGATACAGATTATGCTTTATGCTTTTACAGTATTTCAAGTCAACTAATTAGAGGAACGAAATACTGACAGGATGTTTTCGAACCTTTCTTCCTATCGTCAACCTCGCCCCTAACGGTAGTAGGGATATTTTGTTCCCGCAGAATTTTTATACAAATGAGATCATGTACATACCAATTTTAGTTGAAATTGCTACAGGAGTTCCTGAGTTATGTTTTTATATCACTCGTATTCATCCCAAATCCTCACCCATAGGGTGCTAGGGGTGCCTTCCTTTCTGGCGCCAGTTAAGGTGATATGTTACTGTTCTCGTTTTATTTACAGCCTCCACTCTCCCCCCCCCCCCCTCCCTCCTCCACTCCTACACCCAATCATAGTGGCGAGAAACGTTGTCTCGACTGTCGCCAATAAGTCCACAGAAGCCGAAAACAATGGATATCAGTCGTTATCGAATGCTTTTACACGTCACGTCTCCTCAACCACATCTCTACCGCTAGGGGTGGTTGCAGTACATTACCCGAAAAATATCTTTATATAAATAATTATACAAATAATGGGTCAATTATATGCAAAACTGTATTAAAATTTCTCCGGTCGTTTATGAGTTATGGTTCTATGTTAACCTCTTTCCTTCCTCATCCCATTTGTTGGGAGGTGGTCCTTACCCCCACAAGAACTTCCGCAGACGTGAATACAACAAGAAGCAAATTTTCTTTGTAATCGGATGAATGGTATAGAGTCACATAAAGACAAACAAACAAATATTCATTCTTATGGATCAGATTATTATTGCTGGTTTTTTCGTCCTAAGGGGATATGCTCGTGAAAATGAACAAAAATTTGAAAAGAAATTTGTTGACCTATAAAAGAGCATTTCATGCTGATTTCAAAAATGTATAGTTTATGGGCACTATCATTTTCCGTTCATTCTGAAATTGAGGTTGAACTTAATGTTGCACACTGGCCACGCCTATCTGTTAGTTTGAAGTGCATCAGAATACGCGATGCATTACTTTGTTTTTCCGTTTTTTTCCGTCGTTAGTTGCGGATCGTTAACATAGGTGTATTCTAGAAGGCACCGACTACTGGAACCAAAGTATAGCCATATCTAGAAGGCTGTAGATCGAATGTAAACAAAGATCTGAGAATATATAATTTCAGAATTTCATACGCATGTGGTTTTGTAGTTATTGTGTGTTGTTTTGTTTCTGTGTGTATGTTTCGTGTGCTACAAATGTCGAGAGTAAAGAAATTTAGCCCCAAACGGAAGTTTCGCGGCAACCAGTTCCAAACACAACCGAATAATACACATCAGTTGCTTCAAAAGTCGCATGTGGAAACTGTGTCTACAGACAGTGCGTCTAGACGTAAACTTTCACGTTCTGAATCCAGTAAGAACAAGCCTAGTAGTATTGTGAGCAGCAGTAAAGACAGAAATATTATTGTGAAACTAAATATGCTGTCAAGACTTTTGAAGAGTGCTGTGTAATGTAAGTACTGCAATAGTGAAGATAGTATTGACATTTCTAAGGATACTTCAGCAAGAAAGGGTCTTTCAAGTCGGTTAGTGACTGCCTGCAACTCTTGGAAGATGCACAGTGATACTATGACATCGCCAGCAACTAATAGTTGAAATTACAGTGTAAATATTGCTTATGCAATACGATGTATTGGAAGGGGATGGAGATCTGCCCAGACTTTTTGTGCAGTGATGGATCTGCCTCTACCTTCTCTGAGGTTTGACAGATACAATAAATTAATACATAACGCTTTATGTGGTGTAAGTGAACATTCAATGAGAAGAGCAGCAGAAGAGGCAGTAGCCTTGTTTGAGAAAAAAGACATTGTAGCAGCATTTGATGGATGTTGGCAGAAGAGAGGTCATACTTCTCTGAATGGGGATGTAACCGTCACATTTGTTGAAACTGGTACGATACTAGAATATGAATGTCTAACTAAGCACTGCCAGGGTTATTCAAGTAAATTTATTGGCGCCCTTGTTAGTGTAAAGAACTTTGATGGCCCAAGTAGAAACTTGGAAACGAAAGGAGATCTAAACATTTTTAGAAGATGAGAGGTCAGTCGTCGTGTGAGGTATGTAGGCTACCTTGGGGTTGGAAACTGCAAAGGACACACTACTGTTGTTAATGACAGATCATATGGGGACACTCAGATAGAAACGCTTGAATGTGTTTGGCATGTACGAAAAAGAATGGGTGCTCGGCTCAGAAAATTATGTAAAGGCATCAGTGGAAAAAAACTGGCAGACGGAAAACATATAGCTGGTCCAGGTCGTCTTACAAAAAGTGGAAATGATTCTTTGACTTAATATTATGGACTAGCAATAAAGAGAAATGTAGGAGATTTGGAGAACATGGCAACATGGTTTCACAGAGTGTCAACAGATGAAACCCCACAGCATGGTTCCTATCCAAAAGAGGAAGATTCGTGGTGCAAGTACTGGTTGAGCAACGCTACAGGCCTACAATATACCCACAAGCATTCCTTACCACTTGCTGTAATGGAGACAACTAGGCCTGTATATAGGGACCTGGCAAATAAAAATCTACTTAGGAAATGTATGCATGGTCTCTCTCTCAGAATGCAAATGAGAGCTTCAACAGCTATATATGGGAGAGAATACCCAAAACTGTATTTGTTGGGCTGACAGAGCTGGTGTTTGGTGTAGTGGATGCAATAATAACATTCAGTGATGGTGCAATTTCAAGGATCACTGTTATGAGGAAATTGAACATCCAAACAGAAAGCAATATGGCTTCAGCTATAACTGCTATTGATAAACGGTGGGTAACCGAAGCAGAAGCAGCTGCAGAACCCCCTAGCAAGGAGTCAAGGAATGAAGATAAAGAGTATGGAGGATAAGGAAACAGGAGGACAACTGGAGTATGCAAAAAAATTGTTCAAATGGCTCTGAGCACTATGAGACTTAACTTCTGAGGTCATCAGTCGCCTAGAACTTAGAACTAATTAAACCTAACTAACCTAAGGACATCACACAGATCCATGCCCGAGGCAGGATTCGAACCAGCGACCGCAGCGGTCGCTCCGTTGCTAACTGTAGCGCCTAGAACGGCACGGCCACTCCGGCCGGCTGGAGTATGCAGTTGGAATGTTCTAAACGAGCATTGTGGTAAGTTAATAAATCTGTAAATCTTCTTTTGCGATTGACCGAAAACTTGAATTCAGGTACACTTTTCTCCTAAATGACTGAAGTTAAATTCACAAAAATTGGTACCGATATTTATAATGACTTCCTCTACCTCCCTTGCCTACTATTTCCTGAAAAATTTATAACGTGATGATGATGTCGGTGGTATTTGAGCTACATATTTAAATATTTTTACTGTAGTAAAATAAATTACTTGTCTTTTTCACAGATCAGCATCAGGGAAGGAAATTGGAGGCATAAAGCACTTACGCGAATGTTGTCTGTAATCTGACTCTTTTTCCAAGCTGTGCAGTCAGTGATCCCAAAGAAAATGGTACTGCAGTGAAATAATCCTCCGTTTTTTATACTATTATAAATATGGTTGTCAGTACCAAAACATAATAAATATCTCAATGACTTTTGGGAAATGCTTTAACTAATGGCCCCAATTACATGTAAGAATTTTGAGCTATCTCTCATTTATAGATCAGTTGCAGTATGAGGGTGAAGACAATGCTAAAAATGCAGCCCGTTCAGGGGCGTGTCTCCTTAAGCTAACTACAGTTAAAGAATACTTTTCACCAAACTCGTTTCACTTTCATTTATGAAATATCTTCTGTGGCGTTCTTGCCTCTTGTTTACATATTCTGAAGTCCATTGCCTTTTTTTCTTGTTATTAACGGAGGATGAGCTCGGAATCTTTTCCACACATTCATTTATTGTAATTTTTCTTCTATTTTGAATTCTTTTTATATTACGTTGCATTTGCGTTGTTTTTTCACATAAGTTTTGTAAACTTCTCAAGAGCAATAGTATTCCAGTTTCACGTGTACCACACTCATCACAGTGTTTCCAGCAAGAGTGACGTGGGAAAAAAGAAAAAATGACAAATGCAGCGTTCAAAAAAGACGAAAAACTGTTTTAAGTGGATTTGTGACAAAGTTTTCGACCTCAGCGAAATAACAGGAGACAAAAATACCAATGACCGTAGGTTTTGTTAATAACAGAGAACTGCATCTGGTTAAATATATACTATAATTGCAGCTAGTTGAATACGGAAAAACCAATAATAATTAATGTATTGTAGCTACTGCAGAAGATAGCCATACAAGCAACCTTATGATAATTATCAGTTGCAGCATGTAAATGATACAGTTAAAAATCAATATGCGTAAAAACATTAAAAAACGTATTAAACCTATGTCTACCCGCTATAGACATACACAAACCTGAGGACCTGTTATTTATTCATGCGTCCATTAACTGACATATTTTTCTATTAGTCACTAAGTGCATGGATTGACAGTGCATTGCATTGTTACGCATATTATTGAAGCAATCTCGGATCGTACAATGAATCTGCTGATGTTTAATTTAATAGGAATGCAGTAATATTGCTTACAAGTTAGGATAATCAATTGTAACTTCATCAGAGTTGTATATTTTTTTATTGTAGTTCGTCATCCTGCTGGCAGGTTTCATTAGCCTCTATAGCTCCCTCTAGTTCCATGGAAGTTACCCCTGATGCCGTAACACATTTCCAATCACGGCCTACCTTTTCTTGTCAGTCTTCTCCACATGTTCCTTTCCTCGCTGATTTTTCAGAGAACCTCCTCCTTCTTTCCAATCAATCCGCCTATTTTTCAGCACCCTTCTACAGCATCACGTATCAGATGCTTCGGTTCTCTTCTTTTCCCGTATTTCAACAATCCTCGTTTCATCTCCATACAGTGCTGTGTGGAAGAAGTACATCGTCAGAAATTTCTTCCTCAGATTAAAGCCTGTGTTTGACACCATGAGGGCGTGCTGAAAAGTAGTGCCTCCGAATTATATCTGTGAAAACTGTTAATCGTTTTCAAATAAAACGAACGACATTAACATTCTAAATCTTTGTTATTCAGGTTTACATAATTGTAGCCCTCTGCTACTAGAGGGATCCACACTGTAGCGTGTGACGTGGCGGTATGTAACGTAACTCTGTCGGTGCGTGAGAAGCAGTGCACTGTAATCGAGTTTCGAATCCGTCCACACATGGAGCATGGCAATGTCAGACCACACACGAGCGCTACGAAATCTGCAGCAATCCGACGCCTTGGATTCACTGTCACAGATCATCCATCGTACAATACCGATTTGACTCCATCTTTTTCATCTGTTTCCAAAACATAAAGAACCTCTTCGAGGACTTCACTTTTACAGTGAAGAAGCGTTGCAAATAGAGCTGACGCTGTGGCGGCGTCAGCAAAGTCAAACATTCTACAGTGACGGTATCAACAAACTGGTCCCTCGCTAGGAGAAACGTGTTCGTTGCTAGGGTGGCTATATTGAAAAATGAATATCAGGACATGATGAATAAAGATATAGAATGTTAATACCGTTTGTTTTGTTTAAAAAGCTATACGAGTTTTCACATACAAAATTAGAGGCATTGCTTGTCAGCAGTCTCTCGTAGTTGATTTCCTTTGGCCAGGAATTCCATCTTTGCTTGTGGTGTTCTCCTTGGTTCGTCCTTCGCGTATTATTTTGCTTCCAAGGTAGCAGGATTCCTCCACAGCATCTACTTGGCGATGACCAATTCTAACGTAAAGTTTATTTCTAATCCTTTTTCTGTTACTCCTCATTACTTTAGCCCATCTTCAGTTTGTCCTCAATCCGTGTTCTGAATCCAGCAGATTGTTTATTTCACTCAACTGGCCATGTAATTCTTCTTCACTTTTACTGACGAATGCAACATCATCAACGAATCTGATCAATGATATCATTTGACGCTGATATTTTAACCTCACTTCTGATCCGTTCTGTTATTCCCATGGACGCTTCTTCGATATATAGACTGACTGTAGGCGCAGAAGTTTTCACCCATGTCTAACACCCTATATAATCCGAGAATTTCATTCATGGTCTCCCATTCTTATTGTTTCCTCTTGGATTTTGCGAATATTGTACATTACCTCTCTTTCCCTATAACTTACGTCTATTTTCCTAAGAATTTAAAACATCTAACATTATTTTACATTGTCGAATGCTTTTTCCAGGTCAACAAATCCTATCAAAATGTTTTTATTTTTCTTAAGTGTTCCTTCCATCATTAGGCGCAAAGTCAGAATTGCCTTTTTGTTGCCTCTCTCTTTCCTAAAGCGGAATTCATCGTCATTTACAAATACTCGATTTTCTTTTCCATTCTCTTGTATGTTATTCTTATTATCGACTTTGATGCATTATCCGTTAAGCTGAGCTGACGTAGTTTTTGCATTTATCTATCCATGCTGCCTTTTGGATTGTGTGGGCGATATTTTTCCGAAGGTTAGATGGCACGACTCCACTGTCATAGACTCTACACACCAACATGATGTGCTTTAAAGTGTCTACAATTTATCTCTCTTTTGATTTCATACAGATCATTGCGTACAGGACCAGCGATGTCGTAAGTCAGACCGCTAGGCGAATTAATGGACCTCAATCTTATCTCCTCCTTGATGTTAGAGACAAATTCGTACATTCTTCCTGCTGTGTCCAACATGTCTCATACATATCGCCATAGTTGTAAGAAAGTAGATTGTATTTTTTCTCCCCCTTTGTGCGTGGGCGTGGCTCACTGTTTGCAGAGAGAGTGTTCGAAATTCTCCCATAGCAGACAAACAAAATTTCCAAAATGATCCCGTTTCGGTAACTTTCCCGCAAATATCTTAAACCTACCTACTCCTTTAATTACATTTGTTATGGCTGTTGACAACTTGAAGAGATGGAATTACGTTTTCAGGCCGTAAAATTATAGTACATATCAAATTAAAATTTTTATTTTACGTAAAAACAATAGTCCGACCATAAAAATAAAAAACCTTGTCTAGAGGCACCACCTTTCCTTTCGTCATACTTTTTCAATGTTCTGTTGATTTAATATGAGCAGACCATCTGTATCTCACTTCGCTACTCGACACCTCTGTTCGCGCTACTGTGAACACAAAAACCTGTACCCGTTTTTTTACTTGCGCTTCCTGAAAGCTCTTAACCGCCGATCCGTCATTACCTTACATTTATTTATAACAAATCATTCCAGTACCGATGAGTTTTTGGGAGATCCTCTATATTGGAGCAGCATGTATTCATAGGACATATGTTTTAGGATAAAACACAGGAAATACAATCTTCAACTAAAACTACGAAATCCAATATGGCGTATCCTTAGAAATCAGTATGCCCACGATAGTCGATAGACATCCCAATCGGCCGAAAATGGACATGTGCACATCGTAGCGATGTCACGGAAAGGTATCACCGTGGTGAGCCTCCAACGAAAGGTAAGGCGTACCTACTGATTTGAAGAGACTGTGGTATCCAAATGTCAATTAAATAAGTTTTAAGGCGTAAGACATAGGTACACTTCATTTCCGAAGTGCTACTGTCTCTGCTACTGGAAGTACAACATGAAATACGTAGATGTATGTGGTGACATCTAACAAATATGTAGATAACTAAGTACGTGTTGCTTGAACTAAAATACCAGAGATGGTATTAGTAGTAGGCAGGCAAAATACGAGGGTCACTCCAAAAGAAATGCATATTCTACATGTTTGAAAGTTTTACAGTGTGTAGATACATCCTTTAGGAACAATATTTTCATTTCTCCACATAATTTCCATCCCTCTCAACTGCCTTACGCCATCTTCGAACCAGCGCCTGTATACCCGCACGGTAAAATTCTGTACCAACCTGTTGGAGCCAGTGTTTGGCAGCGTGCACAAGGGAGTCATCATCTTCAAACCTTGTTCCACGAAGAGAGTCTTTCGGTTTCCCAAAGAGAAGATGGTCACATGGAGCCAGGTCAGGACTGTAAGGCAAATGTTTCAGTGTTGTCCACCCGAGTTTTCTGATCGCATTGTCGTGCAACAGCAAAACATCCTGCTTTTGCCGATGTGGTCGAACACGACTCACTCGAGCTTAAAGTTTCTTCAGTTTCGTCACATATGCATCAGAATTTATGGTGGTTCCACTTGGCATGATGTCCACAAGCAAGAGTCCTTCGGAATCGAAAAACACCGTAGCCATAACATTTCCAGCAGAAGATGTGTTTTTGAATTTTTTTTCTTGGGTGAATTTGCATTATGCCATCCATTGATTGCCGCTTCGTCTCTGGTGTAAAATGATGGAGCCATGTTTCATCACTTGTCACAATTCTTCCAAGAAAATCATCTCCATCATTATCGTACTGTTCCAAAAGTTCGCTGCATACCGTTTTTCTGGTTTCTTTGTGAGCAACTGTCAACATCCTGGGAACCCACCTGGCAAAAACCTTTTTTAACGTGAGCACTTTCAGTATTCTGGAAACACTTCCTTCCCCTATCCCAACGTAACGTGACAATTCGTACACTGCGTTGCGTCAGTCAGCAGTCACCAATTCGTTAAATCTCTGCACATTGTCAGAAGTGTGTGCAGTACGAGGCCCGCCGCTGCGAGGACAATCCTCAATACTGCCGTGCCCGCTTTCATCACGTAACCTGCTTGCTCACTGTACTGCGATCGACAGCAGCATCTCCATACGCCTTTTTCAGCCGCTTTTGGATGTTACCCACTGTCTCGTTTTCACAGCACAGGAATTCTATGACAGCAGGTTGCTTCTGGGACGAACGTCGAGTGTAGCAGCCATGTTGAAGACATGCTGTAACGGCGCCACTCACGAGAACAGGTTGAACTAAGTTTGAAAACAAGCGGGAAGGATGTATCTACACACTGTAAAACTTTCACACATGCAGAATGAAAACTGTATTTTTACAAAGATAGTGTGCATTCCTTTTGGAGTGACCCTCGTATTTGTTATGGATGTTGGCAGCTTGAAGAGATGGAATTACGTTTTCAGGCCATAAAATTATCGCACATGTCAAATTAACATTTTTATTTTGTACATAAAAACAACAATCCGACCATAACAATAAAAAACATTGTCTAGGGGTGACACCGTTCCTTTTGTCATACTTTTTCAGTTCTATTGATTTAATATCAGCAAACCACCTGTATCTCACTTCGCTACTCGACACCTCTGTCCACGCTACTGTGTACACAAAAACCTGTACTAGTTTTTTTTTTTTTTTTTTTTTTTTTTTACTTGCGCTTCCTGAAAGCTCTTAACCGCCGATCCTTCATTAGCTTCCATTTAATTATGACAAATCATTCCAGTACCGATGTGTTTTTGGGTGATCCTCTATATCTGAAGCAGCATATGTTCATAGGTCATACGTTATAATATAAAACACAGAAAATACAATCTTCAACTAAAACTAAGAAATCCAATACGGCGTCTCCTCAGAAATCAGTACGCCCACGAAAGTCGATAGACATCCCAATCGGCCGGGAATGGAGATGTGGATATCGTAGTGAAGTCACGGAAAGGTATCACTGTGGTGAGCCTGTGGTGTCACCGCCAGACGCCACACTTGCTAGGTGGTAGCCTTTAAATCGGCCGCGGTCCGTTAGTATACGTCGGACCCGCGTGTCGCCACTATCAGTGATTGCAGACCGAGAGCCGCCACACGGCAGGTCTAGAGAGACTTCCTAGCACTCGCCCCAGTTGTACAGCCGACTTTGCTAGCGATGGTTCACTGTCTACATACGCTCTCATTTGCAGAGGCGACAGTTTAGCATAGCCTTCAGCTACGTCATTTGTTACGACCTAGCAAGGCGCCATATTCAGTTACTATTGTGACTCATGTAACGTCAAGAGCGACGTTAGTCATTAATGGATTAAAGTTATCAAACTAATTACGTCCGCTTTCTAAATTCTAATTCCTTGTCGTGTTCCAGACCTCACGTCAATGTAGTTCTTCCCTCCTCACGCCAGCCTGCGTGAGCTAAAACGCGTGCATTTCGGCCTCCACTAGTAAAACGGTGTTGGCTCTTCTGTCAACACTATAGAGCCTCCAACGAAAGGTAAGGTGTATCTACTGATTTTAAGAGACAGTGGCATCCAAATGTCAATGAAATAAGTTTTAAAGGGTAAAACATAGGTACAGTTTCTTTCCGAAGTGCTACTGTCTCTGCTACTGGAAGTACAACATGAAATATGTAGATGTATGGGGTGACATCTAACAAATATGTAGATAACTAAGTACGTGTGGTTTGAACTAAAATACCAGAGATGGTACTAGTAGTATTGCTAGGCAGGCAAAACACTTCCCCAATTACCCCGGTACCGAATTTTTTTCCCCAATTATTTCCCGTAGGTTTCCGTTTCACCAAAGGTTCCCCCACAGCACTAATTTTCCCCGAAACTGCGAAAAAGTCCCCAATCCGGAGTCGATGCCCTGGTTCTAATTACCCCACGTACTTGCGCCGATATCAGCTGGTAGGGGACAGTTGGGGCGAGGGGGAGGGGGGGGGGACGACTAGGAAGCAGCAGGAGGTGGCGCTGGCTGCACGTGGCTGGGTGTCGACCCGGCCACCCAAAGCAGGCAGGCGGGCACGCCGCGCTTCTTGCTACCCGGCGACGACACCTGGCACACCAACTGGAGCAGAAACGCCCGCGGCGTCGGCGGCCGCGCCGAAGAAAACCAATTTAGCGGTCGCCGCCAGCTGCCGGCGAGTGTTGAGTTAAGATTAAGAAACCTCATAATTAGATTCTTTCTTGGGCGACGGTACAGTTCATTACCTGGCTACCGCACTTCTTGCTCGGCCGGAGCGCATCGACTCCTGCTGGAACAAAGGTCTGCGGTCGCTATGGCCCGCTTCCTCTCGTTATTGCCGCTCCCTCGGCCCCCCTCGGCGACGGGCTCTTCCTGGTTCTTGCGGACCGCGCCAGTCTCTTGTCATGGTGAAATTTCTCTACTGGAACTGCCGCCGGCGGCTCCGAGTGAGAGGGGCAGGGGGAAAAAAATTGGAGAAATAGTCCAAGAACCGTCGTACGCACTCGTGCGTGCTGGAGCGGTGTGCTGTCCCTCTTTAAGGACACAAAACGTTCTAAATTGGGTTAACGCATGGATGTTTCCGAAAACAGCGTCCCCGTTCCAGTTACCGCGCTAAGTTGCTACCGCCAGCTGCAAACGCGAGGCTGCTCCTAAACAGGTTGGGCCCTACAGATGTACCAACCTGCTGAAATTTGGGAGCGCACTACATTTTGGGCGATTATTCACAAAATTTCTACAGTTTATATTTTCTGTCCTAACAATTGTTTAGCATTCAATTCTCTGTAACCTCAGAGAAATCTTTATATATTATGTTCTTTATATTATTTAAAAAAAGCATTAACAACTGTATATCAATAACACTGTAACAATGAGAAGTCTTTGCTATTAGATTCAGAAGCATCCAATCCACCTTACATTTCAAGGCGGTGGGTTACTCTGTACTGTTAATGAAATAAGAATGAATGTCCTTTTCAGTTGTTAGTGCTTTTGCCTCTCGTTAGCTACAAGTGGGTTGGTTGGTTTGTGGGGGTTGAAGGGACCAGACTACAAAGGCCATCGGTCCCCTACAAGTGGGGAAAGAATTTCTTTGAATGATGTATATCGTAATATTTCTGGCTTTAGAGCCATCACATTCGGCTACAAGAAGCTCTTCTTAGAGCAGTTGAGAAGGAAGCAGTGGCAAGTGACGTAATTTGGTGTGAGCTACCGATGACTATGATTTGTTCGGTACGTGTATCGTGAGAGAGATCGCCCAAAGTGCGGGGCTTCTTCGCGATTGGCTGCTGCGTTCGGAAGTTGCGCGCCAAAATAATAACCTCCTGTCATTAATATCAGAAAAACTAAATAGAGTATTTAATTGCATTTCATGTAAAAGCACCTCTCAGTAGCAGGCTATCATTCCATTATTTCAAAAGTCTTAATTACCAGCAGAATAGTAAACAGCTGCTAAACGGAAAGGCAGACGAAGCGCTTCGCAGATCTTCCGATCGTGCCTAACTTGGATGACAGTCGAAGTGGTTCGGCTGTAAGATCATAGATGTTTCGGTAGTCTCGGAGAACAGACCGCAGGTTGGTGAACATTAATTAGGAGTTATGCGATTCACTCAGGACGGTGGAAGCAAATAGGCCCCTCGCGTGTACTGTAGTCTTAGTACAAATGAAATCAGTGACACGTCATCTGTGGTAACACAGAGGAGGTATGAAGGAGAGAAATTTTCAGAGAAGGAGTTTATTACACACATGATTATATCACCCTCTCCATCTCATATTCTTTTTCTATTTGCCGTAATATATGTATAATGAACCGAATTAAAATTTGTACCAAGGCCAGAATTCGTTCGTGGGTCTCCTGGTGACTAACAGACACTCTAAACACTACATCACCCTGGCATATTGTTTATGGAGAACACCAAGTTGGGTGAGTGTGAAAGAGAAATTGGACTGAGGAGGGAGGCATGCTAGGGTAGTCTGCACGGCTTTGTCAGGGCGGCGTAGTGCTTAGCACATCTGCCTAGTGACCAAAAGACCTTGGTTCGCATTCTGATGTTGGTACAAATTTTTCATTCGGCGCTTCAGTCTGCATACGTACATCATAAATGTTTGAGACTTGAAAAGGTCTCTAAAACCAAATACTTTCATTTGACTCTTTTTAAAGATTTGACTAGGTGCGAGTACGACTCGCCCACTGAAAACGTAGGCAGTTCATACTTCTCGGGAATGGAGAATCTAATCGATTTGAGCCTGTTATCGATATCGATAATGGCTGACAAGAACTGGTCAAAGACATATAGTAAAAGAAGAATGGGTAGCTTTGAGGGATGAAATAGTGAAGGCAGCAGAGGATCAAGTAGGAAAAAAGACGAGGGCTAGTAGAAATCCTTGGGTAGCATATGAGATATTGAATTTAACTGGTGAAAGGAGAAAATATAAAAACGTAGTAAATGAAGCAAGCGAAAGGAATACAAACGTGTCAAAAATGAAATCGACAAGAAGTGCAGAATGGCTAAACGTGAATGGCTAGAGGACAAATGTAAGGATGTAGAGGCATATATCACTAGGGGTAAGTCATGAATATTAAAGAAACCATTGGAGAAAAGAGAGCTACTTGTATAAAAATCAAGAGCTCAAATAGGAACCCAGTTCTAAGCAAAGAAGGGAAAGCAGAAAGGTGCAAGGAGTATATAGAGGGTCTACACAAGGGCGATGTACTTGAGGGCAATATTACGGAAATGGAAGAGGATGTAGATGAAAATGAAATGGGAGATGTGATACTGCGTGAAGAATTTGACAGAACACTGAAAGACCTAAGTCGAAACAAGCCCCCGAGAGTAGACAACATTCCATTAGAACTACTGATAGCCTTGGAAGAGCCAGCCCTCACAAAACTCTACCATCTGGTGAGAAATATGTACGAGACAGGTGAAATACCCTCAGACTTCAAGATAAATATAGTAATTCCAATTCCAAAGAAAGGTGTGGATAGGTGTGAAAATTACCCAACTAACAGTTTAAGAAGTCACGGCTATAAAACACTAACACGAATTCTTTACAGATGAATTGAAAAACTGGTAAAAGCCGACCTCGGGGAAGATCAGTTTGGATTCCGTAGAAATGTTGGAACACGCCAAGCAATACTGACCCTACGAATTATCTTAGAAGACAGATTAAGGAAAGGCAAACCTACGTTTCTAGCATTTGTAGACTTAGAGAAAGCTTTTGACAATGTTGACTGAAATACTCTCTTTCAAATTCTGAAGGTGGCAGGAGTCGAATACAGGGAGCCAATGTCTATTTACAATTTGTAAGAAACCAGATGGCAGTTATAAGAGTCGAGGGGCATCAAAGGGAAGCAGTGGTTGCGAAGAGGGTGAGACTGGGTTGTAACGTATCCCCGGTGTTATTCAATCTGTATATTGAGCAAGCAGTAAGGGAAATAAAAGGAAAATTTGGAGTAGGAATTAAAATCCATGGAGAAGAAATAAATACTTGGAGGTTTGCCGATGCCATTGTAATTCTGTCGGAGACAGCATAGGACGTAGAAGAGCAGTTAAAAGTAAATGGACAGTTTCTTGAAAGGAGGATACAAGATGAACATCAACAAAAGCAGAACAAGGATAATGGAATGTAGTCAAATGAAAGCAGGTGATGCTGAGAGAATTAGATTAGGAAATAAGACACTTAAGTACTAAATGAGTTTCTCCATTTGGGAAGCAAAATAACTTATGAGGATCGAAGTAGAGAGGATATGAAATGCAGACTGGCAACGGCAAGGAAAGCGTTTCTGAAGAAGAGAAATTTGTTAGCATCTAATGTAGATTTAAGTGTCAGGAAGTTTTTCTGGAAGTATTTGTGTGGAGTGTAGCCATGTGTCGAAGTGAAACATGGACGATAAATACACTCCTGGAAATTGAAATAAGAACACCGTGAATTCATTGTCCCAGGAAGGGTAAACTTTATTGACACATTCCTGGGGTCAGATACATCACATGATCACACTGACAGAACCACAGGCACATAGACACAGGCAACAGAGCATGCACAATGTCGGCACCAGTACAGTGTATATCCACCTTTCGCAGCAATGCAGGCTGCTATTCTCCCATGGAGACGATCGTAGAGATGCTGGATGTAGTCCTGTGGAACGGCTTGCCATGCCATTTCCACCTGGCGCCTCAGTTGGACCAGCGTTCGTGCTGGACGTGCAGACCGCGTGAGACGACGCTTCATCCAGTCCCAAACATGCTCAATGGGGGACAGATCCGGAGATCTTGCTGGCCAAGGTAGTTGACTTACACCTTCTAGAGCACGTTGGGTGGCATTTGATACATGCGGACGTGCATTGCCCTATTGGAACAGCAAGTTCCCTTGCCGGTCTAGGAATGGTAGAACGATGGGTTCGATGACGGTTTGGATGTACCGTGCACTATTCAGTGTCCCCTCGACGATCACCAGTGGTGTACGGCCAGTGTAGGAGATCGCTCCCCACACCATGATGCCGGGTGTTGGCCCTGTGTGCCATGGTCGTATGCAGTCCTGATTGTGGCGCTCACCTGCACGGCGCCAAACACGCATACGACCATCATTGGCACCAAGGCAGAAGCGACTCTCATCGCTGAAGACGACACTCCATTCGTCCCTCCATTCACGCCTGTCGCGACACCACTGGAGGCGGGCTGCACGATGTTGGGGCGTGAGAGGAAGACGGCCTAACGGTGTGCGGGACCGTAGCCCAGCTTCATGGAGACGGTTGCGAATGGTCCTCGCCGATACCCCAGGAGCAACAGTGTCCCTAATTTGCTGGGAAGTGGCGGTGCGGTCCCCTACGGCACTGCGTAGGATCCTATGGTCTTGGCGTGCATCCGTGCGTCGCTGCGGTCCGGTCCCAGGTCGACGGGCACGTGCACCTTCCGCCGACCACTGGCGACAACATCGATGTACTGTGGAGACCTCGCGCCCCACGTGTTGAGCAATTCGGCGGTACGTCCACCCGGCCTCCCGCATGCCCACTATACGCCCTCGCTCAAAGTCCGTCAACTGCACATACGGTTCACGTCCACGCTGTCGCGGCATGCTACCAGTGTTAAAGACTGCGCTGGAGCTCCGTATGCCACGGCAAACTGGCTGACACTGACGGCAGCGGTGCACAAATGCTGCGCAGCTAGCGCCATTCGACGGCCAACACCGCGGTTCCTGGTGTGTCCGCTGTGCCGTGCGTGTGATCATTGCTTGTACAGCCCTCTCGCAGTGTCCGGAGCAAGTATGGTGGGTCTGACACACCGGTGTCAATGTGTTCTTTTTTCCATTTCCAGGAGTGTAATTTAGACAAGAACAGAATAGAAGTTTTCGAAATGTGGTGCAACAGAATAATGCTGAAAATTAGATGGGTAGATCATGTAACCAATGAGGAGATACTGAATAGAATTGGGAAAAAGAGAAATTTGTGGCACAAGGGATCGGTTGGTAGGAAATGTTCTGGGCCATCAAGGGATCACCAATTTTGTATTATAGGTCAACGTGGAGATTAAAAATCGTAGATGAAGAACATGAGGTGCATACAATAAGCAGATTCATAAGGATGTAGGTTGCAGAAGTTACTTGGAGATGAAGAAGCTTGCACAGGATAGAGCAGCATGAAGAGCTGCGTGAAACCAGTCTCTGGACTGAAGACCACAACAGCCGGCCGCGGTGGCCGTGCGGTTCTAGGCGCTCCTGTCCGGAGTGGCGCTGGTGCTACGGTCGCAGGTTCGAATCCTGCCTCGGACATGGATGTGTGTGATGTCCTTAGGTTAGTTAGGTTTAAGTAGTTCTAAGTTCTAGGGGACTGATGACCACAGCAGTTGAGTCCCATAGTGCTCAGAGCCAATTGAACCATTTTTGAAGACCACAACAACAACAACAACTGATGACTAACTGAAACCCTCAGCTGCCGACAGGCGTTGTTGATATGCCTCGATGTGGACAGCTGAAAATTTGTGCCCCGACCGGGATTCGAACCCGGGATCTCCGGCTACATTACATATGTAGAATTGTGGACAGTTGGGAATGTGAGTCTCACGGGAAGCGTGCAAGGGATAAGTCCTTGCATTCGTGCTATTCATCTGTGTCCTCGGTGGCTCAGATGGGATAGGCTGGCTCGGTAGCTCAGCGTGTTCGGTCAGAGGGCTGCGTGCTCTCTGTAATAAAATAAACTGAGTCAAGGAATCAACGTCAACTTGAACGGGTGTTTGCCGGCACGGTAGCTCAGCGTGTTCGGACAGAGAGCTGACTGGCCTCTGTAATAAAGAAACTGAGTGAAAAGATCAACAACGAGCTTCGACGGATGTCATGTGACGTCCGCTACGGCGAAATACAACGAACCATAACGAACAAAACTAAAAAAAAAAAAAGATGGATAGAGCGTCTGCCATGTAAGCTGCAGATCCCGGGTTCGAATCCCGGTCGGGGTACACATTTTCAGCTGTCCAAATTGAGGTATATCAACAACACCTGTCGGCAGCTGAGGGTTTCAGTTAGTCATTATTCTTTCGAGAACAGTTACTGTCTTCATATAAACAACAACAACATCTATATCAATACGGGTAAGATAACGGTCACGGGAATTCCAAGACTTCCGTGTGGTACAATTACAAATTAACATTTTTAGGATTATTTTCCTTTACGCGTACTGTAAAATCTTGCTTCTTGCCAAATTTCATGACTAATGATCGATGGTAAGTACGCTGTATGGTTTGATGATTGAGGCTTCGAGTATCAAAATAGTGTCACACAAACGGTAGTAACCTTTGGTTGCATGGACTTAGAAACTTACATTTTTTTACACCGCCAAGGGACCGTAGACCTTAGTATGTGACATAAATTTCACCTTGATACGGCTGTCAGTTCCCGAGAAACAACTTTCTTACAGTCGGACAGATAAACAGACAGAGATATGGATAACTGCGTGCTCCTGAAGGGTTACCAACTGCTGTACGAAACTCTAATGACCTCCGAAGCAGAGAGTCACCAGAATTGTTGCGATGTCAGTATATGCAACAGAGACTGCCACATCGAATGGGAGACAGGGGTGGGTTGTCATGGGGGTTCGTTGTCACGAGTCTCGGTTCTCAGTTGCTGCTACCCCCTAGCGGTGTACACACAGAACACAGTGCGACTGCAAGAAACTGAATATGGACTACATAGTGTCCAGGTCCTGGCTCTAATTTTCGGGATTTAATCTGTGCTTTTGCAGCTGTAAGTGTTTATTTAATGTTATAATTGACACTTTATTCAGTGAAGTCTGAATCCGAATTATTTTCAACTATTTTACATACTATGGTTTAACACCAAAAGACTTCAAAACTTTGCCAATTGATATTAGCGTGGCAAAATCTATTAAATGCTCTAAGATCCAAAACTGCGCGCATGTCATTTCTTCGGTTAAGATCTATAGCAAAGGATGGCGACAGAAAAATACAGTTCTAAATCACTCCCCAACAAGAGATATAGCAGTTTTAACAGATTGACCAGAAAAAATGAAAGTAAAACAATTAATGATATGTCTATTTAGAAACACAACTGAAAACTACGAGAATGCAAACAAAAAAGAATTAAAAAAAAAAGAATAAGAAATTGCAATTGGTGACTGAGTTAACAATGATAACCGTTTTTGTTTAGTTAATCTTGGATGATTTTCTAACAGTAAGGCTAAGGGATAATGGATCCCAATGCATAGAATATATTCTGTGGTTCAGTAATTATGTACCGCTAGGCTAAAGAACTTTTATACAATTCAAAAATGTGTGAGTGCGTTCGGAAGTGACTAGGCTGTTAGAGAACATTTTCTTAATTATTTACTTTAATTAATATTTTAGCTTCTAAAATGATCTTAAATATGTATTTGTGCTATATCAATATTATTACTGGACTATGACTCTTAATACAACTTTTTTAAATAAATAATTTCCTCTTCCGATCCAAATAATCCTTGAAATCAATCGCAACTTCTATGACAGCCAATCTGAAGCCGAGCAGGTTCTCACAAAAATTTACTCTCACAAAACACTTTTACCTGAAAATCTTATTGCCGTTGTGGCCACAAATCTGTGGTAAAAATACAGCCAAAGATACACACTACAAGGCACACTAATAGTAGTAACAAAAACTATAAACACTGCCTCTTCAAAAATTAAAAATTATAAATTGTGACAACCTGCCCCTGTCGCCGTACCGGCCAAACACTGATTGTATTATTTTCTTCCTAAAGACTGAAACTGTGAAGAGAACAGTGGATGTATCCCTGAAACAATATTCAGAGAAAGTCCACGAACACCGAACTTCGTCTTCTCCCCAAGACCCATCACCACCCATTACAGAGGAGTTCCATGATGAAACCACTGGTCCACAGAGTACGTACGTAGTCAGACGAAAACGTCGCCGAAGAAACCGAATGCTCCAGGGAGATTTTCGAAAAGAATGAATAACCAGAACTACAATTGAGCGTGCCCTACACCGCAAATCGACACCGCAGAGGGAACCGACTCCCTTACCCGGGAAATCGCGAAGATACTTCCAAGACATGGTTTCGTATCGAACCTATACCGATCACTTCGAGGAAATTAAAAGATCTATTATGTTGTGAAGAAGATAATCTAGGGTCCCAAAAACGGATATATAGCTCATATTACACCGAGCAAGTGTGACATGCCATATAGGCCTATCGGAGAGATCGTAAGTACTATTGTACGAAACCTCATAATTACGAGCATCAACGTCAAACACTTTGTGCACGCAGATACATCAACAAGAGCTAGTTATGGCCTAAGGGCGTGCCATACTTAGGAAAACACGAACTGTAGTCGGTAGAGGATGATAGCGATGTGGTAAGGTAAGTATCCAGAATCATGGATTCCATAGTATAAAACACAGTATTCACAGTAATTAATTAAAATTTATTCACGCGGCTATGTTTTATTTAGTTTTGTATGTTGTCAATTTTTCTGTCAGTAGATTTTACAGATTTTATTCTGATTTTAGGTATGGATATTGCTGCAATATATTTCATCTCTGGTTTATTCTAACACAAACACTTTAGCTATGTGTAACGTTTCGAGTTAGCGACTGTGAATTTCCTATTTTAAACTAATGAACGTATGATGCTTGACACTTACGTTACCTCACCATTAGCGCCTCCTACCGGGTATAGTTCGTGTTTGTACAAGTATAGGACGCCCTAAGGCCACCGCTTGTTCATGTATCTGCATGTAGAAAGAATCTGACGTCGTTATTCGTGTCAGAATACTCACAATGGCACTATCTAGCCGTCAGTCATTTATAACTACCGTTCGATTTTTTTCTAGAGATTTGGCCTTCGGTCAGTTAAAGTATTGCTGCTACGTAAGTGATTTTTCTAATTTGTTTTAACAGATCTTACCATGGCAGGAAGCCGAAACCTTTGATACTGCGAACTACGTAATCAAGTGCGATCAAGACGAACAATTATTCGTAAAGTGCTAAATATGATCGCTGACACGTCTATGAACTTTATGTCTTCAGTTGATACTCTAAGCACACATTGTTCATCGTTCCAGCCACCAGATGCGCAACTAAAGCATTTACAATTTCCTCGTGTTACAGAGTTCATTGTTCGGGGAAGGCTTCCACAGATTATGACGCATCGAAAACGGATTCTTTCCTTCAAAGTGTGATGCATAGCTACTGCCAGAGTTTTGGACGCATTGATATAACTGAAACTGCGCGTGAGCAGAGGAGTATCCATTCTACCGCAACGACCTCCAAAGTTGTCAGCACATGTGTCACAGATGACGATCGACTGGACTTGTTTTAGGATTAAGTTGGGCAACCACCAAATTCAACTCATTTTCTCCGTGCCGAGATACAGTGGTCCTTGTTTTGTAGCCAGGGCCAATAGCACCTGCGAAAGTAAATCTTCGATTCCGAACTACAAGTGTATTATTTCCTCAAATGTCTTCATAAACACCCGAACCTATTTTACCACCCAGCGAAACTAAGACTCCATTCCAAAATCAAGAAAGTAGCCCAGACTAGCACACCACCTTCACCGAATTTCCCGTTTCTAATGACCCCTTCCGCGACGGGAAGTTAAATTCTTAATTTTGGATCATCAGAATTTCGCAACTACCCACACAAGTGACTGATCTGTTTGCTAGGCACCTGCAAGGCCCAGAGATGGCCATCCCTCCCCCACATCGTGTACAGTGTGACTCATCAGCCCATTACCCCTTCTACCGCTGCTCTACAAACAACGGCGTTGTTTGCACAGCTCTAAGAAGAGTCACGCTTTCATTTTTTGTGGCCAGTGACTTGGATCCAGCAGCACGACCATGAAAATCGTGAGCTGTCGCATCTTCACCGGTCGTTCTGCCACTGACCTTCGCTGTGACAAAATTCTACAACGTTTTTTCATAAAGGACGTCCGGCGGTTAGTAAGACCAGTACGCTTTGGAAATTTGAGGACTCGTCAACTAATTTCTTATGCCTATCAGAGTAATGAGTTGGTATACTGTGTCCATGTTATTTCTGATCTACAACATCGCTAACAGTATACTCCTTCCAATTTGAATTCTCTCAGTGAAGTCGTTCTATCCACAAACGTGTCTGATGGTAACGCATTTTTAGGCCTACACCAGTATTTACACACACTCGAGTGCATTCGCTGACGTCCCACACAGCGCTTCCGTCAGTGGGGTCTCCACACACTTGAGTTCATATAAGGCTTTTTTTTTTGGTTAGCAGTGGTAATTTGCACTGATATATACAGAGTGATTTTTTCCATCGAGTACAAACTCTAGGGACTGATCGATGACAGGATACAGAGCAAAGAAATGTCTAATGAGCTTACGTCCTGAAATGAATGGTTCCCATGCTAGAGACCATTTATTCAACGATACATTGTCTGAGTCTGTGGTCTAACACAATTTTCAACACATTCCGTAGCTGTGGATGCATTGTATAGCAGGTATTAGACCGGAGACTCTGTAACAATGTATGATTGAATAATTGTCTATAGCATGGAAACCATTCATTTCCGGACATATGTTCATTAGACCTTTTTTGTTCTGCACCCTCTCCTCGATCAGTCGCTGGAGTTTATACATGATGGAAAAAGTCACTGAAAAAGAAAATTGGTGTTTATGACTGCTTTATTTCTTTTTTATGATTACCATAGACCAACGAGGACAATATACAAGGTCGTGAGAGACAGTCTGAAAAGCTTATAAGTGTGTTAAAGGGTAGGTTGTGCTGAGAAGGAAATGTTCAAAAAGAAAATCGATACCTAGGGCCTTTTACGAGTTAGTTGGCATTGACGTTAGCCAAACAAGACGTTGCGTGCGCAAATTCGAGCGGTCCGCCAAAGACGTTGTCGTCAAACGTGTTCTTCGATTGGTTTCTTAAAACAGAACAAGAGAAGGACACAAAAACTGAACATGGCACGGTAGTAAGGATCGTACCAGAGCCAAAAACTGAGCAGTTTCGTACGCTGCACCTACCCTATGAGAACAACCGATACTGCACCTGGCAGGCAGCTTGAATTTGCGCACAAGGGCCAGATTCGCTAACTTCAATGCTAATTAACTTTGAAAAGGCGCAACGTACTGAAGTTTTTCTTAAAAATTATTTCTCAGCACAACCTACCCTGCAACTGAGTTACAAGCTTTTAAGACTGTTTCTGACCAACTTATACACTGCGTGTTTCCGTAAGAGCGTCCAAAAATGTAACAGGGCGTAGAGAATGCTCCACTGAACAATTTAGCTGGCTTCTCCGATACCAGGTTCTCTACCTATATACCTATATAAGTAATTACGTAGACTAACTTGACCTTTCATGGAACAAAGATTTTCTGCTACAGTCACTTTTTACTATTCCTCTAGTATTTACTAGCACGACGCGTTCCGTCGGCTTGCTGCCATCATCAAGTGCTTTACAGTCCACCAATTTATGATACAATGACTGACCTCAACAAATTCCATACACCATGATTAAATTTAACTTTAGCATGTGACTTTTGCAACGCTACTGCATTGACTCCTTTGATCCATTAAGGGGAGCCGGAGGTGGTCAAATCCAAAAAATTACGATTTTTTTTATGCTACCGAAAATTAATAGGAACATTCCTCTTTAATGTAAACTTTGAATTATTGTTCCACTCGCCCTAGAAGTGGAGTTATTACCATTTTCCCCCACGCCTGCAGAGGAGATGGGCGGCCGCTGAATGCATCTAACACCCTCTCGTGACTTCCTGGCGAACTGCTTGGGATTTTCTCGGCCTGTTACGCATACAGCGAGTGTGCAAGGGTTTGCTACATTGTTTTCTGTGACAAATGAAGCGCTAAGAGCGCGGAACATCGTCTCTTTGCTGTTTACCGTTTCGAATTAGTTCAGTGTTGCGCCTGTTGTTGGTAGTATTATACTTCTTGCGTAAAGCGTTGTTCTGGTTACGATGCCACGTTTTAGTAACCGTGTATATAAGAAGAGGAAGAACGTAGGGAAAAGAAAATTAACACTAATACCAAGTTGCGATACTGCAATTACTGAAACAGTGTGTTCTTCTGCTAAGCAACACATGGCCGGCCATAGCCCTGTGACATCTTCCAGCAAGAAGCTGACTGGTGGAAGTTACAGATTTCGTGAATATGTTAGTGACACTGTACGAGCACTAAGAAATATATGCAATAAAACCAATTTTTCATGACTTAGCACAGCCAGAATTGTTACACAAATGTCTACACGGAAAGACGCAGAATCCTAATGAGAGCGTAAACAATTTGATTTGGAAAGTGATTCCTAAAAGGGTGTTTGTAAGCATAAAACACTGCACTTTGTTATTTATGATGCAATAGCAACCTACAACCAAGGGAAGTTCTGAAGGCATTAGGAATTACAGCTGGGGTGAACACTGTACGAGCACTAAGAAATATTGACAGAGAAAGGATAAGAGGAGCAGAAAGAAGAGAAAGGCATATGAAGTATGATGGAACAACAGACCAGAAAAGAAGACAGAAGAGGAAGCTTTTGGAGGATGAAGAAGAAGACCCTGATAATCCATCCTACAGTGCAGGAATGTATTGAGAAACTTCGATAGCCATTTCCCGTAAATTAGAATTTTTCGAATATAAGGAACATTTTCTCAAAATCCACTCAAGCTAGAGAGATGAAATTTTTATACAGCACTCCTAGTGGTCAAACTTACATTGTAACACAGCCGTTTGGCAATATGTTCAGTAGTTTCATTTCAGTTTAATTATAAAGCAATTATTTGTAAAAAAATTTGGGTCATTAATAAAAAAAAGTAATTGGAAGGAAACTAGAAAAGTTACTCCAAAATCCCTCTGTCATAACTGCAATACTAAAACACTCTGTATGTAAAAAAAATTGAAATTTTTCTATTTGGTAGTTTATTCATAAATGTTCCTCAAACTTAGTGACTTTAACATGGGCAGCATAGGCACCTCCGGCTCCCCTTAATACTACATTACGAATGTTATACTGCCAGAGTAGTCAGAAGAGAGTAAGGGTTCAAGGTATCCTGCAGACACAATTTTATGCGATACGGAAAACAGGTGCTTCAAATTGTGTGGGCGAAGCTGCATGGCAATTAGAAACGTAGTCCCAAGTTGAAGTAGAATAGACAGTACGATTCTTGTAGGCAAAACGTCTAAATTTCACATGGATTAACAGTGAAATTCTGGCGGTATAGCGGCCAAAAGCAATGTCGCGTCCAGAAAAGAGATGTCGATGAATATTATAAATTTAATCTTTTTTCTTTAATACATCATTTCGATCTTGTCTGGAAATACAATTCGGATCCTGAATGTGATTTTTAATCTAGCGTCGCATCAAACGACGCATTATTTGTGGGATGTAATTAGGATGTACAGAGAATAACATTAACCTTAGGTTTTACAAAATAGTAAAATAAACTGACCTGTATACGTGCTTCTGTCAGGCCTATCTTCATCGCAAGCTCCTCCCTGAAACAATAAATGTTATATGTACAACACGAAGGTCTGGGTCTTATTGAGGAATTCGTTAATTAAAGCATCTTTTGTACTGTAGTACATATACATACACTATCTGATCAAAAGTATCCGCACACCAGTATTTAATGCGGAATTACCCACTAGATAGGGCGAAAGGCGGACCCACCAGTATAAAAGATGGCAGGGAGCACTGTGCTGTGAGTAGAGAAGCAGTAACACAAAAGTGGGTCCCTCAGGACAGCTCAGTCACTTATAACATGACGTCTTTGAATGTCACCCGACTAACAGATCCGTCAGGGACATTTCAACTCTTACACCCATCAAAATAAGTTTTGTATCACCCTGGATCCCAGAACTCCTGAAGACAGGAGTTGATTATGGATATTGTATCACAGACACAGTCCCTGTGACTGTTCAGAGATGTCACTAAGCCCGCCCAAAGATGTAAACAACCGAGCACCAGCAGTGCCTATTAGACGGAGAGGGTCCGACAGCCGATCAGTTCCAGTCATTCCACCATGAAGGAGGTACACGGCCCGTGTTGTCTGTAGTTCAACCATGCCTAGACGGTCAATACCGCGGTTCGATCGCATCCGCGTTGTTACTTTACGCCAGGAACGGCTCTCAACAAGGGAAGTGTCCAGGCGTCTCGGAGCGTACCAAAGCGATTCTTTTCGGACAAAATTCAAATGGCTCTCGTGGTCGTGCGGTAGCGTTCTCGCTTCCCACGCCCGGGTTCCCGGGTTCGATTCCCGGCGGGGTCAGGGATTTTCTCTGCCTCGTGATGGCTGGGTGTTGTGTGCTGTCCTTAGGTTAGTTAGGTTTAAGTAGTTCTAAGTTCTATGATGACCATAGATGTTAAGTCCCATAGTGCTCAGAGCCATTTGAACCATTTTTTTTCAAATGGCTCTGAGCACTATGGAACTTAACATCTGAGGTCATTAGTCCCCTAGAACTCACAACTACTTAAACCTAACTAACCTAAGGACATCACGCACATCCATTCCCGAGGCAGGATTCGAACATGCGACCGTAGCAGTAGCGCGGTTCCGGACTGAAGCGCCTAGAACCGCTCGGCAACCGCGGCCGGCTCTTTTCGGACATGGAGGAGATACAGAGAGACAGAAACTGTCGAAGACATGCGTCGCTCAGCCCGCCCAAGGGCTACTACTGGAGTGGACGTTGGCTACCTACGGATTATGGCTCGGAGGAACCCTGACAACAACGCCACTATGTTGAATAATGCTTTTCGTGCACCCACGGGATGTCATCTTACGACTCAAACTGTGCGCAATAGGCTGCATGATACTCAACTCAACTTCACTCCCGACGTCCACTACGAGAACCACTTTCGCAACCACGGCAGCATGCAGCGAGGTACGGATGGGCCCAACAACATGCCGAATAGACCGCTCAGGATTGGTATCACGTTCTCTTAAAGGATGAGTGTCGCATATGCCTTCAACCACACAATCGTCGGAAACGTGTTTGGAGGCAACACGGCCAGGCTGAACGCCTTGGACATACTGTCCAGCAAGTGCAGCAAGATGGAGGTTCCATGATGTTTTGGGGTGGCATTATGTCGGGAGACGTACGCCGCTGGTGATCATGGAAAGCGCCGTAACGGCTGTACGGTACGTGAATGCCATCCTCGGACTGATAGTTCAACAATATCGGCAGCATACTGGCGAGGCATTCGTCTTCTTGGGCGACGGTTAGTCCCCCCATCGTGCTCATTTGTGAATGACTTCCTTCAGGATAACGACATCTCTCGACTAGAATGACCAGCATATTCTCCAGACATGAACCCTATCGAAGATGCGTGGGATACATTGAAAAGGGCTGTTTATGGACAACGTGACCCACCAACCACTCGGAGGGACCTACGCCGAATCGCTGTTGAGGAGTTGGACAACATGGACCACCAGCGCCTTGATGAACTTGTGGGTAGTATGCCACGACGAATACAGGCATGCATCAACGCACGAGGACGTGCTGCTGGGTACTGGAGCTATCGCTGTGTACAGCAATCTGGACCACCACCTCTGTAGGCCTCGCTGTGTGGTTGTACAACGTGTAATGTGTCGTTTTCATGAGCAATAAAAAGGGCGGAACTGATGTTTATGTTGATCTCTATTCCAATTTTCTGTACAGGTTCCGCAGCTCTCGCAACCTAGGTGATGCAGACCTTTTTTTGATGTTTGTATAATGCTACCCAAGTGGACTGATTGTGCTACGCCCGTGAAGTGCAAACGCGAAGGACAACCACATCTAAACCTAGACCAAGCAGACCTCACGTCCTGACGGACCGGGAACGTCGAGTATTGCGGAGGATGGTGGTAAAAATTCGCATGATATCACCGGAATGAATTACTGATCAATTCCGTAGTGCTACCACTAGCCCAACTAGTACAGTGACTGTCCGTTGGGAGTTAAAACGAATGGTTACAATGATCAAGCAGCTCCTTGAGAGCTACACATCATTGTAGTCATTGCTAAGCAATGCTTGAGGTGGTGCAAACAGCGACGCCACAGCACAGTAGGTGAATGGAACCGACTGGACTGGACTGGACTGGACAGATGACTGGACTAATGAATCATGCTGTACCCTGTATCAATCCAATAAAAGGGTCTGGGTTTGTCGAGTGCCTGTATAACGTAGGAACGAAGGAGGCGATGTTACCATAAAGGGGTATTTTTTCTGGTAAGGATGTGGTCTCCTTACGGTGATTGAGTAAACGATAAACGTGGAAGGATATGAACACACTCTATAGCATTGTGTACTCCGTACAGTAGAGGAACAATTTGAGGGCGACGATTCTTTGTATCAGCATGACAATGCACCTTGTAATAAAGCAGCATCTGTGGCTCAACGATTTGTGGAGAATCACTTCCTGAAATGAACTGGCCTGGGTATAGACCTCAACCTTTTGAGATGAGTTAGAACGTCGGTTTCGCTCAAGACCCGATCGACCAACATCATGATCTTCTCTAGTTTCGGCTCTTCAGTAAGGATGGGTTGCCATTTCTCCACAGACATTCAGAAACCTCGTTGACAACGTCCCCCGCAGATCTTAAGCAGTCATAAAGGCTGAGGGTGGACCCAGTCCATATTAATGTCCACCAATAGGTGTCCTGATGCTTCTGATCACATAGTGTATCATTTGAGGCGCACAAGTTTCAAAACATAGCAAAGTTGTAAAAGTATCCATTCAACATATAGTGCACTGATATACTATTATAAAATTAAGTACGACACTAGCTTATCTCAGTGCCTTATATGGTCCGCTACCCGATTTTCATTTTGTCCGAATATACACTACTGGCCATCAAAATTGCTACACCACGAAGATGATGTGCTACAGGCGCGAAATTTAACCGACAGGAAGAAGATCCTGTGATACATAATGATTACCTTTTCAGAGGATTCACACAACGTTCGCGCCGGTAGCGACACCTACAACGTGCTGACATGAGGAAAGTTTCCAACCGATTTCTCGTACACAAACGGCAGTTGACCGGCGTTGCCTGGTGAAACGTTCTTCTGATGCCTCGTGTAAGGAGGAGAAATGCGTACCATCACGTTTCCCACTTTGATAAAGGTCGCATTGTGGCCTATCGCGATTGCGGTTTATCGTATCGCGATACTGCTGCTCGCGTTGGTCGAGATCCAATGACTGTTACCAGAATGTGGAATCGGTGAGTTCATGAGGGTAATATGGAACGCCGTGCTGGATCCCAACGGCCTCGTATCACTAGCAGTCGAGAAGACAGGCATCTTATCCGCATGGCTGTAACGGATCGTGCAGCCACGTCTCGATTCCTGAGTCAACAGATGGGGACGTTTGCAAGACAACAACCATCTGCGCGAACAGTTCGATGACGTTTGCAGTAGCATAGACTATCAGCTCGGAGACCGTGGCTGCGTTTACCCTTGACGCTGCATTACAGACAGGAGCACCTGCGATGGTGTATTCGACGACGAACCTGGCTGCACGAATTGCAAAACGTCATTTTTACGGATGAATCTAGGTTCTGTTAACAGCATCATAATGCTCACATCCGTGTTTGGCGACATCGCGGTGAACGCACATTGGAAGCGTGTATTCCTCATCGCCATACTGGCGTATCATCCGGCGTGATGGTATGGGGTGCCATTGGTTACACGTCTCGGTCACGTCTTGTTAGTATTGACGGCACTTTGAACAGTGGACGTTACATTTCAGATGTGTTACGACCCGTGGCTCTACCCTTCATTCGATCCCTGCGAAAGCCTACATTTCAGCAGGACAATGCACGACCGCATGTTGCAGGTCCTGTACGGGTCTTTCTGGATACAGAAAATGTTCGACTGCTGCCCTGGCCAGCACATTCTCCAGATCTCTCACCAATTGAAAACGTCTGGTCAATGGTGGCCGAGCAACTGGCTCATCACAATATGCCAGTCACTACTCATGATGAACTGTGGTATCGTGTTGAAGCTGCATGGGCAGCTGTACGTGCAGACACCATCGAAGCTCTGTTTGACTCAATACCCAGGCGTATCAACGCCATTATTACGGCCAAAGGTGGTTGTTCTGGATACTGATTTCTCAGGATCTATGTACCCAAATTGCGTGAAAATGTAATCACATGTCAGTTCTAGTATAGAATATTTGTCCAATGAATACCTGTTTATCATCTACATTTCTTCTTGGTGTAGCAATTTTAATGGCCAGTAGTGTATCTGAATTTTTTTTAACCGTGGTGGGAGCACAGACAGATGTGGTGAGTGTTGAAGTTAAGTTACAATATCTTTCTCCTGTGTGGGAAAGCTCAGGCGTTGAACCTGGGACCGCTGGTTGCTTCGAAACAGAGGGCTTTTTTCCTAAGTTTCTCAAGTGTCGCAGAATTCGTAGGACGCCTGTTCCAGTTGTTCTTTGTCGGCAGAACAGTGTGTGCGCCCTTTGAGGTCAGGAGGTAACCGTCGAGTCCCGGAACTGTTCGCAAGCGTGACGAATACACACTCCCTGCAGGGCGCTGAAGTACGCGACTAAGCCAGGTGAGAACTTTTCGTATTCTGGTAGCTCCAGCAGTCGCCTGCAAGTATTTTTGGATCACCCAATGAGCAGCGGGATAGAAGTCGGTGTGCCAACCTCAAAACAACTAAGATATACACAGTGGGTACTATTCAAAAATTGTAACAGTTTCTCCCCCACAATTTGAGGTGGAAAAAGAAATTTCGGGTCGTCGGGCTGGTAACGGTTATAGACTCTACCCTCGAGGACTTGGTGTTCTGGAGAGGATGAATGTGGCTGTAGGGAGGGTGAAGAGTGGCGTCGGTCCTCGACGCGCAATTTTCAGTCACCGAGACGCTGGTCTGCAGCCTTGGATGGTTTTACTGTTTTAAGTGTCACAGTTTGGGAACAGCTCTGTCCTTTTACCTCTGAATAACTCGCAACTTGTGTGTCCTTTAAATCCCAACTTGTGTTGCAGGATTCAGAGTATTCAACACAGTCCTTTAATTGCATATGCGAGCTCCTCAGACGTATTGGAACGCCACCTGCACTTCCGCTAGCGGTCTTCCTTGCTATTAACGCCAATTGCTCACAAATAATTGGGGTATCATCCACTCTCATTTGTGTGTTATTCAAGTAATCACAGTCAACTGTCTGGTTGGGTAAATTAATATTCTTTGTGAATGATTAGTTTAACGGTGTTACACAAGAAAGTTTATAACTATTTTGAGCATTTCGTTGATAGTTAAGATTCCACGATTTTTAGTTTCAAGTTAACTTTTCCTGTTATGTTATTCTTACAGCAAATTCTATTTTTATGAGTATCACTCACTTCAGGTTGTTTTGTATATGCTGAAACAACGAAATGAACTATATTAATTAAAAGTGGTTCATTCAACTTCATGACTCTGAACAGTCATATGTTCGGTCATATTTGTTTATTTTAATGTGTATTCCATTGCGCTGGCGATCTTTTGCAGTACATGTTATAACGATATGGTTACGTAATGTGTGTACATAAACATACAGTTACAAATGTCCCCGTTCGTAGTCGCTAATTATAACAATGTGTTTACTTTTGTGCTGTAACATATAGCTATAATCAGCGGTGGAAATATATTTGCGAACGCCGACCGTGTGCGGCTGTTTCTTGTTCGATCGTCTGATCAGTCGGAAGTCGCATTGCAGAGGAGAGTAAATGCCTATTCAAAATGTAATTATTTTTGGATAGCTCAACATGAATTTCCTAAGGGACCGTAGTTTATCATGCATTTACCAATAGAAAATGGCGCGGAGAAAATATTTCGCCGCATGCAGCTTCCGTCCGATTTCGACGAAAGAATTCGTGACTGTGAACTCTATATTTGGCAGAAACATAAAGAAAATGAAATAACTTCATGAAGGAGCGAGACATAGTTTCTATATTAAATAAATAGTCCATACACCAGTTCCATTTAACTCTGAATTTATGGCAATTAATAGATGAACTTTCACTGCAATGAAGGATTTAACATGGATGCCGTTTTGACCGGCTCTTCTCTTCTCGTAATGAAAATAATTCCTTTCACGTTTTCACATACACGTGGCACAATAAATCTATTGCTATGCAGTATTGCACTTTTAGTATTGCACTTTTACTTAACACTAAAATAATATTATTTTTAACGATAATAATACGGCTGCAAAACAAGCGCGTCCGATACAAGTTAAAAGAGACAAGAGAAAAAATGAGTAAATGAGCAACTGTTCATCGAGAATATCTCGTACATCAAAAGAATGTGTAAAAGTGTTCTTCTTCTGTCCGTTTCTCGCGCCGCGATTTTCAAAGGCAATAACTCACTGCATCCCTGACGGCACTTCGACAATAAGTTACGTCACAGGTCGTTCACCTTTTACATTCTCGCAACATTATTTGCTAACTGTAGCTGTTGCCGAGCGACTGCTCGATTAGTGAATGATTTAAAATGATAAGGCAATCACATAATGTTACAAGGTACTCATTGTGATATCGGTTTAAGGACTTTTCAGTGTAAAGATTTGGCTGTTATATTCTACATGAATGATTATTCAGCGAGCAGAGATGTTTTTCTTTCTTTAAGCGTGAAATCGCCGGGAGAACTCTCCTTTTTTTGTTGAGTTCGTAAGAGTGGCAGGTGGATTGCACGACCGCTAATGAACCCAGAACGACTCAATGCAAAATAAAACCAATATAGAAAGATCAGTTCAAGGAAAGAAAGTAACATTTCAGCCTTGGCACTCATTCTTATAATACCAAAAGGAAAAGACGTATGATTATAATTTAATGTCGCAGCAACGACATTATTGAAGACACAGCACAGTATCAGGTTGGAGAAAAATAATGAAGGAAGCTGGACGTATGCATTTGAAAGGAACGACCCCGCCTTATTTCTTCAGCGGAAAAGGAAAACCCAAACCTTAGAAGTCCGAGAAGGATTGAGCGCCCTCCTCCAAAAGTCATTGCGGCACCCGTCGTTATCTGATACTAGACTGTTTACAACACTGAAGGAACTTTTCCCGACAGCTTGAAGTAAGTGTTTCACACCAGTAATGGTACACCGACCGCAGACAGACTTCCCCTACAGGTGATAAATTATTAGGCAGAATCAATTAACTTTTACCAAGAAAAATTGACAAATAGCCGTATGTTTTGGGAAGTCACTTTATTTAGACAACGAGTTTAGGATCTCTGTAATGCCATCTTCAGGCCCCTATGCACTTCAAGTATAGTCTCAGATATATCGATACTTGCACAACTGGAGCCATCAATACCTGTTTCCGTAAATTCGTTTCTGGAGCGTTTACTTCGAAGACTAGGCAACAGTCGACAACGAGTCGTTGTCAAGTCTTCGAGGTAAACGCTCTGAAAACTGCACCAACATCTTCATACGGTTGTCGATATGTCTGTAAGTGGGAATTTCATAAATTTGGCCGTCATGGTCATTGCGAGTAACGTCTAGAAGACGAAGCAGTAGTTTTGTTCATTCGTCTTAGATTTCCCCCACTGAATTCTGTTGGCCAGTCATTGAATTTAGAAGAAGAAGATCTTTATACGCGAGGTTCACCATAGCATTATTATTTTTTACGGTGCTTTTACGCTTCAGAAGTTTCCTTGTGAGATACTGGAGAGCGAGTAGAATTTTTCAAGACAAAAAGAAAACGAAACGGAAGTGGATTGTAGTCATAAGAAATATTCAGTCGTATCATTACAATCAACTGTCCGCCCCAGTAGCTGAGTGGTCAGCGTGACGGATTGCCGTCCTCTGGGCCCGGGTTCGATTCCCGGCTGGGTCGGAGATTTTCTCCGCTCAGGGACTGGGTGTTGTGTTGTGTTCATCATCATTTCATCCCCATCCGGCGTGCAGGTCGCCCAATGTGGCGCCGAATGTAATAAGACCTGCGATATGGCGGCCGGACCTGCCCCGCGAGGGGCACTCAGTAACTATAAATATAAAATGTTACGATGTCTATTGTGATGTGTAACTTATTTCGGTCCACTATTTTCAAAAATTGGAAAAAAGTGGTCCAAAGCTACCCAGATTTACTCTACTGGTATTCTCAGTAGCAACGAACTGTATTAAGTCGAATTCATGTTTTACTTGAATTATAACTTCATGTTAATGAAATTCTTACTGTTCGCATGTAACTACAAAAGATGTTTTATTTTGTTCCGTGAGCGACGCAGAAAGATATTGGCAGCGATATTCCCCATCAAGTCGGCGGCCAGTGGGATGAGGAAGATGCCAAGAGCATGAAGTTCACGCTGCGCCTATTTTTGTTAGTAATGAATAAAGAAAGAAAGATATAACTCTTACGGTAAAACTTTTAACTGAGAGCCTGAAATACTGAAAGTTGTAATCTGCTCATCAAGTTAAAATTTATTACGTGGCACGAAGCTGTATGCATTATGTTCCAATAAAACTTTGGTAATCTTGTTGGAATTAATTTAAGATGCCGGTGTTCTGATTTATCTTGAAAATTTTGTGAAGAGAATATTTGAAAAAGTGTCACTGGAAAAGGTAATGTCAATGTCATTTTATAAAAATAATAGTTAAAGAAGAGACTCAGACCGACGCAACTGAAAAAGTAAAAGTTATCTTTGGTTTATTGAAACTTCCGCAACTGAGCAAAAGGACATTAGTAATCTGACTGGCGATACGAAGTCAGCTCATGATGATAACTGACACTAAGATATTCTTTAGTTAGAACATTTTAATCACTTCAGTGAAGAGAGTGCTAAAATATAAAGCCAATTTGCATATAATTTGAAAGGTGGATATCACGTAGCAGAGATTATATCATTCAACTGCGCGGAAATAGTTATGATCTCTGGTAGAAACAAATTACGCAAAATATAAACCAGAAGGGTAAATGTTTGAAATTTTATGGTATTGTACGATGTCCGATTAGGGAAGAATATTTCACACTGAATAGTTAATGTTCACTGAGAAACTGGCGACACACTAAGTGACTTTTCAGAGAACAAAGTGTTGCGAGCAGCCGAGTTGGCTATCACAATCATACTACAGTTAGGTGTGATCTCTGTGTTGGCGTAGCAATGGAGAAATAAACGAAACCGATTTGCCGGTCGGAGCTGCCGAGCGGTTCTAGGCGTTACAGTCTGGAACCGCACGGCCGCTACGGTCGCAGGTTCGAATCCTGCCTCGGGCATGGATCAGTGTGATGTCCTTAGGGTAGTTAGGTTTAAGTAGTTCTAAGTTCTAGAGGACTGATGACCTCAGCAGTTAAGTCCCATAGCGCTCAGAGCCATTTGAACTATTTGAAACCGATTTCGGCTGACTACAAAACTGATTTTTTAAAAATAACAGTATTTACCAGTTACATTTTAAAATTAATACCTACATTCAGACCACGAGAGCGTAGAGCTCTCTACAAGAATTGAACTATCTTCGGGTGCATGTGAGATACGGTTTTCGTGCGTGCAACTCGCAGTCTGACGAAGACAAGGTACATCGTCTAAGATACTTACTGCTGGCTAACAAGGTTAACCCACATTAAGAGCCGGCCGTGGTGGCCGAGTTGTTGTAGGCGCTTCAGTCCGGAACCGCACGACTTCTACGGTCGTACGTTCGAATCCTGCCTCGGGCATGGATGTGTGTCAAGTCCTTAGATTAGTTAGGTTTAAGTCGTTCTAAGTTCTAGGAGATTGATGACCTCAGATGTTAAGTCCCATAGTGCTCAGAGCCATTTGAACCACATTAAGAAGGTCGTACCACTGCAGGATCCATGGAAAGGAAAACAGGTTGTCATAACGCAAAAGTTAAGCACAGAAATTTCTCTTCGATGTTATACATCACAATCATAGCATCTCAAAAACATATGATTTGTCCGAAATTCTGGGTGTATAAAGAGCGATGAAAGAAAATAAGTATTCCAGGCACTCCAACAAGACTTTGTAAA
Source organism: Schistocerca serialis cubense (assembly GCF_023864345.2). Lineage (NCBI taxonomy): Eukaryota > Metazoa > Arthropoda > Insecta > Orthoptera > Acrididae > Schistocerca > Schistocerca serialis. The sequence goes on along the minus strand of NC_064639.1, from coordinate 101,715,296 downwards.
ATAGTGGTCCACTCATTTCCATAAATATTGGATCTATAATTAAAACAGTGTTCTTAAATACAGTCAATGGTAAGAGTAATTAAAGGTACATAGTTATTCCACGACGGCAAGGGGCCGATCACGGAACAACAGAGAAAAATATACTACCCACCTCAGCTGACGCAATAATGTCAGCTAAAATTAATTTGTAATCGGAAAGATTCATAAGCATATAGAGCGTAGCGTAACAATTTCATAAGAGCTCGGGAAAAGCACGCGGTGAGTTCCACACCAGGGGACCGGTTCGGTCGGAACAAAGGTGATCAAGTGTGTGTGTGTGTGTGTGTGTGTGTGTGTGTGTGTGTGTTTGTGTGTGAGAGAGAGAGAGATGTGGGGGGAGGGGGAGGAGAACGCTAATTAAGAAATGATCGATAGATGGGCCCCGGGCGTTTGCCTGCTTCGCAGCTAGTAGCTGGGCCCGCGCGAACCAACTTACCACCCGCCACCATATTTGGCGGACCAGGGGTTACGATGAGTGTTTCTTATTTTAAGAGATCTCGGCTACCAGTACGAAGCACATCACACTATAGTTATGAGTCATAAGATCCGTCAGAGTCTTTGTTAAGTATTCGCCAGTCTTTCTCTCTGTCCCTCTGCCTGTCGCAGTCTATCTCTCTTGTGTACATACACGATGTCGAATAAATTGTTCTTTCAAATTAAGGCGTCAAAATCAACCGTAGATTCGGAGAAGGAGTTAGATAAAATGCTGCGAGTAATGAGGTTAATGAACAGGGACACTACATCAGTAGCGTGTGGCATAAGTTGAAGAATCTAGGTCTGATGGGAGGTTTGCTAGGGTACTGTTTTGTTTTAGGGTGCAAAACAACTAGGGTCATACGCGCTTTGCTAGGCTAGTCTGTGCAGTTGCGATGACCATTGTGTCCGGATTGCATAGTGGTCAGCGCATCTGCTTAGTAGACTAGGTTCCGAATCCAGGTCTGGTACATATTCTCGACTTACCCTACTGATATAAATCAGTACCCACTGGTAGATAATGTCTTTAATTCTTTGAAGTATTAAAACTAGGAAAGAATTCATCGAGGCATTAGTCTGGAGTGTTTTGTTGCGTGGCTGTTGCGTGGTTTGTTGCGTGGCATCGGTCCAAATAGGACAGGAAATACGAAGTCTGGAAGTAGTCGAAATGTGGATGTAGAGAAGCATAGTCAAAATAAGCCAAGGAGAGAAGAAGTCGAACGAATGGGTGCTCAAGGAAGTAGATGAAACAAGGGAATTGATCATTACCATAAAAAACAGGAATAGAAAATTCTTTGTTCACGTGATACAGCACAACGAAATCTTGACCACCAAACTGGAAGAAAAAGTTTTAATTAAGAAAGGAAGAAGAAGACCGCTGAAGAATAATTTGGATTCATTGATGGGTGGACTTAAATTCAGCAGAGGAGAGACAAATATGGTTGCAGCTGCAAGGACTAGCCTTTGGAACATGATAGTGTCAAATTAATGTAATGTAAAAGGCAGGAACACTAAACTTAACATATTTAGAATTGAAACAAACGGTCACTGACGTCAACTTTGGATACTAAGGATCAGTAATATACATGTTAGCGGAGATCGTGTAGCATGGTAGGAACAGTTGCGAAGTTTCCAGGAGTCACTTAAGCGTGTGACTGGAGGCTTCAGCACGTGCAACTCTGCGTCAGAGTGTTGGCTGCTCCGAAACATGAATATAACGGAGCTGTTGTGCGGTACCGAACAAGGTGGTGCAGTGGTAAGACACGGAACTCGTATTTGGAAGAATTAGAGTTCGGGTTCCCTCCAAGCCATCCAAATTTCTAAATCGCTTAAGCCGAATGCTGAGATGGTTACTTTCAGAGTGCAAGATTGATTTTATTCCCTCGAGCTTCTTATTCGTCTCTAGCGACGTAGTCATCGACAGGATGTTAAACCCTAATATCCCTTCCTTCCTTCTCGTGCAGCTGCATTGAAAACGACATGTACAGAGCTTTTAAGCAGTGGAAGGAAATAATGTGGAAATGCATGAAGTCAAACAGATTCAGCTTTGAAGATAAATACACTACCGCTGAATTGGTCGGTTCTGATGAAACGTGTCACATAATAAATACAACTTTAGTAAAGCGAACTGTCGCGTTTCTTTTGTTGTCAGACCTCCTGTGTTCGTACATTCCCAGCATGTTGTGGATGGCTCCAGGTGCTGCGTGAATCTTGGGACGAGGTTTTCATGTGACGCAATGAATCATACACTAGATATGTGATGCACAGTCAGAAGACGAGCTTAAGATATGTGACGTCGGGTCACTTTGATAGTCAAGACACGGAGTTAACTCTCTCGCACATCAATCTTTCTTATATGACGGTCAAATGATTGATAGCTTCCTCCATTGCTGACGTAGGACGGCGCTCCATCATAATGTCAATATATTCTTCTCCTAATATCCACATTTATACGCTGTTCCAAGAACACTTCTCTCATCAGCGGCTGAACATTCACTCAACACAAGAAATATGGGGACCCAGTCGGCGGTGGCCGCTATAAGGAACGATTCCAACATTCGTTTCAACTGGTTTACGGAAACCCCTTACATCGTATTAATGGCAAAAAATATCGAAACATGGTATTCGACAAATAAAAGTATGAAAAGGAATGACTGTTTTGTTGTACTTAATTGATTTTCTTAATCTAGAGAAGTACTGGAGCTATTATGCTGGCAAAAGACAATTTCAACTCTACTGCAACGTGGAGACCAAACGTAGAGCTAACCATCAGTAACAGAGTATCTGAAGTGTAATCTCACAAATAGCTAACCATGCACTTTGAATTAGTAGGTAAAGTTGTACAGAAATTACTATCAGTATGTAAGCAGGGAGCAACATAATGTCCCAAGTTAGATACCGCGAAACCAAAAGGTGAAAGAGCTGTTGGATCTCTGAAACGATTCATTGTCAATGACTATCTCCTCCTGCTCCTCTCCGGTCGTCATCGTCGTGGTTCTCCATATCAAAACGCTCTTTACTTTTAGACAGAGCCTCCTGTAACCCTACGAAATTTACAAGGTGGGCAAAAGGGAGCAGAGCTGGAAGATATTCTATTTAACGTAGGCTACCCAACTTACATCATCTGCTACCAGGAAAGTTTACCTATCTTAACGCACACGAAATATTTTGCGGGTCAGTTCATTTTGCCCACCGTGTGCAATTGCAGTTATTCTCGTGTTATACGGAGCACTTTCAGATCGAAAAATTACTCTGAAGAAGTCAACGTGGAATCCGAAGTACACTGCGCTACAAAATTAAAGGATCACTTTTTCGAAACCCATTGCAACACTTAAGTTTTACGTTTGGCTGAAGGGTGCCTACAACCTTCCTCTGTAATGGTGCAAAAGCATGGAGACCTGATACGTCACCATGGGGCTCGATCACTCTTCAAACAACAAGGTGTCGACACATGCGAAATAAACGCCAGACCTCACAAGCCCATGCGACGTGCAAGGTGTGTTAAGATAGTCACATTGGCAGAAAATTTCACCACAGTTCTGCTCAATGCCACGGTGGACGTGCCACACGATCTGAAGGTCGCCATATCCGCTCTTACTCACATTTCACCCCTTCTTCTGACGCCTCTGCGATGGAGGTCAGAACCGCGACGCCCCGCCCAGCGTTGAAATCATGCGTTTCTGTTACGAGTGGCCTAGGAAAACATTCCAGACGTATCACCGCTCAGAAAAAGAGGGTGCCATAAAGGGTGTCAATGAAACTTTCCCCTAGGGCGTTGATTACCACACATTTCGCGGTCGAAAATGCGATGAGAGACAGGGTGACGTTCTTGACAAAATTCGACACTGGGTCGCTCTAAGATCCATCAGTTCGGCAAAACCATCAGTTGCACCCGCCCACCTTTATTGAGAATTATAAAAAATGCGCCTTTGCAGGCAGAACCCGGTGCCTGCAGGTAGGCTACGCTGGTGCTCTTTCGCCGCTACAATGCTGATCTTGCACCTGACAGCACACCATCTGGAATCCGAGAATGTCAAAGGGTTCGTCCGTCTGCAATTGCCTATGACGTACTCATGGGTTCTGTTTGTGATTCTCAATAAAGGTGGGCAAATGCCACAGAGGGCTATAGCGAACGGGGTATGAGGGACCCTTCGCTGTTTTATTCACGCATGTGTCAATGTCGCATCTTCCAGTGATCAGGCAACAAGAGGACATAAAACAGGAGCTCCGGTAAAGCAGAAGCAGTCTTAGCTTCTTTGCATTACGTTCAAATTTCGTCAGATGGTTTTGAATCGTCCCTAGTGGCCCAAGCTTGTACAGGACAGCAAAATTCCAAGGCCACTCCTAAGAAACCGGTGTGATTTCAACGCTGGGCGTCGCGGTTCTGACCTCCGTCGCAGAGGTATCAAAAGAAAGGGTGTTGAAAGATGGTAAGCCACTCTCTCACTTTAACTATTCCGTTTGACAGATTAATATTCATATTTTAGGTCATGATCTCCGTGTTACCCAAAGATACATTTGGTATGTGTAGCTTATGACTCTTTTACATGAGGAAATATTGTGAGCAGGATGTTCTTGTAACTACACGTGTAGCCCATAGGAAACTTGTGCACAGGGCCCATAGTGGAGGTGACTGAGAGCAGGGAGAAAGTTCGTGGCGACCTCCATCGGTAATGCTGGAACTCAGTATGATGTTGACCCACCCTTAGCCTTGATGACACTTTCACTCTCGCAGGCATAAGTTCAATCACGTGCTGGAAGATTTCTTGGGGAATGGCAGCCCAATCATCACGGAGTGCTGCACTGACGAGAGGTATCGATGTCGGTCGGTGAGACCTGGCACGAAGTCGGCGTTCCAAAACTTCCCAAAAGGTGTTCTATAGGATTCAGGTCAGGACTCTGTGTAGACCACTCCATTACAGGGATGTTATTGTCATGTAACCACTCCGCCAAAGGCCGTGCATTATAAACAGGTGCTAGATCGTGTTGAAAGATGCATTCGCCATCACCGATTTGCTTTTCAACAGTGAGGAGTAAGATGGTGCTCAAAACATCAATGTAGACCTGTGCTGTGATAGTGCCACATAAAACAACAAGGGGTGTAAGCCCTCTCCATGAAAAACACGACCACACCATCATACCACCGCCTCCGAATTTTACTGTTGGCACTACACACGCTGGCAGATGACGTTCACCGGGCATTCGCCATACCCACACCCTGCCATCGGATCGCCACATTGTGTACCGTGATTCGTCAATCCACACAATGTTTACGATCCTTACACTATGCGAGGCGTCGTTTGGCATTTACCGGCGTAATGTGTGGCTTATGAGCAGCCGCTCGACCATGAAATCCACGTTTTCTCACCTCCCGCCTAACTGTCATAGTATTTGCAGTGGATCCTGATGCAGTTTGGGATTCCTGTGTGATGGTCTGGATAGATGTCTGCCTATTATACGTTACAACTATCTTCAACTGTCGGCGGTCTCTGTCAGTCAACAGTCGAGGTCGGCCTGTACGTGTCCCTTCACGTTTCCATTTCGCCATCACATTGGAAACAGTGGACCTAGGGATGCTTATGAGTGTGGAAATCTCGCTTACAACGTATGACACAAGTGACACCCAATCACCTGACCACATTCGAAGTCTGTGAGTTCCGCGGAGCGCCCCATCTGCTCTCTCAGGATGTCTAATGACTATTGAGGTCGCTTTTATGGAGTACCTGGCAGTAGGTGGCAACACAATGTACCTAATATGATTCATTTATGTTTTGGGGTGGAGGGGTGTCCGGATATTTTTGATCACATAGTGTATATTTATGGGTGGTTAATTAATATGTACACACATCAGTGTGTTGGTCGTTTTTTTGTCCACGTCGAAGAGTCTTTCAGTTAACACATAACATAATTTACCATCTGAAGTTTTCTGCGCATTCGTAACTACAGCAGTAAGTGTTTATCTCCGTCAGTATATTCCAATCATATTGCGTCCACGTATTCACATGTCAACACCTGAAATGCTGCCACCGGAAAACATGTATTAACGCCACGTGTACTTGAAGGTACCACCGAACCTAAAAACATACTCTCCAATGATAAACTTTGAGGTAATGGTGTTTAGTAACCGTCTTCAGTCACCAATAGCAATAGCTGCTTTTATATTCACTACACCCTGTGCATTACTAAACGGCTGAAATGATCACCTATTTAGTCAGGTGCCGTTGCATGGTTCCTGTACGTCTTCTGCTAGTAGTTCGAAAGTTCTCGCCTGTTCTCGAAAAGTCTGACACCCTCCACGTAATAATGATAGAAAAAAGTTTATCACTTAGGCCTAATAAATTTTCGCCATTGATGCAGTACACTATAAGTATCAGGAGTGACATTTTTACTTTATTACTCCTGTACCACTGACTCTATTCGAAGCCTATTTTAGGCACAGTACCCAATTATACAATTGAAAGTACCTACAAAATTATATCATTGTACGACGCACAGTTATGGAGATATGAATTCAAAAACACTGAGGCGTTTGAAAAGCTAGCTTTTCTTAAGTGGAGCTGTGGCAGATCGATTTTTTAACGAATCGATTGGGAGAACGTTATTGGTAAACGCAAGAAACAAGGACACGTGAGTGAAAAACGAGGGAAAACGTGAGGTCACTGATAAAACTTAGACAGTGCAAATCGCTTCTGATATTTGCTACAGCATAGTAGTTTATCTCAAGCGCCAACGTTACACTATATTCCATGGGCAATAAGGATTTCATATCATCATAGCTGCGTCTGTTGGTACCTTATGTCTGCAATTCAGCTGGGAACGATACCGCTGTAAATTCAATAACCAAGGTGAAAGTTAAATGCCAAATAGAACATGGCGAAGGCAGTCATGTTAGCTTCAGGACGTGCATAAGTAGAACCGTACGCTAATCGACGGCAGTTCTCAATCTGAAGAGCGCAAATGAGAACTTTAGTCCACTGTGAAGGCAGCCCATTACTGTGCACGTTGCTTGTAGCCATTGGCGAGATCACGCGGTTATCTTCCTCATTTATTGTCCAATTCTGACTTCATTTGCCTCTAACGGCCTTCTCAGTGGTACTGGGCGTTCACTTGCGTAAGTGCAATTGCCAACACGTTCGCGGAACTGCTTTCGCAGCACGCTGGCTCCTATGCGTGATATGCCTCCTCTGTTGTGTAGTTCACTTTTTCCGTCTAACGTTCGGTGATTTAAACAGCAGTCTATTGCTCCTCAGAACTTGAGCTGTGCTGTTCGTGTGATGCTCGTTGGTGCTCTAGGAAGATTACCCTACCGATTAAGCGATAAGAACCAACGCAGCAGAAACAAATAGGCCCATGGGTTTGTGGCACTGACAAGGGGAGGCCGCCAATTGTGAAATTCAGGATCGATTCATACTGCGCATAATAAAAGCTCATGGCCAGAGGTGTAATGTGGCAAAGCACCAAGATGCACTTCTCAGCCGTTGTCGAGAAAATCGACGGTTAAAAGTAACCGTTGCGGTGAAATACTCTCTACGATTAGTAATTTTCTACAGCGACGTGGCGCAGCGGTAAGCGCTCGGGTTCGTAAACCGAAGGTCGCCGGATCGAATCTCGCGCTATGCAATTCTTTATTATTAGCTTTTTGTAATTATATATATATATGTATATATATACTATTAATGAATTGCTTATGCATCTTGGTGAAAGCGGATCGCTCTCCAATCGTACCGCCTCCATTTTTCCGTTTGTTTAACAGGGTGTACCAAAGCTGTCGCGTCCGCACTGATATACACTCCTGGAAATTGAAATAAGAACACCGTGAATTCATTGTCCCAGGAAGGGGAAACTTTATTGACACATTCCTGGGGTCAGATACATCACATGATCACACTGACAGAACCACAGGCACATATACACAGGCAACAGAGCATGCACAATGTCGGCACTAGTACAGTGTATATCCACCTTTCGCAGCAATCCAGGCTGCTATTCTCCCATGGAGACGATCGTAGAGATGCTGGATGTAGTCCTGTGGAACGGCTTGCCATGCCATTTCCACCTGGCGCCTCAGTTGGACCAGCGTTCGTGCTGGACGTGCAGACCGCGTGAGACGACGCTTCATCCAGTCCCAAACATGCTCAATGGGGGACAGATCCGGAGATCTTGCTGGCCAGGGTAGTTGACTTACACCTTCTAGAGCACGTTGGGTGGCACGGGATACATGCGGACGTGCATTGTCCTGTTGGAACAGCAAGTTCCCTTGCCGGTCTAGGAATGGTAGAACGATGGGTTCGATGACGGTTTGGATGTACCGTGCACTATTCAGTGCCCCTCGACGATCACCAGTGGTGTACGGCCAGTGTAGGAGATCGCTCCCCACACCATGATGCCGGGTGTTGGCCCTGTGTGCCTCGGTCGTATGCAGTCCTGATTGTGGCGCTCACCTGCATGGCGCCAAACACGCATACGACCATCATTGGCACCAAGGCAGAAGCGACTCTCATCGCTGAAGACGACACGTCTCCATTCGTCCCTCCATTCACGCCTGTCGCGACACCACTGGAGGCGGGCTGCACGATGTTGGGGCGTGAGCGGAAGACGGCCTAACGGTGTGCGGGACCGTAGCCCAGCTTCATGGAGACGGTTGCGAATGGTCCTCGCCGATACCCCAGGGGCAACAGTGTCCCTAATTTGCTGGGAAGTGGCGGTGCGGTCCCCTACGGCACTGCGTAGGATCCTACGGTCTTGGCGTGCATCCGTGCGTCGCTGCGGTCCGGTCCCAGGTCGACGGGCACGTGCACCTTCCGCCGACCACTGGCGACAACATCGATGTACTGTGGAGACCTCACGCCCCACGTGTTGAGCAATTCGGCGGTACGTCCACCCGGCCTCCCGCATGCCCACTATACGCCCTCGCTCAAAGTCCGTCAACTGCACATACGGTTCACGTCCACGCTGTCGGGGCATGCTACCAGTGTTAAAGACTGCGATGGAGCTCCGTATGCCATGGCAAACTGGCTGACACTGACGGCGGCGGTGCACAAATGCTGCGCAGCTAGCGCCATTCGACGGCCAACACCGCGGTTCCTGGTGTGTCCGCTGTGCCGTGCGTGTGATCATTGCTTGTACAGCCCTCTCGCAGTGTCCGGAGCAAGTATGGTGGGTCTGACACACCGGTGTCAATGTGTTCTTTTTTCCATTTCCAGGAGTGTATATATAATTCCCGGCAATCAGTTGCAACAATTATGCATATAATAAGTTGGTGAAAGTCGTTTGTCGTGGAAAAACTGGCGACTTCGAACATCATTATGTTTTCCGCAAACAAAGTTGTATTTCACAAATGTTATTAATTGTCTTCATAATGTTAACCACGTATAGTTAACGGAAGACGCAGAAACGATATTCCGAAACGAATACGTATAGCGTAAGTCAAACGTTCGAATTAGAATAGAGACCCCACGAACACAAATTTGCTCTGGCAGGTATGAAATATAGACTCCGTTACTCGCTCGTTACACTTGAAGGACAGATGTTGAATGGGCAGAAACGAGCCGCCGCATAACAGCGTAGTTGCCTGCTAACTTCGAAAGAAGGTGGATGCGGTCCCTAGCGCAACTTATAACATCGTCGAAAATCAGTGCAGACGTGAGAGCTTTGGTACACCCTGTTAAAAAAACGGAAAAATGGAGACGGTACAATTGGACAGCGATCCGCCTTCACCAACATGCATAAGCAATTCATTAATGTTTGAATTACAAGAAATTAATAAAAAAAATTGCATGGCGCGAGATTCGATCCGGGGACCTTCGGATTCCGGACCCGCGCGCTTACCGCTGCGCCACGACGCTGTAGATAGATCATTCATCGTAGAGAGTATTTCTCCGCAACGATTACTTTTAACTGTCGATTTTCTCGACAACGGCTGAGAAGTGCATCTTGGTGCTTTGCCACATTACACCTCTGGCCATGAGCTTTTATTATGCGCAGTATGAATCGAATCTGAATTTCGCAATTGGCGGCCTCCCCTTGTGAAAGTGAGTCGAAGTATCAACAAGTATCCTTCGTACTGCATTCATCACAACAATCGACATGTGATCTCAAGTTGATACCGTATTGTCAGATTTCCAGACACCATTCCTCACAAGCAATTTCTAATAAAGTTATTTACCACTAGACAGTCGTTTCAGCTAGAATTTTTCTGACAGAAAGGTCACACTTCGTATTAAGTGATGGGAAGTCATCTAGTGAAACTGAAGTGCTAGCCGGGATTCTTCAAAGAAATGTGATAGGGCTTCTGCCGTTCTTTACATAAACAATTTTGGAGATTATCCCAGCTGCCCTCTTAGACTGCTTATGGTGGTGTCGCTTAGCACCTTTACTAGACGTCAGAAGAGCAAAACTAATTGCGAAAGGATTTGGACAAGACACCTGCAAGGTGCGAGACGTGGCAGTTGACCTTGATCTATGGCAACTGTAAGGGCCTCCACATGGGTACTAAAACAATCCTTTCACATTTAGCTTCTATACAGATTTAAAGGTTATGAATTAAACTAAATAACTTGCGAACCACACCATACGAATCACTGGGGTTTCAATGGTCTACTACTACTAATGAATAGGTAGTTCCCACACTTCCTTAATCGAAAGTTATGATATTAGGTAGGTGCATAAGTTTGTTGCGTTTTTTTCTTTTTCATGTTGGTATTCGAGTTACTATAGGTTTATTTATAGATTGCCACTGTATTTGTAGTTCACTGTTGATATCTGAGCTTACATATTGTCATCTTGTCATTTTCAGGTACTGAGAAGGGAACCTCCCCATCGCACCCCTCTCAGATTTAGTTATAAGTTGGCACAATGGATAGGCTTTGAAAAATTGAACACAGATCAATCGAGAAAACAGGAAGAAGTTGTGTAAAACTATGAAAAAGTAAGCAAAATATACAAACTGAGTAGTCCATGCGAAGATAGGTAACATCTAGGACACTGGGAGTCTAGGAGCGCCGTGGTCCCGTGGTTAGCGAGAGCAGCTACGGAACGAGAGGTCCTAGGTTCAATTCTTCCTTGGAGCGAAAAGTTTAATTTTTTACTTTTAGTTTACGTGACAAAATCCTGTGTTTTCATCACTTTTTTGGGAGTGATTATCACATCCACAAGAAAACCTAAATCGGGCAAGGTAGAAGAATCTTTTTACCCATTTGCTAAGTGTACAAGTTAGGTTGGTCGACAACATATTCCTGTCATGTGACGCATATGCCGTCACCAGTGTCGTATAGAATATATCAGACGTGTTTTCCCGTGGAGGAATCGGTTGACCTATGACCTTTCGATCAAATGTTTTCGGTTCCCATTGGAGAGGCATGTCTTTTAGCCTACTAATCGCACGGTTTTGCGGTGCGGTCGCAGAACACAGACACTAAACTTATTGCAGTGAACAGAGACGTCAATGAACGAACGGACAGATCATAACTTTGCGAAAATAAAATTTTCAGTCGAGGGAAGACTTGAACCAAGGACCTCTCGTTCCGCAGCTACTCACGCTAACCACGGGACCACGGCACTTCTGAACTCACATGTTCCTTGATGTTGTATATCTTGCACATGGACTACTCAGTTTGTATATTTTACTAATGTTTTTTTATGGTTCCACACAACTTCTTCCTGTTTTCTCGATTGATCTGTGTTCAGTTTTTCAAGGCCTATCCACTGTGCCAACCTATAACTAAATCTGAGGGGGGTGCGATGGGGAGGTTCCCTTGTGAGTGGAGCTGTGGACGCTATAAAATCGAGTGCCAAGTGGAGAAATCGAAACATTTGCGACATATTCCTCTGTCTGAGTTCAACAGAGGGGTGACAGAAGCAGAGGTAACCAGATATTTTCGGCCATGTATTGAGATAATGCCATTGGACAGCGTGCCAAGAAAATGGTTTTCTCGTTTTAAGAAGGATCGTATTGACATTAGTGACTCTCCACGCTCAGGAAGACCTTGGGGGTTTGATGAAGGTCGTTTAAACGCATTAATCCACAGTGATCAAAATGTGAAGAAAGGTTGTTACTCCAACATTGTGCGACATTTGCATGCAATTGGGGGAGGTTCAAAAATCCGGTGAAGGGGTACCACAAAAATCAGCAGGTGGTCGTATGTGCATATCTGCTTGCTCCTCATCATTTGGCACATGAACAACACCGACCGTTCCTATCCTGTATCGTTACTGGTGACGGAAAATGATATCTTTGTGCTAACGTAAGGCAAGGTTGAGCCCAAGCAAAGCAGTAACTATCAGTACAAGGGCCTGTAGGCATCCACAAAAGATTGTTATGCACCTGGTGGAACAGCGAAGGAGTCGCGTACAACGAATTGCTTCCCCGAGGTGTAGCCATGACTGATGACACTTATCGTCAGCAACTGGGACGCCTTGCAGCCGCAGTCCAAGAACAAAGACCTGGAACACTGCGTGAAGTGACGCTACTCCACGATAGCGCCGCCCGCGTTCTGATAGCTTGATAAAAAGCACCGTACAGGAGTCTTCCACCCTCAGAATTTCACGTTTTCCGATCTATATCGAACAACCTTCAAGGAACTTCGTTTCCGGATGAGAATGCTTCCGAACAGGACTCGATGAACTTCCAGCATGCGCTGTAACTGTTCGTTTGCACATTTTTGACGTGGTTTTTTTCACTTTCGGAACTACCATTTATGACAATGTTATGGTGACTTTTAAAATGGACCCCGGCCCGAAACTAGTCTTCGAGTGAATAAAAAAAGTGAAATTTGTAACTTTGGGTGGTCTTTCGTTGTAATAGTGATTCGACGAGTTCTTCGCCTCAAAACTACGTGATTTCTGTAGTCGCGCAATCGAAAATTTGGCGGACTATTGTAAAAAGTGAAGGAGAATATATTATTGACGACTAAAGTTTCTGTTTTTTGTATCTGTTGTCTTTTTTAATCTTGTGGAAAAAGCTGATCTTATGCACCAACCCAATAGAATGGGCCGACCCCAGTGCAAAGAAAAATAAAATTAATCTGTGCCTTCTCTACAAGTCTAAATGTAATGACTGCAGCGTACGTTCATCCTTTAAATGAAATCAATGGGGTTTTCTTTCAGTTTTTGTGGAATTAGAAAATGTTAGCTCGGCTGATAATCTTTATGGAATCGACTTATTTAATAACTGCGCGAGCACCTAATTATTAAACAGTATTCTTTATATGAAAATCTAATTGAAAGTAATATTCGAATTTTGTCTCTTAATTCTGTAGCTTCAATTTTTAAAACGGTGGTGAATCAAATGGGACCAAAAGACACTCAAGACTATCACGCAAAAGAAATTGGTTCCGTTTTCAATACGGCCACGTTCAACATTAACCGATTATTTCTCTCATTAATTTTCATGAAAGTTTCGACACGATTAATCTTGAAATGAATCAATATTCATTTAAGAGAACATTACATATTACTCGCTTCTAATCTGAGCGATATGCAACGGAACAATAAGATACGACAAAACAGACATTAAACCTTTTATCTACGAAAAGGATAAGGATATATTTTCTTCATTACGAGTAACAAAATCATTATTCATATATCTCTCTGAATCTTCTATTGTCTCTGCATTTACTTGTCACTGCAGCACAACGACGGAATGAAACTACACCGTGAAATGCTATCTGGTACTTTCAACAAAAAGATTACAAATAACTTTACAGACGGAAGGCAAACAGAAAACTGCGCTTTCGATGCTTAGATACAGTATTCAGATGTCACAGGATGAGGGGTATTCTTGAAATGGCTCAGAGACAAGGAAAATTTTCAGATGAATTTCATACGGTCAGGCAGAGATTCCCAAATCAGAGATGACCGCTGTGGCCGAGTGGTTCTAGGCGCTTCAGTCCGGAACCGCGCTGCTGCTACGGTCGCACGTTCGAATCCTGCCTCGGGCATGGATGTGTGTCATGTCCTTAGGTTAGTGAGGTTTAAATAGTTCTTTGGAAGATCAGATAAGTGAGAAGATCAACTCTAGGGGACTGATGACCTCAGACGTTATGTGCTGAGAGCCATTTGAACCATTCGAATCCAAATCAGATACTGTATTGTACAGTGTATACAGAAGCATATATACACTCGAATCACAGTTTATTAATGATGAGGAATAGACCGAAATTTAAGTGAGTTGTCCAGGAGAGTCGGTATGGAAGGAAATGGGACACTGAAGCAGTGAGGAATGATGAGACGAGTCTGGAATTCTCTAAGACTGAAGATACTGGGATAGTGTGTGTCACAATAAGCAGTTCACTTGAAGAGAAATGGGCAATAACAGAACTTAGACAAACATAGTCTCAAGAAAGGTAACTGCGAAGAAACCTTGGGTACAGAAGAAATATTTCATTTAATAAACCAAACAAGCAAATACTGTAATGTAAGTCAGGAATGAAACAAATAGGGACTGCAGAGAAGACAAGGCGTAACGGATGCAGGAAAAATGCGAAGAAATTAAAAAAAAAAAACAGTTGTCTAAAAGACTGATCAGCTTGTAGAAAACTCAAAACAACTTTTGGTGAAATTAAAATTAAGGGCAGAACATTAAGACTGCAATGGGAATTCTACCGTTGCACACAGAGGAAAGAGCGGAAAAGTGAAAAGATTGCATTGGTGACATCTAATAGAGGAAGGCTGGTCTGACGTAATAGAAGCAAAATGGGAGTCGATATGGACGAAAAAAGGATTCAGTGTTAGAGCCAGAGCTTAGCAGAGCTTAGGAAGATCAGATAAGTGAGAAGATCAAATAAGTGAGAAGAGGTAGACAAAATTCCTGTGGAATTTATAAAATAATTCGAGGAAGTGCTAAACAGTCGACTATTCAAGTCGGCGTGTAGGATCTATGATGCTAGGGTCTTATCATCAGAATTTCGGAAAAATAACATCCACACAATTCCTAAGATACAAAGGTAGATAAGTTGGACAATTATCACGTAATTATCTCAACGTCTCATGCATCCAAGATGCTGACAAGAATAATATACAAAAGAATGACAAAGAAATTCGAGGACCTGTTAGGTGACTGATGTGTTGGTAAATGTGCCAACACCTTGTAGATAGAGGAGGCCGAAATCTAACGCAGACGGGCGTGAATTCTGGAACAGGATAAGTAGTGAATTCTCATAAGAAAAGTATGCAGCTCCTCGAATACTTATCTTTTATTCTTTGATGTGAATACAGCATTCTTGATGAGACATTTCATACGATAGGTATCAAACTATGTAAGGCTAATGGCGCCTTGCTAGGTCGTAGCCATGGACTTAAGCTGAAGGCTATTCCAACTGTCTCTCGGCAAATGAGAGAAAGGCTTCGTCAGTGTAGTCGCTAGCAAAGTCGTCGTACAACTGGGGCGAGTGCTATTCCGTATCTTGAGACCTGCCTTGTGGTGGCGCTCGGTCTGCGATCACACAGTGGCGACACGCGGGTCCGACATGTACTAAATGGACCGCGGCCGATTTAAGCTACCACCTAGCAAGTGTGGTGTCTGGCAGTGACACCACAGTGACAATCAGATTAACTTCAGGAAAGGGAAAGGCCCCAGAAAGATAGTTTTAACATTGCATTTGATAATGGCAGGATGACAAGGAAGATTAAGACTGTATCTTGGGATCTGTCAATCTATAAAAATCGTACGACAAAGTAAAATGGTGCAAGATGTTAGAAATTCCGAAAAAAATAGGAGTAAGCTATAGGCAAAGACAGGTATTATACAATATGTGCAAGAACAAAGAACAAAGAGGGAGCAATAAGACTGGAGTGTTAAGAACGTAGTGGTCGGATTAAGAAGGTGTAAGACAGGGCTGCAGTCCTCCGTCCCTGCTCTTCAATCTATACATCGAAGAAGCAATGATGGAAATAAACGAAAGGTTCAAGACCAGAGTTAAAATTCAGGGTAAAAGGATATCAACAATAAGATTCTCTGATGCCATTGCTATCTTCAATGAAAGTGAAGAAAATAATAGGATTTGTTGAATGGCATGAACAGTCTAATGACTAAAGAGAGAGTAAACTGAAGGAAGACTAAAGTAACGAGGAGTAGCAGGTATGAGATTAGCAACAAACTTCACATCAAAACTGGGGACCACGAAGTGGGTGAAATGAAGGAATTCTGCTACCTCGGAAGCAACATATCATATGACGAACGAAGCAAGGAGGACATACAAAGTTGACAAGCATAGATAAAGATGACACTCCAGTCCAAAAGAAACGTTCTATTATCAAATATCTACCTTAATTTGAGGAATAAATCTGTGAGAATGTACGTTTACAGCACATAATTGTTTCGGTGACATTTTTTCACGAAATTCAATCATCAACTTTATTTCTGCGAATGGAAAATATTTTATTGACCCCCATCTACATAGGGAGAAATGACCATCATAAGAAAGTAAGAGGCATCGGAGCTCCCACGGAAAGATGTAGGGGTTCATTTTTTCCCACATGGTACTCCACAGTAGAACAGTCGAGAAATGTGGTATTCACAGCGCCTACGTAAAGAACATCATAATATTGTAGGAAAGGCTCCGTTATTTCTAAACTTTCTTGGCTGACAGAAGGGGACACTTTCATGACTTTAAAATTTAGAATCACTGGGGACAGCCATTCGTTTCTCAACTAGAAGAACTGCGGAGAAGTGAACATGTACGCAGTAGATTAGTGGTATGTTATTATAACTAAGGTTTCACCACTTTTATTGCCCTCACTAAGGAAACTGTGTGCATTTTGTCTGCGTCTCCGTTTTCCTTCTTACTTCATGGTTTTTACATACAGCGTCAGTTTACAATAAAACAATTTGTTGTAAAGTATAAAGCTAAAAATGTGTTAAGTATTTCATTCAACACAGTTCTATGGGACGTGACGTAACCCATCGCTCCCCCCCTCCCTCCAACATTTTCTCTTTTCCACTATCTTCAGCTACACCTACACTGATAAAGTAACCACACAAGACAAATTACCACTCGCTAGAACTTAACGACATATTGTAAATAAGACACCCGCATGACACCTATAACTGAAATACTAGGTTGGCACATAAGCTCGTAGCGTTTTTGTTTTGCATGTTGGAATTTTGGTTGCTATGGGTTTATTTACAGATCGTCATTTTCATTTGTAGTTCCCTATTGTTATTTGAGTTTGCATATTGTCATTTGGAGACACTGAATGGAGCTGTGGACGCTAGAAAATTTGGGCCGTGTATGAGGATAATGCCACTGGACAGCACGGCAAGAAAATTGTTTTCTCGTTTTAATGGGGGGTAGGACGTGAAACGGGCCGGCTAGAAGCAGGAGAGGCACCACAGCACATTTTAATTTGGTGGTGCCTCTCCTGCTCCAAGTCGGCCCGTTTGACGTCCTACCCCCCCCCCCCCCCCCCCCTTTAATGAAGATCGTTTTGACATTAGTTACTGTCCACGTACAGGAAGACCTTGTGGGTTTGCTGAAGGTCGTTTAAACGCATTAATCCACAGTGATCCACTTCAGTGTATTCGAGAACTGCAGACGCGATGAACTGTGACGATTCAAACACCGTGCGACATTTGCATGCAATGGGGGAGGTCCGGAATTCGGGCGTATGGGTACTGCATGCTTCAAGTTAAAACCATAAAAATCAGCGGCTGGCCATATGTGCATCTATGCTTGGTCGTCACTAACTGGCTTCTGAACGACACCGACCATTCCTGTCTTGTATCTTAGTGGTGACAAGAAATGGTATCTTTATGCTAACGTAAGGAAAAGGAAGGAATAGTTGGCCGTAAAGAAAACAGCAACTGATCGTACAGAGCCTGCGGCATCCAGAAAAAATGTAAGCAGCTACTGTGTGGTGTACTACTAATTGCTTCCCAGAGGTGTAACCATCACTGCTGGCGTGTGTGCCAACAACCGAGATGTCTTGCAGACGCAGTCCAAGAACAACGACCAAGAAGACTGCGTGAAGTGATGCTACCCGGTGGCAAAGCCCGCCCGCATTGTGCTAGGCTGACACTATACAGGAGTTGGGTTGGGCCTCAGATTTTCATCTTTTCCGCTCGCTACCGAACAACACTCAAGTATATTTCTTTGTGGATGAAAATGTGCTCCGAACATAGATCGATGATTTCTTCGCCTCAAAACCACGTGATTTACTCAGTCGCGGAATCGAAAACGTACCCCAGCATCGGGAGCCTGTTGTAAAAAGTGAAGGAGAAGACTAAAATCTCTGTTCTATATGTCTCTTGTATTTGTTATACTTGTGGAAAAACGCTACGAACTTACTCCCCAACCCAAAACAAAAAGAAACAGCGCTGACCCCACCTACATAACATTTCTCGAAGTATCGCGTTGTTCACTAGACCCCGGCGCCGCTGGGGCCGTGTTCCGCCTCCGCTAGCCTATCATATAGTTTTCCAGAGGACGGAGGCGGCTCAGCGACGGCGCCCGTCGTCTTGGTAACGAGGTGTCCAACCAGCAGCCGCTCCGTCCGTCGTCCGAGCTTGATTAACGACCGCCTTTATTAACGACGCCTGAAATATTAGCCCCGGTAATGGTACGCATTCAATTAGGGACCTGCGACCAGATCCATCATCGAGTTAGAAGACAAGTGATTTTAGGGGCAAGGGCGCCATGGCCAACGACCTCCGTAATTGAATGTTTTTTTCTATGCGTAGGTCTATGGTTTTGGTATCGGAGTTACTGATCTCAGGCTCTACGCTACAGAAGAGGCGTCATTTTTGACGTGGACGCGTCAGCAGGAGATCTGTTTCCCGGCATACTCTTCATCAAGCTAAAAATCTACTTCCAACCTTTAACAATCTCAGCTTTGAGCAGCTGACGAAAATTACCGTTTAATACTATCATTTCAAATACTGGTTTCGTAATGCCATTCTGCGCTCATGGGAAGAATCCACCGCTTGTCCTACATCATTATGGAATACTAATATATTTTCTGTGTACTTTCAAATAAGTTGTTTCCAAATCTTTGTGGCTTGTTGACCTTGTCGTGTCCAAAGTGCAGCGCCAAGGAAACTGGTATAGATATATGTATTCAGTTATAGGGATATATAAACAGGTAGAATACGGCGCTGCGGTCTGCATAAGACAACAAGTGTCTCGCGCAGTTGTTAGATCGGTTACTGCTGCTACAGTGGCAGGTTATTAAGATTGAAGTAACTCTGAATGTGGTGTCATAGTCGGCGCAAGAGAGATCGGACACAGAATCCCGAGGCAACGATGAAATGGGGATTTTCCCGTACGATCATATCACGAGCGTACCGTGAATATCAGAAATCAGGTAAGACATCAAATCTCCGATATCGCTGTGGCTGGAGAAAGATCCTGCAAGATCGGGACCAACGACGACTGAAGGGAATCGTTCACCGTGACAGAACTGCAACCCTTCCGCATATTGCTGCAAATTCCGATGCTACGCCATCAACAAGTGTCAGCGTGCGAACTATTCAACGGAACATCATCGATATGGGCTTTCGGAGCCGAAGGCTCACTCGTGTACCCTTGATGGCAGCACGACACAAAGCTTTACGCCACGCCTGGGCCCGTCAACACCGACATTGGACTGTTGATGCCTGGAAACATATTGCCTGGTCGGACGAGTCTCGTTTCAAATTGTATCGACCGGATAGACGTGTACGGATATAGAGACAACCTCATGAACCCTTGGACCCTGCATATCAGCAGGGGAGTGTTCAAGCTGTTAGAGTCTCTCTAAAGGCATGGAACGTGTCCAGTTGGAGTGATATGGGACCCCTGAAACCTCTAGATACGATTCTGACAGGTGACACGTACGTAAGTATGCTGTATGATCCATTCACGTCCATTGTGTATTCCGACGGACTGGGGCAGTTCCTCCAGGATAATGCGACACCCCACACGTCCAGAATTGCTACAGAGTGGCTCTAGAAACACTTTTCTGAGTTTACACACTTCCGCTGGCCACATGAATATTATTGAGCATATCTGGGATGCCTTGTAAGGTGCTGTTCAGAAGAGATCTCCACCCCCTAGTATTCTTTACGGATTTATTGACAGGCCTGCTGGAATCATAGTGTCAATTCCCTCTATCACTGCCACTGCTTCAGACTTTAGTCAAGTCCATGCCACGTCGTGTTGCGGCACTTCTGCGTGCTCGCGGAGGCCTTACACGATACTAGGCAGGTGTACCAATTTCTTTGGTTCTTCACAGTATATTTGCCGTGAACATTCGAACAAGTTGTTTCCAAACCATTGTGGCTTATTGACCTTGTCGTATCTGTAACTAAGTATGGCAGTTGTGTATGTGTGCGTGCGTGCGTGTGTGTGTGTGTGTGTGTGTGTGTGTGTGTGTGTGTGTGTGTGTGTGTCCACGCATGTTCATGCACAACTCTAGGAACGTCTGGAAAATTTGTAAGCAAACTTTGTCTTATCATCTGCAAAAATATACTGTGAGAGTAACACACCACTGGCAACGTTAGTACGACTAGTGAGATTCCGGGATATGGGTATACCAATGCTTCTCTGAAATGAAGACATTGGATTAGGAGTTGAAATCATGTCGAGCTGTATCAGATTAGTCAAAAGACTTATGAAATCTGGGAAAATCAATATTATTCAGACAGAGAAGGGAGGAGCAGTTATTTAACACAGGTACTTACGCATACAGATAAAGTTGTAACAGTTCTATAGAAGGTAAAGCAAAATAAAATCTTAAATCGAGAGAGAATTTCAGACAAACGAGAGCAGGAACACGACTTAACATACTAAATGCTGCAAATCCGTTTACAAGTATCTTAGAGAGGATGCGAAAGGCAAAAATTTAAAAAGAGAAATTAGTCAGAAAGATAAGAGAACGAGAAATCAAAACAGAGGCATATGATAGATAGACATAACATTTCATTACTGAAGACACTCTGATAAAAGAAAAAAATTATCTTCGAATTTGAGGCATTAGCGCACTCAAAAATTCATTTAGTGTACAACATCAAGAATTAACGATGAGAGAAAATTTATTCGTTTCAGTTACCGCTGACTGCTAGTAATAACACAAAAATATTAAAGATTTGACTTTTTAGTAGGATATTATGTAATTTCTGGATTAATAGGATGAGTAGGACCTCAATTCGTTCTTATTTAGTTTGGTAAAGTCTTATAACTGCAGTGATTATGAGTTACTTTCATTGTACTGACAGTATAACCTTCAACACAAATTTTAGACTGAAAAATGAAGCCATTTTCATTTAAATAAGGGGTCACAGAGCTAGAGCTGCATACCAGGAGGATAAAAAGGGCAGGATTATTATGAAATGATTAACAGCTTTAGTTTACAAATATATCAGAGTAGTATATCCGTGATGTATCTGACTCACTTTGCAGTAAAATGTCCACGAAAAGTGCAAGTGGACTAGAAACACCACAGTTATACCACTCATGATGTCACAAGCCCCACCGTCCTTATCTATGACAGCATAATCATAATGTGACAAACCACTCCCTCTTCTCTCCCCTTTCCTCCCCCTTCTCCGGCCAAGATCAGCGTAGTATCAACACTGAAGTGACACACAACATAATACTTAAGCTGGCATTAAAATGAGATAGCCAACCATGAAATAGCCCCCGAGGAGCGGTCTTCGCTGCACTATACACACACACATACACACTTAAAAACATTTAACCTTCAAATGAATCGCGTAGATTTGCGCCATCTAAAAAAAAAGTGGCTTCTACATTGTTTTCATACATCACTAGAAAATTGTATATGTCAAATACTCTGCCATCCCATCAGCAAATTCCATTTCATATCTGTAAATTTGATTGTAAACTATAGAAGGTGTCCCTGGAGGAACAGTTTAAATTCAGGGATTATTCGAAGCAAAAAAGTCCAGTAAATATGGGCTCTAAAATCAGTAGGTTAGGAGCTATGAGCATTTATTCATCTTCGGTACTGTGAAACAAACCTCTTCTACTGCAAACTCTTTGATTTCCACATTTTGAGAAGTGGTAATATGGGCGAAATCAATGAATAATGTCCAGTAAACATGCATAGCTTAAGAGCCTTGAACACTTGTTCATCTGTGCCACTGTAAAACACATGTCTTATACTAAACAAGTGACCATGGCTCTTGTTGTGCACTTCATAGCCCTTGTTCACTAGACAATTTTTTATTCTTTGTTTTATTGTTTTGGTCCATACAACCTCCTCCTATATTAATAATGGAAGCTGAAGTCGCAGAATATGACAGAATACAGCAGTTTTGCGGATCATGTGATTTATACGAAGCTAGTTTGAAAAATTTGCAGAATTACCACTGGATGTCACCACTAGCTCAAAGAGGTTCCCGTGTAACCATACGTCATCCGTTATGAGTAAAAAAGTGACCTATATAGAGATGGAAAAAATCGAGATTCGAGCACTGATTAAGAACTTCGTAAATAAAGGTATGAAACCAAACGAAATTCAAGCCGATTTTCAGAAGACACTGGGGGACTCTGCTCCTTCATATTCACCAGTTGCTAAATGAGTTTAAATTTGGTCGGGATAACTTACATGACGACCTGCATAGTGGTTGGCGAAGATGTGCCATCAACCCGGAAATGATTGGTCATGGAGGATCGCCGACTGGAAGGGCAAGGAACTGCTGAATCTGCAGGGATGTCATCAGAACGAGAATATCACATTTTGGCGGCGGAACTGGAATGAGGAAAATATGTGCTATAGGGGTTCCGTGCCCCTTGACGCAGGATCAGAAATGCATCAGCACGGAAATGTCGGAACAGTATTTGACCCGTTTTCAGAGCAAGCATCGAGATTTATTGCCGCGTTTCGTGACGAAACATGGGTCACTATCACAAACCGAAAACTAAACAACAGTTGAAGCAACGGGAACCATCACCACCAAAGAAAGTAGAGGGAACACCGTCGGCCGGACAGATCATGGAGTCAGTTTTATGTGAGGTAAAAGCGATTCTGGTGATAGAGTATCATCCCACTGGTCAGACCATTTCGGGACAATACTACGTTAACCTCCCGGTCCAATTTCAGAAAAAAATACGCGAAAATAGGCCAAGTTTGGCGAGGAAGGAAGTCATCTTTTATCAAGAATTCGCACGCACACGGAAGTGTCGGTGCGTGGTGAAAATACATGAACTAAGACACTAATTGGTTCCGCAGTCGTCTTATTCCTCTCATTTCTCTCCATCAAATTTCCATCGCTTGTCGAAACTCAAAATGTTCCTGGATGGACGGAAAGTCTCGTCGAACGAGGAAATGACAGCCGAGGCTGACGGATATTTTGCAGGGCTGGAGGAATCTAATTTTCGACATGGGATCAAGGCACTGGAATGTAGCTGGAGTAGTGTGCAGGGAGACTAGATTGAAAAACTAAAAAATTCACTGAGTTAGTCGTTTCTTTCTATTTTGTCCCGAGGACTTTCCAAACTACCCTCACGGGAAAGTAAAGCACTCGGCGCGGTCGCTCACCTGGTGAAGACGTCCGGGTAGTGCGTCCTGGCGAAGGCCTTCTCCAGCTCCTCCAGCTGGAACGAGGTGAAGGTGGTGCGGTAGCGGCGCTGCTTGCGCCGCGGCGCCTCCGCCTCGGCATCCGCCTCGTCCAGGTCGTCGTGGTCCGAGGGCGCGCCTCCACCTCCGCCTGCGGGGGCGGGCGCCAGCGCGGGGGCGGGCACCGCGCCGCAGCCGCCTCCGTGGTCCGAGTCCCCGTCGCAGTGGCTGGCGGGGGTGGCGCCGGCCGCGGGCGTCGACGACTCGCGGCTGCCCTCCGAGGACGAAGGCGGGGACGGCGCAGGCTCGGGATCTGCCAAGACAATCATACTTTGTTACCGTTATGTCAGAGATTGGGTTTGCTTGCAGTGGCAACATCAGCTTGTAGCATAACGGCCAGACGAGAGTCTTAGCCTCCCGACCACACACTAATGCGACAAAAGTCACGGGGTAGCGATATGCACATACATAGATGGGAGGCAGTATGAGGTACACAAGGTATAAAACGGGGGTGCACTGGCGGAACTGTCATTTATGTTCAGGTGATTCATGTGAGAAGTTTTCCGATACGATTATGGTCGACGACAGTATTAACGAACTGCGAACGTGGAATGGTACTTGGAGCTAGACGCGTGGGATATTCAGTATTGGAAATCGAGTCAGTATTCCAAGAATCACAGTGTGAAGAGTGTGCCGAGGATACCCAATTTCAGGCATTGACTCTCACCACCCACAACACAGTTGCCGACGGCCTTCAGTCGTCGACCGAGAGCAGCGGCGTTTGCGTAGACTTGTCAGTGCTAAGAGACAACCAACGCTACATGAAATAACTGAAAAAATCAATCTGGACCGTACGACGATTGTATCAATTAGGACAGTGCGGCGAAATTTGGCTTTAGTGGGCTATGGCGAGCGACGCGAGTGCCTTTGCTTAACAGCACGACATCGCCCGAAGCGCCTCTCCTGGATTGGACCCTACACGACTGTAAAACCGCGCCCTTGTCAGATGGGTCCCGATTTCAGTTTGTATGAAGTGATGGTAGGCTTCGAGTGTGGTGCAGACTCACGGAACTATGGACCCAAATTGTCAACAAGGCGCTGTGAATGCTGGTTGTGGCTCCATAATGGTGTGGGCTGTGTTTACGTGGAAATGACTAGGTCTTCTTGTCCAACTGAACTAATCACTGACTGGAAATGGTCAAGTTCGGCGACTTGGAGACCATTTGCAACCATTCATGGCCTTCACGATTCAAACTGCAAATGGAATTTTTACGGACGCATATGTGCCCTGTCACCAGTCCACAATTGTTCACGATTGGTTTGAAGAACGCTCTGGACAGTTTGAGCGAGTGAGTTGGCCGTTCAGATCGCACGACATGGATCCTATCGAATATTTATAGGATACAGTCGAGAGGTCAAGTCGCGCAGAAAATCCTGCATCGGCAACACTTCCGGCTATAGGGGCAGCACGTCTCGGTATTTCTGCAGGAGACTTTCGAAGACTTGTTGAGTCCTTGCCACATCGAGTTGCTGCACTGCGCCCACCAAAAGGAGATTTGTCACGACGTTAGGCGGTATCGCATGACTTTTGTCACCTCAGAGTATACAAGGTTATTTCACAATTCCTATTACAGGCTTCTAGTGGTTGTAGGGGGGGGGGGGGGTCTTAATAAACCCGCATCCGGAAATATACTGTTTGGATGTAAAACAAAGTCGAAGATCAGGGGCTCGAAGATGGCAAGGAAGAAACTTGCTGAAACAACGCATTGACTCGGATGTCAACCCGAGAAGATTTTATCATCGAGATTCGCCGAGAAAGCCTGCATTCTCATCGAAGATCAGGTATCTCCCACTTCACAGCGGGGACAATGAGCTCTGATGGGTGTACAGTACAGGAACTATTCCACCTGAAGACCCTACTGTTCTTTGCAGAAGGTGTATTTGCGGCGCACGTTTCGATACATACGGTCCAAAATCTCTGGTGTGTGTCGCATAATTTCTGCTGCAGCCAGATCTCGTGCAACCAGATCTTCTTCCGAATGTCATACACAAGAAAAATTCTAGAGGAGGCAAATCTGGCAACCGTGGGGTCAAGAAGTTGGTCCATCTAAACTTGTCCACTTTTCACCGTATGTTTGGTTCAGATTAATGCAACACATTTTTTTAATGAAACCAGGTTGGTTTTATCAGGTTTCCAGTACAACACGCTATCCCTCACTCTTATTGCCACTTTGATGTTCATTCTTAGTATCAGGCACTGTCGGTGCATCCTCAGTAGGCTAGGCTTGAAAATGAACCTGTAAGGTTCGACACTAGTCGCATAATGTAAATACTGCAACTATTGACAGATTAGTTAATAATCGCTCTCAGGAAATATTCCACAAATAGGATCTTCGCTTGCGTTGGCTATTGAGATTAAAAGTGCATCTAAAAAAACAGCGCCACATTCTCCTACAGGAGCATGTCCATGACCCAATAGCTGTTCAGATATAGGCCAATCTATCCTCTAGTTCTTATCTCTCTGTGACATATGAGTGCACACTATTGGCAGTTTTGCATATAGTTACCATGCATCCTGACACATCCTTCAGCCTTTCTTTGCAGTGCATCACGCATTCTTTCTAATACACCTGCCTACATTCTGATTGTGTCACATCCTCCTGTAACGTCTGCACATTGTTGATGGGTTGGCCACGCATCGGTGCCTTTAAATGTCGGAAAAGCCAGAAATCCAATGGATTCAGGTACGGGGAATGCGGCGGTCATAATACCCGATCTCCTCGACCAACCCATCACCCGTGAAAAGTTGCAGTGAGATAGTGTCGTAAGATCCATTGAAAATTGTGTCGTAGATTCCGTACAGAATACATTGGGCAGTAAATGCGCAGACGGCAGGGCACACATGGGGAGACCGGTGGTGGTAGGGTCTGCAGGCAGGCGCTGTAATGGAAATGCCGAGTGCTGGAGGGTAAGTGCCGTTCTAAACTGAAGCCCACACTCACATTTTTTGTAAATATTAAGTGTTTCAAAAATGGTTCAAATGGCTCTGATCACTATGGGACTTAACATCTTAGGTCATCAGTCCCCTAGAACTTAGAACTACTTAAACCTAACTAACCTAAGGACATCACACAACACCCAGCCATCACGAGGCAGAGAAAATCCCTGACCCCGCCGGGAATCGAACCCGGGAACCCGGGCGTGGGAAGCGAGAACGCTACCGCACGACCACGAGATGCGGGCAAATGTTAAGTGGGACCCACTCCAAGCCTGCACTTCCATGGTGACCATTCAATAGGATCTATTGTCACCTCCACTTTCGTTAGCATCTAAAAAGAATTTCGCCGAAAACGAAGCGATTTATTTTCGGCTGACTTGTTAACCAGTTGTAGCTTTCAGAGAAATGACATGAGTGGCAATTCTGAGTAAAACCTGCAAATTTCTCTTGTTGACACGTTAAAATACGCTTCTTTTACTACTACACAGGTGAATTTGCACAGTCTCACCTCACTAACATCTTGTGCAGACGCAATTGTGAGAGAATTTTAAAACAGTTCAAAAATGGTTCAAATGGCTCTGAGCACTATGCGACTTAACTTCTGAGGTCATCAGTCGCCTAGAACTTAGAACTAATTAAATCTAACTAACCTAAGGACATCACACACATCCATGCCCGAGGCAGGATTCGAACCTGCGACCGTAGCGGTCGCTCGGTTCCAGACTGTAGCGCCTAGAACCGCATGGCCACTCCGGCCGGCTTTAAAACAGTCTCATATCAGTAACTCAGACCCTTTATGAAGTATGGGGAATGTTGTCCGCAGCTCGTGGTCTTGCGGTAGCGTACTCGCATCCCGCGCGTGGGGTCCCGGGATCGATTCCCAGTGGGATCAGGGATTTTCCCTGCATCAAGATGACTGGGTGTCGTTGTGACGTCGTCGTCGTCGTCATCATTCATCACCATTACGGTCGGAGGAAGGCAATGGCAAACCAGCTCCGCTAGGACATTGCCTAGTCGGCAGTGCGGGTCTCCCGCATTCTCCCCTTAGCTCCTCGGAGTATGGGACATCATCATCATCTTATCGCTGGCGAGGGCCATCACAAATGAGTCAGCTACGTCAGATCAATTTTCGAGAGACTGGTAACAGATAGAGACCTTCACCCAAATTTAAAGAAAAATTCAATATGTTAGCTAAATTTCATACGTGGTAACATATTATGTAATATGCACCAAACGTAAAATCATAGCGAACCCTATTTTTCATTGTGAACATTTTCGAATTTCGCGCAGTGTCTTACTTCCACGTGTATATCACAACACCTTTAACGAAGTGATGGGGCGTCATAATGAACCTGACCTACAAAAGCTACAAGTAGCGTAAAAAGGAAATATTTTACAGAATACTTTCTGTAAATCGTAAATTCGTTTGAGAAAGATTGCAAGGCGTGCGCCTCGATTCTGTAATCGCCGAGTGACGGAAAAGTGGCAGACAGTGTCGGCCTCCCCTTCCGAACAAACGAATGAACTCGCCCAGCACTTGGACGAAAGCTGGTCACTTCTCATTGGGCACCGTATCCTGTGCGGACTCTACTGCGTCGTGCATAAATCACGGTTGTTGTCTTTCTGGAGGGGTAACGTTCTCCAAAGCACTGGTAATTCATCGTGCAGAAGTTGGAGATACACTGCACCTGTTCATCTGCCGGGAAAAACCGTGTGGCCCCATGAGTCTATCATCGACGGTACCTGTCCACACAGCGATACTGAAGCGACTGTGATGCATCACCTCCATGACTTCTCGAGGAGTTTCGTCTGCCCACATGTACGTATTATGGTAGTTTAGTACACCTTCTTTAGTGAATCCTGCCTGCACCACAAAGTACTGCATGTTACTCGAAACAAGTAAAACGGCCATATCTCACATATATTGGTTTCTGGACATATAATTATAGGAATTTTTGTATTAGTTTTGACCAATAGCACCTCCCGCACCAATATGTGATACTCTGCACTGTTTTACACCTCATTCGGTAAAACCAGAACCCTTATGGGATCACTTTGTTGTTCGCCCGTCTGTCCACCTGCTAAGAGCTCCTTTCCTCAGAGAGGTTACAAGTATCAAGTTGAAAATTATGTCAAATACTAAGGTCTATGACATCTTGGTAGTATCAAAAAGTTAAGCTTCAAATGCAATGTAATCAAACTTACGGTCATTTATGTCACAAATTTTCGATCACGCAAACTCATTGACAAAAACCTAGAGGATACTAAACGTTGACCTAGAATTACGAAGTTGGACAAGAACTACTGTTTCACACTACAAGTAAAAGAAAAAATCCGAAAATCATTAATTTGAAATTATACTGCAAAAAATCTTCGTCATTTATTATCCGTCTCGTATTAATAAAGAACAACTGCCTTCAGCCAGAAATCGTGATTTTTGTTAACATGCACAATGTATGTCGAACCCGGGGGGGTTCATCTCCAGGTGCTTTGACAGTCTACATCAACTTTACATTTCGTTTAATTCTTGGCCTGGCAAGATCATATGAAATATAAGTTTATAAAACTATGATAAATCGAAAAGTACTTACTGTTTCTAGTAGTAGGTGTATGATTCTGCAGAATGTTTACACCTGCTACTAGAAACAGTAAGTTACATTTCGTTTTATCATAGTTTTATAAACTTATATTTCATAAGGTAATATAACAATGTGACCCCGCCAGGCCCAGAATTAAAAGAAATATAAAGTTGATATAGACTGTCAAAGCACCTGAAGATGAGCCCCCAGGGTTCGAAGTGCATTGTGCACGTTAACAATATCACGATTTGTGCCTGAGGGCGGTTGTTCTTTATTATTATGAAAGTAATACAATCACAGAAGAAACAATGCAAACAATGGATAAAATTAAGATATTGTCCGTCTGTTAAAACTCCTTTTTTTCTCAGGGAGCGGTACTGGTAAAGTTGAAATGTATGTCAAACTAGCTAAACCGGGTACACGTTTTTCTGCCTGCTTTTATTCATTTACCTCTGCATACAAAAAAAGGATGATCTCTGTGTGATCTACAATCCATAATTCGTTGCAGAAAAATATGTACAAATGAAATATAGTTCATAATAATGAGATTCTGCTATTTTTATTGGTATAAATTGATGGTGAACTAGGGTCTATATCCCATTGCTGAATTCATTGACGATGTTCGAAAAAAAAACTCCTTTTCAAGAACTTCAGTTCGTGACTGAAGTTGACAGAAGTATGGTTGGATTGATGTACCGTGTGTTTCAGGAAGAAGCGGAAGTTTCCTGTTTCCCATATGCAAACGTTGCATGGCAAATGTTTTTGCAGAAATATCTCCAGTTAAATGAAGACTGTGAGGACGGGGCGTGAGTCGTGCTTGTTTGGGTAGCTCACTCAGATGGTTGCCGGCACGGTAGCTCAGCGTGTTCGGTCAGAGGGCTGCTCGCCCTCTGTAATAAAAAAAACTAAAAAAAAACTGAGTAAACGAATCAACGATCAACTTTAACGGATGTCTTGTCACGTCCGCCCAGTGTAAGCGCAACGAACAATACCGAAAAAAAAAATGGTAGAGCACTTGCCCACGAAAGGATAAGGTCCCTAGTTCGAGTCTCGGTCCGGCACACAGTTTTAATCCGTCAGGAAGTTTCATATCAGCGCACACACCGCTGGAGAGGGGAAATCTCATTCTAGATATAACAACTTCCATTTTGATATATATGATGCTAAGGTTGACGGTGGCTTGGTTGTGTGAAGACTGTAAGCTTCTGAGTAAATGCAATGAAAAATACGACCAGTTACGTTATATGTTTTGAAACATTTCAAAAACAGTAGATGAACTATATATGTATATAGGTAATTAAGTTAGTACAAAAGCCTCAAAACGCAAGTCCTACTCGCACTTGCCCCTGCTTTTTTCTTTTTTTTTTTTTTTTTTTTTTTAGCACCCTGTATTTGTTTGCATGCTGGCATTTAGTCCCGCGATCATAAGTTGTATTCTGTCAGCTCTCTACTGGGCGATTACAGACGATGAGAATTATTTTTTGTATTCAGAGACTCGAACCCAGTACCTCCTGTACCAGTGCGTCGTAGCGACGGACATTAGCGTCCTCGGTTATGAACGCGAGTGAGCACCACGGCGTCAGTGTTGGGTGTGTCGTGGCTGGATGGTCAGTGGTGCCGCTGCGTGGGCTGTGCGAGTCGTTCCCCGCCTCAGCAGCGGTCGGCTTGGCGCTACGCTGCGGCCGTGTATCGCGGATGTGTCGCGGCTGACGTCAGCTCAGCTCCGCTCCGGAAGGCGCGTGGATTCCTGCGTGCCGTGTCACGGCGGGCCATTAGCCGGCCGCTGCTCCGCCTGTCCCCCCAGCTAATGGAGCGCGCCGCGCGGGCCCCTGGCCGCCTTATCGGCCCCTGCCCGGCGCCACCGCGGCTATCGTCGCGGCCGCTGAGGACTCTCACCGCGTCCGCGTGTCTGTCCCGCCAGCAGCAGGCCACAGGCCGCAGCGATGCCTGCACTGCCGCTTCAGATATATTTATTTAGCACATGCCCTATTACTTCACAACAATTAATTAAATGTGAACCGCCTACTGTACAAACGTATAAACATTGATAGAGGCGGGGAACGTGCTAAGGTAGTCCACGTAGCCGTGCAAAGCACAGGGTGGAGTAGTGGTCAGCGTATCTGACTATTGAGCAGGAGACCCACGTCCGAATCCCGGTCTTGGTAGAAATTTTCATTCGTCACTTCAGTCTGCATACATACCGGGTGATCAAAAAGTCAGTATAAATTTGAAAACTGAATAAATCACGGAATAATGTAGATAGAGATGTACAAATTGACACACATGCTTGGAATGACACGGGGTTTTCTTATAACTAAAAAAATACAAAAGTTCAAAAAATGTCCAACAGATGGCGCTTCATCTGATCAGAAAAGCAATAATTAGCATAACAAAGTAAGACAAAGCAAAGATGAT
Source organism: Schistocerca serialis cubense (assembly GCF_023864345.2). Classification (NCBI taxonomy): domain Eukaryota; kingdom Metazoa; phylum Arthropoda; class Insecta; order Orthoptera; family Acrididae; genus Schistocerca; species Schistocerca serialis. Next base: position 101,683,796 of record NC_064639.1, on the reverse strand, counting down.
GTTCTTTACAGGAAATGCTCAATATGTCCACCAGCATTCCTCAACAATAGCTGTAGTCGAGGAATAATGTTGTGTAAAGCACTGTAAAGCACGTCCGGAGTTATGGTGAGGTATTGGCGCCGGATTTTGTCTTTCAGCATCCCTAGAGATGTAGGTCGATCACGATGCGCTTGCGACTTCAGGTAACCCCAAAGCCAATAATCGCACGGACTGAGGTCTGGGGACCTAGGAGGCCAAGCATGACGAAAGTGGCGGCTGAGCACACGATCATTACCGAACGACGCGCGCAAGAGATCTTTCACGCGTCTAGCAATATGGGATGGAGCGCCATCCTGCATAAACATCGCACGTTCCAGCAGGTGTTTGTCAGCCAGGCTGGGGATGATGCGATTCTGTAACATACCGGCGTACCTCTCACCCGTCACGGGAGCAGTTACAAAACCAGAATCACGGATTTCCTCGAAGAAAAAAGGCCCGATAACGGTAGATGTGGTAAATCCAATCCATACCGTGACTTTCTCGTAGTGCAATGGAGTTTCCACGACAGTTCTACGATTTTCGGTAGCCCAAATTCTACAGTTGTGGGCGTTCACAGACCCTCGGAGCGTGAAATGAGCTCCGTCGGTCCACAACACGTTACTCAACCAGTCGTCATCTTCCGCCATCTTTTGAGACGCCCACACAGCAAATGCCGTCCGCTTCACTAAATCGCCATGTAACAGTTCATGATGCCGATGGATTTTGTACGGATAGCATCATAGGGTACGGTTAAGTGCCAACCAAACAGTAGTGTATGAAATGCCGGTGCGACGTGCGACTGCACGAGCGCTGACTTCCCCGTGCATAGACGAACCCGCTACAGTCTCCATTTCTTCCTGAACTGTTTCAGCAGCATTACGCCTTGTGCTCGGTCGGCCACTACGGCGTCTATCGTCTATACAACCCGTGGCTTCGAACTTCGAAATCATTCTCGCCACAGCTGCATTTGTCAACGGACCTTTACCCGTTCCAATCCCCTTCCTATGGCGATAGGATCGTAACGCTGAAGTAGCACATTCCCCATTCTGATAATACAGCTTCACTAAAAGAGCCTTTTCAGGTAACGTCAACATGCTGCGACTGCTGGCGCATCTGATTCTCTATCTCATTATAGCTCCTTTTATACACGATTGTCATGCGCAGTCACTGACGATTTGCTGTCCAGCGCCATCTGTCCGACATTTAGTGAACTTTTTTTTGTTCAAGTAAAACCCCATGTCATTCCAACCACATGTGTCAATTTGTACCTCTCTATCTGCGTTATTCCATGATTTATACAGTTTTCAAATTTGTAGTGGCTTTTTGATCACCCGGTGCATCATAGCCGTTTGCGACTTGAAAAGTTGTCTGCGACCATATAGCTTCATTTGATTAGAACAAGCATTTGGTATGCATATAAAGAGTATACACCAATGAACTAAGATGTTATGACCACCTGTTTAATAGCGTGTTGTTCCACTTTTCAAACACAGTACAATTCTGCTTGTTCTGGAGTCTACAAGCCCTTGACAGGATTCCAGAAGTACGTGGCACCAGATGTCTACGTACAGGTTAAGCAATTCCCGCAAATTACAGAATGATGGTTTACGGTTACGCAGCTGGTGTCCGATGTGTGTTCCAATGGGTACATATCAGGCACATTTGCTGACAAATACATCAATTTGAGTACACTACAATGCCCCTCAAACCACTGCAGAACGATTCTAACATTGCAAAGCGGACAGTTATCCTGCTGGAACATTTCATCGCCATAGGGGGAGACTTCAAGCACGAAGCGGTGCAGGTGGTCCATGTAGTTCACAGCTGTCATGTTGCCTTCGGTAGATCCCATGGAAGCTCAACTCAGTGTGCCCCATAGCACAATTCGGCCCTCAGTGGCCTGCATCTCTGGTGATGTGGATGTTTCGTGCAGCCATTCGGCTGGATGACGGCGTGCGAAGACCCAACCATCGACCTGGTGTAACAAGAAATGCGATTCCTTCGACAGGATACACGCTTCTACTGCACCACAGTAAAAACTCAGTGATGCTTTGCCAATTGCAATCATAACACACGATGTCGTTGGGTCAACACAGAAACACTTAGGGGTCGTGTGACGAGGAGCTCCATGTTCAACAATAAACGGTGTGCTACGAAATACTTGTGCCTCCAGCAGCGGTGTACTCTGCCGTCACATCTGCCACACATTGCTGACTGTCCGAGAGAGTACGTTCCTAGAAGAGTCAACCAATATACAGAGTGTTACAAAAAGGTACGGCCAAACTTTCAGGAAACATTCCTCACACACAAAGATAGAAAATATGTTATGTGGACATGTGTCCGGAAACGCTTACTTTCCATGTTAGAGCTCATTTTATTACTTCTCTTCAAATCGCATTACTCATGGAATGGAAACACACAGCAACAGAACGTACCAGTGTTTCAAATACTTTGTTACAGGAAATGTTCAAAATGTCCTCCGTTAGCGAGGATACATGCATCCACCCTCCTTCGCATGGAATCCCTGAAGCGCTGATGCAGCCCTGGAGAATGGCGTATTGTATCACAGCGTCCACAATACGAGCACGAAGAGTCTCTACATTTGGTACCGGGGTTGCGTAGACAAGAGCTTTCAAATGCCCCATAAATGAAAGTCAAGAGGGTTGCGGTCAGGAGAGCGTGGAGGCCACGGAATTGGTCCGCATCTACCAATCCATCAGTCACCGAATCTTTTGTTGAGAAGCGTACGAACACTTCGACTGAAATGTGCAAGAGCTCCATCGTGCATGAACCACATGTTGTGTCGTACTTGTAAAGGCACATGTTCTAGCAGCACAGGTAGAGTATCCCGTATGAAATCATGATAACGTGCTCCATTGAGCGTAGGTGGAAGAAACTAAAATGCGCTCTAACATGGAAATTAAGCGTTTCCGGACACATCTTTTTGTTATTTGTGTGTGAGGAATGTGTCCTGAAAGTTTGGCCGTACCTTTTTATAACACCCTGTATAGCTTCCTCCTGTGTATATTTCGCGAACACGTTATGAAGATGAAATAAGAGAGATTCGAGCCCACAAGGAGACTTACCACCAGCCTCTGCGTTTTGTGATGGAAAGTGGTCGTCCAGTAACATATGGCCTACTCGTTATTTCACCATCCTTCAGCCATACGTACTCACGACAGTAGAACTCCAACAGGCGACCAGCTTCGCTGTTTCAGAGATTCTCGTTTTTAGCCGCAGCTCCACAACAATGTGTCCTTCGTCAAAGACGTTTATATCAACGAACTTAGGCATTCGCGACCCGTATATTCGCTATATCGACTGCCCATTGGTCAGTCTTCCTCTTAAATTACTTCCTTACTGCGTCACGTGCCCGCAACAGCAGCAGGAGGCACTCAGCCTAGGGGTGGGCAGTGGTCATGATGTTTTGGCTCATCAGTGCAGGTTACATAAAAAAAATACATACGATAAAAAGAGTGAAGTACCCAGGAAGGGAGGAGGAAACGAAATGAGACTTATGGGTTGAGAGTACTGTTGTTGTTGTGGTCTTCAGTCCGAAGACTGGTTTGATAAACTTCCACATGTTAATCTATCCTGCGTAAACCGTTTCATTTCTGCATAATCACTGTAGCGTGCATCCTTCTGAATCTGCTTGGTCTCCCTCTACGATTTTCACTTCCCACACTTCCCTCCAGCACTAAACAGATGACCCCTTGACGTCTCAGGAAGTGCCCCGTCTACCGATGCCTTCTTCTAGTCAGATTTATGAAAAAAATTTATTTTCTCCGCAGTTCAGTTCAGTAATTTTTCATTAGTTACGTGATCCATCTAGACGCGTACGGGTATGGAGACAACTTCATGAATCCATGGACCCTGCTTATCAGCAGTTGACTGTTTAATCTGGTGGAGGCTCTGTAATGGTGTGGGTCGTGTGCAGTTGGAGCCATATGGGACTCCTGATACATCTAGATACGACTCTGACGGGTGAGAGTACGTAAGCATCCTGTCTGGTCACCTGCATCCATTCATGTCCCTCGTGCAGTTCCACGGATTTGGGCAATTCCAGCAGGACAGTAAGACACCTCCTCCGTCCAGAATTGCTACAGAGTGGCTTCAGGAACACACTTCTCGGTTTAAACACTTTCACTGGCCACCAAACTCTCCAGACATGAACATTATTGAGCGTATCTGGAATGTCTTCCAACGTACTGATCAGAAGAGATCTCCATCCTCTCGTACTCTTACGTATTTATGGACATCTCTGCAGGAATCATGGTGTCAGTTCACTCCAGAACTACTTCAAACATTAGGTTTTTTTTTTTTTTTTTTTTTTTTTTTGCCTCTTCAGTGTAAGAGGATACAAGTGAGATCTATGAGACTTAGCAGAGTGTCCCGTAACACAAAGAAAAAAGAAAGCAAAGGAGACATGGCTTATCATATTACAGGCTGCAAAGCTCACTACTTGTCGTGAAGGGAAGTTATTACCGGCCGACTCAGCCTTCCATATTACAGCCATTGTTCGATACGCTCAGTAAGTTTACTTAATAGGCGAATCATTGGCCGAGAGTACAGTAAAACGATGTTTTCCGACAAAAGTGCCGACAACCTCAGCGATGTCGGCCGCGGCAACTCGGCCGCAATTCGCGATACGGTCACGAGCGGCGGCCGCGTGCAGTCGTGCGACCGCAGCGTCACGCCGCGGCCCGCGATAGAGCCGTCAGCGGGGCAGGTAGCAGGCACCAGCAGGTAGTAAGCAGGTGGCTGTAGGGCCGCCACGGCATGGCTCTGAGCCGGCCGCGCCTCGCCAGTGGAAGGGCCCGCTGCCCGCTGCGCGCTATCTGCCGCGGCCGGCCGGCCGTAATGCCAGAGAGTCGTGTACGCGGCCGACTCGGATTAATTGTCGCCGCCAGCGTCCGCTTTCCTCAGTAAAAGCATTTCGTGTCAAATTATCTCGTCCACCGTGAAGTCCCGAGCGCCGGGTTTTGCTGTGTCCGCTGGTCGGTATTTCGACCGAGGAAGGCTTTGTCGACAACACGAAAGGGATTGCAGAAGGAGAGAGGAAGAAATAGTCGACGAGTTTTGGTATTTCGGCAACTGATGATGGCCGAACCAGAGAGAATACTCACTACAGAAGCGATCTTTTAAAAAAAATTGTTATTGTCGAATACAAACTTAACTGCTAGAAAGGCGTTTCTGGAGGCAATTGTATCGAGTGTTCTTGTATGGGTGTGAAACTCAACAGGCCGGCCGCGCTGGCCGTGCGGTTCTGGCGCTGCAGTCCGGAACCGCGGGACTGCTACGACCGCAGGTTCGAATCCTGCCTCGGGCATGGGTGTGTGTGATGTCCTTAGGTTAGTTAGGTTTAAGTAGTTCTAAGTTCTAGGGGACTTATGACCTAAGATGTTGAGTCCCATAGTGCTCAGAACCATTTGAACCATTTTTTTGAAACTCAGCGATAAACGATTCAGGCGACAAGAGAATGCTGAAGATAAGTACATCAAATAACTAATGAAGACGTACTGAGTCGAATTTAGGAAAAGAGTAATTTGTGTCACAGCTTGACTAAAAGAACATATGGAGCCATACGTCCAGTAGATTCTGAACCAGTGACGTACCGCCTTTTAGCGGTTTATTAGTTTGGATTGACAATGACTGTTGGGTACCATGTTCCAGGCTACTTAGGTTTTATGATATAAGTGAATGCGTGCTGTCTGTTGTTTCGTCATGTCGGGAATCTCAAAGTAGTGACCATGGAGGATACGGACAGGGACTGTGATAGGTGGTGCTAGGTGGCAATGTGGGTCGGCTGAGGCGTGTATCGATTATTTGTTGCTAAGAGGTCAAGTGTGTTTTCACAACCGTTTACCGTTAGAGTGGTCTCATGAACTAACAGCTCGAAACAATTTTCAGAGAATGCCTTTAGCACTATTTTGGGTGATGTTTTATGCGTACCTCCAGATCTAAATATGTATTTTCGACAGCATACTGAGGATAAATTGAAGCCACGACCAACTACAATCGTACGAGTCGGGTACATGTTTGAAACTAGACTCAAGTTTTCTTTGAACCTTTCAGCAACTGTATCATTTGAGTTGGGGGAATGGTAAAAGGATCCGATCATTATTGTATGACCTCTACCCATGCTGACACACAGGAACTTACCTACTTCAACTTCGTACAAAGCAAACTACCTCTAATAGTGAGAAACACGCGACCACCAACTATATTTAATCTACACTTTCTGAAAATGGTTTGCTACTTCGCAAAAATTACGGCTGAGCTTATATCCGGCTTTAGCCAGCTTTCAGTGCCTATAACGATTTGAGCATCAGTGTTTTCTGTCAGCTCTTTGAGCTCTGGTATTTTTCCAACACAGCTACGACAATTTACAGCTGTTATACGGATGGTTCCTGTATCTACGTACTTCCTGTGTTCTACCTGCACCCATTGAGACTGAAGCGCTTTTTGTGTTACTCCGAGACTCTCTAACCTAAAAAAACTCCCAAGTCCACGGCTCACAGCCCCTGTTACCCATGTAGGCGCCCCCTGCGTGTAATGGTCTCCTGAACTATTTAGCGGAACCCAAACCCCACTACCCTATGGCGCAAGTCGAAACTGCAGCCTACACAGTCGCAGAACCGTCAGAGCCTCTGATTCAGAGTCTCTAATTGCCTCTGTACCAGAGGTCTGCAATCGCTCCTGTCGACAATGCTGCATATGATGAGCTCTGTTTTCACCTCGCAAGTAAGACTCGTAGCCTTTACCACTTCTGTTACCCGCTCGAAACCAGAGACAATCTCTTCCAATCCAAAGCTACACATATCATTGGTACCGACGCGAGCCACCACCAGCAGCTGGCTGCAGTCTGTACTCTTTATGCATCCCGAAGGATCCTTCCCACGTCTGAAATGACTCCATCCGGTATGCACACAGAGTGCACATTGGCTTTCTTCCCCTCCTTGGAAGCTGTCATCAAGGCTGAGGTTGGCCTAACAACATATTGAATTCCAGCATTACCGATGGTGGGCGTCACGAACTTGTAAGTCATTTTAAGTCAGGTGTCTGGATACTTTCGATCACATAGCGTATTTATTCTTTCTATAAGTCTGTCTTTATTTCTCTATCAAAATGAAAAACAAACAAGCTTGTCTACAGCGACATTTTATCCAGAAAATAAATCGGTTTAACAGTTTTGAATCCGCTTACTGGTGCAATATTTAGTCGCAATTTACGCCAAGAAATGTGTGGTGTTGCAAGTCTGAGAAAACTTTGCCGAAAACACCAGTGCCAAACGCTGTAATACCGGAAAATATATAGGCAGAAGACAGTTACGGATGCAAGCAAAAATCAGACAAATGATGATATATTAAATGATTGAAACGAAATGCGCATGGCACTATCAATTAGCATTTCTATTAGCTGCAAAGACAAAATGGCTCTGAGCACTATGGGACTTAACATCTTAGGTCATCAGTCCCCTAGAACTTAGAACTACTTAAACCTAACTAACCTAAGGACATCACACAACACCCAGCCATCACGAGGCAGAGAAAATCCCTGACCCCGCCGGGAATCGAACCCGGGAACCCGGGCGTGGGAAGCGAGAACGCTACCGCACGACCACGAGATGCGGGCTTGCAAAGACATTTTTAACATCTTAAGTATTTATCGAGTATTTTAACACCTTATTTTAGTTTGTCATTAGATTGTTCTTACTACTGCTACACATATCATCACGAAGAATATGTTGGCCTGATGTACGACGACGTGCTGAAAAGCAATGCCTGCGAATTTTGTAACTCTGTTTTTCATACAGAGTGAGGCATCATATGTCATGCATATTAGTCGGCACTTCGCTGACACAAGTTGCAATACACTGCTGCTCGGGTGCTCCGCATTGTAGCAGACAATATAGACGTTTGTAACCAAACAATGTCGGTTTGTGAGAAACAACGTGCTGTAATCTAGTTCCGAATTGGAAGAGTTCGTCCACACGTGGGGCATCTTCTCCTTCAGCACGAAAATGCCAAAGGACACACGAGCGCTGCAACGTCTGCAACATATTTATAAGAGTATTCACATTAGAAATTCGGGGGCATTACTTTCCGCTCGCACTCGCATGTTTCTTTTGTGTTAACTGTGCTTGATGCTGCACCTCCTTGTAGCGAGACGACGTTCCTTTCCTCAGTGTAGCGCAGAGACATTCATTGCAGTCAAATTGACAATAGCATGCTCATGCACATTGCTTATGTTACGTCTCTATTCTAATAAGGGTTTTATGGGTGTTTTCCTCTCTTCTTTAAACCACATAATCATTCCGAATAGTGACAGTCTACGATTAGGGCTCTTTTTTCTTTTTTCTCCACTTTGGTTATGTTGAGATAATAGCGATTTAATCCTGTCATCTGGATTATTGTCATTTTTACGATGGGTTGGGTTGGGTTGTTTGGGGAAGGAGACCAGACAGCGAGGTCATCGGTCTCATCGGATTAGGGAAGGAAGTCGGCCGTGCCCTTTCAAAGGAACCATCCCGGCATTTGCCTGGAGCGATTTAGTGAAATCACGGAAAACCTAAATCAGGATGGCCGGACGCGGGATTGAACAGTCGTCCTCCCGAATGCGAGTCCAGTGTCTAACCACTACGCCACCTCGCTCGGTTTTTACGATGAAGAATAATAATTAATGTTATTATATGTTTCCTCGATTTGTCATTATATTTTTTTACAACTACGTGTATCTAAGACTTTCCGAATTTTATGTCAATATTTGTATGCAGACACAGTTTGTTTCAAAAAGCAGTTGCTAGAGATTACACGGAACTCGTGCGCCACCATCTACTAAAAAGATTCTCTTGGTTATCTGTATTTTAGGGAGACAGTAGCTTGTTTTATGCATGAAATGTATAAATTAGAGCAAGTGGAAAGGAAGAAGGCCGAAACGAGATAAGGTTCCGAGGCTTTAGGTAGGAAAGGAGCAGCTCAGGAGGAACCTCTTGGACAGTTGAAAAGGAAGAGAGTAATCTCGGGTATGCTGTTTAGAGGAAATTATAACACCATCAAAAATTTCGCTCTACAAAGTAACTACCGATGGACACGGCAGATAGGCAGCGACACGCGGCGAGGCTACGCAGCGAGACTTCTACGCGACATCCACGACAGGAGTTCCCAGTAGATAAAAGCTACTCAGATTTTTTAATTGCACCTTCTTACGAAACGCTAGCGCTCAAATAATTACTTAATTATGACAGATTAGCGAGCGCTACTCGGGCCTGTTGATAGCGGATGTTCATCAATGCCGTCGCCGACCCTAGGCGCTGCGACTTCGGAACACCGATGATAATAGCCCGCTAATTGCTACAAATCCAGCGCGGGGTATCCGGGAGCCATCTGCACCGCTCTTCTCTGACAGGCAGAGAGCGACAAGTGGGATAAAATCTGCGCGCTCTGTGACGCACTGGATGGCGACACAGACCGTTTCCTTTGTCTGCGACCACGCCCTCCGACAGAGCGAACCGCGGCGAATGCAGCTTGGGCTGTACCTAATAACGAAGCGTCCGGTGAAAGCACAGCCTCTGCACGGTTTCCTGTTGCCTTGACGCCCTCAAAATACCGTATTTAAATTATTGTGTAACCTATCAGTCAGTATATACCAAAGTGCCATTTTTATACACAGGGTGTTGTGTGCTGTCCTTAGATTAGTTAGTTTTAAGTAGTTCTAAGTTCTAGGAGACTGATGACCGTAGATGTTAAGTCCCATAGTGCTCAGAGCCATTTGAACCATTTTTTATACACTGTCCAGTCATATTAATGTAACCACCTGTCATAAGCCTGAATACCCACCTTTTGGAGGGCGGACCACTGCAAGACGTGCAGGAAGAGAGCCAGTGATGAAACTTCCTGGCAGATTAAAACTGTGTGCCCGACCGAGACTCGAACTCGGGACCTTTGCCTTTCGCGGGCAAGTGCTCTACCAACTGAGCTACCGAAGCACGACTCACGCTCGGTACTCACAGCTTTACTTCTGCCAGTATCTCGTCTCCTACCTTCCATGGTCACCTTCTGGTGACCATGGGAGTACAATAAACTCATACTGGTGCTCTTAAAATAACACACGTACAGTGCGAGCTGTGTGCCTCGTTACTAGTAGATGTCCTTGTGCCGAGGAAAAAGAGACTGCTTGTAGGGATGGACATGGTTCCCAAGAATAGACGCATCCATTGTGCCTTCCAGAATGATAAAATCACACAGGGAATGTCCTGAGGCCTGGAGGCTTTCGACGATTATTGCAAGATGCTACCTTTACAGCAGCTCTGTAAAGTTTGGAAGGTAGGAGACGAGGTACTGGCAGAAGTAAAGCTGTGAGTACCGGGCGTGAGTCGTGCTTCGGTGGCTCAGTTGGTAGAGCACTTGCCCGCGAAAGGCAAAGGTCCCGAGTTCGAGTCTCGGTCGGGCACACAGTTTTAATCTGCCACGAAGTTTCATATCAGCGTACACTCCGCTGCAGAGTGAAAAATCTCATTCTAGAGCCAGTGAAGTTCTGGAAGGTAGCGACAGAGATGTGGAGCCACCTCAACTCCAGTGACGTGCCCAGCTGCGCAAGGTTTCTCGACTGAAGAGCCCGATCGAGGTGAACCCACGGGTTCTCGATTGAGCCTAATTGCGGTGAGTCTGGTGACCATGGGAGTACAATAAACTCATCCTGGTGCTCTTAAAATAACACACGTACAGTGCGAGCTGTGTGCCTCGTTGCTAGTAGATGTACTTGTGCCGAGGAAAAAGAGACTGCTTGTAGGGATGGACCTGGTTCCCAAGAATAGACGCATCCATTGTGCCTTCCAGAATGATAAAATCACACAGGGAATGTCCTGAGGCCTGGAGGCTTTCGACGATTATTGCAAGATGCTTCGTTTCAAGCGTTTCACGCCGTACACGCCAACGGACATCTGTCCGATGGGGCGTGTAATGTGATTCATCTGAAAACGCCAGCTGTCGCCACTCACAGTGACATCCAGTTTCAGTATAGCCGATGAACAGAAGTCCGCTCGGATGCATGAACGAGGCGCCCTATGCAGAGAACCTTGGTCTGCAACGTTCGCTGAACGGTCGTTGTTGGCAACCCCTGGGTTGATATGGGCGGGCAGTTGTTCAGCAGTTGCACGTTGTTCACCCTTCCGCGCCTCAACAGCCGTCCTGCAGCCCTGTCATGTCTATCCTGTTGTGCTCCACACTTTCTTCGGCGCTCGTTTTCGACAGGGCCATTTTCCCATCCACGATATGATTTAACCACGGTGGCACTGGAACAGTTTACAGACTTGCGGGTTTCGGAAATGCTTCCACCCCTTCCCGAAAGCCAATGATCATGCCATCTTGGACGTGAAATAAATCGCTCCGTTTCTTCATTGCGACATTAACTGCACTGCTTTCCGCGTCCTCCCGACACACATTATTTACCCTCAACTGCTAGTGCTGCCACCTACCGTCTGTGAGTGGTTATTGGACGTTGACGTCACATTAATGAGAGTGGACCGTGTACTTCGTATACTCCTTAGTAATAATAATAATAAGAAGAAGAAAAATAACTAAATGAGAGCATATCATGCAATGAACGAATATAAGAAAAGGCAGGACGTGGTCGCCAAAACAACCCACCAGACATTGGGACAGCCGTATCACTTAAAGAAACACCTTCCTCCAACTGCACATAAGATAATCTCACTGCTTTAGAAAATAAAGTATACAAAATTTACGGGAACGACAGGTTAACAACAGACTAAACGATCCGTGGCAATCTATTTGACGTAACGGTCATCAATAAGACAGTGCGAGTCATCCTCGCTATAGTAAATCAGGGCTAACAAGCACCTGTTTGTTAATTACATACAATGAGGAGGACCAATACAGGGATCTCACAGGTAACATAAAATCAGTGGGAAACAGAAGACTGCGTACGTCGCTACCACTGCATACATCGTTCCTGTGGTAGGGTGCGTGCAAAATGACTTCACCCATGGCGTGCAGACGATGTGTAAGACGAGAGGGCAACGGTTGCGGTGGTTGATGGCGAGCGAGTCTTTCAAGAAACCTTCGATCACTATAGCTATTAGGGTCTCTTTACAAGAAGACAAGGCCATGTATAAAACATGCAGAAAAAGTAATGACCCATAAAAAAATTACTTTTTGAAAATATTTGAGTCCGCTAAGATTATTTGATCATCTGCGAACAGGAGTGTATTTATAACTTTAGTACTAAGCCTACAATGGTGCACTAATTCATTCTGTCATCATTTAATATATACGTACACGACGTCATGAAGACATGGCAGAATAAATTAGTGCACCATCATAAGGTTAATAATAAAGTTACATATAGACCCCTGTTTCCAGATGATTAAATAATCTTAGCGGACTCAGGAGATAAATCAAAGAGAGCAATTTGGTAATTGGAAAATGATTATAATATGACAAAATCTAAACGTAAAACTAAGATAATGACATTATATGGTAAATAGCATGCAAGGACAAAAATAATGATTGACGATAAGCCGCTAGAACAAATAAATACTTTTAAATATCTGGGAGGTGAATTCTCATGTATCACACGCAGTGATCAACAATACAGACTACAAAAGTTCCAACCCACCAAGTCACCCATCCAAGTGCCGGCCACGCCCGACAGCGCTTAACTTCGGTGGTCTGATGGGAACTAGGGTATCCACTGCGACAAGGCCGTTGCCATATATCCAATAAGACACTAAAAATCTTATGTGACTTCTCAAAGGCATTTTATTGTGTCTTTCATAATATTCCTTTAGAGAAGTCGACTTTTTATGGAACACATAATTCAGCAAATGTCTGATTTAGTTCTTATTTAAGAAACAGAATGCAGAAATTTACCTTAGGCTGTTTGAGTAATACAAAGGGGAACGTCACATCATCTGCATGGTGAGAAATTACAGTCGGCGTCCCACAGGGTTCGAAATTTACCCACTACTGTTCCTGCTCTATGTTCATGATCTGCCATTTCATTTGAAGCAGGAGGCAGAATCAGTCTTGTTTGGAGATGATACACATTGTGGTGAGGCCGAGCAAAAAAACATCAATAGAGTAAACAGTAAACAACATGGTTGTGCAAGTTATTTAATGGTTTTGGATAAAAGTGCTAGCGTTAAGCTTTGAAAAAATGCAGTTCATCCAGTTTTGTACTGTCAAAAGCGTACTCCCTCCTGTTGGCCTAGTTCACCAACAAGAAATAATAAATAGCACAGAAAACTGAATGTTCTTAGGTGCGCATATTGATGAAAACTTAAACCAGAAAATCAAATGGTTCAAATGGCTCTGAGCACTATGGGACTCAACTGCTGAGGTCATTAGTCCCCTAGAACTTAGAACTAGTTAAACCTAACTAACCTAAGGACACCACAAACATCCATGCCCGAGGCAGGATTCGAACCTGCGTCCGTAGCGGTCTTGCGGTTCCAGACTGCAGCGCCTTTAACCGCACGGCCACTTCGGCCGGCAAACCAGAAAATCCAAATGATACGCCTCCTAAGACCTTCAGATAAAAATTACAGTATTTTGCCTATTTTCATTTACTGATGTCTTATGAGATAGTATTTTGGACAACTCCTTACTTAGTTAAAAAGTATTCATTGCACGAAAGAAAGCAATTAGAATTATGTGAGGAGTTCACATATGTACATCGTGCAAGTATCTCCTTAAGCGGCTAGGAAAATTAACAACAGCATCGCAGCACGTTTATTCACTTATGAAATTTGTTGTCAACAATCCATCTAAGTTTGAAAGTAACAGGGATATTCACAAAAACTGCACTAGAAGGGAAAAAGAAATGCATTACCCTTAATGAAAAAAGGGGTTAAATAATCAGCTATATAAGTCTTTGATAATCTACTCACAGAAATAAAATATCTGACAGACGGTAGAAATGTTTTCAAAATTAGATTAAAGAGGTTTCTAATTGTATATAAGTGTTCTATGTTTGTTCTGTTGACATGTTCCACATCATACCATTTATCGTGTACTTGATATATGGAACAAGTGCCTTAGTAATTATAATCATCAATGAGTGGCTTCAGCTAGATACGAGTCATAGATGAAGAAATGTGTGGACTCTCTTTCTCTTTGAACAGAGCTGTTATCTAGTCTAGAGGCGGTGCTAAATGGCATCAGTGTCATGTCTCCTGTAGTGACAGTTTTGTGTCCAGTAACCATATTTCCGTTACGCTGTGTGTTGATGTAGTGTGGGAAGACCGGAGACAAAGAGAATCGAAGCGACTATCATCTGGCGCTGTACAAGGATGTTGAAAATCAGGCGATCTGATTAGAAAGGAGGAGTATGAGAGTCTCCGCGGAACAGGCAAGAGCGAGAACATGAGGGAAACCTTAACAAGAAGAAGAAGAAGAAGAAGAGAGAGATAAGAAGAAGAGTGGACGACAGGACCAGCGTTAAGACGTGAAGGAATACGTTCCATTGTACTTGAGGGGGCAGTAGAGGGTAAAAACATCAGCAAATAATTGAGGACGTTGGGTGCAAGTGCTGCTCTGACAAGGCAAAGCTACCATAGGGCGAAACATGGCAGGATGTAAATAAAGGGAACCTGTTTTGGCTTAGACACCAGCACTCAATAGTTTCCGAGAAAACGACTGTCAAAGTTTCGAAGCCACTTCACCAGTCATCTCGCGTAGCGTGTGTCTGAGTGAGTTGATACACTATGTGATCAAAAGTATCCGGACAATTGGCTAAAAATTACTTACAAGTTCGTGGCGTCCTCCATCGGTAATGCTAGAATTCAGTATGGTGTTGGCCCACCCTTAGCCTTGATGACACTCTCGCAGGTATCGTTCAGTCAGGTGTTGGAACGTTACCTCTGCCAAGCACTTTTAGCGTGATTTTCAGAGCAGCCATACAAATGTAGATTTTCTCGGGAACTGTTGAGTATTGGCAGCCAAAACCAAAGCAGGTGTCCCTTCTTTCACACTGACAAGATTTGACTGTATCAGGGGGCGACCTATGGCGGACTTCCCGTGTGGGATGAAGACGAGGATGCAGGACAGTAATTCGTGGTGGACCACAGCAAATCATTGGGAAGACTGATGGGAAAGAATAGAACGAAAGAAACTCCTGCCGGCCTGGTCACTGGTTCACATGTTACGGCAGTAGCGGGTGTGTGACACGGGCGTAGTGGTGTCGAGGCGGCGGCGCCGGGCCGTGTCACGTGACCTTGGACGTTGCCCCCGCGGAGACAATGGAATGCGTCGCCGGCAGTCGGCGGGCGCCGCCGTGTCAGGCGAGGCGGAAGCGGCGGCGCACCGCGCTGACGTCACAGCCCGCCCGCCACCGCGCACCTAATGAGCCTAATTACCGGCGCACCCCCGCTGCCCGACCTGACAGGGGCGGCCGCTTAATAGCCGAGTCACCGAACGCACCGGGGCGCAAACAAGTGGCCCCGAGTGCCAAATGGGCCCGCTTCCTGCCGCCGGCTGCCCGTCTCGTGTCGCGTGCTCACGCCGCGAAACGGCTGCTCGTAGCAGCCACTCGCGTCCTGCTAGCCTTCCACTGCCGGCTACAAACAAACACATTCACTCGGTACTCGTCAGCTTACCTGCACAAATACGCGTAAGGAATAAAAATTGCAGTACCAAAATCTATTTAACGTAGAAAAAAATGGTTCAAAAGGCTCTGAGCACTATGGGACTTAACTTCTGAGGTCATCAGTCCCCTAGAACTTAGAACTACTTAAACCTAACTCACCTAAGGACATCACACACATCCATGCCCGAGGCAGGATTCGAACCTGCGACCGTAGCAGTCGCGCGGTTCCAAACTGTAGCGCCTAGAACCGCTCGGCCATCCCGGCCGGCTTTAACGTAGAGCAATGGAATTTCGGAAATACAATTGTCTATGTAACACATTGCAAGATCAGAGGTGAATGTGAGCGCGATACAAGCCGTAACAAACATGATATGCCGGTACTCTAAAATCAATATAGCCGCCAGAACGTTGAATGCGAGCATATAAACGTGACTGCATTGTACTGTACACGTGCGGGATGTCAGTTTGTGAGACGGAGTTCCATACCTGTTGCACCTGAGCAATACAGGGATAGTTAATGCCGTTTGTCGATGATGCTGGAGTTGCTGTGTGACGGCGTCTCATATGTGCTCCACTGGAGACAAATCTGGTGATCGAGGAGGCGAGAGCAACATGTAGGCACTTTGCAAAGCATGTTGGGCTTCAGAAGCAGTATATCTACATGTACATCTACATGGATACTCTGCAAATCACATGTAAGTGCCTGGAAGAGGGTTCATCGAACCACCTTCACCATTATCTAGTACTCCAATCTAGTATAACGCGCGGAATGAACGAACACCTATATCTTTCCGTACGAGCTCTGATTTCCCTTATTTTATCGTGGTGATCGTTCCTCCCTGCGTAGGTCGGTGTCAAAAAATATTTTCGCATTCGGAGGAGAAACTTGGTGATTGGAATTTCGTGAGAAGATTCAGTCGCAGTGAAAAACGCCTTTCTTTTAATGATTTCCAGCCCAAATCCTGTATCATTTCTGTGACACTCTCTCCCATATTTCGCGATAATACAAAACGTGTTGTCTTTCTACGAACTTTTTTTATGTACTCCGTCAGTCCTATCTGGTAAGGATCCCACACCGCGCAGCAGTATTCTAAAAGAGGACGCACAAGCTTAGTGTAGGCAGTCTCCATAGTAGGTCTTTTACATTTTCTAAGTGTCCTGCCAAGAAAACGCAATATTTGGTTAGCCTTCCCCACAACATTTTCTGTGTTCCTTCCAATTTAAGTTGTTCGTAATTGTAATACCTAGGTATTTTGTTGAATTTACGGCTTTTAGATTACACTGATTTATCGTGTAACCGAAGTTTAACGAATTCCTTTTAGCACTCATGTGGATAACTTTACACTTTTCGTTATTTAGGGTCAATTGCCACTTTTCGCACCATTCAGATATCTTTTCTAAATCGTTTTGAGGTTTCTTTTGATCTTCTGATCACTTTATTAGTCGATAAACGACAGCGTCATCTGCAAACAACCGAAGACGGCTGCTCAGTGAGCTATAACACTACCTTGGAGAACGCCAGAAATCGCTTCTGTTTTATTCGATGACTTTCCGTCAATTACTACGAACTGTGACCTCTCTGACAGAAAATCACAAATCCAGTCACATAACTGAGGCGATATTCCATAAGCACGCAATTTCACTACGAGCCGCTTGTTTGGTGGAGTGTCAAAAGCCTTCCGGAAATCCAGAAATACGGAATCGATATGAAATCTCTTGTCAATAGCACTCAACACTTCGTGTGAATAAAGAGCTATTTGTGTTTCACAGGAACGATGTGACAATTATCCTGTAGGAGCCCCCCACCCTGGGATGCCATTCATAAATGGCAGCACAACAGGTCGAATTACGGCGTACAATTTTGCAGTCAGGGTGCTTAGGACAGCCACTAGAGTGCTCCGGCTGTCATACGAAATCGCAGCCCAGACCCAGACTCCAGGTTTAGGTCCAGTGTGTCCAGCACGCAGACAGGTTGGCTGCAGGCCCCCAACTGGCACTCTTTTAACCAGCACACGGCCACCACTGACAACGAGGCAGAACCAGCTTTCATCAGAAAACAGACCTGCAGTCTGCCCTCCAATGAGCTCTCGCTTGACGTCGCTAAAGTCGCAAATGGCGGTGGTTTTGGGGTCAGTGGAATGCACGATACGTAACGTCTGCCTCGGAGCTTTCCTTGAAGTAACCGATTTGTAACAGTCCGTTGCGTTACTGTGGTACGAAATGCTGCTAAAATTGCTGCTACAGATGCAGTACGGTGCGCCAGAGCCATACGCCGAACACTATGGTCTTCCCTTTCGGTAGTGCCACGTGGCCGTTCGGAGCCCGGCCTCCTTATATCAGTCATGTACTGTGGCCACGTTCCTATCAAGTGTTTCTGCAGTATCGCAGAAGAAACATCCAGCTTGTCGTAGCCCTATAACGCGACCTCGATCAAGCCAGTGAGGTGTTGATAATGGCGTCTTTGTCAGCATAAAGGCGTTCTTGACTAGCATCAACCCAACACGTCGAACCTCAAAGGTAATTAACGGCCACGACCGTTAGAGCGTGTATTTAAAGTAAACCTGATCTGCATCCTAATAGTGGCGCTACTATTGCCACTATTGTGTGACTGGCTAGAAATTTAAACACGTATCATCTATTACATGTAGAAACATGCCTACCAATTTTCATTTATGTCGCGCAACTCTTTCTTCGTGTTGCGATTTTTTCCCGCCATAATGAAAAACGGGGTGAGGTTCTTAACTATCGGGTATGATACAGAAATTAATTGATAGGATCGCCTCCTGACTTTCTTTATAAATGCGTTAGTGAGGAACGCCGCATTAAAATACAAGGTGAAACAGTTGTGAGGTGTGTTAACTCGCGGGTAATGTAGCGGTATGAGTGATGTTCAATAAGAGTCCTGCTTCTAGTGCAGGGATAATCCTTGCGACAGTATCGATCGCAATAGGCCTCAGGCGAGACCCTAAACATCAGCATCAAACATTGCGGACCTCGAAACTTTCTGTCAGATTCGGGATTCTAACTCAGAACTTTGCCTTTCGAGGACAATGCTCTCACTGAGTGAGCTATCCCGGCACGATGCTCGACCCACCCTCAAGGCTTTACTTCCACCGGTACCCCCTGATAACCCTGTAATATATGGGAAAGTGTCGACATTATGTGAGTGTAGGAGAATACAGGATGACCAAGACAGTATTTCTGTATTGTGTGACGAACGACAGTTTGTTCTGAATGTATAAAAATGTAAGGTAATTCAGTTGGAAAAACAATGCTGTAATGTTCGAATACAGTTTTAGTGGTGTACCGCTTGACACAGTCACATCAATTAAATACCTAGGTCCGACGTTGCAACGTCAGGTGAAATGGAACGAGCACGTAAGGTCGGTTGTAGAAATAGTCGACTTCAGTATGTTTGGAGAGTTCAATGAATGTGCAGCTCATCTGTGAAGGAAAAAGCGTACAAAAAACATGTGCGAACCATTCTTGAACACAGCTAGCGTCTCTGGGGTCCCTACTGAATCAGAGCAAAGGAAGATATCGAAGCAGTTCAGAGGCGTGTTGCTAGAATTGGTACCGATAGACTCGATCATCACGCAAGTGTCACAGAGGTGGTTGGTGAACCCAAATGGTAATCGCTGGAAGGAATGAGACGTTCTTTTCGCGAAACATTATTGAGAAAGTTGAGAGAACAGATATTTGCGACTGACTGCAGAAAAGCTTTTACTGCAACAATTGTGCACCTTGCTTATGGACCGCGAATAAAAGATAAGCGAAACCAAGGCTCATACAGAAGCATAGAACAGCTGTCTCCCTCAGTCAGTTTGCGAGTGGGACAGGATAACGAATGGCCACTGTTTCAGAGATCTGATGTTTTACCGGATTCCTGATATTCACTGTGCACTCCTACGGGAAAATCCCCACTTCACCAATACATCGGAGATGCTGTGTTCCATCTCTCGTGCGCCGACTATAACACGACGGACAAACTCACTTAAATCTTGATAACCTGCCATTGTAGCAGCAGTAAACGATCTAACAACTTCGCCAGACACTTGTTGTCTTATATAGGCGTTGCGGACCGCAGCGCCGTATTCTGCCTGTTTTCATATCTCTGTATTTGAGTACGTATCCCTGTACCACTTCCTTTGGCGCTTCAGTGTATATCCATGGTGTGGTACCCAAATTTTCATGCTTGGTTGCACTACCCCTACTAATTATCATTGCAGTAAGACGTTTCCATTTGCACGTCACTTCCTTTCAGTTAACTTGCATGATTGTATGGTGTGCTTCCCTTGTCTGAAAATCACCAGAGACAGTACAATAGGATCATACGGGTATGAAAAACGGCACAACCACCATCCCACATTGGAAGCTGTTAAAATCAGAAAAAATAAACGTCAGCCACCTGGTCACATTCATTCAGGCTGAACAGCCATACTAGGGAAACCAAACTCACTGCAAAGAGGGTGCGTTAATTGGACGAACAACTGATACACACCTAACGTCGATCAGTTGTAGAATTTTGGAACACGTATTATGTTCGAGTATAATGACTTTTCTGGAGACTAGATATCCACTCTGTAGGAATCAGCATGGGTTTCGAAAAAGACGATCGTGTGAAACCCAGCTCGCTCTATTCGTCCACAAGACTCAAAGGGCCATAGACACGGGTTCCCAGGTAGATGCTGTGTTTCTTGACTTCCGCAACGCGTTTGACACAGTTCCCCACAGCTGTTTAATAAGCAAAGTAAGAGCATATGGACTATCAGACCAATTGTGTGATTGGATTGAAGAGTTCCTAGATAACAGAACGCAGCATGTAATTCTCAATGGAGAGAAGTCTTCCGAAGTAAGAGTGATTTCAGGTGTGCTGCAGGGGAGTGTCGTAGAAACGTTGCTATTCACAATATACATAAATGACCTTGAGGATAACATCGGAAGTTCACGTAGACTTTTTGCGGATGATGCTGTAGTACATCGAGAGGTTGGAACAACGGAAAATTGTACTGAAATGATGGAGGATCTACAACAAATTGACGCATGGTGCAGGGAATGGCAATTGAATCGCAATGTAGACAAGTGTAATCTGCTGCGAGTACACAGAAAGAAAGATCCTTTATCATCTAGCTAAAATATAGCAGGTCAGGAACGGAAGCAGTTAATTCCATAAATTATCTGGGAGTAGGCATTAGGAGTGATCTGAAATGGAATGATCATATAAAATTAATCGTCGGTAAAGCAGATCCCAGACTGAGATTCATTGGAAGAATCGCAAGGAAATGCAATCCGAAAACAAAGGAAGTAGGTTACAGCACACTTGCTCGCCCACTGCTTGAATACTGCTCACCGGTGTGGGATTCGTACCAGATGGGGTTAATAGAAGAGATAAAGAAGATCCAACGGAGGGCAGCGCGCTTCGTTACAGGATCATTTAGTAATCGCGAAAGCGTTACGGAGATGATAGATAAACTTCAGTGGAAGACTATGCAAGAGAGGCGCTCAGTAGCTCGGTACGGGCTTTTGTTGAAGTTTCGAGAACATACCTTCACCGAGGAGTCAAACAGTATATTCCTCCCTCCCACATATATCGCGCGAAGAGACCATGAGGATAAAATCAGGGAGATTAGAGCCCACACAGAGACATACCGACAATCTTTCTTCCCACGAACAATACGAGACTGGAATAGAACGAAGAACCGATAAGGGTACTCAAAGTACCCTCCGCCACACACCGTCAGGTGGCTTACGGAGTATGGATGTAGATGTAGATACACGTATGCGTTAGTCAGTAGCTCTGAAGATAGAGCCATTTACAGATTTATAATGCTCAACTAGAATCCTGATAAATAGGATTCCTATTTCCCTGTGCCAGTTCAAGCAGACCGCAACAGGTTTTCTTCAGGAAAGTCTCGAGCAAGTGTGTACTCTATGCTTGTCCTAATTTCTAGTTTTTCTGAAGCTGTTGCGCTTCCAGTTCTTACTTTTCACGTTTGTTGTCTTATTTTTGTGTATTTGTATGTCCAAATCATCAATTGTTTTGGCTGTGTAGCCATTGCTTATGACAATACTTTTTGTTGTGCCCGATTTTGCTGTCGTGTAGTAAACGATTTGCACCTGAAGATAGAGCCGTAGGGTCCTAACTGCATCGTGTGATTTAATAAAACACGAAAAAAAGTTGTGACTGCAGGCGTTTTTATTCGAACTTCCTGCGTATTGAATACTGTCATGTTCACAGTTCCTAAATAAGGACAACAATATAAACAAACAGGCTTTCGTTTGCAGCATAGACCGACCACATCTACAAGAACCTGTAGTCACTTTTACAGCTGGTGTGCTATAGCTAGTTATGCACTGTTGAGAAAATAAAGGAGGATAGCGAAGAGATGAATGACGAAATAATTATCTAACTGACGAAACATTTTAGAATTATCAAGTATTAAGTAGACACTGACTTAGAATTGTAGGGTTTGCTGGAACGTCTGCCATGCAATCGCTTCGATTTATCGAACATGCCAAACACCGAATATTTTTTTCGATTTATCGATGTGCTGTTGTACTGCTCGAGCGTTTGGGATCCCTATGAGGTCGGATTAAGGGAGGACATAGAAGCAATTCAGATGCGAGCTACTAGATTTGTTACTGGTAGGTTTGATCATCACGTGAGTGTTACGGGAATGCTTCAGGAGCTCAGGTGAGAGTCTCTAGAGGAAAGGAGGCGTTCTTTTCGTGAATCACTACTGAGGAAATTTAGAGAACCAGCATTTGAGACTGACTGCGGTACAATTTTACTGCCGCCAATTTACATTTCGCGGAAAGACCACAAAGATAAGATGAGAGGGATTAGGGCTCGTACAGAGGCATATAGGCAGTAATTTTTCTCTCGTTTTGCTTGGGAGTGGAAGGGAGAGAAGATGCTAGTTGTGGTACGAGGTACCCTCCGCCACGCACCGTATGGTGGATTGCGGAGTATGTATGTAGATGCTCCAAGGGACTTGACGATAAGTTCGATTTATTGAAAAATTAGATATATCAAGTTTCAAATCAGCGATAGTAGATCGTAGTGATACAGAGTAGCGAGCGTGTACTGTCGTGCGCTGTCCACTATTCCTGGAGCGCACAGGGCACCGATGGGGGGGGGGGGGGGGGAGGCGAGGACGGTAGACGCAGACAGACACTGGCGCCAGCAATCCGTCTGCTGCTGCTGGCGGCTCAATCAATATCAATCCATCACGGGCCGGGCCGTACAATGAGCGCGTCCTGGGCCCCCCGCCCGTCGCGCTAACAACACCCTCCGCTAAGGTCCCATTGTGTGCTGTCAGAACCACTCCCTCCCCTGCGGCACACGCTTCGGCTGTGTTTGATCTAGGGCCGCCTTAGGTTCGCTTTCCTTGTATTACTAGCAATTAACCTTGAAATATTCATTTCTTCCGCGTCACCTAATAGTTTCCCGTTGTCGTTGTCTTGCGTCCAATCTAGCTAATGCGCGTGATGCGGGAGAAACGACACCCCGTTCTGAACGGTAACATTCAGCGGAATTTAACTGACTGAAATTGAAGGAGTGGAGTTTGTAACCTAAGCGAAAGCTCTGGCAGGCTGTGAGAGTCCGGAGGAGTGACACTTCCGCACTGATGGAATGTGTTGGCGAAGGGCCGCGCGGATTAGCCGCACGTTCTTAGGCGGCTTGCTACGGTTCACGCGGCTGCCCCCGTCGGAGTCCTCCCTCGGGCATGGGTGAGTGTGTTGTCCTTAACGTAAGTAAGTTTAAGCTAGATCAATTAGTGTGTAAGCCTAGGGACCAATGACATCAGCAGTTTGATTCCATAGGAACTTACCACAAAATGGTCCAGAATGAGATTTTTACTCTGCAGCGGAGTGTGCGCTGATATGAAGCTTCCTGGCACATTGAAACTGTGTGCCGGATCGAGACTCGAACTCGGGATCTTTGCCTTTCGCGGGCAAGAGCTCTACCAGCTGAGCTACCCAAGCACTACTCAAGCCCCGTTCTCACAACTTCGTCTCCTACTTTCCAAACTTCGCAGAAGCTCTCCTGTGATCCTTGCAGAACTAGCACTCCTGGAAGAAGGGATATTGCGGAGACATGGCTTAGCCACAGCCTGGGGGATGTTTCCAGAATGAGATTTTCACTCAGCAGCGGAATGTGCGCCTGTATGAAACTTCCTGGCAAGTTGAAACTGTGTGCCGGAGCCTGGACTTTTGCCTTTGAGCGGGCAAGTGCTCTACCAACTTTCTTTTCTTTTTCTTATTTTGTTCGGTATTGTTCGTTGCATTTGCTCAGGGCGAACGCCACAAGACATCCGTTGAAGTTGATCGTTGATTCCTTTACTCAGTTTTTTTATTGCAGAGGGCGAGCAGCCCCCTGACCGAACACCCTGAGCTACGGTGCCGGCCCCGACTTAGCTACGCAAGCACGACTCACGCCCCGTCTTCACAGCTTTACTTCCGCCAGTAACTTGTCTCCTACTTTGCAAACTTAATGGGGCGTGAGTCGTGCTTGGGTAGCTCACTTGGTAGAGCACTTGCCCGTGAAAGGCAAAGGTCCCGAGTTCGAGTCTCGGTCCGGTACACAGTTTTAATGTGCGAGGAAGTTTCACAAAATGGTTGTCGAAGGAGGTAATTTACAAAATCTTCGTTCCACCAATACCTGAATATTGCTCGTCACTCTGTGATCTGTTCCAGGTGCGATTGAAAGGGAACTAAAAGTGATCCAAATAAGAGCGCTGTCTTTCGCCAAAGGTTCAAAAGTGTCACGGAGATGCCGATCCATCTGCTGTGGCAGGCGCTGCAAGAGAGGGATTGGCCATCACGGTGAGGTTTATTGTTAAAATCCTGAAATTGTATATTCTCAGAAGCGTCAACAATTATATTGCTTTCAGAAGTTTTATATTACTTTCTCCTCCAAATATCTCACGAAAAGACAACGATGGTAAACTCAGAGGAAATCAAACCACACGGATTCTACTAATTAATTAATAATTTTAAGAATAATACGAGCAATGACCATGGGAATATGCTGGCGCTGCACGAGAGGGCAACAATATTGAGTTCGATCAAGAACGCACGTCTCAGCTAGTTTATGCACAGCGACGCACACAGCAAACGGTAAGGCTTACGATTATTCGTATTCACGAAAAAAACTGTAACGTATAATATTGTAGTATTAGTTGATAGTTGTTCAAGCCTTGAAGATATTTACCTCCTCTTCTTCTTTGAAGACAATGTTACGGCGTCCATCTTACTCTGCTTAAATTTCTTGCATCTCCGAAGTATTACAGATACCGGTAATGCAAACAGATCAGTTAAAATAAGGAGCTAATAAGTGACATTGACTTTGTACCATAAGAATTAATGTATTTCACATTATTAGTAAAAACAGAAATCCACGTCTTTTCTCTATCATGGACGGGAAAAGACAGACAATACAAGATCAATGAAACATCCGATAGCAGTTTTTACAAACGTAAGAAAATTAATGTTCATCTTTTCTCACTACCTTCACAGGTTTGGTTGCTATGGGCATACCACATTTTAATGTTTGTCGTGAACTACTTAGGTGAATGAATCGATAAAAATAGACAGAAAAAAATAAAACATATATCCATATAGGTAAACCAGCATAAGTCCCAACACAGAAAGCTACCAACAATCGTTCTTCCCACAGACCATTCGTGACTGGAAGAGAAAAGGGGGAAAGTGCAGTGGTATACAAATTACCCTCTGCCAGACACCTTTTTCTGGTGGCTTGTGGAGTATAGATATTGATATAGATGTGGAAGATGACGCTTGAATCGTCTTATTGTGCGATACATACCAACACAACACACGAAAATGTTATTGGTATCACATCGTGTCAGAAAGAGAAATATTTTGGTTCAAATGGCTCTGAGCACTATGAGATTTAACTTCTGAGGTCATCAGTCCCCTAGAACTTAGAACTACTTAAACGTAACTAACCTAAGGACATCACACACATCCATGCCCGAGGCAGGATTCGAGCCTGCGCCCATAGCGGTCGCGAGGTTCCAGACTGTAGCGCCTAGAATCGCTCGGCCATCCCGGCCGGCAGAAATACAGGGTGATTCAAAAAGAATACCACAACTTTAGAAATTTAAAACTCTGCAACGACAAAAGGCAGAGCTAAGCACTATCTGTCGGCGAATTAAGGGAGCTATAAAGTTTCATTTAGTTGTACATTTGTTCGCCATTTCAGCCAATAAAGTTTTTGGTCCCTTTTTCTTCGAAGGTGCTACTGTAACTGGACTACAGTATCTGGAGATGTTAGAGAATTGGCTGTTCCCTCAGCTCGAACAAGAAGCACAACAATTCATATTTCAGCAGGATGGAGCGCCACTACATTGGCACTTATCTGTCCGTAACTACCTGAACGTCAACTACCCGAGGCGATGGATCGGCCGCCAGGCAGCCCGTGACAGAGCACTTCATCACTGGCCTCCAAGAAGCCCTGATTTTGCCCCCTGCGATTTTTTCTTATGGGGGTATGTTAAGGATATGGTGTTTCGGCCACCTCTCCCAGCCACCATTGATGATTTGAAACGAGAAATAACAGCAGCTATCCAAACTGTTACGCCTGATATGCTACAGAGAGTGTGGAACGAGTTGGAGTATCGGGTTGATATTGCTCGTGTGTCTGGAGGGGGCCATATTGAACATCTCTGAACTCGTTTTTGAGTGAAAAACAACCTTTTTAAATACTCTTTGTAATGATGTATAACAGAAGGTTATATTATGTTTCTTTCATTAAATACACATTTTTAAAGTTGTGGTATTCTTTTTGAATCACCCTGTATTTTCCTTGCCGTAGTGTAGACCCTTATTTTCACATCTTCGATGCCACCTATTAGTGCTATCTTATACGAATCGCACAGGCTTAACCAACATATCAGAATAGGTTACAGGAGACGATCCGTTTGGGCTATATTCTGTGAACGTTGGCTCAAATTCTTCGTAACACAACGGTCCGGCTCTCTCTGAGGGGTGGTCGTCTTTTCCTGCAGAGAATGTCAGGGGCCAGTTTCTGGAATCTGGTGGAAGGGGGCTTTGTCCTGCGTAGTGATGATGGGTTGGACTTTCTGTAATCCGTCCAAGTGGTAGTCGGAGCTTACGAGGGTGGTCTTTCCCATGAACTCAGGCGTTTACCAGTACATATCAGAAGTAAGCTTATGGTAGGTCCAGGCGTGTAGCAGCATTTTGCAGAGGAGTGCTGTGGTGAGAGTAGACGATGACCCACCGAAAATCTTGCATTCTCCTCCAAAGGCTGATTGTCTAAGAGGTCTGAAAGTTAAATCTGTTTTGTGACGGTGTGCTGAGCCCTTAAACTCGAGGAAACAGCTGCCAGCTGCCAACTGTTTTATTGGCAGGGAAAATAGATATTTCAGGCATTCGGTAGACGAAATGCAGTTGTTTACT
This sequence comes from Schistocerca serialis cubense, assembly GCF_023864345.2. NCBI lineage: Eukaryota > Metazoa > Arthropoda > Insecta > Orthoptera > Acrididae > Schistocerca > Schistocerca serialis. Next base: position 101,656,721 of record NC_064639.1, on the reverse strand, counting down.
AAAAGAAGCCTTCATCGCACGGGAGTAACGTTTTGCAAAAAGTAATCTTGACAGTTCGAAAATATTACCATAACGGTACTCTAGATAGGATCTTCGTACTGGGAAAGACCTTCATGACTATTATTTCTTCATCGTTCACAGGGTTTCGCTGTGAAGTTAGACTTGACAAGAGAAAAGAGACAAGAAACAAAGGCAGAGTTTACAGGCCATGCATAGTGCGCGGGCCACATCTGAATTGTCCCAACAACAAAAAACTGCAATTGGAATATCTACTATAAGTGGAACGTTCTATAATCTGTATTTCATTCATTGATAAACAATATCCTTTTCCCGCCACAAAAGACACGTTTCTGCTTGTCTTGATCATTCGTATAAACATTTCCCTCTCTTCGTACTGCAACATCACTTTCATCTCTCGGCGATAAATTTAAGTGGATAATAAGTCTGCTTTTCTGTGGCATTGCGTCGCATGAGTTTCTAGTTTGAAATTTTGATTGCAACCCACATAAACTTTACGTTCAGTTAAATTTTTCCTGCCGTAGCAATAGATCATTGCGTAAAGAGCACGCAGATGAAAGTTATTGGCAGTATAATTAACAGCCAATATTACGACGCTAGACACGACAGCCATTCTCAGAGACACATAATGGATTTCACTTCCCGGGGCAAAAAGAAACGACCGCAACTCCGCCTACCTCACGGTAGTTGGCACGTGATTGTTCTGAACACCAGACTCTAGTAGCCACTAATCGACCACGCCTTGTTATTAACTTCATATTTTGTTGCAAACATACTTGTATATTTCACGGCAATAATGCAATGTTAACTGCTATTTAGTAAGTGTCTCAAACACTGTTCATTTTTCCTTCATCTGTAAAAACAGCAGCAGGTCGGTGCCTGGAACCGTTACTAAAGCTTTCGTTTCACGAGAGAACAAAAAGTACTTTGCAGTAAAAGAGCCATTTTTTAGGAATCTTGTGAAAAACTAGAGCGATAGAGAGGAACTTCAAACTCCTGTGCATAACATTATATAGTTAGAAACTGATATTTTTTAAATCCGTGCCTGAATGTTAAAATACAGGAGATAAAGCAAAAGCAGCTACCGCAAAATACGCTGACCAACCATAACACTGCCACCACCTGCTTGACAGCGTATTGTTCCACCTTAGGAACACAATACAGGAACCATTCTCTGTGGCGTGGATACGACAAGTCCTTCCTAGTTTTCCGGAAGAGTGTAGTACTAGATGTCTACGTACAGGCCAGGCAAATCCAGTTAATTAAGATTCGGTGGCTTCTGGGAGCGGAGCGGGGTCCCGTTACCGTCACAGATGCGTTCTGACGCATTCGGATCAGGCGAATGTTTTAGCCAAAACATAAATTTGTGCTCCCTAACATGCTCCTCAGACTACTGGAGCACAATGCTGGTCTTTGACATAGACAGTGATGCTACTGGAAGATGCCATCCACTGAGGGGAAGATATCAATCATGGAATTATGCAGCTGGCACTACACAAAATTGGCGCAAAAAGCATAGGCACATAGGGAACACACACGACACAGATGTGTAAGTCCACAGTATTGGTGATAAGTTGAGAAAACCGTCACGAAACTCATGTGCTACAAAACGCCACTGTTTCCTGCGCTTGTAACCCGACATCAGTGTGGGATGTGATCACCATGCACACGTACACAGGCCACACAACGGGTTGGCATACTCTGGATCAGGTGGTCGTGCGGCTGCTGGGGTATAGCCTCCCATTCTTGCACCAGTGCCTGTCGGAGCTCCTGAAGTGTCGTAGGGGTTTGAATATGTGCAGCGATGCGTCGACCGAGAGCATCCCAGACGTGCTCGGTGTTGTTTCGGTCTGGAGAACAGGCAGGCCACTCCATTCGCCTAATATCTTCTGTTTCAAGGTACTCCTCCAAGTTGTCTCCTCGGTGGGTTCGTGCGTTATCATGCATCAGGAGGAAGGTGGGACCCACTGCACCCCTGAAAAGGCAGACATACTGATGCAAAATGACGTCTCGGTACACCTGACCTGTTACAGTTCCTCTGTCAAAGACATGCAGGGGCGTACGTGCACGAACCATAATCCCACCCCACACCATCAAACCACGACCTCTATCCAGGACATTAAGGGGTTGGTATCTGGTTCCTGGTTCACGCCAGATGAAAACCCGGCGAGAATCACCGTTCAGACTATACCTGGACTCGTCCGTGAACATAATCTGGGACCACTGTTCCAATGATCATGTTCAGTGTTCTGCACACCGGGTTTTACAGGCTCTCCTGTGACCTGGGGTCAGTGGAATGCACCTTGCAGGTCTCTGAGCGAATAACCATGTCTGTTCAGTCGTCTGTAGACTGTCTGCAGACATCTGTTCCAGTGGCTGCGGTAAGGTCCCGAGCAGGGCTACCTGCAGTACTCTGTGGCCGTCTGCGGGCACTGATGGTGAGATACAGGTCCTCTTGTGGTATTGTACACTGTGGACGTCCCGTACTTTAGCGCCTGGACACGTTTCCTGTCTGCTGGAATCTTTGCCATAATCTTGAGATCACAAATTTGTGGCACACGGAGGGCCCGTGCTACGACCTGCTGTGTTTGACCAACCTCCAGTCGCCCTAGTATTCTACCACTCATAACGTCATCAATATGTGTTCTTGAGCCATTTTCAACACTATTAGCACGTCTGAAAACGTCTGCACACATGCTCGCTCCACTGTACTCTGACATGCACTAACACACCTCTGCGTATGTGGACTACTGCCAGCGCCACAGCGCGACGACCGCAGGTCAAATGCACCGCATCGTCATACCTCGAGGTGATTTAAACTCGCAAACCGCCCACCAGAGCGTTGTTTCACCGTGTATCAGCTTTATCCTTAATTTATGAGCATGAGTGTAGTACGCATCTACCACGGTGTCTTTGATTTTTGCTACGGGTCCCTTCGAGTACCATGCTTATGTCCACCATAGCATAATGCTCTGATGACCCAAGACGTTATGACCATCTGCTTAACAGCTTGAATGTGCGGCAAAATGGCGCTGTCCGCAATCGGAGCTGCAACTGTGGTGTATAACAAGCCGTAGGTGACAGCGGTAAAAGACGGCTGCGGTGATGTGTATCGCCCAGATGAACCAAGGAGCTACCAACAGTGTCTCCTCAATGCCAGTTCAGGGAACGTTGCTGCTTACGGGCCTACGCAGCAGCGCATAGTTCAAGCGCTCATGCTGACCGCTATTCATCAGCGTCGAAGGCCGGACTTTGCAGGCCAATACCTCAACCGGATGTCCAGTGAGTGGGCGTAACTAGCAGTGTACGTGCGTGCTTCAAGCAGCACCAAGATTATCGTATACCCCTGGTTTCGAAACACATCGATTACAACCGAGTCGAGAATCTGCGGGACCAGCTCGATATTCCCCATGGATCCATGGATCCTCGGCCAAGAAACCAAGCGCAGCTGGCTACAGCACAAGAGTTGTCATGGCTCCACATCCCTGTCAGTACCTCACTGACACTCTCCCTGCACGTCTCGCAGCGATCTTCGCTGTGAAAGGTGAACGTTCAGGATTTGGACAGGTGGTCACATTAATGTATCTGGATTACAATACTGAATTGTGCAAAGAAATAGTGTCTCTCCATCTCTATAATGAGTTACCCTATATTCTAGGTACACTTTATTATCCTATAGCATTTTCGAAATAGTGAACCACTTCGTTTTGTCATATCCATAGATTTTACTTCAGAAATATGTGTCCATTTCTCTCTGTCAAACAGTGTAGCAAACTGCACCTCCCCTCCAAGTTTTACAGACACAACTCTTTCTCTTTATTTAAATGTTCTCCTCTCTTCATTTCTTGCCCTGTTCCTCTCTCACCTCAACTTGTCTCATTCTGTTGTCTTTATTACTCTGCTCTTTACAGACAAATATAATTGTGGTTTCCTTTTCTGCTATCATCACTACTATTTTTACTATTTCTGCCATAACTTTTTATAACAGAGTCCATATTCAATTTAAGACCTCTCATAACAGGGTGCATAACAGATGTACTGTAAATGTCAAGAATGCCTGGACAGTGTAATTGAGACCAGCACGACTGTAATACTGATGCTATAAATAAAAACGTTTGACCTGATGGCGCCACGCTATCGCTGCAGTATGCGAGACAGTTGTTGCCACGATCTTAGTTAGATCTTCGGTTTATCACAAGCGGGTGCATTAATCCTGATTCAGTGAGGCTGGCGGTAACCAACGAATGACCACTTTAGTCTCGTTTATTGCGTCATAAACGTACTCTGGCTGCGAGTGAACTTTAGTGCCCCCTTTTACGTTCCAAAGAAAAGTCCAAAAGCGATGTGGCTCTAGGTGCTTGGTCAGCTCATAATGGATTAATTTCAACGCAACGTAACGCTTTTCAATTGCATTTGTGTCATCCACATAAGTCAGAAAGGATGGAAAAATTTCTAAGAAAAAGAGAGATGTTATTATTTATCAGTGAATATCTTTTCTATAGGTTCCTAGCGATTATCTTTCTCATCTACTGCATACATGGGACAGGCAGTAAAAAATTCTTCAGGCTGAGTTTCTCTCATTGGGGTTTTTCGAGAGCACTTGTGGAATATTTTTGGCCTTATTGTTAACTACATGCGTTAATTCCTATCCTCTCCCCCACACACTACAGGAAAACTTTAGTTCCACTAACTTATTGTTTATCCACTGTTGTTCGAAGCAAACTGCGGTGCGCAATTAATCTTCAAATATTTTGTTCCAATTAATGATGACCGAAAGAGAGGTTGCTGTCGTTACAGATTTGGATTTACATTCGGAAGAGCGTGCTTCAACTCCCCATCCGACCAACCACTATCATATTTTCCGAGGTTTTCCTCAGTCAAATGGCTCAAATGGCTCTGAGCACTATGGGACTTAGCTTCGGAGGTCATCAGTCCCTTATAACTTAGAACTACTTAAACCTAACTAACCTAAAGACATCACACACATCCATGCCCGAGACAGAATTCAACCTGCGACCGTAGCGGGCGCGCGGATCCAGACTGTAGCGCCTAGAACCGCTCGGCCGCCCCGGCCGGCTTCCTAAATCAATTGAGTTAAATTTCTGGCTGGTCCATTTTCAAAGAATGTGGCCGATTTACGTAAAAGCTGTTGTTCTATCCTAGCTTGTACTCCGATTCCAATAAGGTCACTGTCTACGGGACGTATAGCCCCAGTCTGATTCATTTATGTAACGGATTAGAAGGAGGAGGACCTCGGAGGAGGTTTAGAGCAAAAATAGAACCCAATGAAGGCGTATAGACAGAATGGTTCACTGCAGATGCAAAACTCAGGTGAGTGAGTGAGGCCAGAAAGACTGACAGGAGAGAAGTGGGTGTTCACAGGCTACATGGTCCGACATCGTCGTCATCCACGACACTAATTAAATTAATCTTCCTTCCATTTCTGAATGTTAACACGTTAGAGAAAATAAACTTAATGAAGAGTCAGTATTTGGGAGGCTTGTTGGTCTAGCACCTTGGAGAGCACATGCATCTGAAATATCACCGATGGTAGTCGTGACGACCCTGCAGAGGACAGCTAGAAGACAGGTCTCATCATAGTAATGAGCAGGAACCTCTCTCCAACGACGCCGTTGTAGACGGAGTCATAGGGGAGACCTATAGTGCAAAGTGTATGCCTAATCAAGTTGTAATTTGAGATTTTTTCCACGCACAAATCACTGCCAAAGATCAAAGTAGAAGCAAGCGGGAGAAAAAAAAATTAGGAATGAGTAAGGATTGAAAGACAAACCTTCGTATCGCTGTCATACATTGGGATAGGGAAGTAGCAGGAAATCGGCTACGTCGATTTCGTTAGTAACATTATGAAAGCCTGAATCTTCATGACTAGATCTCGATATGACTTCTGTTCATCCATAATGCACACGCAGTGCTAATGTTTGTAAATTTGTGTTAAGATCTTACGGTACCTAACTGCTTAGGTCATCGGTCCCTAAGCTTACACACTACTTTATCTAACTTAAACTAACTTAAGCTATGGACAACACACTCACCCATGCCCGAGGGAGGACTCGAACCTCCGAAGGGCGGAGCCGCGCGGACCGTGACAAGGCGCCTGAGACCGCTCGGCCACCCCACGCGGCCCACACCCGGTGCCTTAAGAGCCTTGCTTCATATTACATTCACAGATGGGACGATAAAATATAGATTGTCGTTACGACTATGTATGGGCGCAAAGTTTCATCCCCCCTTCGGTATAGGTTTTTTAGCAACTCTTACTGAAATCTCCTTCACGAGTTCTAATGCAAGTTTTGGATCGAATGATGGCAGTAGCCAATGCATGTCGTAATATACTGCCTGACAAAAAAAGTGAAGCATATAGACGATATGGTCGGATATCAATGTAGCTTCGTACACCTGCGAGGACAAATCAGAAAGTCTTTGACCCTATTTTTTATTAGCCATACTAAGGTACATACAGGTAATGACAAAATACATCCTATTCTACGTACCTTACACTATTTTTCACATAGTCTCCCCACCAGTTCACATATTTTTCCTATCGTAGCACTAAATTTGAAATGCCCCTGCGGTAGAGTCCGTCTGGCTGACTATGGAACCACCGTCCAACTGCTGTCTCGGCTTCATCATTACTTGTGAATTACTATCCAGCCAGGAAATTCTTCAGCGATACGAAAACGCGGAAATCACTGGGAGCGAGGTGTGGACTGTGTGCTGTGTGGTCCAGAATCTCCCAGTGAAATGCTCGGAGCTTTTCAGCAGTTGTGATTTCCACATGTGGTCACGCATTGTCCTGGAGCAGAATCACATTTTCAACACGAAGAATCCCTCGATTCCTTAGCCTGATGGCACCTCAGACTTGACAGTATGGAACAATAACTGTTGGCATTCATGGCTGCACCTTGTAGCATCAAATCCAGGAGAAGCGGCTACTACTATCCCAGATGGCCGTTAACATCATTTTCCCAACAGACGGTGCTGAGCGGAATGTTTTTGTCGAAGGCGAGCCTCTATGTTTCGACACCATGCTCTGCTGCTTGGATTCTGGCGTGAAATACGGTATTCACGTTTCATAGCCAGTAACAATGCGGTCTAGGAAACCTTCACTCTCTTTGGAGTACCGTTCCAGATGATTCAGTGAAAAACATCATTCGTTTGCCTTCCATCACGTCATCCAACTGCTTAGGCACGCACCAACATGAAACCTTCCTTTACGCTAAGGACCTGTGAACGATGTGGTAAGCACTCCCATACTATACGCCAAGCTTCCGGGAAACGGCCGTCATGTGCACACGACGATATGCTTTTACCACTGCATCCACGCGGGAAATGTCAGTCAGCGACGAATGTGGTCTCCTCGAAAGCTCATTGCTTTGCAAGACTTCACGGCCTTTGTCGAACTCACAACACCACCCTCTCAAAGTTCTCAAAGCGAGACAGTATTCCCCATATGTGGGATGCATTTTCCTGTAGATCTAGATGGGGCTTCGTTCCTTGCTCATAGAAAACGAATCACACTTTGCTGTTCTAACACCACGCACGACCGCCATATTTAACAACTTACAGCAGCGCCGTGCGACGGAGCTACAGGTTGATAAAGCCGGCACAAAGCAAGAAAAATCCAGCTCTGGCGCTGGGAATGGATATGTTCACTTCTCATTTATAGCCGTAACTAGGCTAAAAAATAGGGGCAAAGACTTTCTGATGTACCAGCCATTGCTAGTCTGCTTTTGATGTCCTCTTTGCTCCGTCCGTCATTGGTTATTTTACTGCCTAGGTAGCTGAATTCCTTAACTTCATCTACTTTGTGGCCATCGGTCCTGACGTTAAGTTTCTCGCTGTTCTCATTTCTGCTACTTCTCGTTACTTTCGTCTTCCTTCGATTTACTCTCAGTCCATATTCTGTACTCATTAGATTGTTCATTCCGTTCAGCAGGTCATGTAATTCTTCTTCACTTTCACTCAGGATAGCAATGTCATCAGCAAATCGTATCACTGATGTACTTTCACCTTGAATTTTAATTCCACTCCTGAACCTTTCTTTTATTTCCATCATTGCTTCTTCGATGTACAGACTGAATAGTAGGGGACAAAGGCTACATCCTTGTCTTACACACTTTGTAATCCGAGCACTTAGTTCTTGGTCGTCTACTCTTATTATTCTCTCTTGACTCTTGTACATATTGTATATTACCCTGTTCTCGCTGTAGCTTGCACCTATTTTTCTCAGAATTTCGAACATCTTGTCGAAGGCTTTTTCCAGGTCGACTAATCCTATGAAAGTGTCTTGCTTCCATTATCAACCGCAACGTCAGAATTATCTCTCTAGTGCCTTTACCTTTTCTGATCGTTGCCTAGCACATCCTCAGTTTTCTTTTCCATTCTTCTGTATATTCTTCTTGTCAGCAACATGGATGCCTGAGCTGTTAAACTGGTTGTGCGATAGTTCTCGCACTTGTCAGCTCTTGCAGTCTTCGAAATAGTGTGGATGATATTTTTCCGAAAGTCAGATGGTATGTCGCCAGACCCATACATTCTACACACCAACGTGAATAGTCGTTTTTTTTTTTTTTTTTTTTTTTTGCCACTGCCCCTAATGATTTTAGAAATTCTGATGGAATGTTATCTATCCCTTCTGTCTTATTTGATCTTAAGTCCTCCAAAGCTCTTTTAAATTCGGATTCTAATACCGGATCCCCTACCTCTTCCCAATCGACTCCTGTTTCCTCTTCTATCACATCATACAAATCCTCCCCCTCATGGAGACTTTCAATGCATTCTTTCTACCTATCCGCTCTCTCCTCTGCATTTAGCAGTGGAATTCCCGTTGCACTATTAATGATACCACCCTTGCTTTTAATGCCACCGAAGGTTGTTTTGACTTTCCTGTGTGCTGAGTCTGACCTTCCGACAACCATTTCTTTTTCAATTTCTTCACATTTTTTCCTGCAGCCGTTTCGTCTTAGCTTCCCTGCACTTCCTATTTATTTCATTCCTCAGCGACTTGTATTTCTGTGTTCCTGAGTTTCGTGGAACATTTTTGTACATCCTCATTTCATCGATCAAATGAAGTTTATCTTCTGTTACCCATGGTTTCTTCGCAGTTACCTTCTTTGTACGTATGTTTTCCTTTTCAACATTTGTGCATCTGTGATGGCCCTTTTCAGAGATGTTCATACGTCTTCAACTGTACTGCCTACTGAGCTATTACTTATTGCTGTACCTATAGCCTTAGAGAACATCAAGCATATCTCGTCATTCTTTAGCACTTCTGAATCCCACTTCTTTGCGTATTCATTCTTCCTGACTAATGTCTTAAACTTCAGCCTACTCTTCAACACTACTATATTGTGATCTGAGTCTATATCTGCTCCTGGTATGCCCTACAATCCAGTATCTGATTTCGGAATCTCTGTTTGACCATGATGTAATGTAACTGAAATCTTCCCGTATCATTCGGCCTTTTCCAAGTATATCTCCTCCTCTTGTGATTATTGAACAGAGTATTCGCTACTGCCAGCTGAAACTTGATAGGGAACTGAATTAGTCTCTTTCCTCTCTCATTCCTTGGCCCAAGCCCATATTTTCCTGTGGCTTTTCTTCTACTCCTTCCCCTAAACCTGCATTCCAGTCTCCCATGACTATTACATTTTCGTCTCCCTTTACGTACTGTATTGCCCTCTCAATATCATCATATACTTTGTCTATCTCTTCATCTTCAGCTTGCGACGTTGGCATATATATACCTGAACTATCGTTGTCGGTGTTGGTTTGCTTTCGATTCTGATAAGAACAACCCGGTCACTGAATTGCTCACAATAACACACTCTCTGCCCAACCTTTCTATTCATAACGAATCCTACTCCCGTTATACCATTTTCTGCTGCTGCTGATATAGCCCTATACTCATCTGACCAGAAATCCTTGTGTTCTTTCCACTTCGCTTCACTGACCCCTATTATGTCTAGGTTGAGCCTAGGCATTTCCCTTTCCAGATTTCCTAGTTTCCCTACCACGTTCAAGCTTCTGACATTCCACACCGCGATTCGTAGAACGTTATCCTTTCGTTGATTATTCAATCTTTTTCTCATGGTCACCTCCCCCTTGGCAGTCCGCTCCGGGAGATACGAATGGGGGACTATTCCGGAATCTTTTGCCAATGGAGAGATCATTATGACACGTTTCAATTACAGGCCACATATCCTGTGGATACACGTTACGTGTCTTTAATGCAGTGGTTTCCATTGCCTTCTGCATCCTCATGCCGTTGATCACTACTGATTCTTCCGCCTTTAGGGGCAATTTCCCACCCCTAGGACAAGAGAGTGCCCAGAACCTTTGTTCGCTCCTCCGCCCTCTTTGACAAGGCCATTGGCAGAACGAGGGTGACTTCGTCTGCCGGAAATCTTTGGCCGCCAATGCTGATTGTTAATCAAATGTGCCCTTCTCTCCGCCCTCCCTACCTGTTGACCGAAATAGGTTCAGTGGGTTAGTCGTGATAACGTAGCGGATACATTTGCTTTTGGTTTTATAATACTGGTATTGGATAAAACTTACAATTACAATACTTTTTTGTGGTATTGCATGTCGATACTACCCCACGGGTATCATAGCAATGGAATTACAAGTTTCTGTGAGACGCCGATAGCGAACGTGCGAGAACCAGTGGAACCAATGAAGCACGCCCACAGAGCCACTCCTCCGGCAGCTCTGTACTTCGAGTGTCCTCTGCCCCCCCCCCCCCCTCCCCAATATGGAATGGTCGGCAGCGGCGGTCCAGCCATCTCGCGCTGGAGCCACTTAGCCACATGAAGCTGTGCAGACGTCATATAGTCGCGTTTCTGTGACCATCGTTGTTACTGTAGTAGCTGGACTCTATTTCTTGTTGCATGATTTGTATCGAATCTTCCTACATTTGGAGGAATATAAGTTAAGTAAATCTTCTGTTTGCTATGATACTTGTTCACTAAATATTTCTGCTCCTGTCCAGCTTCCCTACGACAACAACTGTCACATCACTATGCAGCCAACCTCTTCTTACTGTCGTGTAAAAAGTCGTACACAACATTTTTTCCATGATCCGATTTTGACAAGGTAAAGCCGTAACTGTGCCCAAGCTGTACTCAAGTTACCTGTGAAAATACAATCAAAATTCGGCTGGTAGTTTTGGAGATTAGCGTGTTCAAACAGAGAACGAGACAGATACGAATATTTTACATAAAACCTTAAATCACTGTATCTTTTTTCCGTGATCCGATTTTGATGAACTAAAGACTATACGGTCATTCAAGCTATGCTCAAGTTGCCTTCGAAAACGCCGTGAAAATTCGTCTATTAGTTTTGGACAAGCGTGTTCAAACAGACAGTTTTACGGATTTATTATTTTTATAGATAAGTCTGTTGATTTTTACCTTGAAGTTTTACTTTTTATAAAAAAAAGGTTGTTGAAAATAGTTGTGTGAAATAGCGTTCAGATGTAGTCATCAAGTTGTTCTATAGATCAATCTGTTACCACAATCTTTATTTCGTATTCGCATTCGATAAACTTATCGGTCCATAAATTGTCGCACACCAAGCTAAGGTACACTGAGGTAAGAGAAGTCATGGTATACCTGCTCATACCGTGCCGAACCTCCTTTTGCCTGGCGTAATGCGCCATCTCGGCGTGGCATGGACTCAAGTCGTTGGAAGTCCCCTGTAGAAGTACTGAGCCATGCTGTCTCTACAGCCACCCATAACTGCGAAAGTGTTGCCGATGCACGATATTGTGCACGAACTGACCTCTCGACTGGGTGCCATGAATGTTCGATGAGATTCATATCGTGTGATTTAGGAGATCAAATTTTCGCTCCAATTGCCCAGAACGTTCGTCAAAGCAACTGAAAACAGTTGTGACACAGTGACATGTTTGGGAACATGAAGTACATGAATGGCTGCTAATGGTCTCCAAGTAGCCGAAAATAACCATTTCCAAACAATTGTCGGTTCAGTTGCAACTGAGGACCAACTCCATTCCATGTAAACACAGCCAAAAGTATTATGGAGCCATTACCAGTTTGCACACTGGCTTGTTGACAACTTGGGCCTATGGCTTCGTGCTGTCTGCGCAACAGTCGAACGCTACCATCAGCTCTTACCAACTAAATCGGGACTTATCTGTCCAGGCCACGGTTTTCCAGTCGTTTAGGTTCCAACCGGTGTGGTCACAAATCAAGAAGAGACGCTGCCGTCAATGTCGTGCTGTTAGCGAAGGAACTCGCGTCGGTCGTCTGCTGCCGAGGACCCTGAACGCCAAATTTCGCTGCACTGTCCTAATGGATTCGTTCGTCGTACGTCCCACGTTGATTTCTGCGGTTATTTCAGGCAGTGTTGTTTGTCTGTTAGTGGTGAATGCACAACGCAAGACGGTCGGTCACTGCATTGTCCATGGTGAGAGGTACAGCTGGAAATTTGGTATTTTCGGCACACTCTTGATACTGAGGATGCCCTAACAATTTCCAAAACAGAATGGCCCATCTTTTCAACTCCAACTACCATTCCGCGTTCAAAGTCTATTAAATCCCGTCGTGCGCCCACAATTACGTTGGAAACTTGAAAGCCTTCTACTTACGTTTCAATTATAGACTTTAATAATAAAGTGGGAAGGTACTGTTAATGAGAACTCAGGGAGAAGTAGTGATCTATATGACAATAGATTTATTTATCCTTAAAATCAAAAGACAAAAAAAAATGACTAAAGAAACGTCACACAAACATTTTTATTTGACAAACGCTATCACTAACATGGGTTCCATTGTGGACAAAGTGATCAGCTGCGGATCAACACAAGACACTAACCGGAACACTAATCGCTTTATCTGACTTCATACACGTGAATCCCGGTTATGACACGAAAACTACGCCATCATCAAGCATCTATATTCTACCATTCCAAACAGAAAAATATGGTTCGAAGGAATAGCGTGCTGAGAAACATATATTGGAGCCCTACGCCATGGTGAATACCTTACCATCCTACTGGTCAGGATGGCACACCACCATGCGTTCGGCGACTGAAGTCAGCCGGCCGGGGTGGCCTAGCGGGTCTAGGCGCTATAGTCTGGAACCGCGCGACTGCTACGGTCGCAGGTTCGAATCCTGCCTCGGGCATGGATGTGTGTGATGTCCTTAGGTTAATTAGTTTTAAGTAGTTCTAACTTCTAGGGGAGTGATGACCCCAGATGTTAAGTCCCATAGTGCTCAGAGCCATTTGAACCATTTGACTGAAGTCATGGACGGCCGCAATCTGTTATTAATGGCACTCGCCCGAAAAATGCAAGTATGTGGTCTCGCATTCGGGTAATTCGGAACGCATGTACTTCCCTATGAGCCTCTGAAACCCCGGTGGATTCCAGTGTGCAGGTGGATCCTTTGCTGGTCTGCCAAACCAATTCGACTCCGTGCCTCAACTATGCGTGACGGAATATGTCAAATGTTTAGACGGCCGACTGAAGACAAGTAAGTGCAATCACGCGTCACTCGTTGTGTGCATGATGCTAGAAGCAGTACCTCTGATGGTTCAGAAGGAGACTGGCACAGGGTCTAAGTGGCGCTCTAGCAAAGGACACAAGTCTCACCGTTTAGGTAGAGACCTGCAGTTCTTTACTAGTGAACCGCCAGTACAAGAGTGAGATTCTCTTTCTGCCCGCTTTCCTCCTCACCTCGGTAGCAAAGCACATTTACATCTTAGATTTCCCCCGCTTCAGCACAAGCCAATCACGAGGTGGAAGTTCAAATGGCTCTGAGCACTATGGGACTTAACTTCTGAGGTCATCAGTCCACTAGAACTTAGAACTACTTAAGCCTAACTAACCTAAGGACATCATACACATCCATGCCCGAGGCAGGATTCGAACCTGCGACCGTAGCGGTCGCGCGTTTCCAGAACCGCTCGGCCACTCCGGCCGGCACACGAGGTGGAGCACGGCATTCGAAGCTGGGAGAGCGCCCTTTGCTCCGCATACACCGATTTGACCAATCAGAGACTTTAACGTTAATTGGGAGAAAAGGAAAAAAAATGTTTCAGTTTCACGTCCTCTTTCCTGCGCATTTGCGGCATGTCTTTTGCTAACAACATGACCCAATTCCTTTGAACGCAGGTAAAGCTCACTGTTACTCCTTCCCTAGATCACGCAAGCAAGAGCATTAACTACTGCCCACCATCTCATCAAGATGTATGACGTCAAATCGCAATAAAGATCACATTCCCTAAGAACATGAAGAGGCATAACCCCGAATTAGAAATGAGAGTACCATTCAATCTCTCAAACTTTTCACATGGATCACCTGAGTAGAAATGGCAGCTCTGCCAATGCATTACTCTCTTATTACCGGGTGATCAAAAAGTCAGTATAAATTTGAAAACTTAATAAACCACGGAATAATGTAGATAGAGAGGTAAAAATTGACACACATGCTTGGAATGACATGGGGTTTTATTAGAACAAAAAAAAGTTATCGGGCCTTTTTTCTTCGAGGAAATGCGTGATTCTGGTTTTGTAACTGCTACCGTGACGGGTGAGAGGTACGCCGATATGTTACAGAATTGCATCATCCCCAGACTGGCTGACAAACACCTGCTGGAACGTACGATGTTTATGCAGGATGGCGCTCCACCCCATATTGCTAGATGCGTGAAAGATCTCTTCCGCGCGTCATTTGGTGATGATCGTGTGCTCAGCCGCCACTTTCGTCGTGCTTGGCCTCCCAGGTCCCCAGACCTCAGTCCGTGCGATTATTGGCTTTGGGGTTACCTGAAGTCGCAAGTGTATCGTGATCGACCGACATCTCTAGCGACTCTGAAAGACAACATCCGACGCCAATGCCTCACCATAACTCCGGACATGCTTTACAGTGCTATACACAAAATTATTCCTCGACTATAGCTATTGTTGAGGGATGATGGTGGATATATTGAGCATTTCCTGTAAAGAACATCATCTTTGCTTTCTCCTACTTTGTTGTGCTAATTATTGCTATTCTGATCAGATGAAGCGTCATCTGTCGGACATATTTTGAACTTTTGTATTTTTTTTTGGTTCTAATAAAACCCCATGTCATTCCAAGCATGTATGTCAATTTGTACCTCTCTATCTACATATTCCGTGATTTATTCAGTTTTCAGATTTATACTGACATTTTAATCACCTGGTATTTGTGTACGTGATACTACCACCTGTACATGTGCATATCGCTGTCCCTTGACTTTTATCATCTCGGTGTATTCCTGGGCCTACGTTTCAGATCGGGCCCCATGGTTCGAAAAGACTCAGCCTACGCTCAGTCGCAACTGTTTAACCCAGGTTCTCCACCTGTGCGATTCTGAGCACGCAGGCCTCTCCGTCTAGGTCGGCAACGTTACAGCTGCCCGCACCACGCCGGCGACAGCAGCGGACACCTCTTCCCAGACAGAGGCCAGACAGCGGAGGGTGCCCTCCCAGTAATTAATACTGCGGCTAAGCACCGGGAGGGAGTGGCGCTCCCAACTCCCGCGTCTCCGCGCCGCTAATTAATTAAAATTTCAGCACTTAATTCCGAAACGTATTAACGCGCCAAAGCCGCCCGTCTCCAATACAATTAACCACAAAGATTGTATTTTCTAGATAATTATAAAACGCTGCTAATAATGACGCCTATCTCTCTCTGTATTATTTTAATACGCGCTCCCCGCTGCCTGGGAGGACGAGGAGGAGGAGGAGGGGGAGGAGGATACCCGCGCGGAGGCCTACCTCTCCCCGGGCCTCGGGTTCCTTTTTTCCTCGGCGCTGTTTTAGTTTCTCAATTTTAATGTAATTACCGGCCAGCGCGATCGGTAAGTCGATCACGTCCCGCGGCCGCGCTACGGGGCACGTTGTAACTGGAGATGGCAGCGTAATGGGCGCAATCAGCCAATGGCCGCCGCCGAAGCGCACCGTAATTAACCGGCCCGGCATTAGGGGGGCGAGGCGCTACTTTCAACACGGACTGCCGATCGACTCCCGTCTATTAGCGTCCTGCGCCTCCCGGAGCCGAGGCGAGAACTCCGGCGCGGGCTGCTGGTGCCTTATTAGGGCGTCCAGATTCCAGGCGCCGATACACTCCTCCACCGCTCTCCGCTCTCGACTAATTTCCGTTAACGCAACTACTGTACTCGGTGTGCAGCGACGCGGCCTCCGCTGTTAACGTCTCTCGCACCTCCCAGAGTTTTCCTCCGGCCATTCCCTCGCACCGCCGTTAATCTGATAAGCGCGCGCGGCGCTGCCTACGCCGGTGTTAATGGAAGAACTGGTCCGTGGAGAACCATCGCGCACTGTTCGTCCGGTAAACTTCGCGCTCTTACTTAATTCGAGCGAGCGCCTCGCAGTACCGAGTCCGCACCGATGTGTAACCTATCGCTCGTAAGCTGGTTGCGTTTATCCGGTCGGCGTTCTGCGGATCTGGAGATAAAAGCAGTAACGCTTTGCACGCTGAGCCAAGTTCTCTTACTTAGTTACTTCGTTAGGTACACGT
The DNA here is from genome assembly GCF_023864345.2 of Schistocerca serialis cubense. Classification (NCBI taxonomy): domain Eukaryota; kingdom Metazoa; phylum Arthropoda; class Insecta; order Orthoptera; family Acrididae; genus Schistocerca; species Schistocerca serialis. The sequence goes on along the minus strand of NC_064639.1, from coordinate 101,640,155 downwards.
TCTGTAGATAATTTGAACGATTTTTTTTTTCTATCGAACTGATGTCGAACGACTCAGTTTACTATATACGAAGGGCGCTTGAAAATTCCGTGCAAAAATAAAAACTACTTACGTGTTTGGGGTAAACCTGTTTTATTTTTCGACAGAGTCCCCTTTTAGACTTATACACTCCGTCCAACGCTGTTTTAATTTGTTGATCCCTTCCGAATAATAGGAATTGTCCAAGTATGGAAAATAGCTATTAGTTGCTGCAATCACCTCCTCGCTTGAATAAAATCTTTGTCCCGCCAGCCATTTCTTCAAATTGGGGAACAAATATCCGTCCGAGGGAGCCAAGTCTGGAGAGCAGGGGGAATGTGAAACGAGTTGGAATCCTATTTCCATTAATTTTGCAACCACAACTGCTGAGGTGTGTGCTAGTGCATTGTCGTGACGGAAAATGACTTTTTTGTGGTCCAGTCGCCGACGTTTCTCGTGCAGCTCGGTTTTCAAACGGTCCAATAACGACTTTTCCAGATAGTCGATGAGGATTATACCTTGCGAATCTCAAAAGACAGCCGCCATAACCTTTCCGGCCGAAGAAATTGTGGTGTCACCGCCAGACACCACACTTGCTAGGTGGTAGCCTTTAAATCGGCCGCGGTCCGTTAGTATACGTCGGACCCGCGTGTCGCCACTATCAGTGATTGCAGACCGAGCGCCGCCACACGGCAGGTCTAGAGAGGCTTCCTAGCACTCGCCCCAGTTGTACAGCCGACTTTGCTAGCGATGGTTCACTGACAAATTACGTTCTCATTTGCCGAGACGATAGTTAGCGTAGCCTTCAGCTACGTCATTTGCTACGACCTAGCAAGGCGCCATTATCATTTGCTATTTATCTTGTGATGCATGTACCGTCAGACCGATGTTCACCAATTATGGATTAACGTTAAGTATTCAAGAAGCTACGTACTTTACTTGCTAGTCTCAATTACTTTAACTGTTCCAGACCTCACGCCAGCCTGCGTGAGCTTAAACGCGTGCCTTTCGGCTTTCCGTCATTGTGGATTGGCTGTCTTGCCAGTCCACAACAGAAATGGTCTTAGCCTCTTTTGGTGCAGATTCTCCCTTGCTAACCCATTGCCTAGACTGTTCTTTGGTCTCAGGAGTATAGTAATGTATCCACGTTTCATCCACAGTCACGAAACGACACTTAAAGTCCAGTGGATTCTTCCTGAGCAGTTGCAAACCACCCTTGCAACACTTCACACAATTCCGTTTTTCGTCAAGCGTGAGCAATCGCGGAACCTATCTTGGGGATAGCTTTCTCATGTGCAAATGTTTATGCAAAATATTGTGTACCCATTCATTCGAGATGCCCACAGCACTATCAATCTCACGCACTTTAACTCTTCTGTCATCCATCACCATATCATGGATTTTATCAATGATTTCTGGTGTCGTAACCTCCGCTGGGCGTCCAGAACGTTCAGTATCACTTGTGCCCATATGGCCACTCCCGAAAATTTTGAAACCACTTATAAACTGTTCTGATCGAAGGTACAGAGTCACAGTAATGTTTATCAAGCTTCTCTTTAGTCTCCTGAGGCGTTTTGCCTTTCACAAAGTAATCTTTAATCACCACACGAAAGTCTTTTTCGTCCATTTTTTGACAATCACTCGACTTCCTTGATTCACACGAACGCCAAACACAAAGAGAGAGACCAATATGGCTGAAACTCAGTGTGCGTTCTTTCCAAAGATGCTATTAACTAAACATGACCTAGATAAGCGCCGGTTGTGCCATCTCTCGGACATTGCACGGACTTTTCTAACGCCCCTCTTATATAGGGATTTCCAGAAGTGATGACCAATATTCAGGGATATGAAAGGAATGACCATTCGAAACAAAAAAGTCAAGTAAACATGGGCCCTAAAACGCGTACCTTAAGATCTATGAGCAACTCTTGATCTTCTACTGCAAGCTATAACGTTTCTCAAACTACTGTAGCACGATTTTCACTCCGAGACATGGACAGTTATATTGTTGAAAGACGACATCGCCATCAGGGAAGACATCAAGAATGAAGGGATGCGGGTGGTTCCCAGCTGTCAGCGTTTCTTCGATTGCTATGTCAGGTCCCATGCAGGCTTCAGGAGAATATCTCCAATGGCGTAATACTGCTCCCACCAGCCTGCGTCCCTTGCGTGCTGCACACTTTGGGCAGCCGTCCACTTCGATGACGGTGCTTGTGGAGACGACCATCAACCTAATGTTGCAATAATATAATTCACCTGTAGATACGAGACGTTTCCATTGACCGACGGTCGAATTGCGGTGGTCTTGTGCCCGCTGCATTCGTAATTGACGAAGTCGTTGGGTCAACATGTGAACACGTAGGGGTGGTCTGCTGCAGAGCTCCATGTTCAACAACGCACGATGAAGGTGTGCTCTAAAACACTTGTGCTGGCACTAGCATTGTCCTCTTTCCGCAGAGATGTCACAGATCACCACAGAGCAGGCAAGCCTCCGAACCCCACGTTCTGTGAAGAGTCGTTGACTTCCAATCATTTAGCGCCTGATGGTAGTTTCACTGTCCTTCTACCTCTCTCTGTAGATGCTCATGACAGTAGCACGTGAACATTCGACCAGCTTCGCCATTGTCGCTCACAGGCTCTGCGTAAAAATAATTTTCAGATTGTCAAAGTCGCTTATCTCAATGGATTTCCCCATTTGCAGCCCATAACTTCGTCAGGGTGATCCCCCCGCCGTGTCTGCTCCGCTTAGATGCTTTTTTACCGCTTCACGCCCCCGCAACGCCACCAGGCGGACTCCAACGTCGTGGTGGACAAAGGTCATAACGTTTTGGCTTGTCAGTGAATGTATGTACGTATGTATGTATGTATGTATGTATATTCCACATCTCTTCCTAAGCCACTGCACCGATTTCAACCAAACTTGGTACACATATCATTTACTGCATGGAAAAAATCACTGTGCGGCTAAGGACCACCCACATATCGAAGGGATAGGGGTAGGAGTGTATTCCTCGAAGCTAAAATATCGGTACGCATACTTTAGTCATCCAGTGCTTGAGAATGAGAGTACTCAGACGACTGCAGCAAAATTTACACATGATTTCGAACCTTTACGGAGTTTTTTCTCGCTGTCGTCCCACGCAAAACGTTGAATGGAGAAAAGTTTGTCGCTTACTACATTGTCGCTCTTCATGCAGTAAATCAGCCAAATAAAGCAGAGCGTTTTAATTTATCACTTCTTTACTACTACCTCTATTGGCAGCACAATTCGCAGACAGTGGGAATATCTACCATTGGACATACCCGCAAAAATATAATATTGTACAGCACATAGTTCAGGACATACGGCGTCATAACATTAAGATGCGAGAAAATGAAACTGCAGGGTGTAATTCGCTATATATACAGTTGAAACGTGCGTACAAATAAGTGTGAAATATATTGAATTTGTGTCAAATGCATTGGAGACGTGCGCATGTGAGCAAAGCCATGGGTAAAAAGCTCACCCTAGACCCCTGCAACGAATTCAGTCAAATTTGGTACACATATTAGTTCCAATCTGGAAAGGAATACTATGCCCATAAGAAGCAGTAACCTCCTATTGCTGTTAGTGCGATAACGTGGAGAAAGAAGGGAGAACGAGGAGATGGACTGACAGCGAGGGTGAAGGAGGAGATACACTATGGGATCAAAAGTATCCGGACACTAGGCTGAAAATGACTTACAAGTTCGTGGCGCCCTCCATCGGTAGTGCTGGAATTCAGTATGGTGTTGGCCCACCCTTAGCCTCGATGACAGCTTCCACTCTCGCAGGCATACGTTCAATCAGGTGCTGGAAGGTGTCTTGGGGAATGGCAGCCCATTCTTCAGGGAGTGCTGCACTGAGGAGACGTATCGATGTCGATCGGTGAGGCCTGGCACCAAGTCGGCGTTCCAAAACATCCTAATGGTGTTCTATAGTATTCAGGTCAGGACTCTGTGCAGGCCAGTCCATTACAGGGACGTTATTGTCGTGTAACCACTCCGCCACAGGTCGTGCATTATGAACAGGTGCTCGATCGAGTTGAAATATGCAGTCGCCATCCCCGAATTGCTCTTCAACAGTAGGAAGTAAGAAGCTGCTTAAAACATCAATGTAGCCCTGTTCTGTGATAGTGCCAAGCAGAACAACAAGGCGTGGGAGCCCCCTCCATGGAAAACACGACCACACCATAACACCACTGCCTCCGAATTTTACTGTCGACACTGCACATGCTGGCAGAATGACGTTCACCGGGCATTCGCCATACCCAGACCCTGCCGTCGGATCATCACGTTGTGTACCGTGATTTGTCACTCCACACAACGTTTTTCCACTGTTAAATTGTCCAATGTTTACGCTCCTTACACAAAGCGAGGCGTCGTTTGGCATTTACCGGGGAGATGTGTGGCTCCCGCGTAACTGTCATATTACTTGCAGTGGATCCTGATGCAGTCTGGAATTCCTATGTGACGGTCTGGATAGACGTCTGCCTATTACACTTTACGACCCTCTTCAACTGTCCGTGGTCTCTGTCAGTTAACAGACGCGGTCTGCCTGTACGCTTTTGTGCTGTACGTGTCCCTTCACGTTTCGACTTCACTATTACATCGGAAACAGTGGACATAGGGGTGTTTAAGAGTGTGCAAATCTCGAGTACAGACGTATGACACAAGTGATACCCAATCGTCTGACCACGTTCGAAGTCCGTGAGTTCTACCGAATGTCCCATTCTGCTCTCTCACGATGTCTATTAATTACTGAGGTCGCTTATATGGAGTACCGGGCAATAGGTGGCAGCTCAATGCACCAAACACGTGTTTGGACTGATTTATGGAAATCACGAAGAACCTAAATCTGCATGGCTGGGAGCAGGTTTGAACCACTGTCCTCCAGAATACCAGACCAGTGTGCTAACCATTGCACCACCTCGCTTGGTCAAAATATGATTCGTTTCTTTCCAAGACTAGAAATTACACAAAAAGCAAAAATAGCTGATGTTAACTGTTTGAGCAGCTCACTAATAGACATTTTCCAGTTCAAGTTTTAGTATGAACGTCCAAAAATTTGTACCTTTCTGCCCTCGTTACTGACTCATACAGGTATATGACATCATTTGTTGGTATGATTATTTGTTTTGCAGAATACAATAAACAGTCCATTTCAGAGAACCTCTTAATAATTCTTTGAAAAAACATAAGTAACTTCAGTTGCATTCCACAAATACCATGCCGATGAGTGTCTAAGTTAGCAATTTTTGAATTTTGCTCTTAACGTTAATTTGTTGCAGTAACTGCTGTAACCTAACCAAACTAACAAACATTCCTTGCGAAGTCTGTGTATGAGGTGATTTTATTTACAACATTACAGGAAATTTGTTCGCAAGGTAAGCGCCGCGTCTTCTTACATTGTCACTGCTCTGCCGCTTGATATAGGCAAACTTCAATTAAGGGTGGCGAAGGGGTTGCCTGACCCTCAGGCGGCAGAGCTGCCTTGTGGCTGAAATCTGCAGGTACATTTTTTAACGTGCCTAAGAAAGGTGCGTGTGTAGCACCGATGGTCTTGTCGAACTGGGTGGTCTTACAGGGACACTTTGCCATTTTATTGAAGCATGTATGAACGTCGAAACCTCCCATGACCACAACACAGAACGGCGCGAAAAAGGAGGGAAGAACAAGCAAAATAACATGTTACAGCGTCAGATACCGTTCATATTTCGTCGAACGATTTTGAAGGGTCCCTAGTGGTCCCATCCTATATGGCACTGTGACAATTGCTGCCACCCTACAATCCAAAGGGGTGACATCATGTTTAGCGGTGTTGCAGCCCCACGATGTCCTCAGAGTAAGGTTGAAACGCTCAGGGGGTGGCAGCAGTGGCCAGATTTGTCAAGAACGTCGTCCTGTTGCTCGTCGTACTTCAAACTGTCCTTTTACGACCGCGAAATGTGTGGGAATCAATGCGCCAAGGAAAGGGGTGGCTCATTGACTACCTTTTTGCAATCCCGGAACCGGTTCTGACCTTCATCGCAGAGGCGCCAAAACAAGGGGTGAATGAGGGTAAGAAGCCGTATGACGCCCTTCCCATCGTGTCACACATCCACAGCTCACACAAACTTCTAAACTGTGGCCCTTTTAGTGTGTATGTTGTCACCTCGCTGTCTCAAGCGTACTCGAGGCCAGCTGCTACACTTTGGACCATTGCAAAGGCAAGTTGTAAGCACCTTTGAGCCAAAATTCAAACATATGCGTTGCAGCGGGAGACAATTAGAGGGTTTCGAAAAAGTGACTCTTTAATTTTGTTACGCACTAAACAATACAAGCGTAGATTGACCTTCTTGTAGTCTATCTTCTAGGATAAGTTGAAGGATCAGTATGGCTTCTCGTGTTGCAGTATTTCTCCGGGACCCTGATGTCGGCTACTACCAGTTATAATACCATGGTGATTTTTGATTGTTATACAGTATGTACACACATGTGTTGGTAAATAATCATGTTAACATTTAAATTTATATTCATAACTTCTGATAGGGCTTTATTAATAGCATTGCCGTTCTGATACGACATAGTACGTAAATAATATTTGGACTTCTGCAAATACTACCTTATACCACCTCATTTACGTGAGCTATACGGAAAGTAAGGTCCGATCGGCCGCGAAGTGGAAACCAGAGTGAAAGCAAAAATGTTTTATTTGCAACAGTTAGCTACATCTTCCAGCTGTTTCTCCACATAATCACCGCTCCGACATAGACACGTATCGTAGCGTTGTACGAGGGCTGTTCGGAAAGTAAGGTCCGGTCGGTCGCGAAACGAAAACCACAGCGAAAATCAAAACTTTTTTTATTCGCAACAGTATCCTTCCAGTTACCTCTCTAAATAGTCGCCACTAGAACTTGGACATTTGTCGTGGCGTTGTACAGAATTTCCAGCACCCTCGTCACAGAAAACAGTCGCCTGTGCTTCCCGCCAATTCTCTTCGCTGGTCTGCCTTTCGCTGTTTATGCCAAAACGTTGTCTTCGTAGCCAGTGGTTCGTGTGAGCAGATATGAACAAAGGAGGCAGCCAATTAAGGGCTGTATTGTGGGTGGTAAAACACTTCCAATCGAAAACGCTGCACGAGCGTCTTCATTGCTCCTGCAGAATGTGGCTGAAAATTGTCTTGAAGAAAGAAATGCATGACGTTTATGTTATGTTTGCAGCATAGCTTCAGGCGAAATCTCTCAGCAGATCCACATACTTTGTGGGAGACACTGTTGTTTTAGGCATTTATACGCGATCACTTTGCGCTCTGAACTGAAAAGAGTGGCGTGAAGCGATCGACAAGCACACTAAAGATACTGCCACATATGTGCAAAGTTCCAGCAGATTTTCACAGTGGTTTCCATTTCGAGACCGATCGTTCCTTACTTCTCGTGTAGCCCACGTATAACTGGTTGTGATCTTTGTATTTATGGTTATGTCAAGGTTTTTTGTTACACACAGATACTGCGTTGATGGTTATTAATCGAAACCAGAAGTGATAACAAGGGAGATACAAGGAGCTACATGTCAAATATTTGATTGAAAACAAAGAGACGTTTGGAGGAGCCATTTCAGCGAGGGATGACGTCAAAAGGCGACCACCGCAGAGGGGCCACTCTGACATCGGCTGATGCCCGTGCCTAACATCCGACAAGCCGCCACGCATGAACGAGTTTCAGCTACAAACAAGCCTCCAGCGCGATCCACTCGCGCTCCAGCTGCCAGAGTTCCAGCAGCACGTGCTGGAGCCGCGCTGTTGCCGAAGACGCGGACCGCCGGAAATTACGCTCCATCCAGTGCTGATCGAGCGCCGAGTTTCCCCAGATTAAAATCAAACGTGTGAAGAAGCCTATAAAGCGCGGCCCTCTATCGAGCTTTAATAATAACAATAAAGGCGAGGGTAATAGGGATGGGTGGGAGCATCCGCGGCGCGTAATTCTAGCCGAGGACACGCCGCCGCGCCGAGGCCCGTGTTTACGGAATAATGGCGGCGATTATGAGCGCCGCTCCGAGCCGGGCTGCGCGCGCACCTGCCGACTCGATAATCCGCCGGGACGCGGCCCGACTGTCGCTTAAACGCCGCAGCCGTCCAGAAGCAATTCAGGATGCTGCGCGGCGAATTTTTCACACCGCATCCGCGCATCGCTCAGTAATGCTCCCATCTTGTACACACGAGCAAAACGAGCAACTGGTTTGCGAACCTCGTGCAGCACCGAACGGGTAACTGGATTGTCAGCTGTCGTTAGTAGGGATATTCGTGACCTCACAAACGAGTATAGTTACGGGAGAAGTTAAGCACAGCGCAGATTCTTTGATCCCTTAACCTCTTATCTCGAGTTGGCCTTGACCCTGTAGTTTTTCGCATCGTACATACCAGCAGGGTCGCGTTTACACAGGTCTCGATCCTAGGGCGCTGAGAGCAAAGGACACAAAAATAGATATGTCTAATCTGAAAACATGGAAGCCTATCCAGGAGCAGTGTCGCTGGTGTAACGTTCGGTTCATTACTGAGTTCAGTTGGGGGAAAAAACTTGATAACACTGGTATCAACTGATGTGTAGTTAGATCTATAATACTACATATAGATGAGTCGTTGTTTAACGTCGTTACTTACTACAGATCCTTACGCGATACTCTAATAAGGGTTGCGACATATTTTGTGCATATGTGGTATACAAATACGTATTTACTATATCAACGGGAAACGTTGTTACCAAACATTTCGAAAAGTTTTTGATCGATTTACTTCAAATTTTTACACGATAATGTAATAAAAAATTTGAACATGACAAAAATCATGGGATACCTCCTAATATCTACATCTACATCTACATGATTACTCTGTTATTCACAATAAAGTGCCTGGCAGAGGCCTCAATGAACCACCTTCATACTGTCTCTCTACCGTTCCACACTCGAGCGGCACGCGGGAAAAACAAACACTTAATTTTTTTGTGTGAGTCCTGATTTCTCTTATTTTATGGTGATGATTATTGCTCCCTATGTAGGTGGGTGCCAACAGAATGTTTTCGCAATCGGAGTAGAAAACTGGTGACTGAAATTTCATGAGAAGTTCTCGTCGCAACGAATAACACCTTTGTTTTGATGATTGCCACTCCAATTCACGTATCATGTCTGTGACACTATCTCCCCTGTTTTGCGATAATACAAAACGAGCTGCCCTTCTTTGTACTTTTTCGATGCCATCCGTCAGTCCCACCTGATGCGGATCCCACACCGCACAGCAATACTCCAGAATAGGGCGGACAAGCGTAGTGTAAGCAGTCTCTTTGGCAGACTTGTTGCGCCTTCTGCCAATAAATTGCAGTCTTTGGTTTGCTCTACCCACAATATTATCTATGTGATCGTTCGAATTTAGGTTATTTGTAATTGTAATCCCTAAGTATTTAGTTGAATTTACAGCCCTCAGATTTTTGTGACTTATCGCGTAATCGAAATTTAGCTGATTTATTTTAGTGCTGGACCTTTTTTATCCCAGAGTAGTGCAGAAATTCGACGTGTCATGATAGACTGAACAAGTCGTTGAAGTCCCCTGCAGAAATACTGAGCCATTCTGCCATAGAGCCGTTCTTTATTGCGAAAGTGTTACTGGTGCAGGATTTTTCGCGCGAACTGACCTCCCTATTATGTCTCATAGTAACACTAAAAATTGGGCGATTTCGGTGGTCACGTCATTCGCTCGAATTGTCCAGAATGTTTATCAAACTAATCGCGAACAGTTGTTGCCCAGTGACATGGTTCATTGTCAGCCATAAAAGTTTCATGAAAATTCTCATCGGCTTCTTCAACTCCTTGTCCCTTCTCGCGGTTCTCTAGATGCTTCACTCCACTGTAAATGCTAAAACCATTCTATTACACCCACTTATGTAACCGAAAAATTGTGATTTTTGTCCTCATCTTCACTAGATATAGGCTACACCTGGGGACGCTTTGAGGCCGATGCATTGTAGATTTTTCTTGAAGTAGTCGTGATTTAAGCCCAGGAACTTTTTGTTAGTCATCAGATTCCTTCAATATCGCACTGTCGCACCAGTAACGCATGCGGTAATTAAGCTCATATTTGTGCTTCACGCTCTTATCCTATTTCTGAAGCAATTTTGCTACTCTTTGTTACATATTTCTCCTGCTGAGACTCCAATTTTTCGTAGGAAATCAGTGTCCGGTATTTAAAAAAGAGTAATTTCTCAATCATGAGTTGTTCCCTGATTACGCGAATTTCTGGTGCCACTTACCGCTGCTGTTGTTAAGCTTCAATGACGATGTCCATCATACTAACTATATGTCATTCTGATCTTATTTCATTCTCAGCTCACTCTTGTATGTGGTGTTGGCAGAGTTGCTCCAGTCGTTGTTGGAGTCATGCCCCATCCCAAGATAACATATGAAGTTACGTGTGATTACAATATGGCTCAGATAATGAGCCGCGCGAGGTAGCCGCGCGGTCTAGGGAACCTTGCCACGGTTCGCACGGCTTCCCCCGACGGAGTTTTGAGTCCTTCCTCGGGTGTGTGTGTTTGTTTGTGTGTGTGTGTGTGTGTGTGTGTGTGTGTGTGTGTGTGTGTGTGTTGTCCTTAAAGTAAGTTAGTTTAGGTTAGATTAAGCAGTGTGTAAGTCTAGAGACCGATGACCTCAGCAGTCTGGTCCCATAGAACTTCCCACAAATTTCCAATTTCAGATAATAATTGTTTACGTATATTCCTTCATCCCAATTCTGTGACTTAAAATTTTCTACCAAGCCTGCAGATGCCAGTTCTTGTGAAATGAATGTACCTTTTCAAGTTCTGAATTTACAGAATGAAGCTCAGTATTACCATAACAAGAAAACATCTTCCATTACCTGTCGCCCTCGTCGAGATGCCCGAACGGTAGCTCAGCGTGTTCGGTTAGAGAGCTGGCTGTTCTCTGCAATAAAAATACTGAGTGAAGTGATCAACGATGAACGTCATCGGATGTTATGTGAAGTCCGCCGCTATGAAATACAACGAACAGATTGAAAAGAGAAAAGGCCGCTAACTCACGCTTGTGCGGTGGTGCTCGACCTGGGGATAAGCTAGTTCGAATCCGGGTGGTGGAAAAAATTTTCGCTTCCAGTATTTGGCCGACAAGGAGAGAAAGGGTGGTGGCGTAAAGTTACTGATAGCCAGATTGTATACCTGGTTTAAATACCAAACTTCTCCGCAGTGTCTCATGAAGTGAGGCCATGTGACACTGCTGATGGTGATCCGTCCATCAGATGGGGACGTTACACATCATCATCATCATCATCATCATCATCATACAACACTTACGTTACACTCCACTCCAAACACACACACAATACATGCATGTAGTATTACAAATACTGAAATGGATCATGCGGTAAATAAATAAACTGATAAAAACATGTTATATTGTGTGTCACGCTGTGAGACCGCTACTGAAAGAAAAGGAAAGATAGGGAGGGGGACACAGAAGATGACGTATCGATTTATGGTGTTAGAAACTTTCGCTGACATTCTGGAAAAACTGATTACTACTGCGAGGTTCAGTCCCCCAGTTTAGAGTTCTCACCTCGTAATTACTTAGTAGGTTTCCTAAATCCCAAGTACCTGAGAAGCTAATTGTGGGATAGGTTTAAAGGTAAGCTGCGATCATGCGGAAGGTCGCGTTTCTTCTCATTCGCATAGAAGCAGATCCAACTATGCCATCCAACTATGCAATGTGGTAGAGTTGTCAAGCAGAGTGACACAGCGCAATGGTTGAGACCCTGGACTCGTGTTTCAGAGAAACGGGTTTCAGGTCCCAGTCTGAGCCTCCTACATTAAGCTTTCTTTGATTGACGGATAACACTTGGTTGGAATGCCGGAATGATTATGAAGAGCTGTAACCGTGGCTGATCACGGCTTAACCTCTGACCTTCCTTTGAAATTGTTAACGAATTCCAGACATTTAAATTTGATGCCAATATAGAATGTAAAACGACAGAAGACGTATAATGAATTCTACACATGACAAAGTGGTAGTAAGAAATGGCGATGAAGAAACAAATAAGACTGGTATTATAAGAGGTATTATAGAAGGGTGCTATTTGACACCAGTGATTTTTATTATTTACTCTGAGAAATGAACAGATAAAGCATTAGAAAATGCAAGCGCCATAAGCGTAGGAGGAGAATGGATAAAGAAAATTAAATATGCAGATGATCAAGCAATATGTGTTGAATCAAAGTAAGAACTGCAATTTACGGCGGGGAGGATCGTAAAATTGGAAAACCAGTATGTAGGGAGGATAAAGGTACGAAAGATGAAAGTGATTAAAATCAGAAAACGTGAAAGTTCTCTCAAAACATCACTGAAAGAAAAGATTTTGGAGTAAGTAAAATCATTCAGGTACTTAGATAGTTTCGTAGCAGAACATGAAAGTTGTGTGGAGGAAATAAGGAGCAGATTACGTATGGACAAAGGAGTTTTTGAAGTGATGAAAAGTCTGTTAACAGTAGGGAGAATTCCGATAGAATTAAGAAATACACTCTAAGAAAAGAAAATCCGATGCACCAGGAGGCAATTATCCGAATGGGATGGAAATCGATAGATGTGATGTAAATGTACAGAGAAATTAATGATTACACCTCCAGAAAAATTGAATGGTTTATCCAAGAGAAAGAGCTTCACAACTTGAGCAAGTCAATAACGCACTGGTCCAAGTCTAGCCCTCATGCTTCGGCTTAGCACTGATTGACGGAGCTGTTGTGTCCTCCAGAGTGGTATCGTGCCAAATTCTGTACTAATGGCGCGTAAGATCGTCAAAATGTCGAGCTGGTCGGAGGGTCCTGCCCATAATGCTCCAATAGTTCTCAGGTCGGGAGAGAACCTGTGGCGTTGCTGGCAAAGAGAGGGTTCGGCAAGTACGAAGACAAGCAACAGAAACTCTCGTCATATGAGGTCGGGCATTATCTTGCTAAAATGTAAGCCCAGGATGGCTTTACACCAAGGGCAGTGAAGCGGGCGTAGAATGTCGTCGACGTACCGCTGTGCTGTGAGGGTGCTATGGATGACGACCAGAGCGGTCCAGCTATGAAATGAAATGGCACTGCAGACCATCACTCCAGTTTGGCGGGCCGTGTGGTGGGCGACAGTCGGGCTCGTATCCCACCACTGTCTGGTGCGTCTTCAGGGGTCGCACTCAATGAGATTTCACACCGAACGTACCCGGCACCATTGCAAACAACCTTGTTGGTGTACAGAGGTCAATGGTAGTCCACGTAGAGGGCGCCGTGAGTTCAGCACCTTTCCTGAGATCCGGCTGTTAATGGTCCTTGTGATCACTGAAGCACCAGCTGCACGTCGGATCGATGATAATGATCAGTCCTGGGCTCTGAATGCCTCTCTGTTGCTCGGTCCTCACATTGTGTCTTCTCCCTAGGTCGACCGCTACCTTCTTGACGCTGTGTTCGGCCGTGGTTCACCCATTCTTGCCGGCATCGTCGAATAGTGGCATCGTCTTCTTCAAACATCGAGCGATTCGCCGATTACTCCAGCCCAACTGCACGTGAGCCCTACTGCACGTCCTCTCTCAAACCCTGGCACCCACGACCATTGTTCATGCTCCAGCCTACGGGAGATAGTTACTGTTCAACTGTGTAAGTGGAATGAAGTATGTAAACACTTTATTCCATGGCATCGACGTGACCCCTGTTTACAATCATTGCCAGCCGCGTGGTGAAACTGCGATGGAGCATCGCACATCCATCCATTGGCCACCAACGTTTACAGCTTAGCTTTTTCTGTTGATAATTGTATGAATATTAATTTGTGGCCAATATGGATGACTCTCTCGTGGTGCAATTTTGTTTTTTAATATTCTGAAAGACGCTTGTCCAGCGTATGGAGCATCTCGATGCAGATTTTGCAACTTTAGTAATGGCGTTGAATGAAGTGTCAGCACCAGCTGTAGTTTTCTTTTCATTTTAAACTACGGCCGGATCGGCTCCCAATTCCATTATCTAGTGATATTTACACAGTATCAAACAATATAGTGCAACAGAATTAGTCAAATGGTGAAGAATGTAGCAACAGGTATAATCAACAATAACTCATATATAGAGAAACTCGTCCATACACTTTATAAAAGCAGAAAATTAAAAATTAATGTAGTGGGAATTCGTCTACTACTAAACTGAATATATGTTATGTAAACTAAATAATGTCGAAAAACGACTTGTCTACAAACATGATAAAAACACTATATAACACAGATGTTGTATGTAGTCGTTTACAATCTATGCTGTCGACATACGTCACCTCAACTTGCGTCCTGAGAGGACACGGGAGGACTGCCGAGACGTGAAAGGAGGTGGCACTTAAATAGAGGAGAGGCAAGTTGCAAGTAGGGCCTGTAGTGAGCAGGTAGGTAAACAGGCAGAGGCAAGTGATGAGATAAAATCTGATGAAATGCTTTAAAAGTTAAATAAAATACAAAACCAATCAGAATTTATAAAACTGACAAGGATGTATGAGAGAAAGACGTATAAAAGTATTAGTACAAAAAGAGAAAGCACAACAGACGACGTTCAGGAGACTCTATGATGAACAAGTCTATTTGGAAACCACAGAGTTTAAATTTCTGTGGAGTGAATATTCGGATGCGCAGAGCGATAATTCCGTCCACAACATTTCCTGCAGTTCAAGTCATGTGATTTTGGGACGGTGCATTTTAGCCCGTGTAGCGTAAGTACCGTGAAACGCTGTATACGCGTGTTGCAGAGATCTTAACAATTCGATACCAGGAACTGCTTTTGGATTAAAGATGTGAAAAACAATGATGTTGTCGTTTTTCGCCACACTATCACAACTCAGATTCCACTTTATATCCGTTTCTTTCAGTAACGGGGTAAGAAGTGACAACAACCATACTTTTTTGCGTTTTCTGATGCGCTTATTCACACTGTCGAATCCTCTGTTCTAATCCGTTACATTACGATGATACTGCAGACGGCACCGAAGTGTCACAGGAAAGAATTTGAAACCACGAAATTGTTACAGTAAATACAGTAAACGATTTGCACCAGCTGCTTGTCCGTTTTTATTCACATTTTTCTTTATTCATCCTTCTGCTTTTTATGGACAAGTAAAATATCTATAACATTTTTAGCTATCTCATCAGAAAAGTAAAGCCAGACACTACGCACAAAAAAAATACATGATCAATGGTCCAATTTTGGAATATTAAAAGAAGTGACAGCCAAAAACATGTTTCTTTTATGTTTTCTACTGCAGTGATTCATATTGTTGAATCTGTTCTAATTAATTACGTTACAACGACACTGTATAGGAATCTGTCTCATGCAGAAATACTTACATATTCACAAGGGCTTGAAGACGTGGCTAAACTGGAGGTAATTAACCAGACTGTCATGTATACATTTTACTTTCATATGAACCTAGTACCCATATGTATACACTAACTGGCAGTTTACTCACATACACTTGCAAATTTATCTAGCACTTGTCTCGTAAATACGTGACCATAAAATCGTGGAAATTATCTCTACAATGCAAGATTTTATAATACTGTTCTCCATATTTTTCAACATGTAAAGTGCCTCATACCTCTATGACATTTACAGTTACACATTTGTTGAACATACCTATCAAAAGAAACGGTCTGGATCTCCTTCCATACTCTTCTCTTTGCATCCGTAGCAACGAAAATACTGCACCATAGCTGTTACTAAAACTGAGACGGGGAGAAACGTCTGTAACACAAAGCGAATACATGTAATTTTCTCAAGTTTCAGTATTACCGCAAATCGTAGACAAGCACCGTCATTCCGAAATCGCGTGACTAGCCCGGTGTGATGTTGAGTACATACGCAGTTGGTTATGCTTATTCC
The DNA here is from genome assembly GCF_023864345.2 of Schistocerca serialis cubense. Taxonomy (NCBI): domain Eukaryota; kingdom Metazoa; phylum Arthropoda; class Insecta; order Orthoptera; family Acrididae; genus Schistocerca; species Schistocerca serialis. The sequence continues at coordinate 101,624,202 of NC_064639.1, read as the reverse complement.
ATAGATATATGTACTCTATCTTGGAAACCAACGATACAAGCCAACGCAGCAGCAAGGGATATCTCTGCTTGCAAACACGATGCAAATACGACATGTAGTCACGTGGAACTGACCATGGTCTGCTGTTTACGATAAATATTCCTGCTGTAATACGTAATGAGACGTAACAGCACTAAACTTAATTACATTATAATACACAAAACACATTCTGAAAGGCATCCAGGAAGATAATGTTTTCCAGACTTTTTTGTCTGCTAAGTATGTCGCCCTTATTATGGTGCACATGGCTATAGATTTCAGATCACTATAAAATGTTCATTTACTTACTTTTCTCCATTTTACGCAAAATTCCGAGGTTAAAGGCAATATTAGTGACACTGGCGTTATGAAAGTGAATGAGTAACAAAGGTACATTTGTCTTCCGCATTCTCTCTTCCTATTCTGTGTATTCTTTTTAAAGTTTCTGACTCTCTAGCCTATAAAAAGGCGTTGCAATCAGTGCTTTCGATTTTATAAACTACTGCAGTTGTAAATTTGTTATTTTTATTTTTAATCTGTGCACAAGTAGCTGACCTAGTATGTTATCGGTTTTCATGGCAATTCAAACATTAAGTCTGCGAAAAAGTACACTGAGTTTATAAGAGAGGCTCCCATAAAAGGGAAACGAGGTGAATTTTATTCTTTTTGTAGCATTGTCACTAACAATGCTATCTCTGTTTTGAAGAACTTCAAGTTTAGAATTATAGACCTTATCAATTATGGAAAAATTACAGCCATTTCTAGGCGCAGTTTGGCACAGTATATTCAGTTCTCCTATTATTAAGGCATAATTTAAGTAACCCGTTTATCACTGCTTGGAGGAATGCTTTCTTTTGCTGCTGGTGATGATGAAATGGGCACATTGGAGCGACCTCATTCTGGATTTTGGTGAGATGGCTGCTGGTTGCTTTCTTACGCTGTATTTGAGTGATTATATGTCACGTGGTCTTTCAGATGTTGGAACATTATATTTCTTTTCGGGAGATACTTTGCTGTCGAAATTAAGGTGGGAAACATTAAGTCTTTATTCCAGTGCGCAACTTCATTATCACACGTCGGAAACAATACGCAATTTTTATTCAGCCATCTGAGCTTTCTGGTTATTTACCTCGTCGTTTTTTAACTCATCAGATAATATTCCAGGCGTTAATGATAATATGTGATGATATTCTTTACATATTGTGTATGGATGGTTATGTAAAGACAGATGGTCTGTTGAATGGGATATGTGTGTGAAACGTAAGCTTTTGTATTCCGTTTCTGAACAGTATATTAAGTGTTCTATAACACAGGGTTCTTAAGAACTTATTTTCATTTCTTTACCTGTAAAGCGGAGAGAGAATAAACTGCCTTCCGCAGTGATGCAGTGATACTGTTTTTATTTGAAATGAAATTTTCAGCTACGCAGGTAAGTTCTTGTTGCTGTGGGACTTCAAGCGGAGACGGAGATTTAGAGATAAAATTTTGCAGTCGTTCCAATTCAGATCTTTTCCATTTCCTGGGTGTTGCAGGATACAGAGAGCTAACACATTTCCATCGCACAAGCTACATCTGTAAGGTGTAATCCACACACATAACGTCAGTAGCTGTATGAGATCTGTTATAGGGTTTATGGTTTAAGTTTTGTCTTGGTTCAACTCCTGTTAAAACCCGCTTTAACTCTCCGGTTCCACTATGAGGAAGTTCTTGGTACTAATAAATTTTAAAATAAGGTTAGTCGGATTTTGTTTATTCCCACATGGGTCAGGGATAATGTTTCAGGGCATGAATACACAAGTTAAAGCATAAAGTAGTGCAAGGTTTTAAGTTCGTCAAATGCTTTATCTGGAGTGTAATAGGAGTAGTGTGTGTCAGGCAATCATGAAGTGTTAAAAAGAAAGAGGGAAAAAAATCTCGATAGTTTTTTAATTTGGTTGGAGAGGAAAATCGCTAAAACTGAAACAGACTTACAGAATTACCAATGAAGAAGTCCTTCTAAGAATAGGAGGCGAAAATAAGTAGCGAAAATGATGATAAAGAGGTAAACAGCTTGGCTATTATGTATACTGCGAAGAATTTGCGTTCAAGGGATGATTGTAGGGAAGGTAGGGAGAGAAGGAATAGGATTTGGAGTGCTGGATGATATTGAAAATTGACGAAGTTGCCAGAATATTCAGGAAGAGGCAGAGGACAGACGAAACCGAAGAACATCCATTCGATACCACTCGTAAGAATCGTACACCAAAGGAGAAGAAGAATTAGAAAGTGTAATTTTTCAAGTCTGTGGAGAGTAACAGACGTCGACTGATTCCTTGAACTCATGTGCGTTTGCAAAAATTTATCCGGAAGGGGGGTTGAAGTGGGAGATGGGGCAGGACTCTAGTGAAACAGTCATTTTCGAATGAACTGATCATTTTCGAGACGTATCATGCTACGAGAACAAAATTTTATAAGTGACACAAGAAACTAATTGTAGCAAAGAAAACTGATGGTTTTTCACTTTCTGTGTAAGGAATAAAATATCTCTACTTCAGATTTAAGGGGGACAGGTAAGTACTCTCGTCCCCGCCCGCACCATAAGACCTTTAACGGACACCTATGATTGCACGCCATACCTGTGAGTATTGAAATACTGAGTACTGTAGACTGAGGTGACAAATGTCACGTAATAGCAATATGCGCAGATGGAGGCAGTATCGAGTACACAAGGTATAAAAGGGCAGTGCATTGGCGAAGCTGTCATCTGTACTCGGGCGATCATGTTAAAAAGTTCCCGACGTGAGTATAACCGCATGATGGGAACTAACCAACTTTAATCTCGGAATCGTAGCTGGTGCTACATGCGTTCGGAAATAGTTAGGCATTTCAACATTCCAAGATGTGCAGTATCAAGAGTGTGCGTAAAATACCAAATTTCTACATCTACATGGTTACTCTGCAATTCACACTTAACTGCCTGGCAGAGGGTTCATCGAACCATTTTCATACTACTTCTCTGCCTTTCCATTCTCGAATGACGCTTGGGGAAAAGGAACACGTAAATCTTTCCGTTCGAGCTCTGATTTCTCTTATTTTATTATGATGATCAGTTCTCCCTACGTAGGTGGGTGTCAACAAAATATTTTCGCATTCCGAAGAGAAAGTTGGTGATTGAAATTTCGTAAATAGATCTCACTGCAAAGAAAACCGCCTTTGTTTCAGTGACTGCCACCCCAACTCGCGTATCATATCAGTGACGCTCTCACCCCTATTGCGCGATAGCACGAAACGAGCTGCCCTTCTTTACACTTTTTAGATTTGCTCCGTCAGTCTTACCTAATAAGGATCTCACACCGCTCAGCAACATTTCGGCAGAGGACGGACAGGCATTGCCTCTCACCACGGACAACGCAGTGACCGCCGGCCTTCACGACCGAGAGCAGCAGCGTTTGCATAGAGTTGTCAGTGCTGACAGACACGCAACACTGCGTGAAATAACAGCAGAAATCAGTGTGGGACGTACGACGAACGTATCCGTTAGGACAGTGCGGCAGAATTTGGCGTTAATGGCCTGTGGCAGCAGACGACTGACGCGAGAGCCTTTGCTAGCAGCACGATATCGCCTTCACCGCCTCTCCTCGGCTCGTGACCATATCGATTGGACCTAAAACGACTGGAAAACCGTGGTCTGGTCAGATAAGTCCCGGTTTCAGTTGGTAAGAGCTGACAGTAGGACTCGAGTGTGGCGCAGACCCTATGAAGCCAATGATTCAAGTCGTCAACAAGGCACTGAGCAAGTTAGTGGTGGCTCCATAATGGTGTGGTCTGTGTTAGCATGGAATGGACTGCGTCCTCCGATCCAATTTAATCAATCATTGACTGGAGATGGCTATGTTCTGCTACTTGGAAACAATTTATAGCCATTCATGGATTTCAAGTTTCCAAATAACGATGGAATTTTAATGGAAGACAATATGCCATGTCATGGGGGCACAACTGTTTCTCGACTGGTGTGAAGTACACTACTGGCCATTAAAATTGCTACACCACGACGATGACGTGCTACAGACGCGAAATTTAACCGACAGGAAGAAGAATCTGTGATATGCAAATGATTACCTTTTCAGAGCATTCACACAAGGTTGGCGCCGGTGGCGACACCTACAATGCGCTGACACGAGGAAAGTTTCCAACCGATTTCTCATACACAAACAGCAGTTGACCGGCGTTGCCTGGTGAAACGTTGTTGTGATGCCTCGTGTAAGGAGGAGAAATGCGTACCATCACAATTCCGACTTTGATAAACGTCGAATTGTAGCCTATCGCGATTGCGGTTTATCGTATCGCGACATTGCTGCTCGCGTTGGTCGGGATCCAATGACTGTTAGCAGAATATGGAATCGGTGGATTCAGGAGGGTAATCCGGAACGCCGTGCTCGATCCCAACGGCCTCGTATCACTAGGAGTCGAGATGACAGGCATCTTCTCCACATGGCTGTAACGGATCGTGCAGCCACGTCTCGATCCCTGAATCAACAGATGGGGACGTTTGCAAGACAACAACCATCTGCACGAACAGTTCGACGACGTTTGTAGCAGCATGGATTATCAGCTCGGAGACCATGGCTGCGGTTACCCTTGACGCTGCGTCACACACAGGAGCGCCTGCGATGGTGTACTCAACGACGAACCTGGGTGCACGAATGGCAAAACGTCATTCTTTCGGATGAATCCAGGTTCTGTTTACAGCAACATGATGGTCGCATCCGTGTTTGGCCACATCGCGGTGAATGCACATTGGAAGCGTATATTCGTCATCGCCATACTGCCGTATCACCTGGTGTGATGGTATGGGGTGCCGTTGGTTCCACGTCTCGGTCACCTCTTGTTCGCATTGACAGCAATTTGAGCAGTGGACGTTGCATTTCAGATGTGGATCTACCCTTCATTCGATCCCTGAGAAACCCTTCATTTCAGCAGGATAATGCAAGACCGCATGTTGCAGGTCCTATACGGGCCTTTCTGGATACAGAAAATGTTCGACTGCTGTCCTGTCCAGCACATTCTCCAGATCTCTCACCAATTGAAGACGTCTGGTCAATGGTGGTCGAGCAACTGGCTCGTCACAATACGCCAGTCACTACTCTTGATGAACTGTGGTATCGTGTTGAAGCCTCATGGGCAGCTGTACCTGTACACACCATCCAATCTCTGTTTGACTCAATGCCCAGGCGTATCAAGGCCATTATTACAGCCAGAGGTGGTTGTTCTGGGTACTGATTTCTCAGGATCTATGCACCCAAATTGGGTGAAAATGTAATCACATGTCAGTTCTGGTATAATGTATTTGTCCAATGAATACCCGTTTATCATCTGCATTTCTTCTTGGTGTAGCAATTTTAATGGCCAGTAGTGTACATTCTGGACAACTCAAGCCAAGGATTTGGCCACCCAGACCACCCGACATGAATCCCATTGGACATTTATGGGACATAATCGAAAGGTGTGTTCGTTCACACAGAGTCAGCATGGCTCAGTATTTCTGCAGGGCTTGCAACGATTTTTTGAGTCTATGCATTGTCGAGTTGCAATACTACGCCGGGCAAAAGGAGGTCCAACACGGTAGCAGGAGGTATCACATGAATTTTATCACTACAGAGTATTTCCCAGTTGCATTAGACACGCAGCATGCCCTTGCTTGAGTAGTCCCAGATTCGCGTCGCACACAATTTGCAAGCGCTTGTTCTTCGCAACCGTATTGCGAGCAACAGTCCCCCTGTAGCAGCCAGAGAACGGCGCAAATCAGCACAGACATGCAATTGTGGTCACCGGACCTGTTTGCGCCAAGCACATCTGACAACTCGCTTAATTATACTTGTGGATAATAACGTGCGTGTGCTAGCCGCTTTCGGCAAAGAGAATCATGTTTTGGATAGTTGTTTTTCTATCGATAAAAATATCACACACTCTAATTGCCTCTAGGTTTCCTCGCAATATTGCTAAATGGCTAGTCATACATATAAATGAGGGCAGTACTTCACCCCCGACGACAACTGGCGGGGTGTCTGTGCGTACGGATTATTTTTCTTCCTTCCTTCTACTCACTTTCCGTGAAACTTCTTATACCACATGGACTAATACGTAGCTGATTCACCCAATCGCAATATAAAATGATTAAAGCAATGTTACCATGATTGTCTGTATCGACATTCTCTGGCCATACAGTGCACTTTTGAAGAGAACACTTAGCACTAGAAATATTGACCCCAGCATAAAATCCGTGTCCTGATCAAACAAAACTACTCAATAAACACTAAATTACTCTAGTAGATTCTTCTCACTTGTGCGTCAAGAGAGACTAAGCACGCATGAAATTTACTGCAGTGAATGTAGGAACAACGCGAGATTCCTAACGGGTCAGTTAACTAACACCCAAAATAGGACGGTTCTGTAAATAAAACGCACGAGATTTCTTTGTTTTCATCTCTCCATGCTGGAAAACAAAGAATAGTAAGACTGAAGCCATTAGTTTCGTGATGTAAAGGTGTAAAACTTATGTTGTGTTACGTTTATTTAATTCGTTAGTTACGTGTTCTATAGATCATTTGAGCCATTCGTTTTATCGAAACGATGGTGAAAGAGTCAGTTTACATGATATGTGTACATGATTCCTATTAATGTGAATGAACTTACATCCAGTCGTACTCATGCAACTACACTTAAAAATGTGCTGCTATCTTTTAAATAAAAATATGTCTTTGAAATGAAAGGACTCGTCCACACGAAATGTTTCTAGATTAGATTCAAAACTTGTTTGCTACATTTCAGAAATTCTGTCTTATTGGGCAAACGACCAACCAAACTTTGGTGCGTATTGAACTCCTTTCAGACAGCCACTAACAGCTTTAATAATGAACAATAAAGGTCATTTTTTCATCTAGTAGTGCTGTAGTCGCCATTCCTCTCCAACTGACAAGGATTATTTATGATGAATGTTTTTGTGCGATCATTACTGTCTTTATATATGATAAGTTACCCCAGAAAACAATGAAATTATTCAGTAGAAATATGCAAAATATGCTAACAACTGTACGAGGGGCAGAAGTAGCTGAACTTAATTGCTTGAGCTGTTCAGCAATATGCTTTTTCCAGTTCAAGTTTTCATCAGTATGTACCCCCAAAAATTTAGGACATTCTACACCTTTATCTGATTCCTGCTCATATGCTGCATAAATTTTGTAAAATCTTCGCTGTCACCTTAACAGTGGATTCGAGCCGAGAAAGTTAATTTTTGCGCAGATCAGTGTCCGAGAATCAAAAAGAACTCGTCGTTCAAAATTTGATATGTAATTCATACATCCATCTTCTCAGGTAACTTGAGCTGAAGTAAAATGAGAAACACATTCGTATATCTCAAATGGAGGACGCGCGGGCATTTCAAATGACTTTTCGATCACAACATAGCCGCAACACATACATTAAACATTACGGCACTTTTGAAGACAACACGGGAGCGGAACTGCTGCCAACTGTGAAAACGTATTTTTCCTTCCTTGTTAGTTATAATAACGTCTCATGTACAGGAAAACGGTCGTGGAATATGTGGATAATTCACACAGCTGCCCGCTTACCTGAAAGTTAGTGGGCAATATAACGGAAAATACTTGTATCCTGCTACCAGTTTCATTCCGGTAATTGAAGTCTATCACAGATGTTATTCGATCTGTGCGTTGAACAAACAGTAAACGAAAACAAAGAAAATTTAGAGAAGGAATTAAAGTTCAAGAAGAAGAAGAAAAGACTTTGAGGTTCCCTAATGGCATTGGTAATTTATTCTTCCTATTTAATCTTTCTTTTCACTAATAATAAAGAAAGATTAAATAATATAATAAATATATTTAATTCTGTCAGACACAGCGGAGAACTTGAAGTGCAGTTGAAAGGAATGGACAGTCTCTTGAAAGGAAGATATGAGACGCACAGTGACACAAGCAAAAGAAGGGTAATGGAATGTAGTAAATTTAATTAGGCGATGTTGCGGGAATTAGATTAGAGATTGAGACAATAAAGTGGTAGATATGTTTTGCTATTTCGGCAGCAAAATAACTGATGGTGGCCGAAGTAGAAAGGATAAAAAATTTGACCGGCAGGGCAAGAAAGGCGTTTCTGAATAAGAGAAATTTGTTACCTTGGAATATAAATTTTAGTGTTAGGAAGTATTTTCTCATGGCCTTTGTTTTGAGTGCAGCATTGTACGGAAGTGAAACGTGATCAATAAGCAGTTCATAAAAAAGAGGCATAGATGCTTTTGAAACTACAGAAGATTTCTAAAGATTATATAACTGGTGAGGAGGTACTGAATGAAACTGGACTGGAAAGAAATTTGTGAGGTAACATGACTAAAAGAGGGGGAGTCGATAGGACGCATTATGAGACATCAAGGAAGTGTGGAGGGAACTGAGGTAGACCAAGAGACATGTTTAGTAACCAGACACAAGTGCATGTGGGTTGCAGTAGTTACTCATAGAGGAGGAGCCTTGCACAAGATAGGGTAGTGCGGAGAGCTGTCTCAAACCAGTCATCAGACTGAAGACATCAGCAACAGCAGCAGCAGCAGCAGGAACAACAACAACAACAAACAAAATGACGTATCAATAGCTTCAGAATACATTTTAGGCATGTCCTGGAACTGCTATTCGTCTTTCGCTTCATCAGTGAAGAATCACATGAAAAGCAGATGCTGGAAATAGCATTTTAACAGTACTGCGGAAATTTTGAAGTTCAGTAGTCCTAGTACAAAAAGTTAACTTTTACGGAGTTTGTTCTCCAATATCCCTAACATCGATTTGTAGCTGAATCCTTGAAGGAATTCTCGCATCGAATACAACAAATTTTCTTGAGATCGAGGAGCTTATATCCACAAAGCAACACGGTGTTAGAAAGCTGCGAAACTCAACTTCCTGTTTTCTTACGTGATATACTGATAATTATGGATAAAGACAAACAGGCAGATTTCATATTTCTAGATTTCCAGAAACAGTTTAACACAGTGCCTCATTGTAGATTGTTAACGAAGATATGAGCATATGGAATAGGTTCCCAGATATGTGAATGGCTTGAAGACTTCTTAAGTAATAGAACCCAGGATGTTGTCCTCGACGGGGAGTGCTCATCAGAGACAAGGGTATCGTCAGAAGGGCCCAGGGAAGCGTGATAGAAGCGGTCTTAATTTCTATGTACATAAATTATCACGTGGGCAGGGTGGGCAGCAACCTGCGGTCCTCTGCTGATGATGCTGTGGTATACAGGAAGGCGTCGAAGTTGGATGACTGCAGGAGGACACGAGATGACTTAGACAAAATTCCTAGTTGGTGTGGTGAATGACAGCTAGCTTTAAATGTAGAAGAATGTAAGTTAATGCCGAAGAGTAGGAAAAACAAAGTGTCAAATACAGAATTAGTGGTGTGCTGATTGACACAGTCACGTCATTTAAATATCTTTGCGTAACGTTGAAAAGTGATATGACATGGAACGAGCATGTGAGAATTATGGTACAGAGTGGGAATCGTCGACTTCGGTTTACTGGGAGAATTTAAGGAAACTGAGCTTCATCTGCAAAGGAGACGGCAGATACGCATATAGGATGCCAGTGTGACCTGTTCATGAGTACTTATCGAGCGTTTGGGATTCGTAACAGGTCTGATTAAAGCAAGACGTCGACGCAATTCAAAAGCGGGCTGCTACGGTTGTTACCTGTATTTTCGATCAACACGCAAGTATTACGGAGATGCTTCGGGAACTCGAATGGGAATCCCTGCAGCGAAGGCGACGTTCTTATCGAGGAACACTATTCAGAAAATCTGGAGAAGCAGCGTTTGAAGCTGACTGCAGAACGATTTTACTGCCGCCAACATATATTTCGCGTAAGGACCACGAAGATAAGAGACGAGAAATTAGAGCTCAGACGGACGCATAGCCGTTTGTCCCTCGCTCTGTTTGCGAGAAGAACACGAAAGAAAACGATTGATAGTGGTACAGAGTACTCTCCACCACGCACCGAACGGTGGCTCGCGGAATATGTATGTAGATGTAGATGTAGAAAGAAAAGAAAGTTCGTGTTAAGAGAAGTGTTACCCATGTCGTTGGTAGGAAAAGAAAAGTGAGTTATTGATGCTAAGTGACAACAACACGACATAAACTGCACGATAAGGCCGCTGTATTCAAAGTACTACACGTGTTAGCTTTGAAGACGCGCGTGGCATGTCGCTTCGCTTAACTGACGAACTGCGGCGAGTTTTATTATTTCCGGTCTCTGAGAGCTAAAAGCAGTTTGCAAGCACGTTACGGAGAATCGTTGTCGACGCCAGAGACGGAAGAAGAACTAGACACGTAGTTAGTCGAGCAACATAGTGCGGTGCACATAACAGCACTCTACAGGGGTTCCGAGTGTACATAAATAGACTTAAATGTATGTTACACGTGGAAGGGTGGAGGACGTGGCACTTAACTTATGACGACCGTCCATACAAGCTTTGCAGCTTTGTTTGCTGCTATAACGGGCACTCTAATTCTTTTCTCGTCCCTGAAGACTCGTTGAACCATCATACCCTTCTCAAGTGAGATACGCAGCTATGTTCGCAGAGGGACCACAATTGATATCTTTCAGTTTTCATTGTCATACGATCTGTTCCAATGAAGTCCCTTATGAATTTTTAAGATAATCCGAATCGTCCAACAATCTTTCGTTAATAGATTATTTCTCACTTCTTCTCCTTCTTCTTCTACTTCTTCTCCTGTACAACATTAACACTCTTTTGACATTGCTTTTTGTATGCGGAGATTTCATCTACATTTGCATAAGCACTTCACAAGTCACAATACGGTGTATAGTGAGCGCTACCTTATACCACTGCTAATAGTTGCCTTTCTAGTTCCACTCGCAAATGGAGCGAGGGAAACACGTCTGTCTATATGCTTCCGTACGAGCCCCGATTTCCCTCACCTTGTCTTCGGTGACTTTATACTAGATGTACATTGGTGATAACAGGATCGTTCTGATGTCGGTCGTAAATGCCGGCTCTTTAAAGCTTTCGGGTCCGCAGTTCGTGGTCGTGCGGTAGCGTTCTCGCTTCCCGCACCCGGGTTCCCGGGTTCGATTCCCGGCGGGGTCAGGGATTTTCTCTGCCTCGTGATGACGGTGTTGTGTGATGTCCTTAGGTTAGTTAGGTTTAAGTAGTTCTAAGTTCTAAGGGACTGCTGACCATAGCTGTTAAGTCCCATAGTGCTCAGAGCCATTTGAACCATTTGGGTGTTTCGCGGAAGGAATGTCGTTTTCCTGCAGGGATTCCCATTTGACATCATGGAGCATTTCCGTAATACTCGCGTGCTGGTCACCCTTAGCGGTAACCAGTCTAACATCACACCTCCGAATTGCTCCGATGCCTCGTTTCAATCCTACCTGGTGGGGACCACAAACACTCGAGCAGTACGCAGGTTCAAATGGCTCTGAGCATTATGCGACTTAATTTCTGAGGTCATCAGTCGCCTATAACTTAGAACAAATTAAACATAACTAACCTAAGGACATCACACACATCCATGCCTGCGGCAGGATTCGAACCTGCGACCGTAGCAGTCGCTCGGCTCCAGACTGTAGCGTTTAGAACCGCACGGCCACTCCGGCCGGCAGTACGCAGGAGTGGGTCGCACGGGTGTTCCGAACGCCGTCTCCTCTGTAGATATCACCCAGTAACCCGGACTTGACCATTTGCCTTCCCTACAACAGACCTTATATGCAGTTTCTGTTTCATGTCCCTTTGCAACATTACGCCTAGATATTTAATTGACGTGGATGTGTCAAGCGGCACAAAACTAATACTGTATTTCAAAATTACAGGCTTGTTTTACCTACTCAGCTGCATCACGTTACAGTTTCCGATAATTACAGCACGTTGCCATTAATCAGAACAAACAGTAAATCTGTCCTAGTCTTGTTGTACCACCCTAAAACCACCACACGACGACACTTTCATAAACAGAACAGCATCATCAGCAAACAGTCGCAGTTTGCTGCTCACGTTATCCGTCGGATCATTTATGTATACAGAGACCAAGAGCGGTGCTATCATACTATCCTGACGATACCTATTTCTCTGATGAACACTCACCGTACTGGGTTCCATTGCTTACAAAGTTTTAAATATTCACAAGTATAAGAACCTACACCACATGCTCGGACATTTGTTAACAGTCTGCAATGGGCACTGTGTCAAATACTTTCAGGGTGTGTAGGAATATGGATTCTGCCTGTTGTCCCTTATCCATGGTTCGCTCCATAGCGTGCGAGAAAATGGCAAGCTGGGTTTCGTACGTGCGATGCTGTCCACTCCCGTTTCCCAGTTTATCACAAGCGAGGTAGCCGTGACATGTAGTTATATGTTCACAACATGCCGCAACTGTAACATAAACGGAGTCCCAAGCTTTTATGCTCAAAGTAATACAGACTATGTTGGACCCCAAACTGAGCATTGTGAATAAACACCTTACCGTTGGAACTGAACGTTTCAGGCGGTGGGAGGGCTTCGGCAGCATTGTACTTGACGTACATCATCGTAGGTGCTTATGTTTGGCAAGAAACTACTACCTGTTGCAAAGACGTATGTGGCACTAACGTGAAAACAACCCACATTCGTCGGTGGTGTGTATCTACAGTGGAATTTACTACGGTTTATATTTCGCAGCTAGTTATTGAAACCCACCGTTACAGGGATTTCCAGGCCCGAAGACTGAATTTATAGGAATCTACAAAAAATAAATAGAAAAAAGGTAATATTTATTTGATTTTTAATACTCGTAATATCCTGAAACTGCTGTTTGCGAGAAAGGCACTCCGGAAATATTCGGTTCACACTAACGCTTAGTTGCAGAGGGCTTAGTTACGGACAGTGTACTTCCTTTCTGAACACAGGAGTATAGAGATGCGAATCTTCGCCAAATGCCGGCCGAAGTGGCCGTGCGGTTAAAGGCGCTGCAGTCTGGAACCGCAAGAGCGCTACGGTCGCAGGTTCGAATCCTGCCTCGGGCATGGATGTTTGTGATGTCCTTAGGTTAGTTAGGTTTAACTAGTTCTAAGTTCTAGGGGACTGATGACCTCAGCAGTTGAGTCTCATAGTGCTCAGAGCCATTTTTTTCTTCACCAAATCGTCGTACAGTAGGCGACGGTCACTATTTGTCAGAAGAACAAATCTCACTTTCGTAACTGTACTACTGGGGCCGGTGTCCCATTTACAGATGCAAACGTACGATTTTCTATAATCATGCTTTAAATAACAGATCAGTAACCGTGAGATTAACAAATGCATTCACGAGTAGCTCATGCTTCCTTGGGTCAGGCATAAATCATTCACAAAGAGCTAGCAAAAGCATAAACCAACCGAAAGGATCATAAATAAAGAATAGTGCCGTTCTTATGATCACGTCATAAAACTAATTCAACAGGTTCCACAAAACGGGCAGCATCATTTCTTTGACAAATCTAACTTATATAGTAACTCACAGACATATTCGTACGTCTGACTCTCCAAGATATGTTAGTGGAGCAGTAATGAGTGTGCAAAATGAACAAGAATAATGACATTAAAAACAAGCGAGCGAGGTGGCGCAGTGGCTACAACACTGAACTCGCATTCGGGGGGACGACGGTTCAATCCCGCGTCTGGCCATCCTGATTTAGGTTTTCCGTGATTTCCCTAAATGGCTTCAGGCAAATACCGAGATGGTTCCTTTCAAAGGGCATGGCCGACTTCCTTCCACATCCTTCCTTAATCCGATGGGACCCATGACCTCGCTGTTTGGTGTCCCCCCCCCCCCCCCCCACACACACACACAAACCATTACAAATAATGATTGACATAGTTGAGGTCAAACATTGAAAAATGAAATTGTGTTTCGTTATTGGAGAAGTACTACCAGATAGACTCGTCTACATAATTTTGTCAACTTTCAATTCATCTTTCCACTAAACCGATGACCTGGCACTAGCGTGTTGAGGGAAATCTTCCGAAAATTTGAAGCCCACCTGACAGACGCTTTGAGGTTGCTGGGTGCCAGTTACTCTAACTATGAACACTGTCCAAACCCAGCTGAAACACAACTGCAAGCGTTTCATCTTAAGCACAATCTGCTACCTAGCAAACTTGACACCACATAGTAAAGGATACAGTTAGTAAATTGCTCCCATCCCAGAATATCTGGGAAGCACTCTGGATCGTATTCTGACTTAAAAATAGCATTCTGATAATGTGAGAGGAAGCCAAAAATGATATCCTTCACAAGTTCACTGGTAACAGGTGGGGCTCTCGACCACAAATCCTGGGAATGACGGCGCTATCAATATGTTATGGTGCTGCAGAGTATGCTGCCTTGTCTGGTACACATCCATCCACGTAAACATAGTGGACAAGGCGCATAAACGAAACGTGTCGGCGTATTGCAGGTTCTCATAAACCTATGCCACTTGCAAAATTCTACCAATTTGCTGGCTCGACGACACCAGATATTAGCCGTGAAATAACAACCAAAGCGGAGGGGACAAATCAGGCTCACCCGTTCACTAAATGGGCATGTTACGGCAGCCCCAATGCTGAAGTCCAGAAGAATTTTCCTCAAGAGCACTTAAGTCTTGCAAACATCATCAGCTACAGCACCTAAACAGTTGTCCTTCTCTCGACTTGAGAATAACTCAGCCAGACCTCTCTCTTTAGAAACGTTCCCACCTGGGCATGAACAGAACTGCACTGTCTTGATGTCACTAGACCGTTTTCGTTCTGGAGCCGGAAGATCCGGAAGTAACCTTCCAGAAATGACACTACCCTGTGGATACCACCAACTGTGACTGCGGAAAACCACAGACCATGGAGCTCCTACCGGATTTTCAGCTCTGCCTTGCATCTCGCACAGAACATCTGCTTGCGACACGAGGCGCAGGATTTCCGTCAAGAGTAGTGGAGTTTGGTAATTTCTGAATGAACAGCTGTGACTGTACTATGAGATGACAGCCTTCTGCTTGTGCCGGCCAATAGATGTAACCATATGCAACAGTATATTGTTTTTGTGCCTCATAAGCACAAAAGTAAGACATATTGCTGTCGACATGTACTAGCGATATATTGTAATGTAAAATGAAGCTGGAAGCTTAAGATACGTACTTGAAAATGACTAGAAGTCGAAATTGGCCAATCCCATAGACAACAAAAAAATAAAACAGCATACCTAGACCATGTTTTCATTCACGAATAAAATTTTAAAAAGCTTCGTAATTCTTTCTTTCATTTGTTTCTAATGGTAATCATCATGTATTATATTTGTTTTCTGACTCGAATAAATATAAACAGCGAAAAGCGTATCTTCAATGCGATTTAACTGTTGACTGATAAAGTCTTACGCAGTCGATAACATATGGAAAAATTATATTTCGTATCAGCACAAGCGTTAACAGATGCACATTTTATTAGAGAATAGAGTGAATATGTGACTCTGCATTAAGCTGAATGGTTTAGTGAATGAAAAAGCGCTGGCACGCATTAACAGTAGAAGAGAATCAGGGCGTATTCATGAGTACAGAGATGATACCATGAATTTCAAAACGTGCATCTGGGCGTATAATACTATACAAAATGTTTCTGAAGGTACACAGTAGCTGTGTTATGGGGACAGTGGTAACATTAACACATGATCATCTACTACCGATGGAAAAATATGTTTTTGGTAAACCCTAGGTATTTTTTCGAACACAATCCCAATCTGCAATAAAAGTGGGACGTTTTCATTTTAAAATAAAAAGTTAATCTCCCATGGGGGAGGGGGGATTAGGGCATTAGCGGGTGGCCATTTCTAGCGCAGATAAATGTTCACTTGAAAACATAAATTTGTCACCATGGACATTTTTATTTTTCGTACGATGCTTATTTTTCGAAATATGTAGTTGTCCCTAATTAAAAAATGGTTCAAATGGCTCTGAGCACTATGGGACTTAACATCTGAGGTCATCAGTCCCCTAGAACTTAGAAGTACTTAAAGCTAACCAACCTAAGGACATCACACACATCCATGCCCGAGGCAGGATTCGAACCTGCGACCGTAGCAGTCACGCAGTTCCGGACTGAAGCGCCTAGAACCGCTCAGCCTCACCGGCCGGCTCCTAATTAAAACAAACTGACAGTGTACATAGTGTACATTCTTCAAATTCTAAAGTTCCCTTTTGCAAGGAGTAATAAAATGGCAAATACATTTGGCAAAAACCCTATCATTTTATTAAGAATATTAATTGAACTAAAATAATTAATTCTTAATTTTTAAAATATTGTACAGTGTCAATGTTCTTGGCTGACTGTAGTTATCACATTCTCTTAGTATATGCACAACGCTCACTTCAACGAGGCAGGTATCGCTTTTTGAAAACAGTATCAGTTTTAACAAAAGTCTCGTTTTATCAGGGTTCCGTGGTTCAATGTGTAAAAACGGAACACTTTCAGAGTCGCTATTTTCTCCATCTGTCTGTCTGTCTGTCCGACTGTTAAGAATCCTTTTCCTCAGAAACGGGTAGACGTAACTAATGGAAATTTATGTCACATACTGTCTGTTGTCCCTTGGCAGTGTAATGAGTGTAAGCACCCAAGTCAATGGAGCCAAAAGATACGGTCATTTAGATCACATATTTTGATATTTGCAAACTCACTCATCAAAACTTTTAGGGTACTTCCCGTTGGCGTAGAATCATAAAATTTGGCAAAACACACAGTTTCGCAGTACAGCTGAAGAAAGACATCCGAAATTTCTCAATTTATGATTATATTCCAGGAAAAAATATTTCTTTTGTCATTTGTTCTCCACGTCAAACATAAAATAAAAACAATTTGTAATTCTGCATTCAGGCTGACTGGGTCCCATGGAAAAAGTCAACAACGGGAAAGGAACGACTTTAGTGCTCACATGACGCGTCTGGGAACTCATCCACCAGACCAGTCTGATGGATAGATATCTATGTGCAGTAGTCGCTCCTGGATGTCTGATGATTGAAAAATTCCCAAACGTGTCTTATGAGAAATAAACTCATGCCTTGCCTGATGTTTGACTTTCACCATTGCGACCCAGTCAGCTTGAGCGGAGAACCACTGATTATTGTAGTAATAGTCGTCTGCTTCCTGCATGACTTTATGTCACATTTGTATTAATGAATTTAGAACATTCTCAAAAATCTTGGAATCCCTGGGACCAATATCAATGTCGATAATAATCAAAAATGGTAGAGATCTTGGCTTCCCGGAATGGATTAATTGTCTATATACGCAATCAAGATCGTACGGAGCCCTCAATGCGCGGGTTCTACTAGCACCTGATCAATATGTAGTATTTCTGTGACCTATTCTTACTCTGTTGATAATACCAAGTGATGCAACCAAGGGTGGTGTGGAGTCTGATGCTAAATTGTCCACTACCATGTGCCTTCAAGGCTACGGTTCGTGTCCACAAATATCGTCCATTTCCTTTTTGCTTGGTTGGCGAGTGTGCAATGAAAATCACTGAATGGTAGGGGATGTAGATGCTGCAGCATTTTCTCCACTTGGTCGGTACGTTCGTTGTCCCTATCAACATGTCCTGGTACACATTCTGCATTAATCCTTTCCTCTATAGAGACTTCTCAATACACCGTGTGCCAAGTGATTTATAGTTTTTCTTTGCGCTGTCCTTGTAGGGGACTGTACGGCACACGACAAGTCAGTACGTTTTTTACGCGTATTGGCTGAAGTCGAGCCGGTCACGGCGGGGTGTCACGGGTTGGCAAGGCGTCTGTTACGAGTTACCAGTGAGAGTCGAGAAAAGAGGCAATGTATTTCTACAAGCAGCAATTAAATTTGTAATATCGACTGTCACAAGCATTTGATTGTTTTTTCCCAACATTTCGAAATTTCCGAGCTTGTGGATACCTTGTGACCTGAGAACCCAGCTGTCTTTTTTTCTTTCCTTCTCTTTTTTTCCGACTAAATGGAGAACTTAGCATCCACATCGACGTGAGAACGTGGCAATATTCCTTCGTCGCTTGTTTTCAGACACGTCGTCTGCCCGCTGTTCTCTCATTGGCTGCGTGGAACCAGCCGCTGACACACACCCTTTCGTTCCCTTCATGCCTCAAGGCGAGCATTGACAACAGCAAACTGCTTACGCCACTGGTTCGTATCTGGATTATTACCATCTTTATTGGTAGGCTACTTTATCGACACAGATGTGCTGCTTCGTAACCTCCTTTAATCACTTGTCCGAGAGTCTCTGTGTTAAAATGTTCTCATTAAAGTCTGTCACGTCTTCTCGTAACCCTAACCGAATGCTTCAGTTAGCGACGTCAGAAAAATATGCCGCGCGGCATGAGCATTATTCACGTACCGCCCGCCAGTACAACCGCGGCAGCCTAGTAGGACCGTTCGCGCCGTCCCCGGCTCCTCCACTGGCGCCAGACGCATCCATCGTTCACCGGCGGCTGCGCGCTACGGAGATAATCCCTGGCGAGACGCGAGATGGGGTGACTCTAGCTGGGCGCCGCTGTCACCTCCCCCCACCACCACACTCCCGCCGGCCAATCAAGTCCCGCCGCGGGACACGCCCACTGCTACTGCTGGGCGGGGCCGAGGGAGAGAGACCGGTCCGCGGCGTTAATTGGAATAATTACCGCCTCCTCACCCCTCCCCCTCCACCATCTCCTGCGCTTCATTGACGCACTGACATTGCAGCGAGACATAAGGCGCAGCCGAGATTGCTACTTCTCTGCGACACGAATCGAGCACTCGCTGAACTAGTCATCTTAGATGGGTAACCGAGCCCCTTCTGTTTTTCGTCTCCAGAGCAGGGACATAGAAACGGAAACAACAGTTTCATACACAACTTTTTCGTAGTGTACCAGTTTTGCACTAAGCTTCTGCTCATGTTTGTTGATGCGCAAACAATCTGCAATGAAGCTTCTGTTTTTTCTGAGTGTTCTTCCTAATATGAGTAGCGGTTCATGGTATGGATGTCTGTAAATACAGCGCCATTTTTGGCGCACACAGACACACACACACACACACACACACACACACACACACACACACACACACATTACTCAAGCTTCAATACCAAAAGTCTGTGCCATTACGTCATCCACATTACATAGGCCTATCAACTAAAAGGACTTAATAAAACACAGGTAGGAATCTTAGAAACACTGATATAATACAATCGAATTTGGAGAATTGAAAGTTCAAGCAATATCATAAATATTTCGAATAACAGAAATGCTTAGATTTAATGACAGTTCGAATGATCAAGGTGCAGTGAAGAAATAATTGTCAAAATAAGGGTATCCGGTAAAGAAAGAAAGTTAAAAAAGAAACGTATGATCGTTTTCCATTTCAGTGACTTTCAGCGTGCTTGGTTAAGAAAATTTCTATTGTGACCAAAGCATAAAATATATCGTCGCCACTTTCCATTCTAAGGATGTAAGTTACAAGCACAGCATCTCCATGGGCGACTTTGCCACTTGTCGAGTAAGAAATGGGACCAGCTTTACCTTCATCTTCTTCGTCCTTCTCTTCTGTTCTTCTTCTTCTGCTTCTCCATTTCAAAAAATCATTGAAACGCGTGAAATAATCTAATGCCACATATTTTCCTAAATCAGACGGTCTTGCGAGAATCAAGCACGTGTACTTCTTTGAAGTCATTTTGCAGCCGACTTATGTACTCTAGTACGTTATTCATTGTTAAATAAACAAAGGAGTGTCTCGAAGATTTGAATCCCAATCAATTACCAAGAGTATTTGACGAAACTTTCGGATTACGCAGTGTTAGATAGCCACTAATTTCGAATTATGGAGTGTATGCGCGGTAAGTTATGACAACTGCTCCGATTTAATAAGTGTGACAGAACACATAGGATTACTACTTCGACACGTTACAAATACTGCTTGGTGTTGCTTAAAGCGAGTTGCAAGGAAAATCTCTTGAAACGAGCTTGCAATCTTATCTTGGGCTGGTCGGATGGAACGTTTACATTTTGCAGACCTTACGTTAACTGCTCTATAATTACAGGTCACTCCATTACTAAAAAGAATTCCATTACATTGACATTGTTGATTTTTGTTGACACTTGTGCTCATCTAACGTATTTCCTATACATATTCTATATGACAGCATGTGTTCTCAGCAGCTAGAGGACATCGAATAACAAAGTGTATTAATACTGTAGAAGCCAAAAACCTTGCGGATGGATCCAGGGGAATTCGGTATGTTATTGCATTTGAATTAAAATTATTTGTATGTACACTCAGATCAACGCACGACAATGACTTTTCCACATACAGCACAAGAATTTCTAAACATATTTCACATTGTCCATAACAGGTATCAATTCA
Organism: Schistocerca serialis cubense; assembly: GCF_023864345.2. Taxonomy (NCBI): domain Eukaryota; kingdom Metazoa; phylum Arthropoda; class Insecta; order Orthoptera; family Acrididae; genus Schistocerca; species Schistocerca serialis. Next base: position 101,603,767 of record NC_064639.1, on the reverse strand, counting down.
GTTTCGTTTCTTTCAAAAATTGAAGAAATATTTTAGATAAACGGTTAAACATTTAAAGTAGAGCTGTTGTAATTTTCAAAAATAGTGGGAACCCGATAAATCGATATTTATAAAAGTGTCATTATAGGCTCTCGATAAATGGTAATTTAAAGGCAATCGTGCTGAAAACATCGATAGCTGCTACGCTTGTTCACTTCATTTTGATTCGTCTCAACGGGGGCCAGAATGTAATACGGCTTTTTCTGAAGGAATAGCTTTGTGATAAAGTTTTGAAGACAAAAGCTAAGTTCAAGAGACGACGAAATGCACCTGACATGGTCACGGAACGCTTCGGCACTCTATGATTTAAAAAACTCACAAAGCCTTTGGCCGTCTGTGATGGTCACTTGTAAATGTAGGTATAGGAATGGACTAAAAATATATCGAATTAATACGAAAATATATCAACGGCAAAAATTTCTGTACTTGGTGTAATTTCTTTGCGGTAATAGTCGGACAGATTCGTCAAAGCTCGTGTGTCGTCCATGCTTAATTACCGTTGTTGTTGTTGTTGTAGTCTTCAGTCCTAAGACTGGTTTGATGCAACTCTCTACGCTACACGACCTTTTGAAAGCCTCTTCATCTCTGCTTAACTACTGCAACCTACCTCCACCGGAACAACACTAAGCCGATGTTTTTTTATGTCTCAGGATATGCCGTACAACCCGTCCCTGCTTTCAGTCAAACTGCAGTAACTTACCGGCAATCCTATTTTCTTATTTATTTCACTTTTTAAACTCTCTAACCTGCCTACCCGACTAAGGGATCTAGCATACCACGCTCCGATCCGTAGAACGGCAGTTTTGGTGGTGACATTCTCCTAAGAAGTCTATGCTCGTGATCTAAATGGGGGACTATTTTACCTCTGAAATACGCGTATTTTGTTCAAGAGGGTGCCATCGCCATTAAGCCACAAATAGAGATGGATGGCATCTGGAAATATGGAAGATGTAGTTTCCCTTTTCCTTTATCCGTTTCTAGTACCAACATAACGAGGTCCTGGCGGTTAATTTTAGAAGTCCGGAACAGTCAGCAATGGAAATTGTTTCCATTCGGCTTCTAAAAAGGCTGCTGCCCCTTTCCAGGAACCGTAGCTCGATATGGCCTATCGACAAACACCTCTCCAAAATCGTTGTACGGTTGTCTGCGTCGTAAAGGCACGCAAGCCACCCACCTTCATCATTATAGTAATTAAGATTTAGTGAGGAGGAAAACTGCAAGTGGATTGTAGCTGATTACAACAAGGGACAATCTAGACCGTGTGTCCTACACAGCAGTACTTCCGAACGACTTGCGCAACCACTATTCGGCTAGACTGAATTTGTGGCTCGTGTGGAAGACATCGGAAAGAGAACGTGAGATGCGACCAAACCTGTGGAATGCAAACATTCTCACCACTGTCTTGCTTGAAGTTAACAGCCGACACGACAGTTCTAATTTTTCTGCAGCTTGTATAATTTTCATACTAGGAGTTAACTGTAAGAGTTTAGGATTAAATTCCGCAAATTCTGTCGTTTGTGTTTAGTGTACTCCTTGGATTATTTTTTTTTTTTTTTTTTGCCTAAATGCCACCTAGCACATGGGAAGTCAGCTATGTGTATCACGGGTGTCTCCAGAAAGGTTCATCATTTGTTTTTTAAATTCTCTGCGGTGCATAGTTTTATGGAAGCTGCTGTTTCGAATCATTTCTTATTGATATATACCTAACACCACTCTAACACCGTTAACAATGAAATCATTGGTGCTAACGCAAAATAACAGCCACACCGCAGCACTGTAAGAATTCATCAATGGGGGTTATGAACTGACACTGCGCCGCACATTGTTTTTAGGCACTTGGCATGCGTGACAATGTAGTAAAGCTAAATTTCAAGGCGTGCTTCATTTTTACGCCTTTCCTTGATGATCATCTTTGCAATTAGCTGTTTGGCTGCAGTTTCAACAGGACAGTTAGTAGGAAATAGCAGGGTTGTGAAAAGTTAGAAATACAGTTACGACAAGTACGTGGGCGTGCTGAAAAGTAATGCCTCTGAAATTTTTGTGTGAAAACTCAGAGGCTTTTTAAATGTAGCAAACGTTAAACATTCTTCATCCTCATCCTTCATATCGAAATATTTGCAGTCCTGTACTGTTAGAGGGCTCGGAATTGTAGTGTGCAACATGGTGATGTGTAAGGTTAACTAAGTCGGTGAGTGAGAAACAGCGTGATGTAATCGAGTTTCGCCGCACTTGGAGCACTCTCTTCTTAACTATGACAATGCTAGTCCACACACAAACGCAACAAGCCAATGCCTTGGCTTGACTGTCGTCAATCAACCTTCATACTGTCACAACTTCACCTCATCCGATTTTAGTCTGTTTCCAAAATTTGAAGAACACTTCGAGGACTTCACTTCGATCCTGATGAAGCGGCGCAATCAGAGGTGAGGTTGTGGCTCCGATAAAAATTCAAACATTTTACAGTGACAGTATCAACAAACTGGTCTCTAGTTGCGAGAAATATGTTCGTCGCCAGGGTGACAACGTTGAGAAATAAAGATGTGGACATGAAGAATAAAGATGTAGAATGTCAATAGCTTTTGTTTTGTTTAAAAAGCTTTAAGAGTTATCAAACAAAAAATTCAGAGGCATTAGTTTTCAGTACACCTTCGTGTAAAGCAATTCTAATGATATGGCGCCTAAGACCACAGCGTTTTACTTTACACAGGTAGTATTTACAACAGGATCGGCCCCATTCTGAGGAAACATGGTGTGAATTGTGTTTTTCGGACACCATCTATGATTAGGGCGATTTCGGGATTTGTAAAGGATCTTGGTTTGCATAAGGCTGATTTCTGCCGTATCCCCTGTGGCTGTAGCACGTCATATAATATCTCACAGGGGACTGGAGTACAGAGCATTAGCCGAGAGAATCTGCGATTGCAGACGTTTCCTCGGTACCGGTCACGTGATGGAATACTAATTCAGGAGATCCTGACCTGCACTTCCAGTTATTGCGGAAGGTTTTTAAGGGCGTTGTTGAGATTAAACTAGCAAGTAACCTTACCAATAGAACGGAAGACCTTGTTTAAATTCTGGGTAGAGTCCTACTCTCTCTCTGTTCAAATAAAAGAGGAACACAGTTAAAACTACTTGCTCAGCCGTTGTCAATTAATGCTTCACAATCGATATCGTCTGAGGTTGGTCATCTTCGGTTCAGTGGCGGCACTATCTGTTGACGGTATGTGTTGTGCTTCGTCCAGAGGGCATACGCTACTTTTCGGTTTTCTAGTTAGCGCAGCCCTGCCCTGCGATTGATGAAGTTGTCATGCATAGTGATCTCTCTTTACACTCGAGCCTTGAAAATGACGGAGCGTTCACTTACAGAACTACAGTCGCTGTCGATGACATTACCAGGTGCATTCGCGTAAGTTAAATGAACATTCGGTACGTCAGGAAAGGCTACAGTTTCACAACTATGAAACAGTGAGGCAAGCGACACAAGCAGCCGCTTAGTAGGGAGGAGCATCAGAGGTACCCAAGCGCGAAATTTACCTACAGTCAGTGTCATAGTTAGTAGCAAAAACTAACACCGTTGAAAATATACGACAATAGAAGCAAAAACATTCCAGAAAAAAAATGGTTCAAATGGCTCTGAGCACTATGGAACTTAACATCTGAGGTCATCAGTCCCCTAGAACTTCGAACTACTGAAACCTAACCAACCTAAGGACATCACACACATCCATGCCCGAGGCAGGATTCGAACCTGCGACCGTAGCGGTCGTGCGGTTCCAGACTGAAGCGCCGAGAACCGCTTGGCCACACCGGCCGGTATTCCAGAAAACATGGGTCCACAAACGAGCCGACAGTGGCTTTAGTATCAAATATTGTCCTAGTTAGTGTAAACCTATTTGGAAGGTAATTTTCTCGTATAAGTTCTCCATCTGAGTGCGTCGTTCAAAATACACACATGGGCAACCGTAACATTTCGTTACAGTGGTCAATTGATTCAACGTTATTAGTGTCGTGGAGTTAGAGTAATACTTCAGTTTTTTTTATTTAGAGCTAAAACAATGAGTTTTGTCCAAATACTGGTGACAACATCGTTAATGAACCTTCACAACATACATCAATTCCAAAAATTTTTAGTTTTTCCGTAACAACACTGTTCTCTTAAACAGACTAATTCGTACGCAGGGCAAACATAGCCGAAATAGAAACTTTTGAATTGAAGCAACTGAAGATGCAAATTTAATTTGCGAAACCAATCGTGTTATCCAATAAAGAATTCTAATAGCCTCAGCGGTCTTGTTTGTTGAAATCATGGTTTTCTTAGAGTCCTAAAAATTTTGTAATTTTCAATGTCAATGCTCACATGGTTAAAAATATAAGGGGCGGTCAAATGAATACGAGGCAGCTGCAAAAATAATAAGTAAACTGATTATTAATCCAAAAGTAATAGCTATAACTGTTAATACAATTATTCCACTGTGAGAAAAGACGTTAATGGCTTCATGGAGAAATGTTAGCTGTTGCCTACGGAGCCATAATTGCACACAGGCGTGCACCTCTTCCTAAAAAGGAATCGACGGCGCTGAATGTCTTTCTTCAGAGCTCCAAAAATATGGAAATTGCGTTTGGAGAGACAGGGACTGCACAGAGGATGTGAACGGGCTTCGCACCGAAATTTCTCCAACGGACTTGGAATAACCTTGGTAACAAGTGGGCGTGTATTTTGTTGGCAAATTGTCAGGACTATGTTGTAGAAGTTTCGCTGGGGAGCCAAATCCTCCGATTCTCCATACAGTCCCGATCTCTCCACATGTTATTTCCATATTTTTGGAGCCCTGAAGAAAGACGTTCAGGATCGTCGATTTGCTTCTGACAAAGAAGTGCACGTCTGGGTCAATTATGGTCTGCAGGCAACCGCAAGGCTGGTCCCGGAGGAGGTTCGAGTCCTCCCTCGGGCAAGGGTGTGTGTGTTTGTCCTTAGGATAATTTAAGTAGTGTGTAAGCTTAAGGACTGATGACTTTAGCAGTTAAGTCCCATAAGATTTCACACATATTTGAACATTTGCAACCGCAAAAATTTTCTATTAATTCATTGACCGTCTTCTTTCACAGTGGGATAAATGTTGTAACAGTCATGGCGATTACTTTTGAAATAAGAAACACTTTACCTACTTTTTTCCCATCTTACTACCCCTTTAAAGAGGAAGAATAAATCCACTTACATCGTTTAATTACATGTAATATTTGATTGACTTACATGTAATATTTGATTCACTGTCTTCTTCATTATTGAATCATCTTTCACGTATTGGAACGATGTGCTAAGCACGTATGGCGTCAATGTTTGGTTTTTCTATTTTTAGATCTGGGACATATAATGCACCTGCACTGTAATTATGTCTTTTAGGGGTGTTTCGTTGGAATTTGGGTTAAATTTCCTTTTCAGTCTCACTCGAGCTCTTGCCAGTCTACATGATGGATCTGCTTTGCGTTGGATGTAATTTTCTAGCGTCGAAAGACTAATGATCTTTTTAAATTCTCCTCTCTTCATATTAGACGCAGTGGTAGAAAAACTTACCACATTTGCGTTGATTTATTTTACAATTTCAAGTTATCATATTTGTGTAAATAGATAGACTCCCCTATTGTAACTGGGTTTGGGAAACCGCAACGACGAAAAACGCGTTATTCTCCCTCCAGGAACAAAAGTAAATTGATGTCAAGTACAATAACGGCATCTACATATTATAAAAGTAAGATAGTCAAACGTTCAAGTACAAATTATGTGCCATGTAATGATATCGTTGTGCAATAAATCTACCGGAGTGTGTGAAAACCCAGCTCAAAAAATGTTTCAAATGGCTCTGAGCACTATGGGACTTAACATCTGAGGTCATCAGTCCCCTAGAACTTAGAACTACTTAAACCTAACTAACCGAAGGACATCACACACATCCATGCCCGAGGCAGGCTTCGAACCTGCGACCGTAGCGGTCGCGTGGTTCCAGACTGAAGCGCCTAGAACCGCTCCGCCACTCCGGCCGGCCAAACCGAGCTCAGTAACGAAGTGTTTAACATGAGATGCGAAACAAATAATATGTTGCGCGTGTGGAACAATGTTTTCGAACCGGCCGTGGAGCAGTTTTGACAATAATGCCTTTTCATGAGACTTCACAGACTGTATAAATACTTTAAATGACGTCAGTTTCGTTTTTGGCAATTAATAACGGCTGCAATCCCCTCAGCCGGTAAATCCATGGAGACAATCTTCTGAGACTCTGATGGGGTTATTCTGATTGATGCCAACCTCAGGGAATTGAAGAAAGGACTTCTGCGTGTTCCCAGAAGTATGCAAACGAACTTCTCCTTCTCACACAGGGAGGAGGTCATAAAATTTCATTGGACTGTTCTTACTCATTCACTCAACAGCCTGTCTCTCGTACCTTCTGATTTCCATCTGTTTGACCCAATGAAAGATGCACTCTTCTGGAAGCAGTACTTGGAAGATGCGTAGGTCATTGATGGAGCACGGCATTGGTTCCGACGTCGACCAGTAGAGTGGTAGGCTTACAGGCCCCCCCCCCCCCCGTAAGGTGGCGTAAGGCCGTCGCACTGAACGGAGACTACGTTGAAAAATAGAGATTTGAAACAAAAAGATGGGGGAAAGACATGATGTATTCGAATCCTGGATAAAACCAACCTGCCTTCAGAAAAAAAAGTGTTGCATTACTTATTGAACGCCCCTCGTTTTTCTCGTATTGACAGTAGGTCAACACGTGTCATGACTGTTTCACGATGTTTTGAGCGTGTAAGTGACTCAGCGCTCTCGGTGTGGTGGCAGCCCTGGTGGCCTGTGTGACTAGCGACCACTTCCTGTCACGTGTCGGCCACCACGCCGCGCGGCCCGCGGCTGTCATCAGCGAGCCGCCGCCACGTCTGCCAACCGCCCCTGACGTGTAATAAGTACGGCCGCTGACGCGCGGCTCCCCGCTCTTTATTGGCGTATCGGCTGCCACAAGGAGGGTGACACCTCGCCAAATAACACGGCGGCCCGCGCGAAATGGCGGCGGCGGGCCCGGCGGGTCTGCCATTAGCAGAGGTGCCGACCAGAAGAGGAGAGCTAACGACCAGAGGGGGCAGGTGACGGCGCCGGGGCAGCGTGTGTGGGCCGGAAGCTGCAATTTGTCCCTCTGGCTGGCCTGGCGTGCGCCCGGCTTGTTAGCGCTGACGCTCCGCTGACGTCGCCTCGGTTTCCGGCCGCTTGCTCCAGGGACCGCACTGCCACCCCGGGAGGCAATATGTGCTTTATCAAGGCTTTTATTTTATTCATCGTGTTGTCAGAGGGATCGTTACAGATGCGTCTTTGTGGTGTGAAAGTGCGTTTACAGAGTTAGTAAGTGTTTCACCATGGACAATGACACAGGCAGTAATTGGGAAACAACTGGTATTATAAAGGCCGTACCTACAGGAGAAGAGCGTGTTATTTACGTATTTATTAACAAACAGTGCAACACTTGACCGGAGAGGATTCTGTAATTGTAGAGGTTACTACACTTTTAATAGATAAGAGACATCAGATGAGGAAAATGATAGTGCCATGGCAATGAAGGATGAAGCAACGTCACCAGTGGCGAATTTCCAGGGCAGTAGCGATTCATCTTATCAGCCACCACCTCCAACGAACTACGTCTCCAGAAGAATATCTGGTTCATGCAAAAAAGATATGGAAAAACGAAGAAGGGCAAACGATGGAAATCTTGAAACTTCCTGGCAGATTAAAACTGTTTGCCGGACCGACACTCGAACTCGGGACCTTTGCCTTTCACTGGCAAGTGCTCTACCAACTGAGCTACTGTGCGAAAGGCAAAGGTCCAGAGTTCGAGTCTCGGTCTGGCACACAGTTTTAATCTGCCAGGAAGTTTCATATCAGCGCACACTCCGCTGTAGAGTGAAACTTTCATTCTAGATGGAAATGTTGATACTCCAGATCTGTGTCGACATGGGTTAGCAACTGATATGAAACCGCGCCTGAAAATTAAAACACTGTGGACCAGAAAAGAAAGATAAAGAGCAAGACGGTGCTACAAAATTTTGAAAACGCGCTAAAACCTCGTCATTTGTCAAACACAAAAATTTTGCAGGATATGATAAATCGTGAACTACATTATCATTGTATACTGAAGACTCAAGAAAACGCAATAATACATTACGGCACATTGAGAATTTGGGCGCTCAATGTAAAGAAGAGAACTGACCGTCATAAATCACCGCAGTTCAAAGCTTACAACTTTTGCGTGAAGAAAATTAAATGTAAGAATAAGATTGCCCTCCGCAAAATAACCCACAAAATTAGCAAGAGATTGCCTGAGGTAGATACCGATATTCAACAAAAATCTTAACAGTTCGTAAGAGAAATTAGGCCTGTCATTGAGGAAAAACGTTTGTCACCACATCAAGATTTGATAAAGAGCTACGACCTGGACGGAACCTCGGAGTGAAGCGAAGCAAGCATGTCTTTTTGTGGTTGCATCCATAGCGGCAATTACACAAACATCTACCTTTAAAGTCCTGTCTCATTTTTTGGAAGTTAAACATGGACGATAAATAGCCTTGACAAAAAGAGAATAGAAGCTTTCGAAGTGTGAAGCTACCGAAAAATGTTGACGACTAAATGAGTCGATCACGTAACTAATGAGGAGGTACTGAATGAAACTGGTGAGACAAGAAATTTGTGGCACGACTTGACCAAAAGAAGGGATCGGTTGATAGGACACATTCTGAGAATCAAGGTGGTTCGTTGATTCGGGGGAGGGGACGAGACAGCGTAGTCATCAGTCATCGGATTAGGGAAGGATGGGGAAGGAAGTCGGCCGTGCTATTTCAAAGGAACTTGCATTTGCCTGTAGGGATATAGGGAAATCAAGGAAAACCTAATTCGGAATGGCCGGACGCTAGTTTGAACCGTCGTCCTCCCGAATGCGAGTTCAGTGGGCCAACCAAGGCGCCACTCGCTCGGTGATACGAAGGGATAACCAATTTAGTATTCCAGGGAAATGTGGGGTTAAAAATCGTAGAGAGAGCCGAAGTCATTCTGCGACGTAGTGGCTCGCACAGGATAGAGTAGCATGGAGAGCTGCATCTAACCAGCCTTCGGACTGAAGAACACAACAAAAACAATATAAAGTTGTTCTACGATTTTGCTTACTGCTTGGTGTAATGACGTCCATAATGAAGCGGATATGTTCCCGGTGACAAATTGGGTGAATCACGTAATTTCATATATACAAAACACTTTTTTGACAGATGAAATGACAATTCTAGATCCTGTGATGCTGTATATTCACAGAGGAAATCGTATCTCTGAAGGTAAGAGCTGGTGGTCAGATATTAGAATTTTGTGTTCAACTGTCGTGTTTCTGTCAGAAATACGCAGACAAAAGTGTTGTCGGGTGGCAGAAATGAGATAGCGATAAGGTTGAAGTCAAAACTGGACTCAAAGTATGATACGAATTAAGGGAATTCCGCTACCTTGGTAGCAAGAACGATGTAGTTAGCAAACTAGCACAGGCGAAGTTAGCATTCCTCGGGGACAGAAGTATATTAGGATCAAACATAGATCATTTGGAGAAGAAGTTTCTGAGAAACTCCGTCTGAAGGACAGCATTGTATGGAAGGCAATCATGGACTGCTGGAATACCTTGAGAAAAGGGAATCGAAACGTTTAAGATATGGTATCAGAGAAGAATGTTGAAAGTTAAATGTCCTTAACAGAATTGGCGAGAAAAGTAATATTCGGAAAACACTGACTAGAAGAAGGAAAGGAAGATAGGAAGTGTATTTTGACATCAGGGGATAGATTTCATGTTATTAGAGTGAGCAATAAAGTGCAAAAACTGTAGTGGAAGACGGAGGTTGGAGTATATAGAACGAATAATTGAGAACACTGGGTGTAGGTGCAGCTCTGTGGTCAAGAGTTTGGCGGGACGCATCAAACCAGTCGGAAGATTAATGACCGCGAAAGAGAATGTAATGTCCACGACTAGCTCCATGTATCGTTCAATGTACCGATGCGTTACAGCGATTGAATGTGTAACACCTTGATAACCCTTATTTCGACACAACACTTCATTTTTGGACATGACAGACGGATCGAGGATCGATGCGACTGGAATTACACGCAAATCTGCGAAACAAATTTCTGATGCTCAGGATGAATAACAAATAAAATACTATTAAAAATCGACAAGACAGAAACTGCTGCAAGAAAACCTTGCTTTTGTGCCAGTATAATGATGCACGCAACCTTTAGGTAATGCGATGTACCTTAAATTTGTGTTAAGAATTGAATTTATAGAGATAGCAGGAAATTTCACCAGCTATTGTTCCGAAATCTCTTTCCAGTTCCTAAAACATTACGCCATTGGCACACGAAACAGTTCATAAATAATATTGCTTTCTCCTTTTAAATATTCTTCTCCAAATCGAAGGAAACAAATTCGGTCAAACAGTGCTTATGTGCTTCAGTAAAAGCACGCAAGTGCGAAACAAAAACAGGAGGGTAGCTGATACGACAGAGTAGTCTTTCGCAAGATCTGGCGCGTGAAGTGAAAGGGACCGTAAAACGCAAACACCACCCAATTCTCATTCGCCAGCCAAGCGGTTACTGTATTTGTATAGTCCTGGTATAACAAAGGAGCGAGCGCACCCACTGCTTTTCACATTCCTGCGGAACTATTTACATTTTGCCAAGATCTTGTGCGTCCAAGCGTAGCGCATTAAAAAAGTGATTAGTAGAAAATGTGTTTCCTATTCTCGTGATATTTTTTCCACTGCCGACATGTCCTGGACGAATGGTCGCTTACGCATGGTTACCTGCTAAGAAACACAAAGGAGTAATAGTAGCACTGTGACTTCCCGGATGCTTTATAATAACCGTTATTTACATTGTAACATTCGAGAAAACTTTCTCTTGATGTCATAGGATACGCTTCGATTTTCGTACCAGCCACGAACTCTTGTAAGGATATTCTGTGAACACTGGGCACTTCCCTATGATCGTCTTATGGAAATCCACGTCATCCCCATCAGTATGGTCGTCGAGACAGCAAACGTCGCTGCCACTATGCAGACTGGATGCATCTTGCACGCAATCAGCAGAAAGTCTGACGTGGTCTCAGTTACAAGAAATTATGCCCACTCATACACTTTCATCGTGAATTTCAGTCCCAGTCCTATTTTTTATTTTTATTTTTTTATTTTATTTTTTTTCTGCCATTAATACTTCGGTGTATAGGTTCAACAGTAGGAGAGAGAACTTGCATCCTTGCCTTATACCATTTCTAAGCCAAACACATCCTTTGATCTTTCTTCATTATTATCATTCCCTCTTGGTTGTTGTACATATCGTGTATTATCTGGCAGTCCCTATACGAAGGGTTGTAGAAGTTTTAATAAAATTACGTAAGTTTTTGTTGATTTGTATGCAGGTGCACACTGAAATATCTACTTTATTACTGGGATACGGCATTTTGTTTGCTTCTTCTTGTGTCGTGTTTCGCCACTATGGCTCGGGGATTTCACTATGTACCAAAACTGCAGACATATCGGGTGATTATAATTGCACTGATCGTGTTTCGAGTGCTGCAGTGGGGGCTGTATACATCGCAGGACACTGAAACATCCTAGGTACGTCCATTAATCAGTGCGCTCGCAGAGTATGCTGAAAAAAAATAATAGTGTCACTTTCGGCCACCAGGTGAAATGGCTGCGGTAAACATTCAGAATGTGGTATTGGAGCGGGAAAAGGGGAGAAACGATCAATCACACGATAACGGTGGTTCTGGCACGTTTATTGGGATACTGTCACAAGTTCCAATTTGTGTTCAATATGCTTTCCTGACTCAGCAACACGCTGCATCCATGTCACGGCGTGGTCGGCAGTTGTTCGCAGCATATCCGGTGTTATCAGAGTGGTATGTTGTCCTTTGATCAGGAAGGGTCCGGATGCATCCCTGATAGACACGATCTTTCATATATTCCCCAACCAGAAGTTATACGGATTTAGACTGGAGGGTCTAGAAGGTCGCACATCTTGAAATTTCTTAGAAATGATGTGGTCGTTACTGAAGATTTCTCAAACCAGATATTTCACTTGGCAGAAGACATGTGGTGTCTCTCCATCTAGCATGAGAATTGTGGTGTAGACACAGTTGAGTTCTTGCAAAGCTGGAATCATGTATTGCAAAAGGAGATCCTTATAACGTGTAGATGTCACTGTACACCTAACAGGCCCACGAGGTGTCATCACTTAGATGAAAAACGAACCGAGAATGAAGGAACCTGTGGAAGCACACCACACAGTCTCATAAGATGTGTGCAGAGGATGTCCTGCACGATATGTGGCGTAGCAGAGCCTCATACATCTACATCTACATCTACATGATTACTCTGCAATTCACATTTAAGTGCTTGGCAGAGGGTTCATCGAACCACAGTCATACTATCTCCCTACCATTCCAATCCCGAACAGCGCGCGGGAAAAACGAACACCTAAACCTTTCTGTTCGAGCTCTGATTTCTCTTATTTTATTTTGATGAGCATTCTTACCTATGTAGGTTGGGCTCAACAAAATATTTTCGCATTCGGAAGAGAAAGTTGGTGACTGAAATTTCGTAAATAGATCTCGCCGCGACGAAAAACGTCTTTGCTTTAATGACTTCCATCCCAACTCGAGTATCATATCTGCCACACTCTCTCCCCTATTACGTGGTAATACAAAACGAGCTGCCCTTTTTTGCATCCTTTCGATTTACTCCGTCAATCCCACCTGATAAGGATCCCACACCGCGCAGCAATATTCTAACAGAGAACGAACCAGTGTAGTGTAAGCTGTCTCTTTAGTGGACTTGTTGCATCATCTAAGTGTCCTGCCAATGAAACGCAACCTTTGGCTCGCCTTCCCCACAATATTATCTATGTGGTCTTTCCAACTGAAGTTGTTCGTAATTTTTACACCCAGGTACTTACTTGAATTGACAGCCTCGAGAATTGTACTATTTATTGAGTAATCGAATTCCAACGGATTTCTTTTGGAACTCATGTGTATCACCTTACACTTTTCATTATTTAGCGTCAACTGCCACCTGCCACACCATACAGCAATCTTTTCTAAATCGCTTTGCAACTGATACTGGTCTTCGGATGACCTTACTAGACGGTAAATTACAGCATCATCTGCGAACAACCTAAGAGAACTGCTCAGATTGTCACCCAAGTCATTTATATAGATCAGGAACAGCAGAGGTCCCAGGACGCTTCCCTGGAGAATACCTGGGACAGTTCTGTGCATTCACGCCAGCATGCGGAGTAAAATGTGCCTTGTCCGTCCAAAGAGTGTTCCCCGGCCACCTATCACCCATTTCTATCATGCGTGACAGAAACCAAAGGTCAAACTTACGCCATTGTAGCCTATCTCGAGGCTTCATATGGTGGAGATGCTGAATCTCGTAAGGATGCCAGTGTAAAGTGCACCGCAAAACATTTTGAACTCTTGACCAGGGGGAGACAATTCCTGTGACACAGCTCGGTCAGTGTCTGGAGAGTCTGAGGCATGTGTTGCACTGTCCGCTGTAGCAACAGAGACTTCAACAACAATTGCCATCGGAAACGGCCGCCTCTCTCGTTCTGTTACACCACCTAATTCATCTGTTTCTTCAGATCTCTTGATCTATTGTTTAGCCCATTAATTGATATGAGGTCTTTTCGCAGCTGTTTCTGCCATCGATATTCTTGCAATGCAGCGCTTGCTGTTGCTGCCGTTCTGACAAAAAAAACCTTCACCAGCAATGCACGCTCATTTTTCTCAACAGACACTGCGATCCGTATGGAAAACTTCAACCATTTACACCAACAGTCACTTTACAAAAGAAATTAACACGGGCCGCCAAGAAACAAACAGCATACTGACGTCAAAACAGGAAACAGTTTGCATTATAACCGCTTTTAGCATCATATTTTCACCTGGTGGCAGAGAGTAGAACCATAATTTCTTTCAGCATACTACGCGAGCGCAGCGATTAATGAACGTACCTACGTCGTTTCAGTGTCCTGCCATGTATGGAGCCTACACTGCAGGAGTCGGAACACAATCAGTTTAATGATATCCATCTGGTATATACCTAAACAAACAATAATTAATTACGTAATTTCATTTATTCGATATGATAATTAAATTTGTGTGACTACCCCTCGCACTTATAGCTATTTTTATGAGAATTTCAAACATTTTACACAAAAATAGATACAGATACACATACGCACACACACACACACACACACACACACACACACACACACACACACACACAAATGGCTCTGAGCACTATGGGACTTAACTTCTGAGGTCATCAGTCCCCTAGAACTTAGAACTACTTATACCTAACTAACCTAAGGACATCACACACATCCATGCCCGAGGTAGGATTCGAACCTGCGACCGTAGCGGCAGCGCGGTTCCAGACTGTAGCACCTAGAGCCGCTTGGCCACTCTGGCCGGCCCCGCACACACACACACACACACACACACACACACACACACACACACACACACGCACACATCTTACCTATTTTCGAGGGGAACAGCAACAAATTAGTGTAGGTCGACTGCCCCGTATCGACCAAGGTTTAGTTCTAAGGCACAGAGTGAGTGATTAAGACACTGCTCTTGTGTTCTACAGGATCGCGTTCAAATTCCCATCCAGCTATTGACATGTAGGTTTCTGTGTTTTTCCTGAATCGATTAAGGCGAATATCGGGATGGTGCCGTTAAAAAGACTAGGCCGATTTCCTTCCCCATCCTTGGGCTACTTGAGCATATGCATTACGAAAATATATTTAAAATGTGTTACAAAAGTTTATAGTTTGAAAATAATCGTGTGTTAGTCAAGAACTTGAGTCTGAATACTCACTATTATTCAGTCCACTATTGAATTCCACTTGAAAATAATTTTCTGAAACAGTGAACAACATTTATTCTTTGAAAAAGCTTTAGTTCCTGAGGAAAGTGTAAGTTTAGATTCGCGTAGGTAAGAAGTGATTTTAAGGCAGTCAGATGGAAACCCAGGGCTGAAGTATTAACATTTTAATTTAATAATATTGCTTTGCGTATATTCTGGGGATACAAATAACACAACAACACCAACCATTGCTATCTTGTATCGTTACTGGTGACGAGAAATGGAGTCTTTATGCTAACATAAGAAAAAGAAAGGAATGACCGAGTCCAAACAAAGCAGTAACTCCCCATACAAAGACCTGCGCTCATTTGTGAAAGATAATGCTATGCATCTGATGGAACAGCGACTGTGTGGTGTACTATTATTGCTTTCCCGTGGTGTAACCATAACTCCTGACATTTGTTGGCGACAACTGTAACGTCTTGCAGACACAGTCCAAGAACAACTACCAGGAACATCGCGTCAAATTATGCTGTTCCACGATATCTCCCACCAGCATTCTGCTAGACTGACAAAAAACACTATACAGGAGTTGGGTTGGGAAGCCATTCCACGCACACCTGATGCACATGATCTTGCGCCCTCAGATTTTCACCTTTTCCGCTCTCTATCGAACAACCTGCAAGGAACTTCTTCTTCGGGTGAAAATGCGTTCCGAACATGGCTCGACCAGTCTCAATACCATCCGATTTCTATAGCTGCGGAATCGAAACTTTAGAGTAATGTTGCCACAATGTTGCAAATACTGAAGGATAATTTTTTTCTAGGGATATATTATAGATATAAATGCCAAATTTGGTGAAAATGTTTATTGATATTTCCTCTACAAACTGAAATCTTTTAGGCGGGAAATGTGGAAGAGCAAAGGCAGAAGTGCTGTCGGAACGAAACAAAATTTCGATGTAGACCTGCACGCGCGGTATGTCAGAGGTCAGCCGGCTCGTCTGAAATCAAAATTGAGTTGACGTTAGCGAAGTGTATAAGATTCTTCAGGAGTTGTACCTCGCTTAAGTTATTTGGACCATAGGAAACAAAATGGCGGCCATTTGAAAAAATAGGGTTTTTTCATCGATTTTTCGACTTCGTCGGCCAAGTAAAAATATTTATAGTCGATGGATCGGAATAAAAGTGGTACAACTTCTAGAAAATTTAGTTAGCTTCGTCGGAAACAAAGAACGATGCCAATCGATTCAGTAGATTTGAAGTTACCATACTGCAAGTTAAAGAAAAATATCATTTCGAGAAAAACGAGTTTGAACTTTTGACTACATATAAATGCAATATTATGCAACGTACGTTCAATCTGCTATTCCGGGTCCATAAACTAGTCCTTCCTCTTCCTCATAGAGGGCGTTCTGCTCGATCTGGGCCATCCTGCGCTGCTCCAGAGCCGCTTGCACGGCCGGTGACAAACAGTTTTCGGCCGCTAGGATCCGGTGATCGTCCGCA
The DNA here is from genome assembly GCF_023864345.2 of Schistocerca serialis cubense. NCBI lineage: Eukaryota > Metazoa > Arthropoda > Insecta > Orthoptera > Acrididae > Schistocerca > Schistocerca serialis. The sequence continues at coordinate 101,587,270 of NC_064639.1, read as the reverse complement.
TGCTTGAAGAACTGCGTCGAATAGAGTCCCAGTGTGACGTTCATCGTTGTCATGGTCTTCAGAATTGCTGAATACCCTTCGTTGAAGCTGCTCACTGCCAGGAAAGTAGCAATCTCCACAGTCTTCGCACCAGAATGCAAATGCTTGAGGGCTAACTTCCAAACACACGCGTTCAAAATTTCATTTGAATTTTGTATGTTTCCTCCCAAGCACCAGTACAATAGCTCGTCCCCAGTAAGAAAAAAACTGGTGCGTGAAAAAGGCCGATTTCAGGCAGATGCATTTTTTTTTTTTTTTTTTTTTTTTTTGTTCAACCGCGATTAACAACTATTTCCGTTCCGTATTCGGAAAAACCGTTTCAGGGGTGGATTCTAAACAGCTTTTATGGATCAACAAATGTAATTTTAAAAAATCGATTTTTTGAACCAAAAGATAGTAAACCCCCCTTAAGTAGCATATTCCTCTTGAGCAAAATCAACCATGCCTCCAAACTCAATAGCCTCATCGGCATCTTTAGTTCTTACTCCGCGAGATGCTGTGCAAGGTTTGGGATTTAACACTGCACAGTGTGGCCTAAAGAGAGTTAGATGGAAAAAACAAATTTTCATTTGTGGATTTTTATCTCATTATGAAATTTGTAATTTTTTAGTAAAATGGTATAAAAAATTATAAATTCGCATGAGAAGTATTTTGTTTGTTTTTTAAGTATTGTCTGCATATGATTAAAAAGTTAACAATTTTGCATGAACTACTTCAGGATCAAATGAAGTCTGTAACTTTCTACATTGAAGGCTGAGTATTACAGTACTACAAAGCCGAAATTGTGTTGTTTCTCTAGGTAGCTCTGACGGAAACAATATCGTAGGTTTTCGTAAAGTCAACAGATGTTGTGTGCAGAAGTACTAATTAAATATGGATACCGGAAAGGTAATGCACTTTCAGATTAAAAAAAAAACAAAAAAAAACATTGTTATAGACGTAAATTAGGGAGCGAAGCAGAACATGTCTGTGATATGACTTTAAAGGAACAAGTGGTGAAATGAAGGCCTCTCCAGCCACTGAAATTTTCAGTCCAGGAATGAAAGCGGTGTTTGTTACACTAGGTTCGTAGGCGATGAGAACTAAAAACCATACAACAGCTTAGTAGCAGTTCGGGCTTATCTTGATAAGATTATCTCAAAACTGGGGTGCGTGGATCACGTGCAGTAGAGGTCGGGAACCAGAATTAGGAAGCTGGAATTAAATTTGAGATACAAGAAACTTTTCGATGGTAAAACCATAAAGGATAGGCTAACAGTCAAATTTATTGATGAATTAAAATAATACTAAGCGATGCACGTCAGGAATTACACATCAACTATGCTCTCCCTGATGAAATTCATGGGGCAAGTATCGTAACACACATTACTTAAACACTTCATACAACCGGAAAAATTCCGTTCCAGCAGCATTCGTGGAAGTTATAACCCCCATTTACAGAGACATTGCACATCCTGACTTGTTGAAAAAGTTATGCATGGGCTGATTCAGAATCCAAGTGAGTCCTTCAGCAATCTCATATGATCTCGCATTCCAAAAAAATGATGAAAACATCGATACGGTGAAAATGGCACAGCGTGTGGGAATTAATCGCGGATCAAAGATCTCCAACCGATGGTCAAGGTCCACACAGATGAAGCACAGTATGAAGCAGAAATGGCCTCTAAAGAGTCCAGAAGGAAGAAAAGAAAGAGATCCTTGGAAAATGACAAGAAGACGATATACACCACGGTGTAGCGTGCTTCTGACTGGGCAAAAATAAAAAATAAAACATGTATTAAGTAAGTTTTAGTCATTTCGAAATTCAGTAGCTGTTTCTGAAAATTTATATTTTCATTCGCATTCAGGAACCACATGGAGCAGAGTGTTCAAATTTTCAGGGAGTTGAAACGTGCACATACTGAGTCTACCGTGTTAAAATAATGTAAAGTATAACTACTGGAGGATACTGGAGGAAGTATAAGAAATTATACTAAAATTTTAACTTATTCCACAAACGAGGGACTGAAATACTATGATTTTAGTAAAGTACATTGAGAACGTAACAAGTCTCTTCCAGTAAAATTTTCGTTTCCACTGCTACAGTGGGTTTCTGAAGTACATGGACGCCATTTAACAAAATTTAACATTGCTGATAAAGGACATGCCAGCACCCCCTTAAGAAATTTACACGCTATCAGTTCCACTCTCTGTCCCGGCCAAAAAGCTTCTCACGCATTTCCTTAGTTCTGGCACCACCATCCTAGTGTGGCTTCGTGACTTCGACTACTGGGGATCGTATAGCTGGTGGTATTAACAAATATGTTGCCTGCTGCTGAAAGCCTTTGTTCCTAGTGAAAAGTTTAGTACCCACTTACAGGACGTTAAACTATCATACCTTGCCTTTCTCCTACTTTTAGAAATGTTATTACGACCTACCTCCTGTTTTGTTCACGTTCTCAAGCGGAGATATAACCTGGAACATATCTGTAATACACAAGCAGAGGAGTTAACTTTCCTTGACAAAGTTGTCAAGTGCTTTTATTACTTTCCCGACAAAACTAATTACTAATTTGCCCTAGACGGTTGCCCCACTCGCTGAGCCAAGTGTTCATTTAATTTTTTTAGACGGCATTTGTCTTGATTTAAAGGCTCTAAATTCGCAGCATTGTCATATAATGTCTCCAGCGCTTCAGTGATGAAATTTACCTCCGTATATGTTCCTGCATTTTATGTCACGCCGCATAAGACCAACTCTCTCTGTCAGCGATTTACATACTTGAGTAGTCAGTGTCTGGGCCTGATAATAAATCCCAAACTTTATTAGCTTTCTAACGACATTTTCATTCCGCCGGAACTTTCTACTGGTCCATACGTTGCCTACATGAAGAGGCAGACATTGCTCGGGCATTCGCACGTGTTTCGTCAGTAAACTATGTTAACGCACCTGCATGCATTATTCATTTTAGTTACATTTTCTGTCGGATACAAAAACTATAAAATGCGCCGTAGTGACACCGATCACCATGACTCGCAGCCCCGCTAGTGTTTTGTTTCTCAGTGGCACACAGTGATCTCTGTACCACCTGGAAGGATAACTCTAGTTCTGGAAAATGGAACTAATTCATCCACGCATATTCCTGTCATTTGTCTCGTCTTTGATTCATCTGTAAGTGATAAGGACTATTTTCGTATTTTTGGTAATAATTGTTGGGCCTTGGACAATAACACTATCTAAAGCTTGTAGGTTTGTTAAAACAAAATTTTGTGCTCTAGAAATATTGTCTGCGATTTGTTTCTTTACTGTGTATATCCTTTGGGAAACTGAAATCTATTGTCTTCACCTTGTGTACGTATCTTTGTTGTAGTAACGGACTACACGTGGTACGCAGAGCGAAGATAGGTTTCCTGAAAACTCGACATTTAATGTTCTGTTGGGAGAGATGCGTTGTCGCATTTTCAATACTTGTCCCTATGACGCTGCGTGCAGGTAGGCAACGCATCGCTTCAGATACCAAGTCTGTAAAAACGTATTTCGCTTTAGTTTAAGGAGTAGGAGCCATCACACATTTTGATATCGCTTTGTATTTAATGAGTATTTCGTTAGTTCATTCGCCATTCTCGTCATCTTCAGTGGCATGTCTAAGAAAACTATGTCCACTCTGCTTGATTTACGAGAGACGATTTTACGAATTATACACATTTAAATGTGCAATTAATGTAGTACCTTATTTATCGATTTCTGCTACACTTCACCACGTATGAGTAAAGCATATCAAAATGTTGAAACGTATGTATGAAAAAAATTTCGTAAACATTTTCTTGAAATGCATCGCGTACTTATTCCATAATCTTTCGAGCGTCCTTCTGGGACAGAATATTGTTTCTTCCGATCTTTCGGCTGATACCTGTACTGCTATCTTCAAAAAGATGAAGAAAGAGCGAAAGAAAAAAAAATATTTCTTCCTTGGAAGCATTCCCGAAAGATGACGGAATATTCTATCCACACGGACAATCCGAGAAATAGGCAGTCCACAGGTTTCGCCGACTGTATCGTGTACCTATACACTGCATAAACCAGAGATGGAGAACGTGACCGTTACACAGTAATAGCTAAGATGAATAACAGAAAAGAGGTGCTGAATTGGAAACAATAACGAAAAAGTTCAAAAAAGTATTTATTTCAGAATCATAGTGACAAATGCTTGAGTGAACAAAAAAAGGAAAAAAAAAGCTATTTTTGGTGTGAGATCGACCTAATATTAAAAATATTATTATGTAAATTACGAAATACTGTGAATACAATTTCGGTTGTTAAAGGTAACTGCTGCAACATTCGTCCAGACTTCTAAGTGGATGTGCCGTGTAATTAATTTTGATAATAGTACTGAAAAATTATCTTTTCGTCAATACAAGTAATACGAGTAAATATCGGTCATATGGTTTGTAAAAATGATTTGTCTAAAAGTAAAAATAGATTAGCGAAACATCTCATTTGCTGTACATGATTTAGGGCCACTTTCAAAGATTCATCAAATGTTTCTCTAACCTATTTTATTTCTTACTTTTAGACAAATCATTTCACAAAAACTCTTTTTTTTGTGTTTGTTTTCATATTTTGTTCAGGAAACCTTACTTGTTTTTCTAGCGTCTTCTTTACTCGAACGTCCTGAATATAGTACTCGATTCGATGCAAACAATTTTAACACTTAAATATTACATCAATGTAGCGCTTTTATGTGCAAAAATAGCCTGGCCTTAAAAAAAAAAATAAACCTTTTGAAACCCCATTTCCGTCCCAAGCGTCTTCTCCTCTCGAAAGCTGCTAAATTCAGTACTTGATTCAAAGGAAGCCTTTTTTGACAGTTGAATATCACACCAACGTAATTTCTAGGCAAAATAGCTAGACATTGAAGAGATTAAATTTTGACACTTCATTTACATAGCGGCAGCTGTTCTTGAAGCAATTCAATTTTCGCTCAAACCACTAATTAAGTTTTCCTTTTTTTTTCTTTCTGCTAAACTGCACCTCGCATTGGTCAATGTGAGACTCCATTTGTCCATTTCCAACTGTTCGACTGGCTACGAACACTCGGACAAGAACTCATTGTGTAATTTATAGGGATTTTTTGTTTTCGTTCCGCTCTAACATTTGACGAATAATGTAGAAAGCAGTCTGCACCGCTGGCAGACACGTCAAAGTTGGAAGCTACTTGGTCTGTCATTGCAAAAGGAAGACTGCAGTTTAACGTTCTGTAGAGGGCACAATCACTAAAGACGGAGCACGACCTCGGATAGGGCAGATATGAAGTAGCAGTCTGGCGCTTTTCTTTCTTGAACAGTTAGCCTGTGTTGCGCCTTATCGATTTTTGGGATACAACGCGGAATTTTAAGCAGGATGATCAGGCGGAGATTTCAACCCAAACCTTGTCTAGACCAGCCTAGCGTCTTAAATATTTTTGGCAGTAGTTATTTTACTTGATGTTTACATTCTAATGGTGCCTTTTTTTTAAAAAAAATTTATGATTACACATCAAAAATTACCCATGCTAATTTTCTTTTTTTTTTTTCGATATTTCCGCGCGATCTTGTAGCCATCCCGATTCTAATTAGACATTGCAGAAATGACCCTTGTCGTGGGTTACTGAAAGTCAAAAATGTGATGGTTCTGCAAAAACAGCATTTGATAAGGGAGAGTAGGTTGCAATGCAACCTCAATATACATTGTCGCCGTCGTAGTACTTGCTAGATTAATTCAGTTTACTCTCTGGCAAGAGACGGCTCAGTGTCTGAGGTTTCGTAATGAATACCGAAGAAAGTGTTCAGTGACCTAAAATGCAGAAACGTCAAGAAAGAAAGGAGAATGTGATAAAGAATAAGAAGCTGATGGGCGAAGGGCACGTGACTTAGGTAGGAAAAAGTGACTTATTTATAAGTACGTTACATGAAAAGTAAGCAACTCTGGAGAGATATTTATTTTTGATTTCAGAGAGAAGAACTCGTCAAAATAAAAATTTTATCATTATGTATTTTCTGCGTGTGCTGGTGCACAGCCTGAAAATGTTCAACAGAATAATTTACATCTTTCCCGCGAGAGGTAATTATTTATAGCATAATGATCAAAATTAATCCTTAATTTGAGGTAAGAAACAGAATCAGGCCACTGAAGTACCTATTGATTCTGACGCAGTCATTACCTCTTCTCCAAAACATCCAACATCATTCATCAACTGCAGAGCAGACCAGTCAATGATATTCAGCATGGAAGAAGCTGTTGAGCACTACTTGAAGCCATCTACGTAAGAAAAAAACTGGTAAATTAAAAGGGATAAGGATGTATAAAATTGAAACAGTTAAAATTCTGTGCAGACAGTTATAGATGACCTTCGCGTACTGTTGCACTTCGGAACAACGTGAAACTTCCAGATGACTTAATTTCCAATCAGACTTACAACAATGTACTCAGGATGAAGTAGTCGAAATCCCAAGTTCTCAAGGCGCTTTTCCCTTATTTGAAGAGTGGCAGCTGAAACTTTTTCAAAACAATAATTGCCCGGCGGTAGGAAGAAGATGGGCCGAACGGTTGAATCTGACGGCGCTACTGGAGAGGACCAATGATCGTTTGTTTGATCAATTCTGTGTACCGTTAATGTAACGTAATCTTTTGTTCTGTAAAAAAATGTTTATTATAGGCTTATAAAGTATAATTACTGCACCTGTCCTTCATACTCCCAGCTACATTTTCTGACAAAAACAGCCTCTATCAGTGAGAATAGTAACTTAAAAATAAATAAATAAATAATCTTATTAGCTACAATGAAAAGTAAGTTAGTACAATGTCATAAAAATGATTTAGACATTCTCAAGAGGCCACACAAAAAATACAACTATTTAGAAAGTTTTTCCGCTATCCTGAAAAATGTAAATCTTTGACAAGGATCGTTTTTGTTACGAGGTCTTCAATTAGTCTGTATAAACGTGATGTGGGACCGCTGCAACCTGTCATTTGTCAAGAAGCTTGACAAGAAACGTATCGTTTCCCTCATTGGAAAACAATATATCCTGTAACATTTGCGGAAAGAGATGGACACAGTAGCTTCCTGGGCTAGACACTCGTCACTCTCGTGTGGCGACAATACGTCTCTGCTTGTGAGTCGTAATTCTCGGAAGCGTAAGAAGAAATTGCTCGGGGTCTCGCCGACAACAGTTATTTGTTCTAGAAGATAAAATTTTTAGCACCGACATGGGTAGCCGAGAAATGATGGACGTGACGAGTGCTGTTTTATTTCAGGTTGTACCGTGGAGTGAGCGAATTGCGTAAGGAGAGCAGCGTAAAAACACATACTTTACAGCCCACTGCGGCATTCCTTGAGAAATCGCCGATAAAGTGGCCGCGCGAAGGATGTTACGTGCGGTTTCCTGGCGGGACAACTTGGCAAGCGCATTCACGAGCTGCAACGAGAGTAATGCCTGCAAGAAACGGACTAATTGCAGCTATCACTGCGAATTACTGAGAACAAATGGCGACAGTACACTAATGGCCGCAGCTCGTTGCGTATGCATGTCCTAGTAACACTCGCGCAGCCGTGCTCCACGAACAGCCAACTTGAGAACTACTTATAGTTTATATGAAATGGCATTAACACGAGCACCTACTAATAACGTAGATTCCCTAACCGAGAAACCGCGTGGATCTTGTAGTCGTTTGTTGTTCAGAGTTGCAGGTCGACAGCTTCATAGGTATTCTTTTCACTCAGTAAATAAAGAACAAAAACCTTGCGAAGTGTATATTTGCCTTCCAGAATAAAAACAACACTAGCGACTTTTCCGTCGACTGCCTCTCTGCATTAGTATTTGCAACTTGAAAAAAAAAAATGAAATGTGTGTGGATTCCTAAGGGACCAAACTGCTGAGGTCATCGGTCCCTAGACTTAAACACTACTTAAAGTAACTTAACTTACCCTAAGGACGTCACACACACCCATGCCTGAGGGAGGACTCAAACCTCCGGCGGGAGGGACCGTGCAATCCGTGACATGGCGCCTCAAACCGTGCGGCCATCCAACTTGAAGCTAGGGAAAGACAGTACAGCGTCTTCTTCTCTAGCTTTCGAGGTAGCTGCTTGCTACACCTGTCAGTAGCGTCCCAATACGGTCACCCACGACTGCTGCCACTGTCCCTCCCCCCATTTCAGCGGAGGCTACTGCTTTTATTTTATTGGCCTGTGAGGTCGTTCCCGTGGCGTCAAACAAATCCTTCGTCAGTATAATGACCTCTCTTCTTCTCCTGCAGTTCAGGGTTTAGGCACTTGCGCCTGTTCCGTCTTCACTTTTCACTACCACCTACTTGGGATTTTCTCTGCATTCACTGTTTGTAGGTGACGTTTCGATAGCGTTTTATTTTGTTCGGTCTTTTCATTAATGTTATAAACGTCTAGTTCGGCCTCAGCAGCCAGAGACTGTAGTCATCTGTGTGTGAGTTACGTTTGCGTGAATGTGTGTGTGTATGTTGTCTATTTCCGATGAAAGTCTTGTTGGCCGAAAGCTTAATTTCTGACAGTCTTTTTGTTGTGCTATCTGCGACCCACCATCTCCGCTATAAAGTGAGTAGCACTTATGCTTGTCATAATATTGCGTTGTTCCTTCCCGGATTTTCCATTGTTTGATCATTCTTGATAATTTCATGTCTTACGCGGTCTTCCCTGGTAACACCTCTCATATTCCTAAGAAATCTCATTTCCAGTGTTTGTAGTTTGATTTTATCGACGTTTTTAGGGATCCACGAATCACTTCCATACAGCATTACAGATGCAGTCATGGTGTTACAAAATTTTAATTTTTTTCCATTTCGTTTTTTGTTCTGGAATGTTTTGTTTATCATTCCACAAATTGATATTTGATCATCTTATTTTCTATTTCTTTGTCCAAGTTATGACGGAAGGAAACGAAACTAAAATTATCATCACACCGTGGCTACTCCTGTATTGCTCCTGTATTGCTAGAAACGTCGATAAAAACGAACTACAAGTAGCGGAAATGAGATTTCTTAGGAAAGTGACTGATGTTATCAGGGAAGACTGCATAAGAAATGAAGATATTAGGAATGAATTAAGTATTAGTTTAGTGAATCAAATTAAATTTCATTTAATTTTATGCTATAGTGATGGCGAATTATACAGACAGTTCAGAGCGTCCAAATGACATTGGGAGTCCCTCAAAAATTTCCGGCTCTGTTGGCATGTAAATCATGTTTATAAGATATTGACTGAACTAGCTTGAAAAGCGTGGAACGGCTAAAAGCACACGAAAACAATCATCACTAGAAAAGTGCCAAAATAAAAATCAAACAGAACGTTATTTTGATGTATATCGAACGATCGGTTTGATCAGAGGATTATGAAACTTCCCCGTCTATTTGCTGGCCTTTATCCGCTATTATCACGGAGCGGCACATTAATTATTGGATTTGGTTATCCTATGGTAGAAGTAGAGCGTGGCCGTATAACCCCCGCTTTCCGCTCCAATACCACTTCAGCCAGCCGCCTGATCTAGCGCCTGAAAGTACACAAACAGCAACCAAAAGGTGCCGAACTCGTTCCCTAACATTGACGACGAGAATGGCTACCCTTAAGTTCCCATGCAGTCCGTTTTTCGTCAGGCAGCGTATTTTTGTAGAAATGAAACGATTCTACACTGTCCATTCACATTAATGTGGCCACTTATCGGAAGGCTGAATAACCACCTTTCGTGGCACGAACCGCTGCGAGAAGTGCAGGAAGAGTGTCAGTGAGGTCCTGGAAGGTATCGACAGGGCTGCGGACTCATGATGACTCCAGTGCCGTGGTCAGCTGCGCTAAGTTTATTGGTTAAGGATCCTTGGCGCGAGCAGCTCGAGCAGCCCGATCGAGGTGGTCCCAGATGTTCTCCACTGGGTTTAAATCCGGGGAATCTGGTGACCAGATGAGTATGGTAAATTCATTCTGCCCCTCTTCATACCATGCAAGCACACTGCGAGCTGTGTGATGCGTTTCATTGCCTGCTAGTAGATACCATTGTGCCGAGGAAAAACAGACTGTGCATGGTTCCTTCCCAAGGATGGATGCATACTTGCGCTGATCCATTGTGCCATCCAGAATGACAAGGTCACCCAGTCAGTGCCTCCAGCCGGGACCCTTCTGACGGCTAGCGTATGGTGTTCGCTTTCAGACGTTTCATACCGTATGTACCAACGGCCATCTGTTCCGTGCAGCGTTAAACGTGATTCATATGAAAAATCCACCTGTCGCCAGTCAACGGACGTCCAGCTTCGGTAATGGCGTGCAAATTCCGTCATTCGTCACCGATGAACAGCAGTTACCATGGGTGAATGGACTAGATGCCTGCTGAGGAGGCCCGTACGCAGCAGCTCACCTGGCCGGTCAGTTGCTCAGCAGTTTCACCTCTATCCGCCCACACACATCTTCGCAGCTGTTGTTCACCCTGATCATCTATGGACCGTAGTGCACCGCAGCTGCCTTGGTACCGGTTTAGGCTAACGCCATTTTGCCGTGCACGGTATCCTTTAATCAGGGTGGCACGCGAGCAGTTTACAAACTTACCCGTTTCGGAAATTCTTCCACCCTTGGCCTGAAAGGCAATGATCATTGCTTTTGGACGTCATTTTAATTGCTCAGTTTCTGTATTACCACAACTACTGCACCGTTTTCAGCGTCCCCCCCCCCCCCTCACCCTACACGCTCTGTATACCCCCCGCTGCAAGTGCTGCCACCTACCGTCTTTGGTTGGTTATTGCACGTTGACGTTGAAAACAGGCAGTGGTCACATTAATTTGACTGGACCGTGTAATCCTCTCCGTTTACTTTCCTCCTGCTGGCAACTCTACTAATTTTATTTGTAATTAGTCGAAGGGCTGTTGGGGAGAAAAAAATGGTTCAAATGGCTCTGAGCACTATGGGACTCAACTGCTGAGGTCATTAGTCCTCTAGAATTTAGAACTAGTTAAACCTAAATAACCAAAGGACATCACAAACATCCATGCCCGAGGCAGGATTCGAACCTGCGACCGTAGCGGTCTTGCGGTTCCAGACTGCAGCGCCTTTAACCGCACGGCCACTTCGGCCGGCTGTTGGGGAGACCTACGACAAAAGTGACAGTGGTCTATTGTAACAATTCAGATTTCGCGGGTTATATTGGTAACTGACCTTAGTTGCGGGTCGCCTGTTATAGCGATAGGAGTTTGTCTTTACCCGTAAAAAGTTGTATTTTTGTCTCTTGGTTTTCTCCTCCTACATCATTGCAAGTAAGCAATTTCAACAAAAAAACTGTATGTAGACGTAGATTATTTATAGTTCCCTCAGAATATTTATGGTTAAGACGGATCTTTCCGAGACAAATCAGCGCTGCGCCATGTTAATGTTTTCTATGCGACTCAGTGAGGTTTGTAACAGTGGCCCCGGGGACGACTGTAACATGTTACCATCGTCTCCGCTGCCGAATTCCGAAGACTAGTGAGTACTTTCATGACTTTATCGTAAATTTTGTGAATAAGACAATACGTGTGCAATAAAATATCTTATTCTATATTCTCAGGATCTCATGTAATCGAATTAAAATACTGATAGAGCTTAAATACCTCAATCACTTTCGGAAGTGGCTTATGAAGAAGTTTATCAGCTCAGAGAAAAGCATTCGCAGTGTTGTAAAAAAGGTTTGGTAAATGTCAAGTGCTTTTACACAGATTTTGTCAAAAAAAAAAAGCAAGAAGGTGAAGATCTAAAAGTTGATCACAGACATCCCAGTCGTGTGTTTAGTACCGAAGAAGAACAGTTGTTTCCATATGAGAAGCGAGCTGCAAATTTATTTTACGTGAGTTACTTCGTTTAGTCTACCAGTGTGCTACTTTTTATGATATTGAAATTCCACGTACATGGATTGAGAAAGAAATGGCTGGCGAGGAATAGTTAAATGACTTTGGAAAGGAATTCATACTCATCCGTACGACAGTCAGAGGCTTCAAGTCTCGCTAGAGCTACCGGTTTTAACACATAAAGTGTCGAAATATCCTACAAAAATCTTCCGAAAGAATTAGATGAACACAAGTTGGAGACCCATGAAATTTACAATGACGACGAAAGTGATGTAGCAACTGTATAACCCGCTACTAAAATATTACCAGCGAAACGAAAAAAGGAAATTGGTGAAATTAGGTCAACAGAAGGAGGCTCGCTTGTTACGACGGGTTTGGTGATCAGTGCCCTTAGTAATCATGTTCTGCGCATGTTCATATTTCCTAGACAAATGTTTCATGACTGTTTTATATGAGAGGGTCCCGAAGGCTGTGTTGGAATGGCCAATGGCTCTGGATGGATGCAACACGAAAATTTCATGGCCTACATGAAATACTTCGTGAAGCCTTGACTGTTTTATATGAGAAGGTTCCGAAGTCTGTGTTGGAATGGCCAATGGTTATGGATGGATACAACACGATGATTTCATGGCCTACATGAAATACTTCGTGAAACCAACCAGAGACAGGGGTGAGCTGCTACTTTTGGATAACCACGAAACACATCGTTACTCAACCACCGTAAACTTTTCCAGGGAAATTGGCATCATTCTCCTATATGTTCCGCCATACACTTCACACAGACTTCAGCAACTGCATGTCGGCATACATATACGATTTATTCAGAATTATAATATTAATGCACCTATGATTCGTGAATGAAAACTAAAATGGTAATATTCCTTCAGCATTTTCGAAACAAGCAATCTGACCGTTTGACAGGTATGGTTTTCAAGATTCTGATTTCGCTCCACCTGAAGTAACGGAGCTGCTTGAGACATCTGTGAGTCAAGAAATACCTGCATAAAGTTCTAACCCTGTGATATGGCTACGTCTTCTAGATCATTAGCTAGCAGCACTGGTAATCCCACAATTACCACTGATCCTGCAACTCCAGAGCCATCAACGAGCAGCCTTCCTAAAACTGTCTTGACTTCAGTCAGCGTTGTTCCTGGGACTCATGGACCATCAATTTGTAGTCCTCCTCGGACAATCATGCCTTCAAATTATACTAACTCTGGAAAGCCTGAATCTTCAACTAGCACTTCTGCAACTCCTGGACCTTCAAGTAGCACTTCAGAGACCGCTGAATCTTTAACTAGGACTTCTGCAAGTCCTGAATGTTCAACTAGCACTTTTGCGACTGCTCAACCTTCAAAAGCACTTCTTCTGCAAACGAATCCAAGAATAAAACAACATTTTACCCTGAACTTCTACGTCCTCACACCAAAGTGAATTGTGGGAATGGTCCGAAGCGCCAAGAAAAGCAGAAGTTAAAAGGTTCTGTCAAAACAATCGCCCCTGATAAAGAAAAATTATTAGTCCTACAGCAGAAGAAGCAGACAAGGCAGAAGAACACAAGAAAGGAAAGCCCTAAAAACGATATAAAGAACAAGCAAATTACAAGAACGGTTAGCGCAACTAAAAGGAAGCTTGAATTTCAAAATCGTAATGAAAGTTTCTCTTCGGAAGAAGACTATTATTTTTGTGTCGTGTATATGGGGAAATCTCGGGGTTTGAGTGTGCGAAGTGTAAGTTTTGGGTTTGTCGCTCCAGAAAAGCTAATTACGATTGTCGCAATTGCTTATAAGATTAATGGGTAGACTGTTCTTCATTTACATAATTCATGTACAACGAGCGATACATATAATGAAAGATTATTTTATTTAATAATATGAAAGTGTTGAAATGAAATGTCGTGTGGCTAGGACCTCCCGTCGGAAAGACCAGTCACCTGGTCCTAGTCTTTTGAGTTGATGCCACTTCGGAGACTTGCGAGTCGATGGGAATGAGATGATGGTGTCAACACAACACCCAGCCCCTGCGCGGAGAAACTCTCCGAGCCAGCCGAGAATCGAACCCGGACTCCTTGGCATGACAATCCGTCGCGCTGACCATTCAGTTATCGGGGTGGACAGATGGAAGTGTTAAAAGTGATAATATTATCTGTAATATTTTCTTGGCTGAGGAATTGTGTTAAAATATAATTAATGTGGTAAAATTTGTACAACCTGAAAAATTATTGCAAATTTTAATGTAATTACGCTGTGATTAGGAGAAAGAAATAACGACGTAAGAATTTTTTTGTTTAGTTCATTAATTATATGTTTTAACGTATCATTTCAGTTATAATTGATTACACCTGTCAGTCAAAGTTATAGTTTATGTCGTCTAAAACGTCCATTTTCATAAAAATATTACATTCTTATTCATAAAATCTTACTTTTTTTAGACCTTTAAACATTACGTCACAACTGGCTCGCGTACCTGCTATAACTGACCACGTGCACATTGATCTGAACAAACAAATAAACAGCGTTAAAATAAAATTGTATCGAAAATAATTATCCATCGCTAGAAACACAAGATATTAACAGAATGAGATTTTCACTGTGCAGCGGAGTGTGCGCTGATATGAAACTTTCTGTCAGATTAAAACTGTGTGCTGGACCGAGACTCGAACTATGGAGTTCGAGTCTCGATCCGGCACACAGTTTTAATCTGCCAGGAAGTTTCACAAGACATTAACCCCTATTTTCAGAGAAGCACATAATTTTATATTTTCAAATGACTGAAATAGAGATGTAAGTCTGAAAAGTGTTACAACTGACCTCCGCGTCCTCTACTCAAATCAGAACTGTTTATTATTAATAAATGAAAAATGAACTTGCGGTATCTCCCCAAAGTGAAGATTTAAAAACTGTCACTACAAAGCACGTTAAGAAAAGCGTAGTGCATGATAATGATGGCATTGAAACGACCAAAACGTGCTGACTTAAAATAAAGGTTTCTTACCTCACGGGAGAAGACTGTCTTTCTTTATGGGTGGGTCTCAGTAAATTATGCGTGCGAAGATCCGTGGCTTTCTCGTTTTGACTACTCGATTCGATAGAGACGTTCATAACCTGACTCGGGAGAGGCCTTCGTTGCCCCTTAATTTTCCTTTTGGGTGAATTGAAGGAATAAGTTATTAACGGGCGACGTCAGGCGCACCATCTGTTGGCGCAAGGTGTGCAGCGCGGCTCATTGATACCGCCGCGAGAGGTGATTCGTCTCCGGCCCGCAGCCGGGGTGGGGTGTTGTTGCACAGTGCGCCGCGCAGCCGGTTGTTGGCCTCTCGGTGTTTGGAACAAGGCGCGCCGCGCCCCCACGGGAACAGAGCAGCACTCATAAGCCTTTCAGCAGCGGTCACGACGCCGGCCGCTGTCACCGGCGCTGACTTCGCTCCGCGCCGAAATTTTAAGCGCCCATTAGCCGAGATAGGCCGCATAAGAATGGCCCCCATTAGCAAGCGTTGGTCCCTGAGCGCCGGTCCAACTCTCTCTCTCTCTCTCTCTCACTCTGTGTGTGTGCGTGTGTGCGCGTGTGTGTGTGTGTGTGTGTGTGTGTGTGTGTGTGGTGCGCGTGTGTGTGTGTGTGTGTGTGTGTGTGTGTGTGTGTGTGCGTGAGTGAGAGAGAGAGAGAGAGAGAGAATGAAACAGAGAAAAAAGACAGATGGAAAAGGGGGGGGGGGGCGAAGTAGTGACTACGTGTGTTTGTGTCGCTGTGGCGTTACGTACGGCCGCGTGTGAACAATGGAACAATTGCGCAGGGATGACAGTCGCGTAGATCACACCGAAAGTGCGCTGCAGGGGCGGGGGTAATCACGGAATGGTTTTGCATACTCCTCGATTTCAGTTTCACGGAGGGAAAATGCCAAACTGCTGCTCCTACGAGAACACGGGTACAACTTTTCGCAGTCTATATCTAGATCTACATATACATACCACTCTGCAGTTCACAATTACGTGCCTCGCAGAGGGTTCATCGAACCACCTTCAAGGAATTTCTCTACCGTTCCACTCTCGAAATGCGCGCGGGGAAAACGAAAACTTAAATCCATTCGTGCGAGCTCTGATTTCTCTTACTTTATTACGAATCATTCCTCCCTATGACGTGGTTGCCAACAAACTATTTCCATGCTGTGAGTCAGAGAAAGCTAGTGTCAGAAATTTCATGAAAACATCCTGCCCCATGAAAAATACCTTCGTTTTAATACTTGTATGGATATGGTATCTGTTCTTTCGGACATGTCCGAAAGAACAGACACCATATCCATACAAGTATATAGATCTGGCAACACCAGCCATGACCTTCTTCTTCTGTGCGGAGCACACATATTCCCCTAAATCTTACGGGACTTGGTAAGAATGTCTTCCACGAGTAATGAGTCTGTTGGGGTGCGACACTATGAATGTAGTGTGTGGACATACAAGGTGAGAACGTGGGTCTCGCGGGAGGCGTGCCAGAGATAAGTCCCTGCAGTCGCGCTATCCTCTGTGTCCTCGGTGGCTCAGATGGCTGCCGGCACGGTAGCTCAGCGTGTTCGGTCAGAGGGGTACCTGGCCTCTGTAATAAAAGAACTGAGTTAATCGATCAACGACGAACTTTAACGGGTGTCTTACTACGTCCGCCCAGAGCAGATGCAACGAACGAAGCGAACAAAAAAGAGATTTTAAAAAAATGGATAGACCATCTGCCATATAAGCAGGAGATCCCGGGTTCGCGACCCAGTCGGGGCACACATTTTCACCTGTCCCCGTTGATATATATCAACGCCCGTTAGTAGCTGAAGGTATTAATATAATTCTAATTTGTTTTAATACTACCACTACAATTTGCTCATCATATGCGTGGCACTCTCTCCCCTATTTCACGACAATACAAAACGAGCTCCCCTTCTTTGAATTTTCTCGATGTCCTCCGTCAATCCTATCTGATGGCGATCCCACATCGTACAGCAGCACTCCAGAAGAAGGCAGACAAGTGTAGTGTAAGCAATTGAACTGCGAATACATTTTCAGTACACTGCGAGAGAGCCTGCTTACGAATTATCAAGAACCGGCTTTAACTGATGATGAACCCAGGGTCACGCTACAACGCTTATGTATCGCTCCCGTAGGGATCACGAGAGCAAGATTAAACTCATTACAGCGTACAAAGAGTCATTTAAACATGAGCTTGCCACGCACTTCACAGTGGTTTGCAGAATATGGATGTAGATGTCTATGTAGATATACATCATGCATCAGATAAAAAGTAACAAACAGACTTGTCCCATGCATACAGAAGCAGCAAAAATAATAACCGGTGTATCTATATTAAAACACATCACATAATTCTTAGCAACTGAGAAACGGACAAAATGTTATCGTGAATCTGTCGTTTGTTTACATATATCTTGGCTGTTATTTTGTGTGCTTCCGTGTACATAGGACAAGACTGTCTGTCGCCTAAACGACTGTCGACACATAGATGCCACCTTGTAAATGACTTAAATCCCAAAATAACCTAAGATACTTAGTTAAACGCAGATTCTGCTCGCATATACATCTTGGCGGTAGAAGAATGATGGCGTCTTTATCTGATTTCATATTAAAAGTATCTGTGACGATTGAAACATCTTTGTTATAGTGAAAATTACGCTCTCTTTATTTTTACCGACATAATTCCTCTTGGTACTGTAGTATAGGTACTAATAACACCACCACTACGTGCACTCAGTAATAACTCTTCCTTTAGTCTGATTATCCCTTCACGAAATACTTGGCGGACCAACTGAAGTGTTCTACAGCCCATCTCCACTATAAGTGTTCTTAATCTGCCGTTGCTGCAATGATTCCCATGTACCTTCACAGAGAATCTCAGTTGCATCTTGCTGTGGACTATGCGTAAATACTGCGATCCTAATAGACCTCTCCAAATTCCATCGTTCTCCGACGTTAGGCCTGCTTCAATTTCTGCACCAAAGCTGCAACCTTGAACACGTTGCATTAGCGTCTTGTGTCGTGCTGCCTTTACATATGCACCTCTCTTACACAGAACCTACTAACTCATCTACGTCCTTTATAGCCTTTTTCTGCAGCTCACTTCATTTGTTTGTACCACATCATATTTAGTTTTACGTCCAAACGTTAAAACGATGTTACACGTTCCAGAATTTTAGCTTTAATCTCAATGCTGTAAAAAGTATTCTTCTCAGAATCTAACAACTTCTGGCGTCGGTATGTCACTGGAGATCATCGACGAGCCACAGTTAACAATTGAAGAGCGAATCAAAACACTGGCTCGTCAATGGTAAAATTGGACCGAAAAAAAAAAATGTTTCATCTGCCGGAAATGTGAATGATGGAGTTGCGTTTGAGGACTGATAGAGTAGCAACACGACGGGATATTTGTAAAACTGTATATAGTCACTATCTGACGTCGATCTGTTGTAGAATTTTAGAACATGTTTTTTGCTCGAGTATCATGTCGTTTTTGGAAACCCAGAATCTACTATGTAGGAATCAACATGGATTCCGGAAACAGCGATCGTGTGGGACCCAACTCGCTTTATTTGTTCATGAGACGCAGAAAATATTAGATACAGGCTCCCAGGAAGATGCTATTTTTCTTGGCTTCCGGAAGGCGTTCGATACAGTTCCGCACTGTCGCCTGATAAACAAAGTAAGAGCCTAGGAATATCAGACCAGCTGTGTGGCTGGATTGAAGAGTTTTTAGCAAACAGAACACAGCATGTTGTTATCAATGGAGAGACGTCTACAGACGTTAAAGTAACCTCTGGCGTGCCACAGGGGAGTGTTATGGGACCATTGCTTTTCACAATATATATAAATGACCTAGTAGATAGTGTCGGAAGTCCCATGCGGCTTTTCGCGGATGATGCTGTAGTATACAGAGAAGTTGCAGCATTAGAAAATTGTAGCGAAATGCAGGAAGATCTGCAGCGCATAGGCACTTGGTGCAGGGAGTGGCAACTGACCCTTAACATAGACAAATGTAATGTATTGCGAATACATAGAAAGAAGGATCCTTTATTGTATGATTATATGATAGCGGAACAAACACTGGTAGCAGCTACTTTTGTAAAATATCTGGGAGTATGCGTGCGGAACGATTTGAAGTGGAATGATCATATAAAATTAATTGTGGGTAAGGCGGGTACCAGGTTGAGATTCATTGGGAGAGTCCTTAGAAAATGTAGTCCATCAACAAAGGAGGTGGCTTACAAAACACTCGTTCGACCTATACTTGAGTATTGCTCATCAGTGTGGGATCCGTACCAGATCGGTCTGACGGAGGAGATAGAGAAGATCCAAAGAAGAGCGGCGCGTTTCGTCACAGGGTTATTTGGTAACCGTGATAGCGTTACGGAGATGTTTAACAAACTCAAGTGGCAGACTCTGCAAGAGAGGCGCTCTGCATCGCGGTGTAGCTTGCTCGCCAGGTTTCGAGAGGGTGCGTTTCTGGATGAGGTATCGAATATATTGCTTCCCCCTACTTATACCTCCCGAGGAGATCACGAATGCAAAATTAGAGAGATTGGAGCGCGCACGGAGGCTTTCAGACAGTCGTTCTTCCCGCGAACCGTGCGCGACTGGAACAGGAAAGGGAGGTAATGACAGTGGCACGTAAAGTGCCCTCCGCCACACACCGTTGGGTGGCTTGCGGAGTATAAATGTAGATGTAGATGTAGATGCCTTGCTTCACTTGCATTCGTCAATTGTTTACCTTGAGAGTTCAAGCTCTAGGGATCAGTATTAACGCACAAAAATGTCCTCTTACTATATTGAAAGAAGTCTGATTATAAACAGCTAGCAGTGCAACGAATAACAAATGAAGTGATACAGAATAAGTGGACAAATTTGTGTTTATATGAGTTGTACATTTCCAAAGGCCAATCAGTGACGTTTAACAGTCACATTGATGAGCCGGAACATTATGCCTGCTGCCCACCGCGAGGTTGTATGCTGCCTGGTGGCGTTGAGGCCACGTGACGCGGTAAGAGGAGGATACGACCGGAGCAGAGACGAATGGGGAATCAGTCTAGGGACGACAACTGACGCAAATTCGGAAATCCGCCGACCTATACGACGTTGAGAAAAGCCACATTGTTTTGGCCCAGTGCCCGGGAGCGAGAATCTCGGAAACGGCGAAGCTAGTCGTCAGCTCGCTTGCTACTGTGGAGAGTGGTTGAAGAACGCTGAAGCCACGAGTAGGCCACAGGAAGTTGGATGTCCATCATCACTGAACTCAGGGATCGGAGACTTGCCCGCTCTGGAAAGCGGGACAGACGGCGATCTGTGGCGCTCTGACAACACAGTACGGTGCCGGCGCATGCACGACTGTTCTGGGTATGTACCATTCAGCGCACAGTGTTGTGCATGGTGTTTCGCAGCAGTGGACCAGAACGATTTCCCATTTAACCCAACACTGGGCACGGGATCATCGAGATAGGACTTCGGATCAACGGAGTGTCGCCTGGCCGGATGAAGCTGGTTTGTTGTTAAACCAGGTCGATGGCCGTGTCGAGGTACGCTGTCATCCAGGTTGCTCGAAACATGCAGAGCGCCAAGGACGCAAGCCCGTGGGAGCAGTATCGTGTTACGGGGAACACTCACGTCGGCTTTCATGGGACCTGCGGTAGTAATCGAACGCACCGTGACAGCTGTGGACTACATGAAGATTATAAGGGTCCTCCTGTCTTCCCCAACAGCGACGGCATCTTCCAGCAGGCTAACTGTGCGTGTCACAAGGCCAGAATCGAGCTGCACTGAGTTGAGGAGCACGATAATGATCTCACGTTGACGTCTTCGCAATCACATTCGGCTGGTCTGAATCCGATGGAGCCCTTCTGGGACGGTGTAGCGCGATAGCTCCGCGCCCACAAAGCGACCACCCGCAAATTACGGGATGTGTGTGTCACTTGTGCGCAGACATCTGGAAACCTATCAAGTACTAGTTGAAACCATGGTACGCAGAATCACTGCTGAATTGCGTTCCAACACGCCTCTAAATAGGTGCTCGTAATGTTTTGGTTCATCATTTTGTGGTACCTCATTCTACGCCTGAGCTGACAACACCGTCCGTATTGCTTGTCTTACAAAACGTGGGGAGTTGATACAGCTGAGCGTTGCAGGCATTCAAGGAGAGAAGATTTTCAGAATTCGTAAACACCTGTAAAACAAGACTGGTGCCCGTCGCTCAGCTACCTAGTAAAAATAAAGAAGTCGCGCATACCAACACTTTCCTACAGGTACAACATTGCCAGGTAAACGAAGTCACTCACTCCACTTCAGTTCCCGACCGCTAGCGGAGATGAGATCAGACAATCCGCACATCTCAGTGTTGTTGATGTCGTCTTCAGTCCTGAGACTGGTTTGATGCAGCTCTCCATGCTACTCTATCCTGTGCAAGCTTCTTCATCTCCCAGTACCTACTGCAACCTACATCCTTCTGAATCTGCTTAGTTTATTCATCTCTTGGTCTCCCTCTACGATTTGTACCCTCTACGCTGCCCTCCAATACGAAATTTGTGGTCCCTTGATGCCTCAGAATACGTCCTACCAACCGATCCCTTCTTCTTCTAGGCAAGTTGTGACACAAATTTCTCTTCTCCCCAGTTCTATTCAGTACTTCCTCACTAGTTATGTGTTCTACCCATCTAATCTTCAGCATTCTTCTGTAGCACCACATTTCTAAAGATTCTATTCTCTTCTTGTCTAAACTATTTATCGTCCACGTTTCACTTCCATACATGGCTACACTCCATACAAATACTTTCAGAAACGACTTCCTGACACTTAGATCAATACTCGATGTTAACAAATTTCTCTTCTTCAGAAACGCTTTCCTTGCCATTGCCAGTCTAAATTTTGTATCTTCTCTACTTCGACCAACATCAGTTATTTTGCTCCCCAAATAGCAAAACTCATCTACTTTTTTAAGTGTCTCATTTCCTAATATAATTCCCTCAGCATCACCCGATTTAATTCGCCTACATTCCATTATCCTCGTTTTATCTCACTAACAGTAGATAATTCATTGCTAAATTAAGAATTTTGTAACTTAAGCAACGTTCTTCCATATAGCTTCCCGCGAGAATATTCGTCTCTCGCAGTCTTAAGAACACGTCAGAAGCTACGGAGAAATTTATTCATATTTTCAGTCGTAAAATGTGTCGAATAACGTGTGCGCCTAACTGTTACTAACTGGATCTTTGTGGCACACAGGTTGTCGTGTGTGTATGTTATAGCTATCAAACTCTAAACTCCCACACTCCTAATGCTTACTCCCAGATAATTTATGGAATTAACTTCCAGTTGCTGGCCTGCTATATTGAAGCTAAATGATAAAGGATCTTTCTTTCTATGTATTCCCAGCACATTTACTTGTCTACATTAAGATTCAATTGCCATTCCCTGCACCATGCGTCACTTCGTTGCAGATCCTCCTGCATTGTTTCAACCTCTCGGTATACTACAGCATCGTCCGCAAAAAGCCTCAGTGAACTTCTGATGTTATCCACAAGGTCATATATATATATATATATATATATATATATATATTGTTAACAGCAACGGTCCCACGACACTCCCCTGCGGCACGCCTGAAGTCACTCTTAGTTCGGAAGACTTTTCTCCATTGAGAATGCCATGTCGCTGCTGGATCCAAGATTCCACCATCTCTCTGCAGTCTTAATCACTTATTATGGTTCTACTGTTCCACACATTCCACGATTTAGGAATGATTCAGATTATTCCTTCTGGGTGTTGCAGTTTGCCGGCCGGACTGGCCGAGCGGTTCCAGGCGCTACAGTCTGGAACTGCGCGACCGCTACGGTCACAGGTTCGAATCCTGCCTCGGGCATGGATGTGTGTTGTGTGCTTAGGTTAGTTAGGTTTAAGTAGTTCTAAGTTCTAGGGGACTGATGACAATGGCAGTTAAGCCCCATAGTGCTCAGAGCCATTTGAACCATTTGTTGCAGTTTTCACAAACAGTATTGTACAAGGGATTTATGAGTCTTACCACAAATCTGGTACAATACTCTGTAGGATCGTATTTTGTACACTAAGCGATAGTGTGGAACTGTATCGAATGCTTTCCTGAAGCCAAGAAACACGGGATCAACGTGGGCTCCTCTCTCTCGGCGGTGCTTCTCGCAGTGATTTGGCATTTCGGGACACGTAAACAAATGAAGAGAGAGAGAGAGTCCAACATGCGTACCTGCTGGTCCAGAGACTGTACCCGCGGGGAGCCGTCAGTACCAGCAGGGCGCGGCGAGCTGCCGACGTCTGCGTCATCGTGGTCGAGCGCGTCGCCTGCCCGCGGACCCGGCTGACTAATGGCTCAATTAGGGACGGCCAGCGACGCCGCGAGCCTGAGTTACGGCACTTCCCCCCCTCCTCCTCCACTCCGCCTCCCCCTACGTCCCAAAACTCTATTTCCCTTTTATTTTGACGTTACACATCTCATTAGCTGCCTAAAATATTTGTTTCAGCCTCGTGGGGAAATCTTATGACTCGAAGCGGTATGTGTGTGTGCGCTTGCTTGTGTGTGTGTGTGTGTGTGTGAGTGGCTCAGTTCTCTCCTCCTCCTCTTTCCCCCGAACTATAAATCTTAGTTGGCCGTCGGAATTTAAATAACAAATACAAGCTCGCGCCGCCGCCGGTCAAAATAAGATGAGGGCGGTATTAATGGGCGGCACACACCTCAGCTGGGCCGTACAGAGAGCGTGGGTGTGGGCGGCTAACGAAGCTTCTCGCGGCTACCGGCGCCTGTTAGCCACCTGCTGGTCGGCGCGCCTCGGGCAGACAAGGTCCGCCCTCGCGGAGCGCATGCGCACTGGTCCCCATTCCTTCTCTCGGTCAGCGTTTATCGCTGCGTTGACAGTGAATTACTCGAGCTGCTTTACGAACGAACGGGTGGTACTGAAATAACCAAGTGAAAATTAGAAACTTACGGAGGACAAGGAGGCCCGCCCGGGGCAGTTTCTGGTAGGGTTTATTATTCGACGAAGCAAAGTACAGTCGTCTCTCAAGTTCAAGGGACCTCAGAATAAACTGGAATAACGAAAATTTGACTGGTCATGGTGTAATCAAGAAATGATTGAAACCAGAGAGCCTCCTCTCCTGTAAATCGAAATCCCATGTGCAAAAAAACCTCAAATGTATATTTACTCTAGAAATGTGTTAAGGCGTTGAATATTGGACGTTCAGAATTAAATACTGGGTGAACGTAGTCTGAGGTTTTCACCCATCTTAATGTTTCATCATGACATATCTCCTGTATTATAAGTCGTGCATTGATATACGACGGGGTACCAAAAAGAAACCGAACAAATCTTTTGGTAGTCAGAGCTTTTATAGTGCCACATTTTTCCGCTAAGAGTGCACAGAGCGAACATTCCAAAGTCAGTACGCCGATTGTCGTCGCTGCAGGAGGTCAGAACTAGTTTTCGAAAAGTCTATAGTGGCAACTGTTCTGTGTGATTGTCGTTTTGCGGTGGCTGATTTTCGTGAACAGCGTGCGGAGGTGTAATTCTGCTTTTTTGCTTGGAAATGTTGGAACAGAAACTCCTTAAATGTTAAAAACGGAGTACAAGGACTATGCTATGGGGAAAACTCAAGTGTTTGAGTGGTTTTCTCGTTTCAAAAAGGATAAAACGTCAGTTGATGGCAAACCTCGTTCTGGTTTCCTTCCAGGGTCCGAACACATGAACGACGACGGACCGTTGAAGAAGAGCTGTAGGGAGTAACTTGGCATTCAGTACGGCGAATTGTACGGGATGTTTGGAAATGAAGAGGGTGAGTGCCAAAATTCGTGCCCCGGCTGCTGACTGTTGAACAACAATGTCGCGTTAAAGCATGCTGTGCTTTGAAAGAAGAATTTCGAAACGATCCAAATTTCTTTTCCAAAATTATCAAGGGTGACAAAACTTGGAGCTGTGCTTACGATCCTGAATCAAAGGAACAATCAAGCCAGTGGAAGACTTCAACTTTACCTAGCCCCAACAAAACTCCTCAGGTGAAATCAAACATTAAGACAACGCTCATTTGTTTATTTATTTATTTCGATGCGACGGAAGTCGTCCATTGAGCACGTCCTTTCAGCGTCTGTTCCGCAGGGTAAGACAGTAAAACAGGCTTCCTGCTTGGAAGTTTTGAAAAGATTGCGCAACTGTGAGCGGCGGAAGCGGCCTGATTTGTGGCAGTCGGGTGATTGTTTTTTTTCCATCATGACAATGCTCCTGCTCACACAGGTCTCTCCGTACGACAATTCTTGCCAAAATATTGTATGATCCCTGTTCGTCACCACGAACATTCTCACCCGACCTCGCCCCGTGCGAATTTTTTTTGTTTACTAAAATGAAAAAAGACATGAAAGAAAAGCGTTTTGTTGATGTCGCTGAACCGAAGAAAACTACGACGGAGGCTCTGTGAAGCATCACAAAAGATGAACTTCAGAAATGTTTTGAAAAATAGATTCAAGCATTAGACAATGATGCTAATGCAAGTGCACTGAAAGTTTGTGCTTAAAATGTGAATAAATAAAGAAAAAGAAGGTGAGTTTTTTTTTGTTATCCCCTCTTAACTGGATGTAAGAGCATGTAATTGGATACTGCTTGCAATTTATTTACGAATGTAGTTAGCAGTGACGAAGTAATAAACTGAAACGTCATGCCTGGTGCTGAAGTCTGCTGCTGAAGTTTTACTGCACAAACAGAGAAAATATGGTAAGCGAAAAACATATTTAATTATTTTGCAGTGTGTCAGAGAGAAAAAGTTTCGTAAAGGTTTGATATTATGTGTGAAGTTTGTTGGAAGTCGCCAGGTGTTCTCACTCTAAATACTAGATGAATATATGAATCAGTACTTCGTGTGCAGTGAATGACACTACCTCAATACATATGAAGTTTCCAACATTGATGATCGATTTAGAGGCTGAAACTTTGACATAGGACTGCACCTGCTAATGAGTAAATTATGATCGCATTTTCAATTTTTAAATTCGGTCAGTAATTTTATGAAACATCGTAAATTAAATTTTTGTAGTCCCTGGAAGCAGCAGGATAGGCATCCTGCAACCGATGTTGGATGACTGGGTGACAGCTGTAGCTGTTTAGTTATACGGATAAGGGTAATCGGTACAAAAAAAAGCAATCAGTGATCCTTTTCTGCTTTAGTGACTTCCGTCGTGCTTCGATGAGCACTTATTCTATTGTCGCCAAAGTCGAAAATACATCATCATCTACTGCTGTTCTGAGCATGCTTTTGGGCTACCTTTCTAATGGCAACTTTGCGTCTTCCGGAGACACAGACGAAATTGACTTTGCTTCTTCACCAACTTTCATCATAATCGTTAACATATAAAAAATAATCGAGTGTTACATTTTCTCCTAAATAGGAAGATGGTCCAGCAAGAGCTAAACGTTTCTCCTTCTTTGAAGTCATTTTTGCAAAAGATTTATGTGCTGTAGTATACTACCCATTGTTCATAGGAAGGAATTTCGCGAAGAACTGAATTTTGAAACAGTTATCGACGCAAGGGGTGGAAGAGTCGAATTACCGAGTGTGAAATTGCCGCTGACTTCAAATTATAGAGTGTTTATATTAATATTTATCAAGTATTCAAAAATATGCGGGATTTCTTAACTTTACTGAAGTTTCTTTTAAAAAGGCAGGACAACTATGACATCAAAGTCTTTCGCCGCGGCATGTCTGTATGACACCTCCTCAGTTTGGTGTGGGAGGGAGGAGGGCATATACTGCCGCATTAAAGATTCCTCTATTTGCGCACGTGATGCCTAGCCCCAGGTAATTAGAATTGTGAGAGATATCATCTGGTAATCACAAGCTTGAACGCTGCTATAAAGGAAGCAGACTTCGTTCATGGCAGACAGTAACCTCCTGACGAAGCAGACGCCGATAATCTTCGAAAGCTCGAGCGTTAACTGCAATGTGAGCGGTCTGCATACGAAAAAGATTTTATACACAGGAAAACTAGTTCAATTTATCGACAAATATGATTTATCTGGGTTCGACTTAGCAAGAGTCAACAGCTTTAGCAAGAACTAATTTGACCGTGTGCCTAGGAACACCCAATAAACGTAGGTGACATTGCTGAGAAACGTCTGATGCCTAAGTTCGTATACCTCTGTGTGGCTTGCAGTCAATGAGAAGAAGCTGGCTGAAAATGCAACAGTTTCATTTATATTCGTATATTACGGCGGGGTGGCCAGGACTGTGAACATTCAAGTAAAACATTTGATTACAAACCTTTGAGTTTATTAAATGAACATTACTGACGCTTTTAGCAGATAATTATGACAGAATTACAAACATCAGCTTATTTAATACATTGCTGGCTTAAGATGCTCAAACATCTCGCCACTGTAGGGGAAATATAAGTATGATCTGAGTTTTAAAGGAAGAAACGGATTCAGCTTTGGTACTAATTACCATGACAGCCTACCGCTGCACTTATTCATCTCATATCTAGGTCACCAGACCTCTGCATTAAGTGTCACCCTGTCTTAGACACAAGAGGGAGAGAATCACAAGCAGACGACACGTTCTGCTGAGAAAGCACTTTTTAAGAAGCGCAAGTCATTCACTGGGCAATCACCCCACCTACGCTGCCTAACTGTGTAAGTACTTTTCAGTACTAAATTCGTTCTCACTTTTGTCAGTCAGTCTTGGCTCGGTTTTAAGCTACTATTTATACTTAGCGGAAGCCCACTTGTACCAATGTTCTGCTCTTCTGGGGGAGAACCTGCACTGTCTTCGATCTGCAAAGTGGTACCACTAGCGCTGTCCAGCACAGAGAATCCAGCGAACAGGAGTCCCAACAACCATTGATTTATTTTTAACAGCTGCACGATAAGCCTGTATCGGTAGAAACCATGAAGTACTTCAGAAAGTACACATTGTTACGCAGCAAAATAAAAGGTAGGATGATTAAGATACAAGGAGAGGTCATCGGGGCCACAATACAAATTCGGGTTGAGAGAAAGAGGGAGTGGGCAATCGGCCATCCTCTTACCTACATTCTCTTTTCCTTTTGCATAACTCCAATTACAACTCAGGCCTTGCATTTTTGGTTAATTCGCATGAACTTGCATGCCATGCCAGTGATTGTTTTCGTTCCACTTCGAATTCCAACCGCCGGCCACTGGTGGCCGAGCGGTTCTAGACGCTTCAGTCTGGAACCGCGAGATCGCTACGGTCGCAGGTTCGAATCCTGCTTTGGGCATGGATGTGTGTGGTGTCCTTAGGTTAGTTAGGTTTAATTAGTTCTAAGTTCCGGGGGACTGATGACCTCAGCTGTTAAGTCCCATAGTGCTCAGAGCCATTTGAACCATTTGAATTACAACCAGTTTCTACTTGTTTTAACGATGTCGGATACTTTGAGTCACTCTACAGCGCAACAGCTTCTACGCGTAGCAGAAGAAGCAACTCTGGTCTTCAGTAATTGGGAGTGCAGTGGGGCAATCTTCCTCGAAGTATTATGTGCCTTAAAATGGTCACCTAGTAGTAGATATTGCTATAATCGCACTATTTCACTCCCATTTACGGAGCTTGTTAGCACTTGATATTAGGTTGGCGCCATTAAAATGCATTGTGGTAATCGCTGCTGCTTGCTGGATCGCTGCTGTGTCTCGATGCTAATGCTGGCTCTAAATCTGGTTGTCTGGGGGTAAAAAGTTGAGGTCCCGTGTTTTTGGTGTGCTTTTGATGATAAATAACGAGAGAAACCAACAAATATTTATTACTCTGGTGGCCATCTTAATTCCACTGTCCACCAAAGACAATGACACAACACAAAGTAGCACATCTTTTACATGTTCTTTGTAATGTTTATCCACCTCGAACAATAACACACATACACACATTACCAAAGTGATATTCAGACTCCGCTCCCGACCCTTCTTGCTGCTTGTATTTATACCCTTGTCAAAGAACTACTAAAAAGAGATATAGTTTATAAGTCACATGTACATCTGTTATTGTAATTTGTGCGGAAAAGTTATTAATTTATATCGAGTGACATAATTTAACAGGTTGTTAAAATGACAGACAGATTTGTTGACTTGACAGAATAATTCTTTGTTACAAAAAAGGCCGTTTTTTAGAAGTTTGTCAATTGATTTCTCTAATTTGCATAAATAAGTAAATAACATGAAGAATTACATTGGTTTTCGTCTAAAATAGGAGTTTTTACGTGAATACTGAGTGAAAACGGTCCTAGTGAACAAATAGGTTTCACTGGGTGATTTTTATTTAAGGAGATCCAAAATACGTAAGTTGGCCACTATTTTTCGTACTTCATATTAATTTTTTAAGATGAACTTAGTGTTTTTACATGATGACATTTGCTGTATCAGAGATCAAGTGATATTAACTTTTGTGTGGGTCAGTTATTCAGTATAATTTAATGAGTTGACTGTTTATGGAGACATGTTATGCAATCATTGTTAACATGCACAATAACTTTTCTATAATCATAAATACTCGTTAAACTGGTTGAATTTGGAGGGTATCGCATACTTCGGTAAAGTAAAGCCTTTAATAGGTTCCGCTACAGCCTTCAGTAGAGCCTGGAACGAAGGACACCTCTATAAAGTCTTCATGTTGAGCTTACCCATATCATACTTTCGGTTACTGAAAACTTTTCTCGAACAGCGGGCTTTCGTCATTCGAGTCAGCTAAGCTACCTCAACAGAGAGAGCAATTAATGCCTTTGTGCCGCTAGTGTCAGTTCTTGGTTCGGTACTGTACTCCATGTACACTTCGGACTTGCACCAGATTGCCAAGAGTTATGCGAGCAATCTTCGCTGATGGCACAGCGATTATCACGAGAAGCAGGTGGCCCCCCAGTGCCAATGCGTAGACTTCGAGAGCCCTGTCAAGCGCTAGAAGCCTGGCCATTACAATTGCGTACTGGTTTCAGCGACACCAAGAGTCAGGCCATGATTATCACAAAATGCCACAGACCTGCCATCCCAGAGTCCAAAATTTTCGGAGAACCGTTTCATTGGACCGACACAGTGAAATATATTGGTGTCGCAGTTCACAAGCAACTTATATGGCGACAACAAATCGTTCAAGTTACAAGCAGGAAATAGCAGCGGCTTGGGATGTTGTACTGAGTACTATGTGTAATGCTAAGGCTGAGCTTTCTATAAACTGCGGACTGACTGTCTACAAGACTTTCCCTCGGTCCATTATGGACACACAGAGGCTACAGAACCATCGAAAATAAGGCGTTGCAGAAAATATTCCACGTGCTGTCCAACGTCGAAGCACGCTATTTACACGAAGTCGACGAAATGCTGAAAGTCCTGGAAAGATCTAATAAGACAGATTCAAAATATTACAAGTAGCATAAGGGTCAACACACCCACTTATCCGGCGAAGAGGAAGGCCTGGTGACATCGAGACCGCTATAAATGGCGGGTGGTCCTACCAAGTAGATAGTAGAGCCACACACAAAGTAAATTACCGGGTAAAGTTCCCGCTAGCGAGATACCCAACAAATAAAGAAATTTCTCCTCAACGTATACAGAACCGACACTAGCAGTTAATGCCATAAATGTAAACGCTATGCCTTTCTATTTTTAAAGAAGGAAGAAAGCGACCGTGTGTCTTGTATCGTCAAAGGCTCATCATATTCACTTCATCGCCTTGCTTCTCTCCACAGAGCTCCACCTGACAGTGTCTCATGCTACAGTCCTGTCACGTACAATGGTATGTTCCAAATAAAATGACAATTAAATGGACACCCTAGCTGCAAACAAGCGTTGATGAACTTCGTTGGGGACATGTTGAAAATGTGTGCCCCGACCGTGACTCGAACCCGGGATCTCCTGCTTACATGGCAGACGCTCTATCCATCTGAGCCACCGCGGGCACAGATACTACCGTCATATATATGTTCCAAATAATTCTGAAAATTCGTCCTGCGTCACCTATTTTTTGTACCGTATATCAGTTTTCAGATTAAAATGTGATTATCATGACTGTTTTTAAACTTCTATGATATTATTGTTAGTGAACATAGGGGATTGTGTGAAAGGATTGCATGCTAAAATAGTACAATACATTTTCTAAAGTGCGGAGGAAGTAATGGAAAGAATTGTTGGTGGTCAAAGTTAGCGTGGATTTGGGGATACATTGATCAGCCTATACTTCCACCACACGTATCCATTTCCGGTCAATTTTTAAAAAGCACAATAAAACTTTGACCACCCAGAAACAAATAAATTGATCTAAAATTTTCATAAGTGTTTTATCAAGGCTCATAAAAAATAACTTAATACGGTACATAGACAAAACAGTATGCTCCATCAAGAAAATTATAAATATAATGAAAGGTACTAGGATTGATTGCCATACACGTAGCTCCCAATTTAGTTGAGCGTAATACCTTAAATTTGATCCATCCTAAACCCAAATTCTCGTTCCAAAATATTCGGTGCAGCTGGAACTAAGGTTAGCCACTCTTCATTTATTGAGGCAATATCTGGCACCTGTGGCCAAGCAAACTTCATTCCTTGTTCCCGAAGATATTTGACATTATACGTTATATCTGAATCACTGCCTTAATACAACAGCTTACAATTTGAGCAGTATATGGCTGACATTAGTTTCTGTTAGTGGGAGGCACATTAAAAATTACAAATGAGGCTTGGTATATACAGTATGCTGATGGCTGGTGTTTGTATTCCTTAGTGCCACACTGTGATTAGCATCAACACTATTTAGTAAACCTATAAACCTAACAATGACCAACGGTCAAAGCAACCCCAAAACATGCATATGGCCTCAGAAATCGTAACATAATGGCAGATATACACATGTGAACAAAAAACTAATCGGTGATCTGTTTTGAGAATTAGTCGAGTAACATATATATGTTATAACATATGTATGATATAGTTAAACACTTAGACGACTTTGTAGTTAAACGATATCGATGGATTTTGCACAACCACATTTTAATACACTTTTTCGTATACAATTATAAGTCGCAACAGTTTCACCACCTTTTGCGAAGAAAATCGGCACAACATGACGCAAAATGGTTCAAATGGCTCTGAGCACTATGGGACTTAACATCTGTGGTCATCACTGCCCTAGAACTTAGAACTACTTAAACCTATCTAACCTAAGGACATCACACACATCCATGCCCGAAGCAGGATACGAACCTGCTACCGTAGCGGTCACGCGGTTCCAGACTGAAGCGCCTAGAACCGCACGACCACACTGGACGGCCAACATGACGCCATGTAGCGTATATTAATGGAACTTTACCATCAAACAGTATTTAATAGATATCCAACTGAGAACCACCAGAGAGCTGTAAAACTTTCGGCGTATGAGTGGTAAAAGTAACTACCGCGGTCAAAGTGCACTAGTCTTACGGCAGCCAGAATTTCGATCCTCCGTCAGATGACGTGAAATCAAACTGTTACTACACAGTTTATGTAAATGGTTTACAACTGATCACTATTAAGCTCCTACAGGTATCGTGGCTGATAATGTACCAGCGTTTCCCAACCCTTCTCGCGATTTCATGAGATCATTGAGGTAGACGTTTGAAATCAATATTTGATATTCGCAGTTCGCGGTGTAGTGGTTGCTGCCCCTTGATCGCAGTGTCCTGGATTCAGTTCCTCGCCGGGTCGGAGATTCTATTCGCTCGGGAACCAGGGTTTAGTGCCGTGCCAATCATTTCATCTCATCTTCGTCGACGCACCCAGAATCCAGAATACGTGAAAACTCTTTCTCCACGCTTTTATATTGTGTTAGTGTATTTCATTAAAATAATACTTGCTCGTTCATTTAAATTATCCCTTATGCATATCTGTCTGTGTTGTTCTTAATTTTTGGTCTTAAACAGAATTATATTTGAAAACTGTTTACTACATTTCTTTCAGTAAATTACTACACATGTTTCATTTTAAGTTAACTTCTGCTTTCCGCTTTATGGAAAGAATACTTAACGTCTACCATTTCCCGACGCATCAATATTACGCAACAGTAGTGACAAGAGTTTGCGAGATTATCTAAAAGTCTCTTATTACACGGTCATTGCCGTAGCCTTCAACCGTTTAGGATATCGCAATAATGGGGGCCATAATTTTTAACTTCTCTGTCTCACACATATCTTAAAATATATCGCTTCACTCTTTTGTGAAAATAGACCAGGAAGAGTTACTGAACTGTTATCATTTGACAGTTTGACACGACGGCCGGTCGAAACTGTTGACTCGAGATTGTTTCGTAAACTCTTTACCAGTGTAACCAACCGCGAGAGTAGAGGGGTTTTCATACGTGATGGCAGCAGTTAGCTGCGCTCCAGACAATTGCCATCCGACTCAGAAGAAACTGATTCTAATAGTATTATGAAAGAAATCGACAATGTGCGTAGAATTCAAGAGCTGATACCATAAGATTTAATTGCATCTTACATCTTCAAAAGGAGTTTTAGATGCTATAAACTGTCTTAAAAGTATTCAGGTTATTTTGATAAAACCCGTAGTAAAACTATTACAGGATGTTTAGTTCAAGACAACTATCCCATGTTTTTTTTTTTCTTATTTGAATGGCAAAAAACAGTGTGCATCAGTTAGACGGTAATCGCATTACAAAAAGCACCCATAATTTGAATCACTCAGGCGTTGTGTACTACGAGTTTCAATTTTGATCCCCTGTTGCTTCTCATGTTTCGTAAATAATCTACCGCTTACACTTTCAGAAGATGCAAATTTTGTCCTTTTTGCAGATGATACAAGTATGAGAATAAAAAATGCAGGACCAAACTCCTTACTGCGACGTACCTAACAAAATATTCTTAAACATCCACAGATGGTTCGGTGCAAAATTGATTATCTTTGAATTTTGACAAGGCTCTGTATATAACAGTCAGTACTTGTCACAGAACTCAACAAGCTATAAAAATAATTTCTGAAAAATATAAAATACAAAAAGGAGAAACTATTAAGGTTTTCGTATTACAGATAGATGACAACCTTAATTGAAAATCTCACTCTCTAGAATTAATCGAGTGCCTTAGTTCAGCTACGTTTGCAGTACGCGTGATTGCTGCTGTGTGTGATTTAAACATAAAAATACCACTTTATTTTGCACATTTCCATTCACTAATGCATAAGACATCAATTTTTTTTGGGAAACTCACAGGGACAGTAGTTTCACAATGCATAAACATGTTATAATATCTCCCGTTACTTGTAGAATTTCCAGCAGAGGCAACTACTTCACGAAATACATATTGATTAAAGTCATTTGCCATCACTGTACTAATATTTCGTTTCTCTCAAAATTACTGGAAAGTATGAAAAGAACATTAATAAAATAACAACCACAAAGAAGTCTTCAAAGTCGTAGCGGGCGTCACATGGCATCCGTTGAAGTCCGTTGTTGATCCCTTCACTCAGTTTGTTCTATCACGGAGACCCGGCGGAACACGCTGAGCTACCGTGTCGCGGCTCTGCTAAGCATGCGGACTAGCAAGTGCACACAGTTATACGTACGGAACTAGGAGAGCGCATCTGCTGTTAACAGTCACAAAGCAAATAGTGATATTTATACTGCTGCTGGCAGCTGTAATAGAATCAGTCTGTCTGCATACATACAAGCAATGATTCTCGCTTTACTGCCCCATCTGAAAGAACTTGTTCGTCGACACACGGTACTGCAAAAACCGAAGAGCATCGTTAAGCTATTACCGAGGTCGTTAAGTAGTTGCAGAACAGCATGTGAAACATAAGGGTCTGCAATGCTAATGCGAACCCTGTTCTTTCGTGGCAGCAAATGACTACTGGAAACACGTGTTTGCTTGGCTGATTTTTAAAGTAAATACAAGACTGGTTTACCGGTTCTCTCAACAACTGTGCGGGGCGCAGGCGCACAACACGAGCATACTTCCCCGGCACAAAGTTAACTGTTTCTCAGCGCACTTGATCACCTCCAAGTATTTAATTTTCGTTCGATTTAAAAGTGTTTCCTGACTCGTTACGTCCTCAATTGTGTATTTAGTAATTCGCTGGGTTTAAGTTTTCGCCTACTGTGCCCGTATTATTAGTACGATTTATGACTGCAGTATGCGTTTTGGATTTATAGGCGAGGTGCTCAGTGGTGTCATTGTGTAGTAGTTGTAAAACTAATAGTTCATCTGGTGTTTTTTTAAAGGCATACAGCTTAGACTGAACACCACGTAGATGTAGATAAACTTGAAACATTACTGAATATTCCGATCTGTCGAATGGTGCTCACAAGCGGGAGATGCATGTAGTACACCAAAATATTCCCGCCATGCTCTGTAGCGAGTGCAGTTAGTCTCCAGACACCGTGTGAGTTACGGTGCAGAAAATTGTTTCCGTAGATTGGCAAAATTTTTGCAAGTAAGTTTCCAAAAATATGCAATAATGACCAAAACCATACAATTTGTTAAATACAAGAGCGGTACATCTTTAGGCATCGCTCGATATTTTAGCTATGCATAAAGGTGGTTCTGTTTTTGTGTTGCCTGGCGGGCAATATGGAATCCTTGGTAAAATATGTGTCCATCCCTGCTGTGCCGGTGCTCGGAATGAAGAGTGTATTTATAACTCCTACAAACAGATCAGACTGAAATGTATCACTTCTATTACATAAAAAAGTTCTGTTTCAAAAGTGTGCTTCGAAGTTAGTACACTTAGCAGATTTTTGAAGTTTATATATCAAATTACTTTTTCTGATATTGATAAGCATTTCTCTTAAGACTAAAAAATTAAGATTAGTATTGGACTTGTATTTTGTGTACATTAAATATGTTTTACTCATATTTATTGCATTACCTGTGTTTTTAACAACCTGTTCAACATTTCCCGACTAGTCTATATTACCCTGCAAGTACAACTCTTTTATATTCTTTTTAGTAGCAATTTTTTTAAATTTAACTGAGACAAAGACAAATACTTCTTGCTAAATACTTTATGAAGTGGGTTTGAGAGGTAATAATGAGCTACATTTGGAGATACAGCTACAATAGTAAATGATATTGCATAATACCTGAGCTTTCTTTGCTAAGAATGTTGTTATTTAGGGTAGCGTACCGTTGCGTTCCTCCAGTTCCACGACAGACTATGCCTGCCGCTTTTAGAGGGGTCTACCGTTTCTTGTAGAATTTAAATTTTTTGTAGATAAAAGGCGGTGCCAACGGTATAGATCACAATAAGTATCAGGAGTTGAAACCGGGACCTCATGAGTTGCAGTACGGCACTCATGGTGAAAAGGGTTAAGGTAAGGATCTTCATTATCACCATATTTGTAACTTTATCTTAGAAATACCTTTGAAAATCTTCGAAGGAAAATGATCTGATGTTGAAGTAAACAGAATTCCCGATCACTGCACAGAATTTGCAGATGATATTGTCTTAACAGTTTTTAGCAAAAAACGTCTGGAGAATATACGTTATAAATTTGTAACAAGTATGAAAACATTAGGCAAAGAACTGGAAGAATATCACGATGATTTTCGAAGGGAAAAATCCTGCACAGAAATTTTTTTTAACTTAAAATAATAAATTCATCACAGGATAGTAACTACCAAATCTGTACTGGTGTCGTTGATTTCTAGGAAGCATTTGATTCGTTACACAACGTCCCCTACTTTGACACAAAATTTACTCAAAGTAAACTATGCCAAACACCTCAATCGATAATTATACGAAGATCACACTGTGCAATTAATACAAATCGTACTGAAACAAGGGCACCGCTCTTTTCTTTTTGCCCTGCTCTTTGGCTCTTTTCTTTTTGCCACTGTGCTTGCCTCTCTCGGTTAGCTTGGTTCAAGTTCCGCAATTAATTCTACAGATTCCTTGAGACTTAAGACTGTTACTTCTTAAGACTGTTACTTAATTATTTGCAGCAGGAACTGTTAATAGATATTAGAATACCAAGTGCGTCTGTTTGAATATCGCGCGTTTCACGTAGAGGATAATTTGTTTTAAATATTAGGCTGTGTGGAATAGCGTATGTATTAAAATATGCTGTTAAAGTTAAACCATATTTCATTTATAGGTCTGTCCTTTCTTTACAGATTGATGATTTTGTGTGTTTTCTCAAATACGAAAGCATTTATTTTGGTTATTATAGTTTGCGTGCGCCATTTGATGCGCCGTAGTCCTTAGTTTGTGAAATATGATAGAACCTGCAATCATTTCAATATTACGAAGTCCGATAATCAGTTTAATACTAACTTTTGAAAGGAAACAAATTTAAATTCACGGTCAGTAACAAATTTCACCAAAAGATGTGCTCTCCAAGCCAAAACTGTGGGCCGTTGCTACTTTCAGAAGAAATTGGGTTAACTTTCGTAAAAGTTCTGAATTAAGTCAGTCATTTAAAGAAACAGGCTCCAGTTTCTTTCAGCTTTGCCGCCATTGCTTTTCATTTTAATATGAAAATAGTTCACAACCAAGAATTTCTTTTCATATTAATTGCAATTAAAATAATTAAGTCCCAATTAACGGGCGATGACATTAAATGTAGGCAGAGAAACAGTGCATAAAGTAAGAGATATTCGAAAAACCAAAATTTGGATACTAAGCAAATCTAAAATGAAAAGGACATATGACATTAAAATTGAAAGAAATGAAATTAAAAAAAAATCTTATTTACTTAACTTAAATACACAAGACAATAATGAGAATTACAACTACAAGACGTACTGTCAGTGAAAGAAGACAACTAAAAAATGAACTAGTCGTCTAATAAGACGAAGAAAGAACAGTCTGTCAAAACGCTTACCTGGAGTAATGAAACTAATAGAACAGACGTAAATTTGGCTGAGGAGGCTGATGAGTACCAATTCGTCAGTAAAACAAAACCCAATGAAGATGTTTTGAAAGAGATTAATGCGCAGAAAAACCTATTAGCAACCTTCCAAAATAGGAAAAGAACTTTAAGCGTAAGTCTTTAGGCACAATAAGTTTTTAATAAATATATTGAATGCAAAATTATTGAGAAAGATAACCAAGGGCAGGGCAAACAGAAAATAAATATATTGGAAGTAAAATAGCGTCAGAATCATCATAAAATGAAGGGGACGGCATCAGCTGGAGAAGAATGGCTGGGCGACAAGATAAAACTTTTAGAAAATTCTGATGACTGCTTATGGTGCAGCTAACAAATGGCTGTCTGCATTTGTAAATCTCGTAACTGTAGTCTTATACAGCATGCATGACAATACGACTACTACTACTAATTCTCCCCCCTTCTCTCTCTCTCTCTCTCTCTCTCTCTCTCTCTCTTTCACATACATTCCAAATTCTCATTTTAGCGCGGAAAAGAACGCACTTGCTTGCGGATATAATGTTGTTATGTTCCGTAAGAAAACAGTCCCAGATTTGTAAAAAAGAGAGAGAATGAGTTTGTGTATTTACTCAGATTTAGGCGATTGCAGAAAATCGCAGCAGACGAATACGTGGGCCAGAGAAATTACAGAACACTGAGTAGTCTCCAACTAAATAACTACAGTTTTCACAGTAAATAAATTTCTCTTTGGTGTTTCATGTTTCACGCTTGTGTTGCGAGACGTGCGCAGTGAGAAATAACGCTACTTTTTACGACTTACGGTACCTGCGCTACAATGAGACTCGCCGCATCCCTTAGTGATGTGGTTCAGGCATTGGAGCAGAGTACGCAATTCGAGCTTCAGGAGAGTCATTTGGATTAAGTCTTCCCGCACGAACCCTAAAACGCTTCAGGCGAATGTCCGAGAGATTTATTCCAAAATACTCATTTGTTCAAGTCAACAACTACTCTCTAAAATGATGGACGGTACGTTGGACTTCAAAGAAATTGTCAACCTTGCTGTTTTCATTGACATTTACCAACCATCTGTCACATGAACCTGCACAGTATCACATTAGCTCGAACTGCAGTATATATATCTTCTGGTATCAAAAATCTCGTATTTCACATGTAACTACCAATTTAGTTACAGTGGGTCGGTATAGTGTTGAACGATTTTAGTGCCTTTTGCATATTAATTTTAGGTGAGATAAACGTTGACGGTATAAAATAAAAAGCCTCTTACTACAGGAAAACGGATACCAGATGATCTAAAATTAACAGTATAAATGTACAATCAATAAATAGAAAAGAGGAGCGGTTTGCCAGTGACATTAAAAATATCATTAAAAATTCTCCTGAACAGAGTTGAAGAAACCTTAGGCAAAGAACAGGGAGGATAATAGGGTGATTTTCGAAGGGGAAGATCTTGCACAGAACACATTTTTGACTTAAAATCAATAATTCACCATAGAATGATAACTACCGAATCCATATTGGTATCGTTTATTAACTTCCAGAAAGAGTTTGATTCTGAGGCGAGACAAAGAAAACATAAAACATTAGAGAATTTGGTGTTAGAGCAAAATTAGCAAACATAATTTGTGAAACTGTAACAGATGGGATAAATAAAGTTAAATTTATGCGAGAGGAATATTAAGCGACTGAAATAAAAACTGTTGTCAGACAGGGGGAGGGCATTTGACATGTGACATGTACTGTTTAACTGTATTACATAAAATATTGCAAGGATCTAGAATTGTGAGGCAGAAAGTCACAAAAGTGGAACAATAATACTAGGAAGAAAATCGAATGGCATTAAGGTAAATTGCCTAAATTTTACAGACGATTTTGCGATACTTTCAGAAATTCTGACAGAAACAGTGACACAGAAAATTCTTCTGAAACAAATAGCGAATAGAACTGATCTCAAAATTTCATCTAAAAAATTATGACAGACATAATAAAATGCGCTGAAGGACATAGAAACTCAAATAGTTAAAATAGAGGGAGTTAGTAAATTTAAATAATTTGGAGGAACTATACAGCAGATTGGACTAGAAAAATCCGCATAGAGAAAAAGAGTTAATAAGATGGAAACTACATATTGTTTGACAAAAAGTATCTACAAGAAGAAATGAACATTTAGAAAAACCAAACTAAAAACCTATACTACAGTGGTAAGACCAGAATGTTTACGTGCATGTGAACGCTAGACGCTAAACTATAACCTGTACAGAATACAACTACTTTAAGGTCATATATTAGAAAAACAATCGGTGCAATTCAAACTACAACTAGTTGAGAAATGTGAAATAACCAGGAAATCTACGAACATTTAGAGAAATTATCCGAAGTTACGGCAAAGAAGAGATTAATCATCTTTGAACATTTCTACCGAATGAATGAGAATAGACGAACGAAACACATAAGGCTGTATTTCTGGAAGAAGAAATCTACAATAGCATGGGTTAGAGAAATAAGAAAAGAACTAGAATGAAACAAAAAGAAATAATCCGGAATGACAGAACTGCACTTTTTGAGAATAAAATACTAAATTTAGAAAGCTTTCAAGTCGGAGGAAATGAGATATCAGGAACGACATCAACAGACGAAAGCAAAAGAAAACATGGGGAAACGTGAAGAAGTAGTGGAAAAATAGTAAACACCAAAGAAAGAAGGAAACTGATTTTGTTACGTCATCCTAGCTGGTCAGTACGAAGATGAAAAGAAATAGAAAAATCGCAAGGAGTACCGAACTGTGTGGAAATATGCAGGATGTATTCAATAAAGTAAAAAATAATTCCAAATTAATTGAATTTTTCATAGACACTTACGTAATGCTTCGGATGACTTAACATTATCTTTAGTGGTCTAGTACAATTGTGAGTTGTGATAATTATATTCCCAGTAAGTGAGATACTTTCCTCAATTGTCACTGTTCTGTTAATAGCCGGTTTACATTATTATTCGCGCAAACTAAGTCGGCACTCGGCGCAATGGCAGATGGGAGCGACTGTAAATGGGGAATGTATTTACGGCCGCTTCCATCAGTCACTACGCCAAGTGTCAAATTAGTTTGCGCGACTAGTACTTCTATTTGCAAGTGCCAGAAGAACACAACAAATAATTTTGAGATCACTAAAATGCCACCTGCCGGAGAAAAATGGAACTATTAAGAAAAGACTTTTTATTCGTTTGTAAATAGTACTAACTACTCCAGTGTACTTCGCAGGAACCGGACCGAGCTATTAGTAATCATTTTCGAACGTGTAACTTTTCCACTAGTTTCCATTACTTTCCAATCGCACAGCACAGCCGTAGTTTTAAATTCTTCTAGAAACATAATTTGTCGATCACTTTCGATCATTTACTTTCAACTTGAGAAGTATGTAGTACTTTTTAAGACCACCTCCCTCCTGTAAGGCTTCGACTCGCATTCTACACCGATTCCTAGATTCGCGAGTTCCAAGCAATTCCCGAATTTGTTTGAACATGAGGCCTTTCATACATTCCAGTGTTTTGCTTTCGACCCAAACGCGGGTATTCTCATTGATCATAACATTTCTCCGACTAATAACACTTCCCCGGTAAGTGGTGACTTATTTTCCATTTCTTAAAATTTATTTATTTATGGCCTCCGGTTATTATACATTCACATAGCCTCCGATACATAATATTCCACAAATTATAACGAGCAAACATTATATTAGTAGGTGAAAGTTGCTTATATTATGACGGTCGCTAATTGTACCACTGTCATAAATTTCGTATTTCTTGTACTAACCGACATTTAGTAGGATTAGCGTGAACTGCGTGCTTCTTAGAGACATATTTTCAGCTATGGGCTCTATTTGTTGAGGAAGAGATCGACTGAAGACAACACTGATTATGTTGTAGTCCTCACCTAACTTTTTTTGTACATGGCGAAGAGAATTATTCTTATAAGACAGGTGGTAACATAATATTTTATTTATGAATGACTATACATAAAGTAATCTTAGTTTTCAGGCAGTCGAAAATCTGTATTTGTTGTGATTCGTATGTAGTAAATTCACAAAGAGAAAATGGCGACGTTGCTTATAGCGTACCGTTATAAGCTTACTATATTGTAACAGTACAATTTGAGAAAGTTGCTCGTACGGTGTGCTTTAAAAACTTTGTTTAGTTTTACTAGTGTAACATAATATTTATAAACGATGTGTTCTTTACCCTAAGTTATTTATTAAATAATTATTTTGTATTACAGTATGACAACAGAAAGGCGTTATGAAAACTGGAACACAGATAAATTATATTTAGTTGTACAAGCGTATTTTCATGGGGATCGTGGATTACATAAATGTGCATTCATATAAAATGTGCCTAGATCAACAATTAAGAGACATGCTAAAAAGAAGAAAACAACTGGGATATAAGATGTTTTCCCCTCGAAGTTGAAAACGTTTTCGGAGGGTATATTCTTATATTTCAAATGATTATGTTCGGTTTACCCCTTCCAGGCGTAAGAAAAGTTGCGTTCGGCATTGCAGAAGGGAACAGACTGCCCCATGATATCAAGAACGCCATGGCAGGCCTACACAACGAGCCTGTGAGTTGAGGAGCAGTCCATGTGTGCCTGCAAATACTGATGTGAGAATAGAAGTATGGAAAATTTCCTTAACCTGAGACTTCTTTAAGCTTCGGGACATAGATTAAAATGTGGTACAATTACGCATCCACTGGCAAACATTCGGAAACCAGATTCCTAATTTGTTCCACTTCCAAATGTTTAGAAAATTAAATATAGTGCCACCCTCATCCTGCAGTTGAGGATGGCATTTTTTAAATAATTTTTTAACTTGTTTAGGCCATAAAGTAAAATCTCGAAAGCGGTATAATTTAGGCAACCCTCCCTTAATAAAATACTTGTCTGACCATTTTACGGTAATTACACCGTAATGTGTCCAGCTGCTAAAAAATTAAATATTTGTTTGTATATGAACGTATAATTTTTTGCAACTATCAGGTAGTTTTTGCCCGCAAGACACTAAGCACGGCTGTAAATTGGTTGTCGCATGGTATCACAACGGGGAGACGAAAGTATTTGTGTTCCCTATTTTCCGCGCCAGTTGTGCTGTCTGAACAGTTCTTGGTTAAAATGGAGACGAAACATCCTGACAATGAATTTTGTATGCTACTTCCCAAAGGTGTACCGTGGTCGAACAGGTATGTTTTACACCATCTCTAGTAATGTTCTAACCCATGTTGGTGGGATAGGTGTCACTTGTAATTCTGCAAGGCACATCATGGATAAGGTATGTCACCGAACATGGTCATATGTCTTTCTCAAATGATGGATAGCCCTCCAAGCGAGAGAGTCAACAATTTCGTTTACTCTGATACCACAGTGCACCTTCACCCTTTGCATTTTTACTGGGAAGAGATCTTACTTCATTGGAAACTCTCAAACTCTTAAGCGAGACTAGCAGACCCTGATCACAGCATGCAGTTTCGTGAATTTTCCAGACATTCGATTACACGCGTATTTCTGAAAAGCAAGCTGCCAGTTCCTGCATGCAGACAAATATTGGCATCACTGCCCCATGGGACCTGAAACGTCTCGCGGAAACTCCGCCAGAAGCCCGATCTCGGCTTGCTGACGGCTAAGATCACGCGCCACGTCGCGGACGCCTATCGAGTCAGACTTAAATAAATACAAAAATCACTACCCTTAGCTCGAACACAAATTGCGTAAGCGATCCTCCAAATATTATCCTCCAAAAATCACCAATTTTCAGTACGTTTAAGATGACAAAAAACTTGTTGTAACAGCTTCTGCGGAAGATTTTCACGAAAAACATGTATTAAAAAAATTCATTTCTGATCGTCATATGTCGCTTACAAGAGCAGAGTGACATGTGTGTACTTACAGAACTTTCCTGGGAAAGACGTATCATTCATGTCCCTTACTGCCAGTCTTTGCTAGTATAGCCCACACATAAGCTAGTTAGCCATGCAGTTTCCAACCCGAAACCGGAACGACAGGTAGTCTGCCTGCTTAACGTCCAACGTGAACGGTTGCCTACACGCATTCGTCTCGCCTGTTACTCGCATTACTGTGAACAATACAAGAATCGTGCAGGCGCAGTCGCAAAGCGATTATTTCTATCCACGCTAATTTCTCTGCCAGGTGAAGATAATACTTTCGGCTAGTTTGCTTTACGTCAAACGCTTGACTAGACTACTTTTCCTTGATTTATGTGCCGTAAAGGAGACGTTCGTGGGCACGTGGCGTAACTTACAGTTGATGATTGCGACCATTTTTAACCGAAAACCCGTTTTATTATCTCTCTGCGACTCGACTTGATATAGTCTTAGTCACCACAGAAATGTAAGGCTGTCCTCGTACCCCCCTATTATCTAAATTAGCTATCTCAGTGTCTGTTTGTTTTCCAAATACGGTTTAAAGTCAAGCTGACAAGAAGGTCAGTAGCCTCACTTAAAAGTAACACCCTGAAATCTCTTTATTATTCTTTTCTCGGTATTTTTGTCGATCGGAGACTGCAGTAGACGAA
Organism: Schistocerca serialis cubense; assembly: GCF_023864345.2. Taxonomy (NCBI): domain Eukaryota; kingdom Metazoa; phylum Arthropoda; class Insecta; order Orthoptera; family Acrididae; genus Schistocerca; species Schistocerca serialis. The sequence continues at coordinate 101,542,941 of NC_064639.1, read as the reverse complement.
CAGTTTGGAACAGACAAAGCGAATGGTAGAAACGGTCATCTAAGGCATCCTTTCCGAGCTGCTGACACACACAATTCTAATCTAACTAGCACGTATGACAAATGAGAATTTCTATACAAAAAAAGACGTCCAATTTAATTCATTCTGCACGCAGTAGTGACAAGTCTCATTCGTTTGCCAATCCCACTTCTGCCACAGACATCGTAGTTCCCTTGACGTGCATCACCACCAGTCTATTCGCCTGACATCTAATACACACAGGTGGCTACATCCACTGACCATATACAAAATAAAGCGCGCATGTCCCTAGCTCTACCGTTTTAACGCTTGAAACCAATATCTAAGTCACGTGACTCGGGGCAGAAAGCCGACTTCCTGTCATTACGCGCTGTGTGAAGTGGAGCTGTCAGTTAAAGATTCTCGCTACAAATAAAAATGTCGTGTGAGGAGGGCCTCCCGTCGGGTAGACCATTAACCGGGTGCAAGTCTTTCGATTTGACGCCACTTTGGCGGCTTCCGCGTCGATGAGGATGAAATGATGATGATGATTAGGACAACACAACACCCAGTCGCTGAGCGAAGAAAATCTCCGACCCAGCTGGGAATCGAACCCGGGCCCTTAGGATTAACATTCTGTCGCGCTGACCACTTAGCTACCGGGGGGCGGACAAAGGTTCTCGCTGAGATCAAGCACTGATTTTGACAATTCAACGAACTGTTGTAGTACTCTTTGTAGTAGTGCAGTTAACACAGTTTCTCAGAAATTCCTGAAACGTCGTGTGGCTAGGGCCTCCCGTCGGGTACACCGGTCGCCCGGTGCAAGTCTTTTTAGCTGACGCCATTTCGGCGACTTGCGTATCGATGAGGATGATATGATGATGAAGGCACCCAGTCCCCGAGCGGAGAAAAGTTCCAACTCAACCGGGAATCGAACCCGGGCCCGTTTGCATTGCATTCTGCCGCGCTGACTTCTCAGCTATCGAGGTGGACTCCGATATTCCTGATAATAAAGCAGTGGTTATCGTTTTTATGTGTAGTCAAGTTGAAACGTATTGACAGTTCTTTTAACAAGCGACAGAATGACTGTTCTTTAGTGAATACATTTTATTTATTTATTTACACTGTGAATTCTTGTAGTCCGCCACTTCCACAGGAGAGGAAGACAAAATAACAATTTCGAACGCAGCATTAGTTTTCTAACGATTGCACAAGAATATGTTTGAAATGCTTCAGTAAGCTTTTGTAAGAAAGGAAATTCGTTTATGTGCATGATTCAGGTATTTACACAAAATAAGCACGTATGTTTTCTGACTTTTGCTTAACCCAATATCGAAACGATATCAAGATAGGAACCGTAATATATTACAGAACGTTGATTATACTGTCGTTGTGAGCTAGATATTAACGATATGTTGTCTCAGAATCTTAGTCGTTCACGTAGGTTTCATCCAAGAACCAACATCAATCCTAACTTTCAATTTATGGAAATACCTCTGCAAGTATGTTAAAGTAATTCACTTACACAACTGAGATTTTCCTCACTTTACCTAATCTATAAGATACAAATCAAGACTAATCTGAGCATGTGAGAAGGTCTTTACTTCTGCATCTAGTAAAAAGCACAACATCTGATCTGAAAAAAACTTCGTAAATTGTGCACTATAAATGCATAATGACATGCTCGGCTTCGCACTCCGAGTCACGTGACTTAGATGTTGGTTTCAGTACAATGACGTCATGAGCAGTCTGTGTTATCTATGGTCTATGGCTACACGCATTCGTTGCGCTTGTTACTTCCATCACAGTGAACAATACAAGAATAGCGTATTTTAGGAAGTTTCCCTTCGTCCCCTCTCCCTCTTTTGTCTTTTTCCAGCTTTCCCTAACTCTTCGTTTAACCCAAAACAAATTAAAAAAACAACGGTAAAATCTTGTGTACGGATGTTATCAAAATGTTCGTTCGCATGACTGTGCATGTGGAAAAAAACCGTGGTTGCCTTATAACAGATTACATATTGACCTTTTTCGTATATTTATATTAAAAAAATGAAGAAATTCCTCCAGCTGTATTTAAGGTGTCGATTTTATTTTGGCAACTAGTTTCAACGTTGTAACAACGTCGCATTCGCCGGCCGGGGTGGCCGAGCGGTTCTAGGGGCTATAGTCTGGAACCGCGCAACCGCTACGGACGCAGGTTCGAATCCTATATCAGGCATGGGTGTGTGTGATATCCTTAGGTTAGTTAGGTTTAAGTAGTTCTAAGTTCTAGGGGACTGTTGACCTCAGAAGTTAACTCCCATAGTGCTCAGAGCCATTTGAGGCCAACGCCACCTTCAGGCCGATACACTTGAGGACGTCAACTGCGTGCGCCTGATACTAGAAGTCAGTGGTGAGATACGGACGTGTTCCGTGTGGAAGGTAGGTATCAAGGGACTGGAAACACGATAGCCTTGGCAGAAGCTGGTGGATGCAGAGTAGAAAGAATATAAAACTGTGTTCACCAATATGACCAATGATTGCACAACAAGTTAATGAGCTACAGAAAAGTTCTGGAAAGCATGAAAGTACACCGGTACTCTCCCTTAAACGTGTAGTGGGTGCAGCTAGCTGGCAGTAATAGGTTAGCAAAATGCAACTTCGTTGCAAAATAAATGGCTTCATGCTCGACTCGTCTTAGTAACTGGAAATATGGCCCACGCTTACCACTCTAATGGTTTACAAGACCAGAGGATGGCTGCAGTAGTGACTTAGAATTGCTGAATTCTACTCTAAGTTGACAACATCTCGCTCTGCAACTCTAAGACGAAGCGAACTGTACTCGATGATGCCTCTGGTGCAAGTTTCCTTGCCTCTGGGGCTAGTGCTTTCTTACTCTCCTCCACAAAATTTAGCTTGTTCTGCCACCACTGCAATGTCACAGGCCTGTTGTTACAGACGTTGCGAGTGGCGAGCTATGATAATTTAATGAACGTGCTAGTAAATCTCTTCTCTTATAGATTCTGCCGTGCTTAACCACTGGTGCATAGCTTCCTTGGAACATGGTTGAAGGCGGAAAGTCTCTCCCCACTATGTAACAGATTTATAGGTATGGCCAATGAGAAGGCGTACACGACGCACACCAGGGAGAACCCTCCCACGCTACCAAAAAATTTGCTGTAAACCATTCAGGTATCTCCTTACTAAATTTTGAACAAAAATTCCATATGGCCTCCTTTGGGCCTATCGGCTGGGTACCATGCTAGTAGCGTAGTGTTTTCTCTTGTCCTTCAGGTCTTACCTTTGCTTAAAGCACTCTTTACATTTCACGCACAATGAAACATTATAAGGGCAATAGAAGGAGCAATATTTAATAAATAGTTACAACTTGTGGAGCAGATACAACATTCTGTACGGACGCGGCCAAGCTAAATTCATAACCTCATATAGCAGTTACTATAGTGTAGAAACAGAGTACAGCAGTTCCGCTCAAGTAAAATAATAAAAGTTAAAGCCACTTTGCAGCTGCTAGATTTTCTCGTTTCAAAATTGCTTACTTATTCTTGGTGTTTACAACATTTTTATACCTAACTAGGGACCTGCCCAGTTTTCGCACGGGCAGCGTTAAGGATGTGTGGGCGGACAACTTGTCTAGCGTAGCGGTAAGAACTGATACATACAAACTTTCTTCGTGAACCAGCCTTTTATTAGAGAAAACTGTGTCAAAATCGCTACAGTAGTTCCTGAGATCAGACTTAACACACAGATAGAAAAAACGAGGCGGAGCACTTTAATTTGTAATGTAAATCGAAGAGTGTGATATGTGTAGGTGTTTAAGTTAAGGTGATAATAATTTTATGGCTCAGTGCCCGGTGCAAGTCTTTCAATTGGATGTCACTTCCGTACCTCCTGTGTCCTTAATCTGTCGTAGTTGTCCAACTGGGCCAACGCGACGTGTTGTTTAAAGTGGATTCCGAACCTCGTGCCTCTCCGCGTCGTTGAGAGATGAGTGTTAGATTGAAAGTCAGACTACTAAATCCGTGCTCGGAGTGGGATTCGATCTCAAAACCTTCAGGATTTTCAGACATGTACTTTCCCGCCACACCACCAGGCCAGATATATATTTTGGTCCAAGCTTCCATGACCTCTGGATTCGCAGTGGCTGTTTACTAACCGCCACACAACGCCTCTTCCCTAGTTGACCAGCTCGTAGCTTCCATCTTCCACCACTGCCACAAGATGTCACTCAAAAAGTCAACTAAATTTGGGACAGATAATAATATACACTTACACGTTCAGCATTACTTAGCGTTAGTAAATTATACACTCGGTATATCTATCCGTGAAAACCGTATCAAAATCCCTACATTACTTCCTGAGATTGGTCCGAACATACGGACAGCAGCCGCGGTCGGGAACTTTAATTTATAATGTGTATAGACGACAGACAGACAAGATTCTCACTATCAAATGTAAAGATAAAATAACTTTGATACGGTAATACCTGTTAGAACACACAGAACGGATAAATATACTGAAATCTTGTGTTAGTGCCATACTATTAAGCTCTTACGGTTATAGCCGATATCTGTGACTCAATTCTCGTGCAAGGACAGACAATGAAAAGTTTCTCTCCCAGAGGCGTGTACCATCGATTAAAATTACATTCCAAGATAGCCATAGGGAAATAAGTTCTTCGTTAACATGTATCTGAAATGCAACCCTGAATATTAGATCGATAATATGTCCCAACGTCATTGCCAGAAGCGTGATACGAGCACAGGAGGAAAATTACTATTACTCCAAGTTGTTAAAAAAAGAAGTCACTCACTTCAGCAGCAGCAAAAGTATCACTCCTCTCACAAGAACTGGAGAAGCATCATAAGATTTTTGTTTGAGCATTGAGCAGGAAACGTAAAACACACAACTGAAAATTTTCATTTGTTTGTAAGTGCTTTTGATGTGACAGCATAACGAATACATTTGCGGGTAAAATGTCTCTGAAAGTTTGCATGTTATTCTACACTATGTGATCAAAAGTATCCGGACACCCCCAAAAACATAGGTTTTTCATATTAGGTGCATTGTGCTGCCACCTACTGCCAGGTACTCCATATCAACAACCTCATTAGACATCGTGAGAGAGCAGAATATGGCGCTCCCTGGTACTCATGAACTTCGAACGTGGTAAGGTCATCGGGTGTCACTTGTGTCATACGTCTGTACGCGAGATTTCCACACTCCCACACATCCCTAGGTCCACTGTTTCCGATGTGATAGTGAAGTGGAAACTTGGAAGGGACACGTACAGCACAAAAGCTTAGAGGCCGACGTAGTCTGTTGGCTGACAGAGACCGCCGACACTTGAAGAGGGTCGTAATGTGTAATAGGCAGACATCTATCCAGATCATCACACAGGAATGCCAAACGGCATCAGGATCCACTGAATTTAGGTGGGAGGTGAGAAAACTTGGATTTCATGGCCGAGCCGCTGCTCATGAGCCACACATCACGCCGGTAAATGCCCATCGACGCCTCGCTTGGTGTAAGGAGCGTAAACATTGGACGATTTAACAGTGCAAAAACGTTGTGTGGAGTGGCGAATCACGGTACACAAAGTGGCGATCCGATGGCAGGGTGTGAATATGGCGAATGCCCGGTGAACGTCACCTGCCAGCGTGTGTAGTGACAACAGTAATTTCGGAGGCGGTGGTGTTATGGTGTGGTCGTGCTTTTCATGGAGAGGGCTTGCATCCCTTGTTGTTTTGCGTGGCACTATCACAGCACAGGCCTACATTGATGTTTTAAGCACCTTCTTGCTTCCCACTGTTGAAGAGCAATTCGGGGATGGCGACTGCATCTTTCAACACGATCGATCACCGGTTCATAATGCGCGGCCTATGGCGGGGTGGTTACACGACAATAATATTCCTGTAATGGACTGGCCTGCACAGAATCCTGGCCTGAATCCTAGGGATGTCTTTGGGCGCCGACTTCGTGCCAGGCCTCACCGACGGACATCGATGTCTCTCCTCAGTGCAGCACTCCGTGAAAATGAGCTGCCATTCTCGAAGAAACCTTCCAGCACCTGACCGAACATATGCCTGCGAGAGTGGAAGGTGTCGACAAGGCTAAAGGTGGGCCAACACCATATTGAATTCTAGCATTACCGATGGAGGGCGCCACGAACTTTAAGTCATTTTCGGCCACGTGTCCGGATACTTTTGGTCACATAGTGTATTTGTATGGAAACGTTCATGGAGAAGAAACTAAAATGTCATGGTTTGTCAGTGACGTTACAAATGTATCAGAGCGATGTGTGTGTGTGTTTTTTTTTTTTTTGGTAGCGTTTTGACATTTGTTATAAAATGAACATAATGAAAAGTACAATAATGGTAAAAGATTAGAAACAGAGTAAAAAAGTAGAACAGTGGTACTAGAGTTCACTCGAATTAAATCGAGTGATACCGAGGGAATTAGATTAGGATATGAGACACTAAAACTCGTAGGTAAGTTCTGTTGTTTGGGCCACGAAATAAATGTTGATGGCCGAAGTAAAGAGGACATTACAAACTGGCAATAGCAGTAAAGATTTCTTGAAAAAAAATTAATTTGTAGGAACTCTTTCCTGAAAGTACGAGGGGACTCAAAGAAGTAAGCTACACATTATTATGGCAGGACAAATAATTTTTTTTTTTAAATTCATGCACTACACTATTGTTCAACATAGTCTCCAAAGCTCTGTGAATAATGGCCGGAACTTTCAACCAGCGGTTCATTTACTCCTCTGTAAAAAGCTGCTCCTTGACCGTGAGACCATTAGACCACAACTGCGTGAACATCCTCATCATTGGAAGATCGGCGACCGCTTCATATCACTTCCTGTACTGCCTGGACATTGCCGTCTGTGGTCGATGTCGATGGCCTTTCGTGCCGATCAACATCACCCACGTCTGTGCAGCCCTGCTCAAATTGTTGCCACCATTTCCCTACGGTTTCATGCGACTCTGCATTTGGTCCTGTGCTACTAGTATTTTACGGTGAAGCTGTGTGGATTTTAGACGTTTTGCCAACCAGAATCGTACTGTCCCACCTACTTCAACTTTGGAGTGCGTTTCCATATGCCGTACCATTCCAATCGCTATTGTGATGCAGCTGTTAACCGTACCGTAGCAGAACTATATCTGCAGGGAATCTACCGAGTGGTCAAAAAGTCAGTATAAATTTGAAAACTGAATAAATCACGGAATAATGTAGATAGAGAGGTACAAATTGACACACATGCTTGGAATGACATCGGGTTTTATTAGAACCAAAAAAATACATAAGTTCAAAAAATGTCCGACAGATGGCGCTTCATCTGATCATAATAGCAATAATTAGCATAACAAAGTAAGACAAAGCAAATATGATGTTCTTTACAGGAAATGCTCAATATTATGTCCACCATCATTCGTCAACAATAGCTGTAGTCGAGGAATAATGTTGTGAACAGCACTGTAAAGCATGTCCCGGATGTCGGTCGATCACAATACACTTGCGACTTCAGGTAACCCCAAAGCCAATAATCGAACGGACTGAGGTCTGGGGAGCTGGGAGGACAAGCATGACGAAAGTGGCGCCTGAGCACACGATCATCACCAAACGACGCGCGCAAGAGATTTATCACGCGTCTAGAAATATGGGGTGATTCTAATAAAACCCTATGTCATTCCAAGTATGTGTGTCAATTTTTACCTCTCTATCTACATTGTTCCGTGGTTTATTAAGTTTTCAAATTTATACTGACTTTTTGATCACCCGGTAGATCATAAACTCTCTTTTGAGAGTGTGCCACTCTTGTTATGCAATGGTCTTAGAGTGGGGTGGCATCTGTAACATACTGTTTTATGTCCTCTCATATTTGTCTGGTGTGTATTTGTCTGGTGTGTAGCGTCTTATGGAGGTGAAACATCGATAGTACATGTAGCATAAGAATAAAAGCTCTTGAAATATGGTGAATAACGTTTGAGATGCGAAGATTGAGTAAGTAAACGAAGAGGTACTGTATCGGAAAGAGGAAAGAATTTTTTCGCTGTATTTGGCTAAAAAGAGGTGGGGGGGGGGGAGAGTTTTTGGTAGGAAACAACACCTCCTAAGTTATCAAGAAACACGAAATAGCAGTGTTTCTGTTATTAAAAAGTACAATGAAATGTTCGTTCGAACAAGTATGCATGTCCGAAGAAACATTGCGTAGTACTTCTCAGTAACACAGGCAATGCTATTTCGTATTTATCCACCAATTACAGGCCCTCCACATTCGATAATATGTTCTTCCTGGACGATAATATGCGTAATGTATAAGTCTAGACTGCGACATCAGGACGGCGACCTATGGAAGTTTGAGTATGGCCATGATTCGTGCACAGATAGTCGAAGCCGTTATGGCAACCGTTCGCATAAAGTGGAAAATCTGAGTTGGTTATAAAGGGTCATGTGGGGGGGGGGGGGGGGAGAGGGCGGAGGGGGGGGGAGATCAAGTTCATGGAGGTACAAATCCTTAACTACGGCAGGCAGGTTGAGGTGGACGTTCACTGCAATAATTATAAGAGATGAAAAGATAGCGCGGAAAACTGGAGCAAACCAGTCCTCGGACTTAAGACAGCAACGACAACAAGATGGGGAACACCAAAGGATCGCCGGCCGAAGTGGCCGTGCGGTTCTAGGCGCTGCAGTCTGGAACCGCGAGACCGCTACGGTCGCAGGTTCGAATCATTATTGTTGTCATCTCTCATAGTTAAATACACAATGAAACAAGAAACCGTGCGGTCTGAGGCGCCTTACCACGGTTCGGGTGGCTTTCCCGGTCGGAGGTTCTAATCCTCCCTCGGGCGTGCGTGTGTGTGTGTGTGTGTGTGTGTGTGTGTGTGTGTGTGTGTGTGCTGTTCTTAATGTAAGTTAAAGTTAGATTAAGTAGAGTGTAAGCCTAGGGACCGATGACCTCAGCAGTTTGGTCCCACAGGAACTTACCACAAATTTCCAAACAAGAAACTCCCCCTGCCCTACTTCTCACCTTTATGACTGTCATAGCTGTGAAGAATGCCCAGTCAGTGTTATAGCTCAAGTTCTGAGTTACGAAACAAGTTAGTAACACAAAGTGTAGTCTTTACTACGTAGAATCTTAGTTGCAGGACTTCTGAACCACACGGTAATAACATAAACTGCAAATAGCCTGCATCAGATGTAACAAAATTAAACAGGCCGCGTGAAATGGCAGTGGAAGGGTTGGGGGGAAGGGGGGGGGGGGTTTACGGCCCCATGCTACTGGCAACACAACTTTATGGAGCATAAAAGCGGAACCTTAATTTTTACAGCAGCAGCGCCGCTTTTCCGTGCGTGTAATGGCGGCCGTTCGCAATTAGTGGAACAGTGTTCTGCTAATGAACGGATATGAGCCTGCGGGAGGCGGGCGGTTCGCTGATTGTTGTTGAAGAAACAGCAGAGCGCCGCTACCGCCACGCAGCGCCGGCCGCGGGCGACGGCCGTCGTCGCACGCACTCACACGCACACGGACGCACGTTTCCCACCAGAGGCCGCACCTAAACGCTGGACTCTGAGTAAAGACCACCCTGGCATACGTCTACCTAAATCATCTCCGGTAAACCCCTAAATGATTCCGTCAAAAAGAATACGATCTATTTCCATTTCCATATTTGGTCAATGCGCGCTGATTATCGTCCGCTCATAAGTATAGTGTGTCCTCGACTTTAAATTCTGGTCTACATTCCTTTCAACGCCACAATAAGAACTATTCTCCGCATCATTTGCAAGAAGTACGAATTCTGCTTAATCTACGTGAAGTACCAGGTTGTTCACAAACGCTAGAGCGAGCTGTGGACCCATTGATTAAACCCTCTGGGACTCCATTCACTGTACTTAAAAATTGTGACTACATCCAGCATTGTAAGCAGGATGTGAATATACACTACTGGCCATTAAAATTGCTACACCACGAAGATGACGTGCTACAGATGCGAAATTTAATCGACAGGAAGAAGATGCTGTGATATGTAAATGGTTAGATTTTCAGAGCGTCACACAAGGTTGGCGCCGGTGGCGACACCTACAACGTGCTGACACGAGGAAAGTTTCCAATCGATCTATCATACACAAACAGCAGTTGACCGGCGTTGCCTGGTGAAACGTTGCTGCGATGCCTCGTGTAAGGAGGAGAAATGCGTACCATCACTTTTCCGACTTTGATAAAGGTCGGATTGTAGACTATCGCGATTGCGGTTTATCGCATCGCGACATTGCTGCTCGCGTTGGTCGAGATCCAATGACTGTTAGCAGAATATGGAATCGGTGGGTTCAGGAGGGTAATACGGAACGCAGTGCTGGATCCCAACGGCCTCGTATCACTAGCAGTCGAGATGGCAGGCATCTTATCCTCATGGCTGTAACGGATCGTGCAGCCACGTCTCGATCCCTGCGTCAACAGATAGGGGCGTTTGCAGGCCAACAACCACCTGCACGAACGGTTCGACAACGTTTGCAGCAGCATGGACTATCAGCTCGGAGACCATGGCTGCGGTTACCCTTGACGCTGTATCACAGACAGGAGCACCTGCGATGGTGTACTCAACGACGAACCTGGCTGCACGATTGGCAAAACGTCATTTTTTCGGATGAGTCTAGGTTCTGTTTACAGTATCATAATGGTCGCATCCGTGTTTGGCGACTTCGCGGTCAACGCACATTGGAAGCGGGTATTCGTCATCGCCATACTGTCGTATCACCCGGCGTGATGGTATGGGGTGCCATTGGTTACACGTCTCGGTCACCTCTTGTTCGCGTTGACGGCACTTTGAACAGTGGACGTTACATTTCAGATGTGTTACGACCCGTGGCTCTATCCTTCATTTGATCCCTGCGAAACCCTACATTTCAGCAGGATAATGCACGACCGCATGTTGCAGGTCCTGCACGGGCCTTTCTGGATACAGAAAATGTTCGTCTGCTGCCCTGGCCAGCACATTCTCCAGATCTCTCACCAACTGAAAATGTCTGGTCAATGGTGGGCTGAGCAACTGGCTCGTCACAATACGCCAGTCACTATTCCTGATGAACTGTGGTATCGTGTAGAAGCTGCATGGGCAGCTGTACCTGTACACGCCATCCAAGCTCTGTTTGGCTCTATGCCCAGGCGTATCAAGATCGTTATTACAGCCAGAGGTGGTTGTTCTGGGTACTGATGTCTCAGGATCTATGCACCCAAATCGCGTGAAAATGTAACCACATGTCAGTTCTAGTACAGTATATTTGTCCAATGAATACACGTTTATCATCTGCATTTCTACTCGGTGTAGCTATTTTAATGGCCAGTAGTGTATAACGAATCTCATCACACTAGTCTCACCTTTGCTTTCTATCTTTCGCTTACACCATAGTCCCGCAGCGATCGCAGGGTCGGCGTGGTTACAACGGATTTCGCAATGTTAGTGTTAGGAATGGCCGGATGCCCTTCCTGCCGCCACTCCGTATCCCCGAGGACGTAATCAGTGTACCCCAACTGTCTCCGTCTACTGTAAATCGTGAAATAGTGCGGACGTATTTTCAAATGCCTACGACGCGTGTACCTGAGGCGGAACGTGGGGACCAGCTCGGTATTCACCTAGCGGGATGTGGAAGACCGCCTAAAAACCACATCCAGGCTGGCCAGCACACCGGCCGTTGTCGTTAATCCGCCAGACGGATTCCATCCGGGGCCGGCGCGCCCACCCGAGTCCAGGAAGCAGCGCGTTAGCGCGCTCGTCTACCCTGGCGGGTTCTAGTCTCACCTTTGCTAACGCCACTTAAATCTGAAGATTTGCTTTCTTTTATGTAATAGCACTCAATGAAACTTAATAATAATTTTCTGAAATTGTAGCATGTGATAATCTCTGATTATACGTTCACTCATAACTTCCGTTGTTAAATGAAATATTTTTCTGTTAATGTGTTCTCTGTAATACATAGTCTTACCAAATTATAACACTTACAGTCGCGACACTCCTGCTCATTTCAGTTAATAGGTACATTGTAAAGACTGTCAAATGGACTCGCCAGTGCAGTATCCGTTGAATGAGGATAGTACATTTATACTGACTGGTAACATGATTACACGAAGGGCAGCGTATCTCGTGCAATAAATTGCAGCAATAAACAAATAACAAAAATTGTCATTCAACTGAGTACCTAAGGACCCACTAGAGGTGTTAAGCAACACGTTACACGGCTGTTTAGTTACAATTTTCTTGTCACCCACAGACAAATAACGTTTCTCTTGAAGAACAAGAAATAGATAGTAATCAGTAGAAGACGTGATGAGCTGGAGAAAGACTTCGTATATGGAGGGAGTGACTAATATAAGTGCAGATACTTTTATTTTTACTGTCTTAAAATGTACACACATCACTTTAATGGCTGTTTTTTTTTCTCTGAATCGAACAGTCTTCGCACAAAGACTTCACATAATCCACTGACTGATGTTTACTGCATGGTTGTATCTGCGTCACTAAGTAGACTACCCTGTCAGTGTAGACTAACCATTTTGCGATCAAGTGCCCACACATCAACACTTGACCTACTACCCACAGGAAAACAAGCATTGGCTTGCTCTTGCCATAAGTACTTGTAGGTATTATCCAACCTAAAAACATACGAATTGTAATAGCTGTAGTTATTACTGTGCAAACGACGTAAGTACTGATGTAATGTTCTTCACTATACGTCCTCGGTAACCAAGAGAAACATCTCCACTTATACCCATTATACGTTTTATACACAATAAAGGGAAGTTTTCTTCACTACACTTCAACTCAAACCAGTTTGTGAATCTGTAAGCTAGGAAACTGAGTGCTGTACCTTCATTGTTTAATGTACTAGATAAGTCACCACATCTCTAGCTGAAGAGAAAACCACCACACAGGAGTTATGATAAAATGACAAAACAACAACATTCTTCTCTGTACCCAAAAACCAACTCCGCAATTGTTTGCCACATCAGAGCCACAAACATTAGAATTTTTCAACACAGTTACGTTTTGCAGAAAAAGGAGAAGAAGGAGAAGAACTAGTAGTAATAGTTGTGGTGGTAGAAGTAGAAGTAGTTATATTAAAGAAGCATCCACGAACTGGAAATTCGAGGGAACTGCACAAAGAACATTTATTGTGTATCGAAGAGAGTACCAAACCACAAGAACAAACTACATATATTTAGGGCGGGCAAAATAAAACTAGGCCAGAAAATATTGGCTCAGTTATATGCAATGTCGTGAGTGTTTCTTCACGAAGAGATTGCAGCTTATGATTTTTACTTTTTATTTTTTTAGTCTCGTCATATCCTGATAACGCTAAGGATGCAAGAATGTAATAAGTATTTCGTAAGTAGGACAAGAATTAAAAACCTAAATTAATCTTACCGCATGAATGACCACGAATGACGTCAACTGACGAATGATTTTCTTGTCGCTAGTGGCGCTAGTGTGTCTTCAACTGTGAGACGATATCCTCTTTCTCAGCAGTGAGTGTCGTGACTGCACGTGTTAAACTGTAGTTTCAGTGTAATTGTAACGTCTGCAGCTCTACGTCGAAGTTCGCATACGACGCATTTAGGTACAGAGACGTGTCGTCGTTACGAAAGAAGTGTTAGTGAGACCAGAGAGGCTATCAGGTGACCAGAGTCTGTCGCAAACATTTTTAGGTGATCCACAATGTCAATAAATTCAAAGCAATCAGAGAGGCCAGCAGATGACCAGAGTCTGTCGCAAACATTTTTAGGTGATCCACAATGTCAATAAACTCAAAGTAATCAGCGATCGGCGAAACGCTTTTAGAATCATTTATGTAGCAGTAACTGTCAGGACTATTTAGGGTGGAACGACGTGAATATACATCCTAACACCTAGAAATCTAAACTGTGATCCAACCAAATAATTACTTTAAACCTTCACGAACAACGTCACTATATCGTGAGTTCAATTGCCTGTAATCTCGCCTTTACATTTTATGTGACTGTATTGTTCGATGTAAGAGGTAAATCTTGTTCGTGTTATTTAAATATTACTTGTATTCTGATTCGCCAGTCGAATAATTTTTAACCATCATTGCATTATGTCTAGCTTGTAATAATATGATATTAGACTTCGGAATCACAACTGGAAGGAAACCACTGGAAATAAATTTCTCTGTCAATTATGTATTTTTACACGCGTGATACTATTTCCTCGATTACTCTATAATTTCACCTAAAAATGACTTTAGTTATACTATTTGAGGCTCGATGAGGCAAAGAGGAACTCTGCAACTGGACTTGTTTGGTGTCACGTGTTCGATGGCCTGTTTTCTTCTTTTTACGTACGGAAGTACAATACCGTCTGTCAACACGGCTTGTGTGGAGTGAGCTGCTACCGGAAGCCTCCGGTCGTGGTGCAAACACAGTTGCGTGTTGTCGCCGGGAAGAGCTTCTAGATAAAAGTATTCGCTGCAAACACGTGGTATCAGACAAGCCCCGATCGTGACTTCAGAGTTTTTATACCCTCCAGGAGCACCAGCGGACGTGTAAAGCTAATCAGACGGTGTCGTGTCAGTGCGAGCTCAATCAAGAGTAAGAAAACCAACAAGACACAAAATTCGTTAACCATATGGACTTCATTCTAGCATTTCTTTAATTTGTATTTGCAGTTGTAGATTACGTTTGAAACTATTAGTAGATTTCGCAATATATAAGCAAAAACACAACCAAGATATGATGAAACAAAACAATTTACGAGAATTAAACTGAGAGGAAGCCAGCGAACTGCAGTACAGGCTTCGAAACTGGGCTGCCGTATTGTCCAGGTTAATTGTATGTTGTAAAGTAAAGTCTGGGGCAGGAGTCCATGGCCGGGCTATTGGCATGACTGCAAGAAGATTACAGCCTTTCTTTGCCGCGCCACTAGGAGGGGGCAGGTAGCAAGTTCAACGATCGAGCCGCCTTTTACCCTCTAGGAAGGACGGCGATACTAACTGTAGCCGGCCGCGGTGGTCTAGCGGCTCTAGGCGCTCAGTCCGGAACCGCGCGACTGCTACGGTCGCAGATTCGAATCCTGCCTCGGGCATGGATGTGTGTGATGTCCTTAGGTTAGTTAGGTTTAAGTAGTTCTAAGTTCTAGGGGACTGATGACCATAGATGTTAAGTCCCATAGTGCTCAGAGCCATTTACTAACTGTATAATGCAGAGTCGCTCTGGGCCGTCCTGGATGGACTGGAACCATGAAAATCCCACGAACCCTCTCGCCTATCCTGGATTGAATCGGACGTGCAGGGCAAGAGGCTAGTGCTCTATCCAATACACCACCACGACCACGAACATAAATCGGTTTTATGAACGCGAACATCAGTGGAGTTAACTGATTACTTTTATTTACCACCAACGTACGCGAAATCCAAGTTTCGCTTTCACTGCTGCGGTTAAAATGAAGAAAACATGTCCTCCTCTCCTCCTATTTGTAGATTTACAGATATATTTTTCTGTTTCCATTATTTAGCTAATTCTTATTTTTCAGGTGTAATAGCAGATTGCTTATGCATGAATTTCAGGTGTTAAGTGATATCTTTTCATTTCAACTACTTAACAAAACACATGTTTGTATTTAACATATAGTTGAAATTTCGTACGTAACATTCTACTACCGCCACATGAACCACAGGTGGTGTTGATACTACTGACTTCCGAATAGTACGATCTCGACTGGGACCCATTCAGTCAACGCAGGAGCTGTAGAGTGAAGAAAAAGATAAAATGCAAGCACCTACGAATTTATTACGAGTTGCACACCACACTGCATAATGCGAGACGACATACCGATTTTTACTTCTTTTTGAGACTTTTAATGTTTGTTTTTTTTTTTTTCATGCTCCAGCGCGTTCGATGTCAGGCACGCCTAATTTATTTCGCATTCAGGGAACTTCCAAAAATGGTGGGGATCTGAAATACTCTCTACGTGCAGTGCATTACGCACTAGTTAATGAAATTATAATAAAAAAAGTAATCATAATACAATGTGAATTGCTCATTTCTTACCGTTTACAGTGATACTTCAAACGCTTATTGGCTTATCGCCTCATAATGAGATTCTAGGGTATTAGATTCAGAGCCATAAATTAGGTTTCTATCAGACGTGAAGTCTAAACTAGAAAGGATCGAATGGAAGGCAGCGAACTCATAATCTGGAGGGCCGGGCTCAAAACCTCGTCCTGTCAACGTAATTTAGCTGCTATTTATTTTTTATTCTGTAAATTGCTTTAAGCGAATGCCACAGTAGCTTCACTGAAAAGCCGAGCGGCCGTTTGCCGTCGTCAGAAGTCATCAGGTTTAGGCAGTGTGCGATTTGTGCTTTTACCAGTGAGGGGGATGTCTTAGGGGGTTTGCATAAATACATCTGTTACTAGCTTGGACCGTGGCGTTACCCATGGTTAAACAGCTATTTATAAATAGATGTTAATGCCGAAACTCACTATTCACGCGATATGCACTATCATAAAAGCCATCCCTTATTATATCTTTAAAAGTACATTATAGGTAAAGCTTATTTACAAAATCATCTACATACAGGTATACGACGGGAATTCAAAAAGTAAAGGCACATTTGTGAAAAGCTGTACTTATTCTGATGATAGAAAACTGAAACATGCGCTATTTTTCTACGTAACCTCCCTGGACTTCAATGCAGTTTTCCCGACGTTTTACGAGTTTTTTTTTATGTCATCAGAAAATACGTCTTTCGGTTGTATCTGTAACCAATTTTGCACCGCAGCAATGACGTCTTCATCACTTTCAAATCTTCTTCTCTGTAGTGCTTCCGTTAAGGGTCCAAACATGTGAAAATCACTTGGAGCCAGGTCTGTGATGTATGGTGGATGTTCCAGCACCTCGAATCTCAACTCCTTTATTCCATCGGCTGTCCGTTTGGCAGAATGTGGGCGAGCGTTATCTTGCTGCAGGATGACACCTCCTCACAGTTTTCCACGACGTTTGGATCTCATATCAGGTTTCAGTTTCGTACGCAACACATCACATCCACCATACAATACAGACCTGGCTCTAAGGCCTCGTTTACGCTGGGGCGACGTCTTGCAACATTGTGGCATGCTACGGAAATGTGGCGTGCGTCGTCTTGTAGCATGCTACAACAAGCAACATCTTGCGGCGTATGTTGCATGTGGCAGGCTAATTTATACCAAAGCAACAGAATTTGTGCCACACGTGTGTCGGTCTTACAGTGTAAAGGATGATAAAATATCGCAGCGGCGGCTTACTTGGAACTTGCACATGCAGCTAACAACGGAAATGAAAATCAAAGGAAAAGAAAACGATGGTGGAAGAGAAGAGTATTTAAAGAAAGTCCACGAAATAGTATCATAGGAACTACACTACTGGCCACCGTAAATGCAACACCCTGAAGGAAGCATCCGAATCAAGTGAAATTTACACCATGAGTTTGCAGCGATGAGATATGCAACTGATTAGAATTTCAGCGCAGACGCACATCACGCGCGCCTGTGGCGCCACCTCAGAGCGCCATTTAAGGCTTGGCGATTTCGACGAGTGTACGTTCGGCACGTGTGTTTACCTTGTGGTTGTTTCACAAGACGATCAGTTATGCCTCGTAGACAACAGCGAACATCTTTTGATCAAGTATCCGAGTTCGACAGAGAAAGGATAGTGGCTTACCGAGATTGTGGATTATCATACAGAGAAATCGCTAGTCGTGTTGGACGAAACCAAACAACTGTAATGCGGATATGTGACCGTTGGATGCAGGAGGGTACGACGGACCGACGTGGTCGATCGCATTCACCTCGGTGCACCACTGCACGTGCTGATAGGCAAATTGTGCGCATGGCAGTGACGGATCGCTCAGTGACATCCCGAACCATAGCACAGCACATTGCGTCTGTAACGCAATTTAGGAATAAGTAGTTCTAAGTTCTAGGGGACTGATGATCAGAGATGTTAAGTCCCATAGTGCTCAGAGCCATTTGAACCATTTGAACCCTGATGTCGACACATGTCCTATCATCCTGTCCCTTTTTCTTGTCGTTGTTTTCCACACTTTCCTCTCCTCGCCGATTCATCTCTTTCTTCTCTTACCACTCCATCTTTCAACATTTCTGGTTAGCACCACAGAAGCTTCGATTCCCTTCTTTTACGGTCTTTCCACGGTCCACGATTCACTACTATGCAAGCCGGCCGGAGTGGCCGAGCGGTTCTAAGCGCTTCAGTCTGGAACCACGCGACCTCTTCGGTCGCAGGTTCGAATCCTGCCTCGGGCATGGATGTGTGTGATGTCCTTAGGTTAGTTAGGTTTAAGTAGTTCTAAGTTCTATATCTAGGGGACTGATGACCTCAGAAGTTAAGTCCCATAGTGCTCAGAGCCATTTGAACGATTTTGAACTGCTATACAATGCTGCGCCCCAAACTCACATTCTCTGAAATTTGTTCCCTAAATTAAAGCTGCTGTTTGATGCTAGTTGACTTCTTTTCTCCTTACTTCGTCTGCCCTGTGTTATTTTGCTTCGACAGTACTTCGTCTCCTTCATGGTTGCCAATACTGACGCTGCAGGCGCTACGTTTCTCGCTGTTCTCATTTCCGCTGCTTCTCATTACTTTCCTCTTTCTTCGGTGCGCACTCATTAGACTGTTTATTCCATTCAACATATCCTGTAATTCTCCTCCACTTCCACTGAGAACAGCAGTTACTCTATCGCTTCTTCGATGCCTATACTGGTAAGTACACCCTAATCCCAGAACTTTGTTCTTGGTCTTCTGTTATTATTGTTCTCTCTTGGTTCGGTACACATTGTATATGGCCTGCTTCTTTCTATGTCCTACATCCGCCTTCCTAAGAACATCGAACACTTTGTTCCACTTTACACTATCGAACACTTTTTCCTCGTCGACAAATCCTATAAACGTTTGACCTCTATCCTGAAAACCAACATACTTCTGCCGACGACAGGCACTTATTGTCGCATTGAAGTCGTAGAAGCAATCTCCAGATCTCCTCTATGAGAACTCTACATGCTTAGAAGTGACTGATATGACGCAATTGTCGGAATATACCATATGACAGAAGTGGGGACATTTCGAATCCCAAGCAGTATATTTACCTATAAAGTTTGTCTTATCGTTACTACGAGAGTACACTCTAACAAGCTATTATGTTTGAAAATCGTATTTCGCACCTTGTCCTTACGAGTGCAGATTTTCTGTTATTCGTTTATTATCGTTATCTCAGCACCCAGCTTTATTCCCCCTCTCCAGTTGCTGGAGATTCAGGCCTTAGAAGTACCTGTCAGGCAGAGTGTGTTTGCAGCCAGTACACCAGACACGTTGCATGTTTCTGGTTTCTTGCAGTGACAGTGAACATAAAACTTTAGCCGACAGTCCTGTGTGCATACAATACGGCTTCACGACGGACTTCAACGGTTTACGGCCATCAGTAGAATTTCTTACAACAACACAGCCTCTGCAAAGTTGGTCGATATTTTCATTGGATGAAAGTAAATACAACTCACACGAATTTGTTCTTAACGAGACAAACATTAAGAAAATGTGTGGAATTTTCCGCACATCTGGTTACGATAGTTCAATAATACGCTAATGGCAACGATAATATACCACGTTGGCTATAAAAATCTAGAACTGGCCGTGAAGTTAAATAATGTATGTTGACAAGACTTAAGTCAACTTTTAAAAGAGATAATGTAGTATGCTAGAACTACTTTCACAAAAGACATTTCCTTACGTCAAGTTTGATGAAACGGAATCAGCTGCCCTAGCCCCTGTTCAACCTGTATTGATAACGGTGAAGGAGACAATCATCTTTTTTTATTTATTGTTATTTCATCTCCTCGCTCCGTAGGCGCGTGGGGTGAGTGCGTTGTCACCAACACGTCCAACACGCTCTTCAGCCAAGAGACAAGTAACACTAACGAAGACGAAGAAAGCATTAAATTAAAAACTGAGTAATTTAGAAAAAAAGAATAAAAATTTGTAATGTTTTTGTATAAAAGAAACTTGTTCTATGTTTTTAATTTAAAATACTATCAATGAAAAGATAAAACGAAAACAGTAATAACAAATCTAAAACATTTAAAACGCGATACAAGACAATTATCTTAAAAAAAATTGTTCCACTGACACTAAAACAGTGGTAGCCATCGAAAGGATGGGGTTTTATCCGCATTTTAAGTAGCAAGTTAACCCGAGAAATTTTTATAGAAGTGCTCAGTCGCGAAAGACTTGGTTCACATTTATTAGCACTGTCCATGCAGCCGCTGTCGGTGTCTTCTGGTAGTTATTACCTAATTGATAGATAGTCAACCGATAGTTGTTTATGATAGTGGCCTGTTGTGGTTTATATGTATTTATTAAGATGCGAACAGTTTGTACACAGAAAATAAATGGGAAAAGTCAAAAGTTCGACGACTGAAAGGTAAAGCGAATAAGATCCATGAATATATCATGAAAACACAATATGTAGCATTCTTACCAGCATTTCAATCTGAATATGCAAAAACGAAAGAGATAAAAATCAGCGTGGTGGAAGCAGAATCACGCGTCAACAAGTTACAGTACTGTTGCATTAAACATGCACTGCATTTTCTACTGACATCTAATACATCGTAAGGATTACTTGGCGAAGTCTATGCACGTTAATAATCGTGTAAATTACATTTCACTAGAACACAGATGTTGGTGATATATATTATTCACTTAAGTCGACTCTCATTCCGTTTATAATGTGCTGCAATAAAGTAAATTGGATCTGACATGCCGAAAGCATTTTGTTTCTTTTTGTCTCTGATCTTTTTGCTCTTGGCGTACATGTTAGTAAGTTTTTTGTACTGAACAATACAACGCTAGCTCATTTCCTTATATTGTCATTTCTGTTCTTTGTAAACGCATCTCCATCATACACGATATGTAACAGGTAAGCAAGATACATCTTGAACGTCTTATCTGATGTTTGTAAAAAATGACATTAACGGACAAATTGCTGCTGTGTGATTAAGATGGTTTTGAATGACTCCAAGTTGCGATACGGTAACTGCCTTAATAAGATTAACATATATTGCTTCGGTTTAGTCATAATTACCTATACTTCGAGTCTTTCTTTTCTCTGTGAGCTGGTGGCTCGCTCATAAAGCTCAACTGCTTGTTTTTCTACCATGCGTAGTGAGACTTTTCTTGTCCTCTGACGGCAACAAAGGGTCATACATATGAGGTACGCAATATTTCTCTGTATTCTTGTTTAAGTGATTATTTGTATGTCTTAATTCCAACGTGGATTAATTTGATGTGAGACGTTCCAGAATTTGAGCCGTTAATGGATTGGTTTTTCTTTTCTTCTTTTCATGTTTCTCACCGTAGTTAGACAATTTTATAGCAATAGCTGAAGTCTGGAATCGGCTGCCTTTAAACTATTTTCCGACAATATACTGACTGATGTATTGGAAACAGACACAAAGAATGTGTGTCGAACTCTCAAACTATACGAAATGGAGTGAACAGGAGAAATCGATGGCAAGGAAGCCGAACACCAGGCTTAGGTTTGTTGAGAAAGTTCTGGGAAAGTGCAGTGTATCTCTTTATTGTATCTTCTGCGGAAAACACGTATGTAGCCTATTCTACAGCACTGCTCTACTTTGGCAGTTTTATCACGTTTGCCTGATGTTTGGCCTCGAAGGAATCGTTGAACAGAAGGCAAGTTACGTCACCATGTTATACAGGGTGTTTATAAATGAATATAGGGGTTTTAACGATTTATAATATTTATTATATTAAACTTACAGATATAAATGATATGTCAAATGAAAGAGCAACTCAAACAGTCTTACTAAGAACCTTATAAATGTTCGCGAAGTACGCGATTGGTTGAACTTCACTGCACCCAACCGCTGGATAGGCCGCAAAGGGCCCAATGACAGGGCTTGCTTTACATAGCCCGCGCGTTTATCCGACCTAGCGCCACGCGATATTTCTCTTTGGGGCTTCATCAAGGATCGTGCATACGTACCTCCGCTACCAGCAGACCTCCCTGAATTAAGAAACGGGATTGAAGCAGCTGTTTTTACAATCACTGAAGACACACTTATCAACGTTTGGGAAGAACTCGGCTATAGACTTGATGTGTGCCGTGTAACAAATGATGCTCACATTGAACATTTATAAGGTTCTTGGAAAAACTGCTTGAGCTGCTCTTTCATTTGACATATAACTTATAGCTGCAAGTTTATTATAATAAATATTATAAAGCGTTAAAATCGCGATGTTCATTTATAAACACCCTGTATTACAGTGTCTGTCTTGTTATGAAGTACGATGCAATATTCCTTTGGACATGCATGAATAACCAAAGGAACAATCACTGCGGCAACTAAGGCCGTTACGAAATGCATTCGCAGTTGCTAATATAGACAACCATCAGCTGTATAATGGAATGACGACGATGAAAACTTGTGCCAGATCGGGACTAGAATCAGGATATCCCGATTATAGCGAGCGGTCGCCTTACCACTACACTGTCCGAGCAAGACGCACAGTCATACCCAAACTCCCATATGTCGTCATCCATGTGTCTACAACCTTTACTCGTACATGAATTATGTTCAGTATTCCCGTACTGGGGCCAACGACCTTGCCGCATTGGTCACACCAGTTCCCGTCAGATCACCTAAGTTAAGCGCTGTCGGGCTAGGCCAGCACTTGGATGGGTGACCATCCGGTCTGCCCAGCGCTGTTGGCAAGCGGGGTGCACTCAGCCCTTGTGAGGCAAACTGAGGAGCTACTTGATTGAGAAGTAACGGCTCCGGTCTCGTAAACTGACATACGGCCTGGAGAGCTGTGTGCTGACCACATGCCCCTCCATATCCGCATTCAGTAATGCCTGTGTTCTGAGGATGACACGGCGGCCGATCGGTGCCGTCGGGCCTCCTAAGGCCTGTTCGGACGGAGTCCGTACAGGGGAGTCGTTTTAATTTAAATGCATACATGTCCGAAGGAATATTCCATCGTACCTCGGAATAACACAAACACTGCAATATAGTATTCATCCGCCGGAATCGGACAAGCTACTTTCAATTAAAACGTCTCCTCTGTATGGGGATATACATAATGGATATACGATTACAGGTTGTAGACGCATGGTTGACGACATATGAAAGTTTAGATACGGCCGGAAATCGGTAAGGCGACCGCTGGCGATAAGTGGGAGATCCTGGTTCGAGTCCCGAACTGACAAAAATTTACAGTGTCATCATTCCATTATATAGCCGATGGTTGTCCATATTCGCAACTGCGAATATATTTCATGCAGAAGGCATCTTAGTTCACATGAAATCCTACCTAGTAAATTTACTGAATCAGTATCTAAAAATACGTGGATTTTATTTCCTCAATTTTATATTCTGCTTAGGGGTCATGAGACGAAGGGAAGAGAGATTTCGGCGCCTATAGAAGCATAAACAGGCTTCCTCCACAGGCGATTGAATACATCAAAACGTGGCTAATCTTGTTATTGACGACCGTCCGCCAGCTACTTTACAGTAGCTTCCCAGTTTACGTATGTGAATCACGGACGAGAGAGTCAGGCACTTGCCTTGGGCGATCGTCGGTCCCACAGTTAGCCATAGTTTACCGTGCTATAAACGGAGCACTACTCAGCACTGTGCCAAAACCTAATATTATGGGTAAGGTTGAAAATTTTCCAGACACTTATTGTATCCTGGGTCGATTGTCTAACAGCTAGAGAATCTGCACTGGGACACTTAATAAAAGTGAGACGAGAAGTCCGCGCAGAAGGCGATTTCTCTGACCCTATTCTCAACCCGTGCTAGACACTAATTCATAAAAGAACCTGCTTATTAATAGAAAAGAAATGTTTGGAGGTAACGAACCGTGATTTTTGTTCCGCCGATTTCCCAACTTCTCACACATAATCGGTCTGCTGTAAGAAGGACAATGAGTATTGGTAATGACTGCGTCGTACTAGTTGATAAATTTGGGTACTTTGGTGAGTACTGAATATGTGGAGCGGGATAGTCATGAACGAGACCTTTACAAAAATTTTAAAAATTGTCTACTACACTTTAAACCTACAAGCAGTGTGTAACGCCAGGTCTGACTGGCAACAGTGAGACATGGACGTCTTTTGGTTAACATGCCACGGAAATTAGCATATTGGAAACAACTAAAATGTACAGGAGTAACAGTAAATATAAGGTTTGAACTTTGTTACCTTATCTATTCCGAAATTTAGGTGAATTAATAAACCTATTTATTTGATTGCTTGAGATGAGAAACATTCTAGACGACGACTTAATGGAAGAAGATTACACAACATCTCAAAAACGGCGTAACGAAGTGGCATGCATAAGAGATTATGATCATAATATGAAGAGAAATTTGCAGAATTACTTTTCACTCTTGAAGCTTTCCCGGCCCTTCTTAGTACTGGATAACAAAAAGTCTTGCCCCCTCACTCCACGAACAGTACGTATGGCTTACGTATAGGTACATAATGGAGATGATATGTGCATATACTTCATACTTATTATGTTATTCAAACTTATTGTATGTTCATTACGTGCTGTACATTATACGTGTTGCTCATTAAGGTAAGACTTTTTCTGCTCTGTACTTAGGAGTAATCTTTCAGATCGCATTGTAAGTTGCTCACATTGCAAAAAGCATACATGTACAGGGTAATTTAGAATATTTTCAGTTTATTTGTGGTAGTCACGTACAAGATGTTTTATCAGGGCGATGTAATAAAAGAATCACGTCAAGATGTAAATAACATCTTTTGTAAGTCATTTTTCTTACGATTATTTTAACATGTTTTATATTGATGTTGTTGATAAAAGTTTCGTAACTGAATAATTGTTCCTCTGAATTCACAACCCCTCTCAAATTCCCTGATAATGGTTTAACGCTGAATACTAGTAGGATAACAGTTTTTTAAATTATTATTTTTTAAATTATTTTTTTAGTTATTATATTTAATCGCGTAGAAATGCGGACTACCACGCTTCCAAAATGGTTACTATTTATAACGTCTGTTAATCTGCAATAACAATAATTGTGTAACATTTTCCTTAAGTAAGTTTTCCTACATCCAAAAAACAGTATATGATTACTTATTAAATACAGCTGAGCATCTACAAAGAAGTTTGCCGGTCTACCCTTACGCTGATATGATATTCGACAATGTGCAGTCCCGCAGTCACTGATGAACGATGTTCCTGAATTCCCATTTCACACTTTGACAACTTATAACGCGGTGAGAGCTACTATCATTTTAAAAAAGAATTCACGTCTCGGGTCGCACTCTTCCTGTTCTTCTCCAACAACGATGCAAAGTAATGTATTTCACGCTCACCCTGGGTGAAGGGAAATAGTAATTCACTGTGATTGCTACAATCCTTTCACTCTCTCTCTCTCTCTCTCTCTCTCTCTCTCTCTCTGTGTGTGTGTGTGTGATGACTTGCCGCCGGGTGCAAGTGTTTTTAGTTGACGCCATTTAGGCGACTTTCGTGTCGGTTCCCGTGAAATGATGACGTGTACAACACAACAAACCGTCCCCGAGCGGAGAAAATTTCCCACCCGGCCTTGAATCGAAACTGGGCCCCTTCAGTTTCACACTGACCCCGCAGCTACCGAGGCGGACAATCTTTACTTTGATGTTCAATTATGTGGTGTGGTAACGATGTCCACCAACTACTTCCAGATATTCAAAAGATCTCAATCTCACCTTTACCTAACACGAATACAGGGTCCTGGCAGAATGCCATCTCGCTTCGTAGAAACGAAAGAGTTTCACTGGAACTATATTGACGTAAAACATTTCCATTCCGTAGCACACGTCATACCAGAAATTTGCCCTTCAGTTTTGCTGTTTCATGTATTAATCTGCCGACAAGAAGCTGGCCCGATTCGCTCGAACACTCTTAATAAATCACCTGTAATGAGAAATCAAAGTAGAAATCCAGCTGCCAGGGCTGATTGACAGAATCCATAATTAAATCATTTCTAAGAATCTCTTTATCTAAATGTCCCAATGTTACGGGACGAGTAGATCGACGCTACGCAAGAGATAGTTGACGTGGACAGCCCACAGTGCGTACACCGCACAGTCGCGAGCGTTTACCGATTACTCGTGCCCCGATGAACAACGAAAGGAAAAAATAGAACTACTTCAACAAACGTTAACAGATCTTCCTTTCCAGTCCGTGCCTGCTCATCTGCAAAAAAAGCAAGACACGAGGATATAAGAGGTTAATTTTATTGACGTGCTAGATCTGTTGTGATGGTGTGAAATATGAAAGTATTCCACAAAGGCCCATTGTCATTATATTATTAAACGTTAACGCCATTTCAGTCGCAGATGCAGCAGCGGCTGAAAGTGTTCTTACGCGACTCCATATAGGCTGTGACAAATACGCGGGCTATTTTTCTAAAGGTCCGATCGGTTGCGAAATTTAAAGCACAGAGAAAATCCGATCTAGCTTTGCACCGACGTGTTGCGTTGTGTCTAGTTCACCCGTTGTTCGCTTCAGTTTTCAGTTATGGGCGCACTGCGCGCACGTAAATATGTATCGAACGGTAGAGTCTCCCATCAAGTGAGAAGTGCATGCTTTCATTTGATTTCTCCGAGGTGAGGGGTTCCGCCTTATTCCATGCCAGCCGGCCGCGGTGGCCGTGCGGTTCTAGGCTCTCCAGTCCGGAGCCGCGCTGCTGCTACGGTCGCAGGTTCGAATCCTGCCTCGGGCATGGATGTGTGTGATGTCCTTAGGTTAGTTAGGTTTAAGTAGTTCTAAGTTCTGGGGGACTGATGACCACAGCAGTTGAGTCCCATAGTCCTCAGAGCCATTTTTTTATTCCATGCCGCCCACATGTAACTGTCATTTGTGACAGCAGCAGCGTTGATGCAGGATGTATAAATTTTCATGATGCAGGCAGTCACGGAAGGAATCGAGTGTCAGCTGATGATATTATTCACCAAGTGGATCAGGCATTGCTAGAAAATCGTCTATGGAGAGCAGTTCAGAACAAACGAAGAGGAATGTTGACATCAGGAACTGTCCTACCTCAAAACAGTGCTCAGTCACACACTGCACCTGCAATAAAGACGCTCCCGTAGCGTCTCCGATGGAAAGTGTTTGGTCACCCACCACAGAGCCGGGACATAACTCCCCCTGATTTTTATCTCGTTGCTCACATGAACCATTGGCCATGAGGACAGCATTTCGACACAGATTGGGAGCTGCAGATCAGCGAATAGATCTGGCGAAAATCACAGGTGACTATGTCGAGGGTATTGGGAAGCTGGTACACCGCTAAGACGAATGTCTAAGCTGGAGTCGCTGCTACGTAGAGAAGTGGTTGCAAGATGTAACTAAATGTTCCAAATACAATTTTTTTGATTTTCACTGTGATTTTCATTTCACGACAGATCGGATTCCTTGTACTTCCTTCACAATCCCTGCATGACAAGTACAGTGTGCTACTGATTTTTTCGAGATGTCGCAGTCGAAGCTGATGTTATGGAAAAGCACATCTTTAATTAGGTGTTGTATTAATAACTAGTTTGGATTCTATCTACGTACATGCAATTGAATAAATTCAATTTTCGTTTTTCCAGCCTCATTTCGCCTTGTGATTGTGACCGAGAGGGGTGGCGCAGTGCTTAGCTCACTGGACTCGCATTCGGGAGGACGGCGGTTCAGACCCGCCTCCGGCCATCCTGATTTAGGTTTTTACGTGATTTTGCTAAATCGCTTAAGGCAACTGCCGGGTTTTTCCTTCAAAAAGGGCACGGCCGATTTCCTTCTCCATGCTCCCCTCATCCGAACTTGTGCTCCGTCTCTAGTGACCTCGTTGTCGACGGGACGTTAAACGCTAACTTCCCCTTCTTGTGACTGAAGTTCGTCTGGTGAAACTGTTATTTTGCGTACAACACTGAGAATTGTTGTTCCAAAATGGTAGGAAGGTGTATGTGCAGTTTTTGTGTAGTACTGGAAAGAACTCTTATTGGTGTAGTCGAAAGAATAGCTTCCTCAGTATAAAAGCAAACACCCATGTGAAAGACATCTATACTTACTGCCAATGAAGATGCCTCAATAAATTAAAGTAAAACGGGTCTGGCAAAACGAAGCAAGCCTGACTTCATTCAGTTGCACATTGACAGATGCAACTTAAAAAGATCACTAACATGTTATTACTGATAACTGAGGTAGACAGATCAACAACTTTTATTTAACTGTCTAGACGTCTCTTTAACAGTTCCCGTTGCCATCCATGCAACACAAAATATCTAGATTGGGACGGCATGCCGGTTCCCCAGTACCATTACAAAACGCACACGGAATTCTCGAATATTCAAGTTCTTCCATAATAGTGACGACATACTCCAGTATAGTAATGCAAAACATGACTTGGCATGGTCGTTAGAAAGTCCCCTGTAGAAATACTGAGGTATGCTGCCTCTATAGCCGACCGTAATTGAGAAAGCGTTGCTGGTGCAGGATTTTGTGCACGGACTGACCTCTCGACTATGTCCCATAAATGTTCGATACGATTCATTTCGGCGGATCTGGGCGGCCGAATCATTCGCTCGAATTTCCCGGAAAGTTCTTCAAATCAGTTACGAACAATTGTGGCCCAGTGACATGGCGCACTGTCATTCATAAAAATTACGTCTTTGTTTGGGTACATCAAGTCCATGAATGGCTGAAAATGATCCTTAGATAGCCGAATATAATCAATTCCAGCTAATTACCGGTTCAGTTGGACCAGAGGATCCAGTTCATTTCATGTAAACACGGCCCACACCATTATGGAGACAGCACAGTGCCTTGTTGGCAACAAAGGTCCATGGCTTCGTGAGGTCTGCGCCGCACTCAAACCTACCATCAGCTCTTACAACTGATATCGGGACTCAACTGACCACGCCACGGTTTTCCAGTCGTCTTGGCTCCAACCGATATGGTCACGAACCCAAGAGAGGCGCTGCTGCCGATGTCATACTGTTAGCAAAGGCACTCGCATTGGTCATCTGTCGCCATAGCCTGTTAGCGCCAAATTTCCCCACACTGTCCTAAAGGATACGTTCGTCGCACATGCCATATTGAATTCTGCGGTTATTTCCCCCAGTGTTGCTTGTCTGTTAGCACTGACAACTCTACGCAAACGCTGCTGCTCTCGCTGGGTAAGTGAAGGCCGTTGGCGGCTGCGTTGTTCGTGGTGAGAGGTAATGTCTGAAATTGGTATTTTCGGCACACTCTTGACATCATGGATCTAGGAATATTGAATTTCCTAACAATTTTCGAAATGAAATGTCCCATACGCGTAGCTCCAACTACCATTCCTCGTGAAAAGTCTTTTAATTCCAGATCTGAAAAAAATCGACTAAATCTGTCGAGCTTGAGACCCGCCTAAGGTAATCCTGTAAACATGGTTTTTCAGTTCCAAGCCTTTTCGCTTTAAATTGCACAGTAATATGAATTTCTCTCTGTATTAAGCGAGAAGAAAGGAAGATTAGGGGTTTAAAGTCCATTCGATGACGAGATCATTAGCGATGGAGTACAAGCTCGCGTTGGACAAGGGGCAGAAAAAATCATCTAGTACTTTTCGAAGGAATCATCTCATTATTCGCCATAAGCAAAAGCTTGTAACCGAAAAAGAACCGCTATGAGGGAGGAAATAAGGAAGGAAAAGTAGGGTGTAGCGCCCTGTCTTTGGAAATTAGGAAATTTGTGGTAAGATCTTACGGTACCAAACTGCTGA
This sequence comes from Schistocerca serialis cubense, assembly GCF_023864345.2. NCBI lineage: Eukaryota > Metazoa > Arthropoda > Insecta > Orthoptera > Acrididae > Schistocerca > Schistocerca serialis. Next base: position 101,513,111 of record NC_064639.1, on the reverse strand, counting down.
GGTCACCGGTCCCTGAGCCTACACACCACTTAATCTAAGTTAGATTAACTTACGCTAAGGAGAACACACACACCCATGCCCGACGGAGGACTCGAACCTCCAACGGGGGGAGCCGCGCGAACCCTGGCAGGACGCCTGAGACCGCGTCCTGTTATTGTCAAGGTCTTTAGAGATGGGGCACAAGTTGGGAATGAGAAAGAACATGTGTCGTGGCCATTCAAGTAAGTCATCCCGGTATTTGTCGTAAGTGATTAGGGCAGTCACTCACGGCCCGACGGGGATTTGAACCGCTGCCATCCAGTGGATTACCACGTGCCACCTCAGTAGGTGAGAGCAAATGCGTAGTTAGTGTTCTAGAGCCCTTCCCTCCATTCTAATCTTACGAGTGATGGTCTAGGACACGAAGACCGAATCCACCCGATCTCCCAGTATTCACGATGCTGCACGTTTACACCGGAACAGCAGACCCGAGAGAGGTGACGCAATGCAATGGATTCAGATTCGACGACGAACAGAGTTTAAACTCCGTCTCACCATCAGGACACACATTTTCCAAAATCTGTTAGAGTGAATATTAGCGTGGCTCCGTTCGAAAGAACACTGACGATTTCTTCTCTAATTGATACCCAAACCTATTTTGACATCCCTAGCTCCTCCCATCGCCCCATCCCCCCCCCCCTCTCTCTCTCTCTCTCTCTCTCTCTCCCTCCCTCCCCCTCCCTCTCTCTCTCTCTCTCTCTCTCTCTCTCTCTCTCTCTCTTTCCCTGTCTTTCTCTCTACTTCTACCACGAGCATATCACTCTAAGCACTCACACATAGATGTACAAATGGAGAGACGTAATGAATGGCTCGAATTCAGTAAAACGCAGTAGTCGAGATCATTGGAAACAACTGATTCTGTGTTGACCAGGAGGATGTGATGTAATTAATCAGCTCCACCACATCGAGGGAGTAATAACATGTCAATATATTACGTTGCCAACTGAGTGTTAGAAATGGAAGTTGCGAACCATCGGAAGGAGCAGCGAAGAAGTCGAACAAAACGCGCTGAGAGAGAAAGGCTTGTACCAAACAAAGGAAAAAAACGCAATCTACGGATAATTTCCGTGAGCTCCGAAATTACCTAGACGTTGTTTTCCTTATCATCCTAAAAGACACTGTAATGTGTTAAAGATATGCAAATTTTCAGACTAAATGTCCAAGTACACGTATTTTTGTGAGACTTTCACGGAGATAAACTACGATAGAACTGACCCGAAATGTTTGTGAAACGGTAAACTGTAGGTAAATTTTCCTCCAGGCACCTTACAAGAAAGTTTTGAGTTCTTAATTGATCCCTCACATCCTTTATCTACGGCAAGAAAATTGTTTCGTTTAAGTTTACGGCTTAGAGAAAGCTTTCTGGCAGGCCTCTTCGAATTTCATACGCGACGCTATGAATCGGAGTGATAACGTAAGAATAACTGTCAGAGGTAAGTGGCATATTCACGTTCCCTGGCAGGCTACTAGGAAACTATTGTTATATTTATTCGACATGTAAAAGAGTGTAACAGGAGCAAGTTTCCAGTCCACAGTGACAGAATGCGTAAAACAAAAACAAATCGTTAACGGACCGAAAAAGACTTTTAAGACCTTCAGAAACTGGCGATGGAATAAAATTTGATAATACGTGTGTAGTGACAAACACCTCGATTTGTAAGTCACAATGATTTTCTCTGAGTACGAAAGTAGATTGGTCAAACGAGGAGAAGGGAATGAAATACTTTGCAAAAACGAAAATTTAAGTCTTAATGGAATCAATGCAAACAGACAAGTAACTTTAATCAAATCTTTTTACTGACGTTCCTACAACTAATTTCCGAGAAATATACGCCTATCGCCAAGTGAAGTCATTTAAATTAACAACACATAGACGATTTGTACACGCACTTTTATAGGCAGTGTGTGGCACTGTCTTTCAGTGCTCACAGGCTGCTTTTCTAAATCGTGTTTATTTCACATACACTTTGCAAATCTCGTACATCATGAAAAATAGCAGTTTGTTTGGAATGTTTGACACTATGAGCGCCTTTGGATGCCAGAATACATGCGTGATATGTACTCTCTGGCTTTCAGACGTTGTACTACTAGTAGAAAACGAGTGAGTGAGTGAGTCGGCTGCAGATAGGAAGGAAGAGAGAGGGAGAAAGAGAGAGAGAGAAAGAGAGAGAGAGAGGGAGAGAGAGACAGACAGGGAAAGAGTTGGGTCGCTCTGAGTGAGGAGCTTTGATTGCGAACGTACTGAATAGAGAGGGAATTTTATTTGAGACGTTCCCTGGTGTAATTCTTTACTTTTTATTGTACTCCCGTACGAGAGCACTTTCTTGCCGTAGAGACTGAGGTGGTGTGTGGCTAACTATGGGTAGCCAGAAAATAGGCGTAGTTTTGATGGTACCAGTTGTAAGATGTATAGTATCACTTAGTATCACTAAGCTGTGTGTGAACAAGTTTTGCGCTAAATAATGAGAGGAAAACATAGGAATACGATTTTTAAACGGATCAGGAGTGTTGTGGGGTTTCTCGTTACTGCGAAAGATGCTCATTAGCGTATTTTTGCAAGGAAGCAAGCAGCGTATTTGCTCTTTGGCCACATGTATTTCAAGGTTCAATCCGCAACGAAACAGCCTCTTAATCCCTGCTCCTAAGAGAACTTCTCACCTTCATTTCCATTTAAAAGCTTGTCTTTCCGCCGTTTATGTTCTCACTAATATTCGTGTATAATATTGAGAATGAGACAAACAGTCTTTAAACTTGTTGGTTATCTTAAAACATTTAGAACGATAGCTTACACGACAGGGCGGTAAACCTGGACAAGTGGAAATCCGCGCTACTGATCATCTGGTACAATAGCAAAATTGGGTACGGGTTTAGACCAAGGTTGTACAGATTTGCTAGTACCGCAGACCGAAATCTCCTTACTGTGACTACATAAAGGACGCAAATTCAAGAATATAATGCCGTGAGACAGTATATTATTCTGTACTGAGTTCTTCCTGCCCCAATGTCAGCTAGACTGGGCTCGAAAGAAATAATTTCTACAAAGGCTCGCTCTCCCCATTTCGGGAAGCAAAGAAAGATGAGCAAAAAAAAAAAATTACAAGAACGAAGGTGTGTTCCGCCATCAGATCAACGGCAGGCCGCATGCGGCCTGCGGGCCACAGTCTGTGCACCCCTGGTTTAGATTGTTTGTCAGATCCCTACAGGCGAATATCAGAATACTCTACTCCTACCCAATCAAAAACACAGGAACACAATGCATCAACAGTTAAAATACGAAAACAGGCGTACGAAGTTTAAACGTTTCACGAACTGACGGCGTGTGTGACACTCCACCCACTGTATTAAATTTTCGCATTGTACTATCCGAAAGGGCATTCGTCAACAGATCGTCTTTATGATAAAGGACGGGAGGAGGAATATTAGATATTCACACCGTATCGACGACGAAGCTGTTAGAAACGAACCATGAACTCGGATTAGAAAAGATCAATACCGCCTTCCCCCATCCGCCAACCACTATTCTTCAACGAAAGGAATTCCCATGCATAAGACGGCTTCAAACGTCTGATTATTTTACAAATGCGGTTAATGTATTAAATATTTAAAGTTATGCATATAAAAAATATACGGTTGAGGACGCCATGCCCTAATCATGTTGGTTTTATTATTTTCGTATTGTTCACGCAAAGACTAATGAAACAGACAATACCAAATACATAAATTTTAGGAAAGGTTTGAAATTATGTTTACAGTTTCTTTGAAGTGACTAAGTTCTCACTTTATCAAAAACTGGATGAGGGTAGTCTGGGTGATTTGTGCTTCATTTTAATAAGAGGTAGTTTTTTTTACACGTCTCAGTGTTCATGACGTCATAGCCCCTGAATTATGTGTCGTACAATGATACAATTTTGCAGCTGCATGTGTTGGTTGACTTGGATACTGTCTGCAAAATATTGTGCGAATACCAGTCAGTGGTAAAGAAGTAATAAATGAAACATTTTGTCTCCTGCTGAAATTTTTCTGTATGAACAGTGAAAATATAGTAGGAGATAAATGTGTTTTCCGTTCGGTATTTTGAACGTTTTGTCAGCAAGAAAAGTTTCGAAATGATTTGAAATCATTTGTAAAGTTTGTTAGAAGTCTCTAATTGCTCTCATTCCCATACACTGCACTACTTGACGTGCTTCCTATGGCCGAATGAGCACTTGTTCTCTGCCTCACTTCCTGCATCGAAAAGTCTACTTCAGGGACTTCTTGATAACAGAGTGATGTTTCAAAACGTCTTCAACCGAAACCTGCCCAGGTGTTCCAAACTAGTGAAGAAGGACCATATCGTCCCTTCCATCGATACTGTGTCCTTCTACACCGATGAGATTTTAAATGTTGAGAATAATAAAGTTCAAAAAGGGTCAAATGGCTCTGAGCACTATGGGACTTAACTGCTGCGGTCATAAGTCCCCTAGAACTTATAACTACTTAAATCTAACTAACTTAAGGACATCACTCACATTCATGCACGAGGCAGGATTCGAACCTGTGACCGTAGTGTTCACGCGGTTCCAGACTGTAGCGCCTAGAACCTCTCGGCCACTCCGGCCGGCGAGAATAATAAAGGATTCGGTGTACCGTAACATGGCAGAATACAAGTAAAGCAGTCTAGTCAGCGCTTCCACTACATGTCCGCCATTTAAAGTACTTAATGAACAACAATTACATTTGGGTATTCCAGCTGTGAGAAAAACCTAGTGACGATCTGAACAGGCATTCTGAATTGACAGCAATGATAACCATGTGGTCACTTGTCTCCTTCTTCGGAACCTATGTCCAAAGAGGGAGCACACCACGGTGCTCAAAGTTGCTTTACCGAATGCACATAGACTGATCAGCCAGAACCTTACGACCATATACCTAATAACCAGAATGTCCATCTTTGGCACGAATAACAGCAGCGGCGCGTCGTTGCATGGAAGCAATAAGGCCTAGGTAGGTGGCTGGAAGGAGTTGGCACCACATCGGCACACACAAGTCACCCAATTCCCGTAAATTCCGGGGAGGGGTGGCGATGAGCTCTGACGCCACGTTCAATCACATCTTCCGGCGTGTTCGACTGGGTTTAGATCTGGCGATTGAAACTCGTCACTGCGTTCCTTGAACCACTCCATCACACTTCTGGTCTTGAGACATGGCTGATTATGTGGTTGAAAACCGTCATGAAGGGATGTACGTGGTCTGCAACCAGTGTACGACACTCTTTGGCTGTCATGGTGCTTTGCACGAGTTGCACTGGACCCATGTATATTCCCCAGAGCATAATGGAGCCGCTGCCAGCTTGTCTCCCTCCCGCAGTACAGTGTCAAGAAGCTGTTCCCGTAGAAGACAGCGGATTAGCGCCTTCCCGTCGGCATGATAAAGAAGGTATCGGGATTCCTCAGTCCATGCAAAGCTTTGACACTCTGCTGCTAGGCCAACATCCAGTGCCTATGGAGACGCGCCCATTTCCGTCGTAGTTGCTAGTGTCATGGTGTTAGTTGGCACACGCATGGGTCCTCGGCTGCGGAGGCCAATCCTTAGGAGTGTTCGGTGCTCTGTGCCTTCAGACACACTTGTACTCTGCTCAGCATTAAAGTCTGGTGTTAGTCCCACCACTGTTCGTCGCCTGTCCTGTTCTACCAGTCTGCCCATCCTACGACGTCTGTAATGAGGAGCGGCCACCCAGCCCAACGGCGTCTGGACGTGGTTTCATCTTGGTGTCGCCATGTGTTGAACACACTCACCACAGCACTCCTCAAACACTCGACAAGTCGTACAGTTTCCGAAAAGCTCGTGCCGAAACTCCGGGCCATCACAGTCTGCCCTCGGTGAAACTCAGATAGATCGCGTGCGTTCCCCATTCTACACACCGACAGCGCTCTCGCTGATACTAAATGTACCGTGCGTTTGTCCGACTAGCAGTCATTAATCGCCATGTGACGCTGCTATCACCTGGACGGGTTTATATCGATAGTACATCAGTAGGCATAATGTTCTGGCTGGTTAGTATACACACAGGCAGAGTTCTACTGCTTACGGAATATCTTCACAATAACGAATAATTTAATGTTTAACGATTTGCAACTGCACAAATAGCAGGTCCATTAATTGCCTTGAAGTCTATTAGCGAAGATCCATGCGAGTAATCTACGATAATGAGCCATATCATTACAACGCTGTGCTAAATAGTTTGGTGCTCCACAGTGGGATCGCAATATAGAGCGATTCTACGTGGCATGTGTGGTGTCACCGCTAGACACCACACTTGCCAGGTGGTAGCCTTTAAATCGGCCGTGGTCCATTAGTATACGTCGGACCCGCGTGTCGCCACTATCAGTGATTGCAGACCGAGCGCCGCCACACGGAACGTCTAGAGAGACTTCCTAGCACTCGCCCCAGTTGTACAGCCGACTTTGCTAGCGATGGTTCACTGACAAATTACGCTCTCATTCGCCGAGACGATAGTTAGCATAGCTTTCAGCTACGTCATTTGCTACGACCTAGGCGCCATTACCAGTTACTATTGATGCTGTAAAACACGTACCGTCAAGAGCGATGTTCACCAATTTTGGATTAAAGTGAAGTATTCCAGCAGCTACGTACGTTTTTTGTTAGTCTCATTTCCTTGACCTGTTCCAGACCTCACGCCAGCCTGCGTGAGCTAAAACGCGTGCCTTTCGGCTTCCTCTCATAGTGGGTTGGCTGTCTTGCCAATCCACAACAGCATGCATTCGACAAGTCGTTGGTAAGTTTCCGAAAGTCTGTAGTACCAGGTGTCTACCCACAGTTCAGGAAACTCCCGTAAATTACTTGTGGGAAGTTTGTAGGTGCAGAGCTGGCGCCAGATAGAATTCCAGATGTGTTCCATCGGGTTCACATCAGGTGAATTTGGTGGCCAAGACATCAACATCAAGTGGACCGTAGTGTTCCGTAAGTCACTGGAGTGTTCCTTAAGTCACTGGAGTTTTAACGGATGCAGGAGATCCGTAATAATGTTCACCTATTCCACAGCCGTCATGGCGCCTTCGATTGTTAGCACAGGTCCCATGGCAACCTAGATGATTCTCCCCACCGATCTTCTTCCGTGGCGCAGTCCATGTTTCGCACAGTCTTTCAGCAGAATGACGAGGTACCTAACACGCCCATCCCCCTGTGTAACAATAAACGTGATTCATCCCATTGGGCGACGCGTTTCATTGATCCACGATCCCGTCTCCATGATCATGAGATCACTGCTGTTGATGCTAATTATTAGAGGTTTATGGCGTCAAACGTATTGTTATCAGGGCCCTCCTGCCCGTTGCAGTCCTAGCTCCTAGCTGACAGTGTCATTGGGTCACCTTGGCAGCACGTTGACGTCGTCTGCAGCGGAACCACAGGACCAGCAACGTGCACTGAACGGTGTGCTCCAAAACATTTGTCCCTGCACTAGCACTGTACTTTGCCGTCAGATCTGCCTCCGATCGCCACCTGTCGTGCTTTACCAAACGACAGACCTGTGAGGAGGCGTCGAAGTCCAACACCTTGTCTGCTTGTCGTTCCACAGTCCGTCAACCATTCTCCATAGACGCTCACGACAGTAGCACGCGAACAGCCCACCAGCTTCGCCGTTTCTAAGGTGCTTGTTCCCAGGCGCCGCGCTGTATTAATCTGATCTTAATCAAAGCTGCTTGTAATAGAGGACTTTTCCATTTGCAGGACAGGTCGTAACTAGAAAGATCTCCCATTCGTTTTTTCCCCGCTTGTATATTTGCCACACAATCTCACGTGCTCGTAACGTCATCAGGTGGCATTCATATCTTGGTGAGTAGTTACTTTATCATGTTAGAATGTCTTGTATGTTTGGTACTCTTCAGTTTAAACAAGCAGCAAATACGTCATAATATTAATTAACTGTTCGACAAAAACTGTTTTGGGGTTGTACTGATGTGCAGTATTTGCCAGTGACAACTGTATATACTTCATAAAAAACTCTTAATTTTGATTACATATGGGTATATACACTTAAGCGCCAAGGAAACTGGTATAGAAATCCGTATTCAAATAAAGAGGTATATGAGCAGGCAAAATACGGCGCTGCGGTCGGCAACGCCTTTATAAGACAACAAGTGTCTGCTGCACTTGTTAGATCGGTTACTGCTGCTACAGTGGCAGGCTATCAAGATTTACGTGAGCTTGACGTGCTGCTATAGTCGGGGCCCGAGCGATGGGATACAGCATCTCCGAGGGAGTGATGAAGTGAGGAATTTCTCGTACGACCAATTCACGAGTGTACCCTGAATTTCAGGAATACGGTAAAACATCAGATCTCCGACATCGCTGCGGCCGGAAAAAGATCCTGTAAGAACCGGACCAACGACGACTGAAGAGAAATGTTAAACGTCACAGAAGTGCACCATTCCGCAAACTGCTGAAGATTTTAATGCTGGGCCATCAAGATGTGTCAGAGTGCAAACTACTCAATGAAACATCGTTGATATGGGCTTTCGGAGCAGAAGGCCCACTCGTGTATCCTTGATGACTGCACGACATGAAGCTTTACGCCTCACCTGGGCCCGTCAGCACTGACATTGGGTTGTTGATGACCGGAAACATGTTGCCTGATCGGACGAGTCTCGTTTCAAATTGTATCGAGCGGATGGACGTGACAACGTCATGAATCTATGGAGCCTGCACGTCAGGCATGGGACTGTTCAAGCTGTAATTGTGTGGGGCATGTGCAGTTGGAGTGATATGGGACCCCTGATACATGTAGATACGACTCTGACAGGTGACACGAACGTAAACATCCTGTCTGATCACCTGCGTCCATTCATGTCCATTGTGCATTCCGACGGACTTGGGAAATTCCAGTAGGCGCATACGACACCCCGCACGTTCAGAATTACTACAGAGCGGCTCGAGGAATACTCTTCTGAGTTTAAACACTTCCGCTGGCCACCAAAGTCCCCAGACACGAACATTATTGAGCATATCTGGGATGCCTTGCAACGTCCTGTTCAGAAGAGATCTCTACCCCTCGTACTCTTACGGATTTATGGACATATCTGTAGGATTCATGATGTCAATTCCTTGCAGCACTACTTCAGACATTAGTCGAGTCCATGCCACGTCGTGTTGCGGCACTTCTGCGTGGTCGTGGGGGCCCTACACGATATTAGGCAGGTGTACCAGTTTCCTTGGCTCTTCAGTCTACAAATCATGTAATCGCATCATTATATGAACATTACGAGATACTGTCTTTGGGATACGCTATAGAACATCACCAATAAGATAGCGCTGATGATGGGCGACGCTCGAAACTAGTCCGGTGAAATTAAATACTACGACAAAGCAGCTTTGCTGAGCCAATAACTAATGACATGAGATATTTACTGTTATCATTTTGTTTTGGCTCTTCAGTGTATGTGTAGTGTACACTCTTTGCTCTTGTGCCGCGCCTGTCACTCGTGTCTGTAGTAAATAACAAATCTCTAGAAATTCTTCTGAGAACAGCAAAGAAATTTCAAAGTAAAATACAGGATGGCTTTCGTGAATGTTTTTCTTGGAGCGTTCTGAGCAGAAATTGTATTGCCCTCATGATGGAAAAAATTGATAATAATGAGCTACGCAGCTCTTTCTTTGAAAATCTTCTCTATGTCTCCGTTAATCCACCTTTTTAATGGTAGCAGGCTAACAACCGGTATCCACGTAGTTTTTTACAGTTACCTTTTTCGAGAATAAGTTAGCCTTTTTTAGGGTTATTCCAGTAAAAATTAGACTAACGTAAGTCTTTTACGTTAGATTTAAGTCATAACTACTGTGGTGTCACCGCCAGACACCACACTTGCTAGGTGGTAGCCTTTAAATCGGCCGCGGTCCGTTAGTATACGTCGGACCCGCGTGTCGCCACTATCAGTGATTGCAGACCGAGCGCCGCCACACGGCAGGTCTAGAGAGACTCCCTAGCACTCGCCCCAGTGGTACAACCGACTTTGCTAGCGATGGTTCACTGACAAAATACGCTCTCATTTGCCGAGACGTAGTTAGCATAGCCTTCAGCTACGTCATTTGCTACGACCTAGCAAGGCGCCATTACCAGTTACTATTGAGATTATGAATAATGTACCCTCAAGAGCGATGTTCACCATTTATGGATTAAAGTTAAGTATTCCAGCAGCTACGTACGTTTTTTGCTAAAGTCTAATTTCCTTGACCTGTTCCAGACCTCACGCCAGCCTGCGTGAGCTAAAACGCGTGCCTTTCGGCTTCCTCTCATACCGGTGTTGGCTCTCCTGCCAACCCACAACCACTACCACCGCCATGATCTTCAGTCGTTCTGGATGGCGACCGACGAAATAGTCATACAGTATCGGTTCTTATGGCCTAGTTACCCGTATTACTTGTCTCTGTTTATACTGAATTAGTAGCTGCCAGATGCCACGTACACATTTTCTCCTGTTTTCTTTTTTGGGATCTCTCTCTACCCAGATCATCAACTGCCACGTAATTATCAATACAGTCCATTTTCTGGTCTGGTACAAGGAGTAGACAAAAACTATTAACACCAAAATAACAACGGATTACCAGGCCTATTTCAGTATAAGACAACTGTCGGCGTTCACAACAGCTTCCTGCAAAATAGTGGCTAACTCAGGTAAGGACGATTGAGCTGCATCACGCAGGCATATCTCTGAAGTAAACCACAAAGGATCCATAATTTTGAGATCAGGTGATTGTGATGGCCAGAGGAAATGCGTAAATTCATCGTCGTGCTCACAAAACCAGTGCTGGACGATGCGAGATGTTTGAACGGGAGCCCTGTTGTCTTGGAAAATAGCGTCACCTCTGGGGAACAGGTATTATACCAAGAAGTGGACTGAAGAGCCAAAATTTCACATAATTCCTGGCAGTAAAGTGACCTTGCAGAGTACCCATGGGGCCCATGGAATACCACGATATGGTTGGCCAAATTATCTCCGACCCCCGCTACATTTCGCTCTTGGAACGTAAAGTGGGCTGGGAGTTGGAAGCAGTGTCAAACAAGACTCATCACACCAAATGACTTTCTTCCACGGCTCCATAATCCAGATTTTATGGCTCTGACACCACATTTTCCTATCACTGGTATTTGCGTCACTGATGAGTGGTTTCGGAATTCCAGCTCTCCGTGCAATTCTCTGCTTCTGGAGCTCCATTCGTGTTGTTTTGGTGCTGGCAGGGTTCGCGAGTCCGACATTCACTTCTGCAACGGCTCTTGCAGCTGTCGTCGTCTTACATTTCGTCACAACCCTCTTTGATGGCCGTCTGTCACGATCACTCAACTCACACTTCCGTCGTTGTGACTTAGAAGACAATGTTCTTCGACTTTCCCTGTATATGGTATAAATCTTTGATATGGGCCTGCTAATGATCGAGGACATGGCTCAAGTGCCGTTCGTGGCCAAATACAACATTGCAATCTGAAGTTCAAGGATGCATTTTTCGCGGTGTTTCCATATTTTTCTCCAAGCCCTGTAGTTCGTTTACCAAGCAAGAGTTTGGAAAGAACCGTAAGACTTCGTTGTTTCTCAGAAATCAAAATTCAGCTTTACTGTCTGAAAGTCTCATCAAGGAACAGCATGAAAATACACTCCTGGAAATTGAAATAAGAACACCGTGAATTCATTGTCCCAGGAAGGGGAAACTTTATTGACACATTCCTGGGGTCAGATACATCACATGATCACACTGACAGAACCACAGGCACATAGACACAGGCAACAGAGCATGCCCAATGTCGGCACTAGTAGAGTGTATATCCACCTTTCGCGGCAAGGCAGGCTGCTATTCACCCATGGAGGCGATCGTAGAGATGCTGGATGTAGTCCTGTGGAACGGCTTGCCATGCCATTTCCACCTGGCGCCTCAGTTGGACCAGCGTTCGTGCTGGACGTGCAGACCGCGTGAGACGACGCTTCATCCAGTCTCAAACATGCTCAATGGGGGACAGATCCGGAGATCTTGCTGGCCAGGGTAGTTGACTTACACCTTCTAGAGCACGTTGGGTGGCACGGGATACATCCGGACGTGCATTGTCCTGTTGGAACAGCAAGTTCCCTTGCCGGTCTAGGAATGGTAGAACGATGGGTTCGATGACGGTTTGGATGTACCGTGCACTATTCAGTGTCCCCTCGACGATCACCAGTGGTGTACGGCCAGTGTAGGAGATCGCTCCCCACACCATGATGCCGGGTGTTGGCCCTGTGTGCCTCGGTCGTATGCAGTCCTGATTGTGGTGCTCACCTGCACGGCGCCAAACACGCATACGACCATCATTGGCACCAAGGCAGAAGCGACTCTCATCGCTGAAGACGACACGTCTCCATTCGTCCCTCCATTCACGCCTGTCGCGACACCACTGGAGGCGGGCTGCACGATGTTGGGGCGTGAGCGGAAGACGGCCTAACGGTGTGCGGGACCGTAGCCCAGCTTCATGGAGACGGTTGCGAATGGTCCTCGCCGATACCCCAGGAGCAACAGTGTCCCAAATTTGCTGGGAAGTGGCGGTGCGGTCCCCTACGGCACTGCGTAGGATCCTACGGTCTTGTCGTGCATCCGTGCGTCGCTGCGGTCCGGTCCCAGGTCGACGGGCACGTGCACCTTCCGCCGACCACTGGCGACAACATCGATGTGCTGTGGAGACCTCACGCCCCACGTGTTGAGCAATTCGGCGGTACGTCCACCCGGCCTCCCGCATGCCCACTATACGCCCTCGCTCAAAGTCCGTCAACTGCACATACGGTTCACGTCCACGCTGTCGCGGCATCCTACCAGTGTTAAAGACTGCGATGGAGCTCCGTATGCCACGGCAAACTGGCTGACACTGACGGCGGCGGTGCACAAATGCTGCGCAGCTAGCGCCATTCGATGGCCAACACCGCGGTTCCTGGTGTGTCCGCTGTGCCGTGCGTGTGATCATTGCTTGTACAGCCCTCTCGCAGTGTCCGGAGCAAGTATGGTGGGTCTGACACACCGGTGTCAATGTGTTCTTTTTTCCATTTCCAGGAGTGTATATGCGGTGCGTACTAAATTAATATAGGGCTCCACTTTTATTTCTGAAATTGAAAGTGATTTATCACATACAATCGAAATGATGCCAAATAATATAAAGAGCAAGAATAAGGTAATAAGAAACAGAAGGAGAGAAAAGGAGACAATGAACAAATGGATTAATCTAGAGCATCATTACATCCTATGTTACACCTAAGTGGTGACGTGTGGTCTTGGAATGTGCATCTGTCTCACCAGACCCTGCAACGCTATGAATAATCAAATTTTATTTACGTATATCTAACTGAAATAAGTGTACCACGTTAGAAAAAGCTGTGTAAGCATTTAATATTGTTGATATATCGTCTTTGTTCAATCTGTATACTGACCAAGCAGTAAAGGAAACAAAAGAAAAATTCGGAGTACGAATTAAAATCCATGGAGAAGAAATAAATACTTTGAGGTTCGCCGATGACATTGTAATTCTGTCAGAGACAGCAAAGGACTTGGAAGAGCAGTTGAACGGAATGGACAGTGTCTTGAAAGGAGGGTATAAGATGAACATCAACAAAAGCAAAACGAGGATAATGGAATGTAGTCGAATTAAGTCGGGTGATGTTGAGGGTATTAGATTAGGAAATGAGACACTAAAATTAGTAAAGGAGTTTTGCCATTTGGGGAGCAAAATAACTGATGATGGTCGAAGTAGAGAGGATATAAAATATAGACTGCCAATGGCAAAGAAAGCGTTTCTAAAGAAGATTTGTTAACATCGATTGTAGATTTAAGTGTCAGGAAGTCGTTTCTGAAAGTATTTGTATGGAGTGTAGCCATGTATGGAAGTCAAACATGGGTGAGAAATAGTTTGGACCAGAAGAGAAGAGTAGCTTTCGAAATGTGGTGCTGCAGAGGAATGCTGAAGATTAGGTGGGTAGATCACATAACTAATGAGGGGGTATTGAATTGGAGAGAAGAGAAATTTGTGACACAAGGTGACTAGACGAAGGGATCGGTTGGTAGGACATGTTCTGAGGCATCAAGGGATCACCAATCTGGTATTGGGGGGCAGCGTGGAGGGTAAAAATTGTAGGGGGAGACCGAGAGATGAATACATTAGGCAGATTCAGAAGGATGTAGGCTGCAGTAGGTAGTGGGAGATGAAGAAGCTTGCACAGGATAGAGTGGCACGGAGAGCTGCATCAAACCAGTCTCTGGACTGAAGACCACAACAACAACAACAACATCGTCTTTTTTATACACTAGTGTATTCATAGATATATCCTTGCTACTGGACTAGTGTCTGAGGTACTTCGAGGAGACTCGGAATTCTCAGTCGCATCACAAACGACGTTTCCACATTTTACGCTGACTGCGTCAGTCCTCAGGATGTAGAAACGAAATGCCATTCACGCCCCCGACGCAACTGGATCCCTGTCTCTGCGAGTCTCTGCGACCACCAAAGACCTTCTATCATTTTAGTTGAATGTACTTCGGATTTTATGATGCGATGCGTTTGCCTGGCAGTGCCCACGCCCTCCTCGGGTCCCTGTCAGTCATCATCGAGGATGCCACAAACGCTGCTGTCAAAGTGTTGGCTTTGTTTCCACCTTGCAGCTGCAATGCTGTTGCCAGTTACTTCATTTTCCTCTGTAACGTCTCCCACTGCCACATACTGGATTTCGAACCATTCTCCTTTCATGAAGATAGCCCTCCATTTAATTTAATTTTGGCATAAGGAATTTGCTACTTTATCAGTTTCGGCCCAGTTCTCGGAAATCTCTACAAATTGTCTCAGATCGTCATTGTAAGACGATCTGCTTGTATATGTAAAATAAAACTGGCCCACAAAATATTTCATGCACCTTAAAATAGCCAACACAACTTACATCATCCATACCCTGCAAGCTGGCTTGCCGCCTAGTGGAGGCGGCGTTATTTAAAAAGGATTTTGTGATAAATGTTTTTGACGAATATTGAAGATGTTGAGCAAATATTAATGAAAGAATTACAAATCCAAGAGTTAATGTAATCCAGTTTTTTTTCATTTTTGCAAGTGTGTGGTTTCTTATTGTTCGAACACTGCGTATGGCTGATCTTTGCAGTAGAATTTTTATAACGCATCATTCAGTTTTGTACTATAGCTGATACAAATATTAAGCAAGGTAACACTGAAGAGTTATTAGAAATACTTTGCTTACTTGTCTAGGTGTCTCAACTTTATGTAAATGTGAATTTTTGCATGGCGTAATGAAGCATAATTTAACTTGGAGTCCTCGTTCTCATTTATCAATCGTTACGTTTGGCCCCTCATTTTTCATTCCACTCCCTTAGCAATGTGTTTGTGTACTCGCACTGCACGTCGCAAGTTGTGTGCTAGGGAAACATGTTGTGGAAATTGGTAGGATATCGTCTTGCATTGCATATCGCAAGTACGGCAAATGAAGTTTGGTGTTGGACAGTCAGATGGCTATCTCTAATAGTACAAGTTGAGGAATAGACAAGTGTTCCGCGCACATAGATAGGCTAATTAATTCAATTATCATCAAGGTTCATATCCATTGTAAGGCGTAGTGATTGTCACAGTGTTTTTGTGAATAATATCACATTAGTTATGAGGCTTAAGATCAGTGGAAGATTTCAGTAAAATGTTATCTTGTGAATTTTCAAACAATTTTATGAAAAGTCAGATGAGTTAAATTTTATGTTCACTTGTTATTACAATAAGAGTTTCGATTTAGTTTTTGTGTACAAGACTAAAATAAAGATTAATAATATTCGGGACCAACATTTTAATCTGACTCATTTGTTTTGCAATCAAATAGCATATGAAAATTTCATTCAAAACGGATTACTCTCTCGCAGGCGAATTGTTTAATGTACTGTCAAGCCTATTTTTCGCGTCATGCCGTATGTGCTTCACTTATTTCCGTTCAGAATTTAATTTTGACATAGTTCTGTTGCGCTTCACTGAGATTTACGTATTGTGATATCAAAATAAATGTTATACCCGTATTTCAGACAAGAGCCTGACACTTACAAACAAGAGTTTCAACAAATACAAACACGAGTTTAGAATTTTGACATTATCCTTTCACTCTTATGCTTCGGAGGGTGTCCTTACTAATTTCATTGGCAGAAACACTAAATGCCCTGTTCTGGAGAAATAACCTCTAACTACCTTCACCTAGAGCAATGCTCCCGCCGTCACATTAATGTCTCGCTATCTGCGCAACGCACGTAAAGTACACACGAGCTAAACGTCAGGCTGAGCTCTGGCAGTGTGCAGCAAATATTCTTATCTTTAGCTCCGCGTGCGACAAGCAGGGCCGACGTTTATAAAGCGGCCGTCGAGAGACTGATGTGATGCAAGTCACACTGCCCCCACTCCACCTAGATTAGGGGCAAGTGACCCCCTCTTTGCTAACTAACTTAATAACGACAACCAGTATTTCTGAAAAATTCGGGGTAATAAGTCCACTCACTCGTGATCAAGCATACTTAAACGCTTCAGAGGCTTATTTACTCTGTTCTTTTCCACTGACAGCCATTTAGATAGTGAAATGTTGTAAATCACTTTCCAGAGGTAAAGATAAAACCTTCACTTTACTTCTGCTTGTACTCGAGTGTTATCGCAGTTACATTTCTCGAGGTAGGTAGCACCAACGTTCTACGAATTTTTTATTTCAATATGTTTTATTTTTATTGTTGAGGTGTGATGGACATTAACATCATTTGCCATATGCTTCCTTTGGAAGTGAAAATATGTTCGAGCAAACCCCAAGGGAGTGTTACAGGAACATTATTGTCTACCACACATAAGTATATTGGCATAGTTGGAAGTGTCATTAACCTATTTGCAGTTCATACTGTCGTTTACAATGAAGTTGCAATGCTAGAAAGTTGTAGGAAAGTGCAGACAGACGCCGGCCGTTGTGGCCGTGCGGTTCTAGGCGCTTCGGTATGGAACCGTGTGGCCACTACCGTCGCAGGTTTGAATCCTGCCTCGGGCATGGTTGTGTGTGATGTCCTTAGGTTAGTTAGGTTTAAGTAGTTCTAAGTTCTAAGTTCTAGGGGACCGATGACCACAGATCTTAAGTCCCATAGTGCTCAGAGCCATTTGAACCTTTTTTTTTTTTTTTTTTTAGCAGACGGACCTACAGAGAATCATCCCTTAATGCACTGATTGGCAGTAGACCCTCAATTAAAATCAGTATAACATACTGCAAACAAATAGGCAGAAAGACCTATTATTCTAAGATTAAACAACTGCAGAACAGTCACTGAAAACAAAACATGGATTACTTATCTGGAGCTATACTTATGGAGCTATTAAAGCAGTGACTACTACATAAAACTAACCGCAGGTAAGACAAACGCCAGAGTACGAAGAATCATTAGGAAGTGTAGTGCACACACGAACGAGGTAGCTTACAGAACTCTCTTTCGACCAGTGGTTGAATAATCCTCGTCAGTCTGGGACACGTACTAGATACAATTCATGCACAAAACAGACAATATTCAAAGAATAGTAGTGCGTTTCGTTACAGACTCTCTCAGAAATGTGAAAGGGTTACGGAGATGCCCAGCCAGTTCCAGTGGTAAACAACGCACAAGAGGCGTTCTGAATCAATCACAGTATGGTCTACTGTTAAAGTTCCGAGAGCGTATATTCCTGGAAGAGTCAACTATTGCACAGCTTTTTCCTACGTATATCTCACGAAAAGACCGTGAAGGTGAAATTAGAGAAATTTGAACTCACATGGAGGCTTACCAACAATCGTTGCCCCCTTCCCCCCCCCCCTTCCCGCTCCCCCCCCCCCCCCTCCCAGACTCTTAGAGACTGGAAGGGGAAACTGACAGTGGCACAGTCACCAGATACCATAATGTGGCTTTAGAGATGTCGATGTAGATGAAACACCACTGTTTCCCCACCTATCAACGCACGCAGTCCTCGAACGTCTGGTAAGACAAGAAAAATTAAAACACCGATGGAGCGCGGAACTCACGAGGACCGAGATACAGTTCTCCGTCCAGAAATCCTGATTAAAGTTTTCCGTTTTTTTTCTAAAGCACTTTAAGTGGAACATAAGATAGTTCAGTTAAAAATATCGCAGCCGAGTCCCAGTCTGACTTAGCGTCACTACCCCAATGACCTGCCACGACGGGATGTTCTGCTCCAGCTGACCTGCAATTCTTATTGTTTTTTTCGTTTCGCTTTTATTTAAGAAGCATCTTCAATAGTCATTCTGAAAATAGGGTATTTACATGTTTCTACGTTTTGCTATTCCTAGCTAGAAAAAAAGTTTTTTTTGTAAACTTGGCGTGCATTTTACATAAGGTGTTTTCTCTCTCTCTCTCTGTCTTTTTTCCCGTTATTAAGTGCATTAATTTCTCCATTGTTGTTAGTGGAGAAAGTTACAGTGGATAAAAATGGTTTCACGTTTGTCTTTTTTTCCGCTTTTACGAACTCACTTGTTCTGCATATTTTTTTAACTGCACTTTTGTAAACCTTTACAAAACTTGACATCAAACAAATGTGACGGAGTTCAATCTGTACTGTACTCAGGACGGTGTTTTTGTGTATTCTTTTTTTTTTTTTTGGGAGGTTGTGGGTACTGGCAATTTTGTGAATGTATTGGAATTTGTATGTGTGAGGGAGAGGCGAGTATGTGTTTGTGTTTGTGTGTATGTGTGTGTGTGTGTGTGTGTGTGTGTGTGAGAGAGAGAGAGAGAGAGAGAGAGAGAGAGAGAGAGAGAGAGTAAAGTACGGAAGATGGTAGATGTTCAGCATAGATGTGAGTACAGGGGAGAGGGGGCAGTGTGATGGGGGAGGGTAGTAAGTGGAACCCCAATGTAGAGGTGGAATCATATTTCTATGTTCAATGTTATAATATGTGGTCGAACCGACGTCCGCCATTTACGAGCCATACCCTGTTCATCCGAGGATTTCTAGCAATGAGTGTTTCAGTGCGTTTTCATTTTCTTACTCCTTCTCCTCATAGAAACGTTTGACGATTAAATACATGCAAGCCGCGCGGGATTAGCCGAGCGGTCTGAGGCGATGCAGTCATGGACTGTGCGGCTGATCCCGGCGGAGGTTCGAGTCCTCCCTCGGGCATGTGTGTGTGTGTTTGTCGTTAGGATAATTTAGGTTAAGTAGTGTGTAAGCTTAGGGACTGATGACGTTAACAGTTAAGTCCCATAAGATTTCACACACATTTGAACATTTTCAAATACATGCAAGCGCGTTTGCTGATAAATTAAATTAGCGAAACGTCATAGCTCAGTGTTAAGTGCCTTCATAAATTGGTGATTTGCTATATTTCATCGCCTGTGCATGTAATAGCAGTTTGTTTTGTACCATTTTCTGTAACAGACAGATAAAATTTTATTCATTTCTGATGACTTCATCTGGAATAAGGATTTATAACCTAGAGGACACTGCAAGTTATCTTGATTGGAGAACGTAGAAATAACTTCAGGCGTGCCCCAGAAAAGTTTGTTGGAGTCATTCCTATTCATGTCATATACTAATGACCTGTCAGACAATATTAACAGTAACCTGAGAGTTCCTGCAAATGTTGCGGTTGTCTGTAATAAAGTACTATCCAAAAAAATTAAAAAAAAACAGCTGCATAACTTACAGTACAGTCCTACCTTTAAAGGTTGCAAGAAAGTGTAAAAATTGTCATCTAGCTTTAAATGTTCAGAACTATAAAGCTACACAAGTCACTAAACGTATAAACTAAGTATCACTACAATACCTAGATGCAACTACCTATCGCAGGCTCCTTGTTAGGGTGCTAGAAAAAGCAGTCTCTCTGCAACCAGATGGCTTACTAAACAAGTGTATGGCACCACTAGCTCATATTATTAGCAGTGGTTATTTAACGTTCACAAACAAAGACTAGTACGTAAGGTCAAGGGCTTGTTTTTCCTAGAGCTCCACGAATCTGATCAAGAACCTGAAATGATGGACACCATCTACCCCGAGAAATACTTGCTACAAAATTTCATCTCCGTGAAAACAAGACTAGTATAATTACAGCGTGTTCAGAGACATTTTAAAAGGCCATTCTTCTCACCGCACCCAATGCGCGGAAACCCTAATATGTGCTTCAATGTGACATATGCTCTGCCATGCACCCGACAACTGTTTTCTAGAATATGGATGTAGATGAAGATTGGTAAGTACACACATGTATAACAAAAGCCTCGTATCTCATGTGTCTGACCCCTTAGGCGACATTTTCCGCAAGGAGACAGCTCAAGGTAGATAAACAGTCGTGCACTAATACGCCACGACAAATATATTTCTCGATAATGCGAGAAGTATTGTTTTTTTCTTATCAAGGCGGTACATATTCCAGTATCTTAGAACACGAAAATAATTTCAGCTTTCATGACGGTGAAACATTCCATTGCAGAAAAATTTAGATTTTAAGTTTGTAG
This sequence comes from Schistocerca serialis cubense, assembly GCF_023864345.2. NCBI lineage: Eukaryota > Metazoa > Arthropoda > Insecta > Orthoptera > Acrididae > Schistocerca > Schistocerca serialis. Next base: position 101,492,579 of record NC_064639.1, on the reverse strand, counting down.
GCATATTCAAGTTTCAAAACTATGATTAATTATCACTTGTGCAAATTCTGATTTTTGTCCTGTGACGACATCCTGGAATGTAAAAACGTTTAAATTCTGCTGCAAATGTCGACATATATGATCTAAAACAAAGGGCTACCAACAGAAATTATTTGTGGTTTAGTGTCAAACTAGAATACTGGATGCTTTCTATAATCATTTGCATATCACGAAAGCGTAAGACGTGTTGCTTAATACACAATTTTTTATAATTCGTGTATTTGCCATAGACAATACCGGAAAATTATTTTAATCGAGAAGCAACTCATGGCTTTTGCGAGTTTATAGAGATCTCCCTCTTGTAGTGCATTAACTTGTTCTTGCTTCGTTACCTTCAGAAACCTAAGCTGCGTTCCACAGTTTCATATTTCCTTATTAATATCTTGTGCTGCAGTTGAGAATATTGTTTACGAAATATAGATGAATAATAAAAAATTCTGCTACTAGAACGCTATGGGAAGACAGTAAGCTATTTTCTTTCAGAGACTTTTGTTTGGTGCAGCCATTTTCCGGCAAAAGAAGCTAAACCTTCCCCTCATGTAGTAATATTTGGCAGATTATCTCGAGCTTTTCCTGGCTGCGGGAGGTGTAAGTGTTCTACGTATTTAGTGGGTTATAAAAACGCGCAAATTTGAAGTCTGAAAATAAGTAGGCTAAATAAAATGTCGTCCATGAATCTCTGGCAGACAGAGATACCAAATTATATATATATATATATATATATATATATATATATATATATATATATAAAAGAAAATGAATAGTGCCTGTGACGTAGTGACACTGTATAAATATTCCACTTTCATCATCAATATCATGTATGTTTTTATTTCTTCAATTACGTATTTTATTGCTGAGTTGCTGAATATTACAAACGAAACGTTTTACTGTGAACGATAAAAGGTATGGCAACATATTTATCCCTCTTTAGTGTGCGATAACTCATATCTGTGTCAATTTTAGTCTATTCGTCGTAAAACGCGGGTGAAGTAAGTACTATTCGAGTACATATGTCAGTGAGATATTGTCTTTCTTAAGTGTCTCTGTGCTTCTTTCACGTTCTGCTACAAAACTATTCTAAAATTATTTATTCAGGTAAAAGGTTTTTCTTTTTGACTTGAGATGTCATCTGCTATAATTTCATCGTTTAATTATGTGGTGACTGTTGCACTTTATGTGCTTCATATGCTGAATGCAGAATCCGATGAGAAGTTTGTAACAATTGCCTAAAAAATTATTTTTATTTCTTGTCGTTTTCCATTTCGTTCGCTTTCTTGTATCTGTCATTCCCCTCCCAAGCGCAGTTCACATAGTAAACATCTGCTGTTATGCTTCCACCGTTTTGTGTAGATAAATTAACTTGGACGACGACTACTGTTAAAGAAACAGAAAATTGCGAGTATAGATAACAAAAACGAGCTCTCACTTTTTTTAGGTCCGCAAACATGCTACTATTTGAAAAGTTCTGCAGACGATGCAAAATGTTAGATGCAAGAAATAGTTATTGTCTTATTTCGAGGGTGATCTGACGCATAGCGATATTGATTATGAAAATGGCGGTATTGCTGAATGAAGGTGGCCCGCATTTTCTCGGAGCTTCAAACGTCCGTAACAATATTTCAAACTGTAAGTTGTCTTGGATCTCTTTGCTTTCCAGAAAAAAAAGTTTCGTTAGTGTATGCAGCAATGCGTAAAAGACAGTTCAATGTGAACAACAAAACAAGCTGTCTCGTGCTTCTTCGATACTGGAAGTCTGCATAATTCTTGCATCAGGCAAACTGTTTCACTTAACTACTCGTAATGTGTTGAATAGAGCAGTCAAACTGCCATCGAGAAACGACTTCTAGAGCAGGAAAACGTCACATTATTGTGTCATTAATTGACATAAATTTTTATTTAATGATCTACAGCGTTTATTAGTGACATGTGATTTTTTGGAGCGATGGAAGATGAAGATAATGGATCAAATAACGTAGTCGATGGAATCACACTACCTATGGTTTATTACCCGATTGCATTCATAGTGTCGAGTGAAAAGTAACCGGCAGAAACGTGATTCCCTTAATTTGATTTTCTTCTATCAGATCTCGTTTCTTTCAATTCCTCCGTACATTTATTCCAGATTCACCCCTTACATTACTGTACAAAAGCTGAGTTTTAATTTTTGATACTGGTGGTGAGGGATGAAAACGACAGTCAAATTTAGTCCCATACTTAGAAAATATCGAGTTTCTTTCTTATAAGGAATTAATATAGTTCAGTCTCAATCCTCTTTGTGTTGGAGTCACCATTTTCTACATCTTTTTATTATTATCATTATTCAATAGCTTCTACACACTAGATGTATTCTCATTTTCAGCAAGGAATGCTTTATCGTCATCATCTTTTTTTCCGCGACCTAATTGTTGTACCTCATTTTTCTTATTTCTCAAAAACGCAGTTTATATTTTATTTTCCTCACCTTTTGCGAACTGCAGAACGCGGAAATGATGGCGCTATTTAAATTCGCAAAACTTCCATTTTAATAATTTAAGGTATTTAGTTGGTGCAAGTTGTGAAATCTACTTTTCTTTCCTGTAGGTGCATTGATGGTTGCATTAAGGTTTTTTTAATGTTGTGCAGAATTATACTGTTTTTATTTGGTCGCGAACCGGCTTTCGGCTTCTTAGGCGACATTCAGGTGACAAATGAATGTGACAAACACAGACAAAATGACGTACAAACTACAAAGGTATTTTTTACGCAGAAGATACAAGAATTATGACATGTAAAGAGTTAATATAGGAAAATATTAATTTTTTTATTACGCAGAAATATTTACATTGACTAAAAATGGAAACAAAGGTTTTTGTACGGAGATACATTTAAAAGTTGATGGAAAAATAATTTTGGATTTACGGTTTCATTCCATTTTTTGTAATTAAAAATTAATTTACTAGAGAGGAAGAAGAAAACAGTTTGATCATGTAATACTAAGTTGGCTTTCCGTGGCAGATGTTTGTTGATTTCCAGTACCATCTATCTGTTCTTCTCTATTTCACATTCTACGTCATATAGGTGGCTTCCTGTTAAAAAACTGTTGGCCAAAATTGAATCTTTCTTATTTAATCTCCAGCTTCTCTCAGGTTCAGATAACGCAATTGCCACAGTTCTGCCTCTCTGACCGATACGTATTTTCCGACAGTGCTTGCATGTAATGTTATACAAGTCACTCTGTGCCAAGGAGTGCATTTTGTCTTTGCTATTGAATAAAAATGTGATATGTCCTTGATATTATAAAGAATATGTCTGTAGTGCGCGAGACTTCAACTTTTTAGCGAGGTTGTCTGTAGTTTTGCAACAGTATGGGATGATACACCACTTTTTGTAATTACTGACTGGTTCCCTTTGTCCAGCGTACATAAGTGATGTAATTTTAGGCATTTCCTTTTTTTGACAGTATATTATCAATCAGAGCAGAGCTGCAGCCATAACTGGAAGCCATATGTTTGATTGTCTGTAGTTTTGTTTGAAGGGCAGGCCCAGATATGAGGCGATCCACACCACTGAATGGAAAGCAGTATCTTTATGGCTGTGTGCGTGCTGGGAGCTTACCGGCATTACAGTATCTGTGGTTATATTTTTTCTGTAAAAGCTAAAAAGTGTCTCTTTGTGTGAATGTCCATTTTAGTTAATGTAACCATTTTTGAGAGACAAAAAATATCATATTTTCCTACGTAAACACTCTAATTTAATCATTTTTGGGTCTTATGCGTAAATAATATCTGCATAAGTCGCACGTCATTTTATCTGCGTTTGCGACATTCACTTGTCAACTGAAGATGGCTTAAGAAGTTGTTTCGTAACCAAATCAATATAATTTTGGAGAACACTAGGAAGAGCTCCTTATTTAATATTAACATCATATTCTACCAAGCATCGACAGAAATTCAGTTAATGTTAGCATTTATTTTTATTTTTAGTTGAAATAACGGTGCTGTTTGACGATCCAGCTATAGAATGCTACGCTACTAGTATAGAGGTGTGGGATACGCCCTGTTGATGCTATATTTTTTCTGAAGCTTAACGCTACTTACGTCAACTGTCAAGTTTAATTCTTGGTTTATATGTCACTCTTATAATGCGTCCATAACGGTGTGTTCACGTCTACGTCATCAGAGACAGAGTGCGTCGACGCGAGGATCTGAAGCTATACGGCGCAGAATACGAGCGCGTTACCCTAACAACCGAATCGCCGCGCTCACACCCCCCGCTGGAAGCAGTTCCAGGGGGGCGCTGCTGCGAAACGAACCGTGGCGCTGATACGGTTTCTACTCGAGCCAACGTCGGCCAGAAATCGGGCCTAATGTGTCAACACGGCACTGTTTCTCACAGGTAACCGCTGGCGCACGTGTCACGACCGTGTGACCTTGCTGTCTTGCTTCCTTATCTCTGTTACACGAATCGCCTTATGAATATGCAAATCCTTCGCGGAGGCGTATATATTTGCATGTAGTTAATTACTTTTACGACAGCAAAATGATACGTCCCAGAAGAGTGTAACAGCAAAGTAAAACATCGAACAATACCGACCTTTCAAGCGAAATATCCAGATGTAAAGCGCGCCGTGCAACCTAGCGTGAAATATTATTAATTAAAAGGGGTTAATTTTTGCGATAATACGTAGACGTTAGATGCCAAATCTTAGAGACTTAAAAGCGGCGAGACAGTCAGCTGTACATTATTGGTAATGCTGGTGATGTTCCATACAAGCTAAACATGAAGGTGCAACCTGTGGCACACAGCCCTTGACTGGGATAATGACCTGACTGTGGATGGGGTACAGCCTTTCTTCGCTGGGTAATTGGGGAGGGGGCAGTAGCGGGTCCATGGCCCCAGCTGCCTTTTACCCTAGCGAATGATCCCCATTGCTCATTTGATATCAACGCTAAGTGGACCTGGGGCCACCGTGGAAGGACTGCAACAAGGAAAATCGCCACCTCCACCCACGATTGAACGCAGGACCTCAAGGCCCAGAGTCTAGTGCTCAATCCGCTAGATCACCACTACCGTATGGCGATGTTATATACCAAACGTTAAATACTTAACAACTAAAATTAGGAGTTGACAACATAAAATTGACCAGACAGTGCCAGAAAAGTGGAAGAAACGACTGTGCCGGCCGAAGTGGCCGTGCGGTTAAAGGCGCTGCAGTCTGGAACCGCAAGACCGCTACGGTCGCAGGTTCGAATCCTGCCTCGGGCATGGATGTTTGTGGTGTCCTTAGGTTAGTTAGGTTTAACTAGTTCTAAGTTCTAGGGGACTAATGACCACGGCAGTTGAGTCCCATAGTGCTCAGAGCCATTTGAACCATTTTTGAAGAAACGACTGTACCGAAATGTAGCTGTGTAGCAAATATCCGGCGAAAGCAAGGGCGGAGAATAACTGAATGATCTGACACTATGTATTGGGAGCAGCTACGTGATTCCGTTGCTCTGAGTAGTGTAACAGCAAATGTCTCACGAGTCAGGCCGAATACTGCCATTTTTTTTTTAAACTGCGGAATAAAGTATGAAGAAGAAATGTTGCTGAATGTTGCACGATGGTCTGAAGCTTCAGCTCAAAATTAAAGTAAACAATTATCGCAAATTTCCGAAAATAAATTGGAAGCGACTAAAATGACCTTGCAACTCTCTTCGATAAATTTATAATTATTTGTACTCACGAAGGCGGATACCCTTGTATCACTTTCTTCATGTATTCGTTACTTAGGGCATTTAAAATTGTGATGGCAACCTGGATGACATCTGTTGACGTCTGGAACATCGTATTTCCCCATAGAATTTGCATGGAAAATGTCATTCCACATAATTTCATAGTACTGAGCGACAGAGAGACGTTCGCTTTTTTTCGTGTTTGTGTCTTACGCTTCTCTACTCAGCCACTGAAAAAGAGTTCCTCGTTTCCACTTTATACATACGGTATTCACGAAATGAAATGCGAAACAACATAGAAACAAATTCCGCTCTTTTGACAGAGGGTAACCAGTAGTGATAAGAGGATACAGTCTAATACAATTCAAACAAACGCTGTTCATCATACATTTCAATTCGATAGCTGTCGGAACATGATTATTTGCAATATTTCGAGCAATGACTTATTTGTGTGTCTAAAAAAATTATTTTATATGTGTGATTGTGTTTATTTGTAATATCATGCGAAAGGTTTCATATCTAAATCGTAATGTTGGACATCATTACGTCGTATACCGCGGCTCTGTCCATCTGCAGAGAGAAGGAAATGCAAAGCAGAATGTTTCAACTTTCTGTTAGCAAAGAGATAAATTAGAGTCCGACCCAAGGGTTTCATTAGGCAAGGTTGGCGAAGAAGGCGACCGGATCCTTTTCCAAAGCAGCCACGCCCGACCCTCCCCCGTTCACCTAAATCTGTTTAGAAAGAACACAACCTGGACCCGTGACAGGTGTTTTAACCTCGCTCCTCCCAAATGCAAGACCATCATCTTAACCTTTGCTCCACTCCGCTTAGTAAAAATAAATAGATAATAATAATTAATATAAGGTTTTCGCAGAAGATGTATTTCTCTGTCATAAATTGTGCGATTTTGTACAGTCGCCGGTACTTCATCGCCGAACATTCAATGCTACATATTTGTTTTAGCAAAACACAACAACAGTGTCTGACAGATGAGGAGTTTGAGAGCCAACAAGAGATCAAGGCATCCACCTAGTGAAATTATTAATCGAGAATATAACTTATGAAATAAAAAAATAAAAATTTCTACAGTGTTTTGATTAACTTAATGAATTTAGCACCAACCACCGTGAAAACAGAAGGTAATTTAAATGTAAAATAAAAGATGATCGGCACTTGTTTTCAGTCCCATGACATAGCCAACGGGAGCGGAAGACACCTTGATATGTGTCGTTGAAAGGACATATGAGAGACCACAGAAACAGACGAAATTTTTTTTTACCCGAATTTAAAGTCAAGTAAATGGAGGAGCATGTTGCGTTCTTTGCGGTACGTCAGTTTACAAACTACGTTTTCGTCTCACACTGGATTTAACGTGTACAATTAGGATAACTTTGAAACTCTGTATCTCGGATACGGAGAGAGATATGAAGAAAATTTTCAACGCTGTTTGAGATCTGGATCTTAGAAATACATCATAAAAATTACAGGCATTTGCTGTGCATAGCCGCCTCCGGATCCGCGGCTGGATTTTGGTAACCAAAAACATTTTTTGGGGTGTTTTTTGGCAACGGCTAAAGATTTACGAAAACGGGAGCTGACTCATCTAAGTGAATTCCTAGAGAATATACCGATAAATTTTAGCGATTTGCTGCAGTTATTTATTGTTTAGATTTCGCGTTCTAGGCGCGCAATCCGGAACCGCGCGACTGCTACGGTCGCAGGTTCGAATCCTGCCTCGGGCATGGATGTGTGTGATGTCCTTTGGTTAGTTAGGTTTAAGTAGTTCTAAGTTCTAGGGGACTGATGACCTCAGAAGTTAAGTCCCATAGTGCTCAGAGCCATTTGAACCATTTTGAAGATTTCGCGTCATATTGGAATTTACGTGTAGAAAGAGGGTAACTTTAAACCTCTATATCTTGGAAACGTATAAGGATGACTAGAAAATTTTAAAGGTTATTCGAACTGGGGCCTTAGGAATATGTTGTAAAAATTTCAGCTATTTGCCGAGCATAGCCGTCTTGGAACGGTCAGCTGGTTCTACCCAACTAGTGATGGCGAAAATACAGTAAAAACGCCTTTTTTGGGTTTTTCCGAGGAACCGCCCAGGAACTAATGGTGCCTCCGTAAGTCCCATCAGTCCCAAAATAGACCACATCAAATGCAAAAAGAATCAACCGATTTTCTCCATTTATGTGTTACATTCATGCTTTGACCCTACACTGTAGGGATAGTGACACAAAGACGATCCTTGTGGTGGATGTACAAATGGTCCCTAACCCAAGGGCTATCCAAAACAGGGGAAAAATGTGTGTGAAATCTTATGGGACTTATCTGCTAAGGTCACCAGTCCCCAAGGTCACACACTACTTAACCTAAATTATCCTAAGGACAAACACACACACCCATGCCGGAGGGAGGACTCGAACCTCCGCCGGGACCAGCCGCACAGTCCATGACTGCAGCGCCTTAAACCGCTCGGCTAATCCCGCGCGGCTTGGAAGAGTCAACTTATATCTTGCTTCCTCCTAAATATATCTCGTGAAAGGTAAAATTTGATTCGGACTCATGCGGAGTTTTCCGGCAATCATTCCCGAGCACTCCGTTCGCGACTAGAACATGAAAGCATCAAGTGGCAATGGACCGTGGGGTACTGTTCGGTACACACCATAACGTGGCTTATAGAGGACAGGTATGGAGCTGTTTGTATGACAAGGATTCGACAGTGCTTTTTCTGGTGAAACAACCACAGCATTATTTTCTCAGCAATTTAAGGAAAGAGTAAAAAACGTCATCCTTGACTAGAGAGACCGATCTTTCTTCCTCTCCTTTTTTAATAAAATTCCGTCTTTCTCCGAAGGGTAGAGTGATTTGTCCCATATCCAGCACTCTGTAGAACTGCATCCTTTTCAGTAAGCCGCAGCGAGTTGGTAGTGCGGCGGAGGGGTACGCAGTTGTGAATATTTCGAAAGGAATTGCCAGTTCTCACTTTACAACCAAGGGAACTCTTCTGAATACTTTTGTCCGAACCGACGTATTACAGCTATTTTTAGGGTTACGTGCTTCAGTCTGAAAAAACGGAACCTGTGTAGGATCGATTTTCTGTCCGTCCATCTGTCTGTCTGTCTGTCTGACCGACTGTTAAGAACCCTTTTCATCAGAAGGGAGTAGACGTATCAGGTTCAAATTTATGTCACGTACTGAGGTCTATGGTGCCTTGGCGCTGCAAAAATTTTTAGTTTCTAAGTCATTTTAATCAAAAGAAAAGGCCATTTACGTCTCATTTTGATACTCGAAACTTCACCCTTCAAGACCCATGGGGTCTTTCCCGGTCATTGCCATTGCCCTGTAATCATTACATTTGGAAAGAAGCGAGGTTTCGCAGTTCAAGTAAAGGAAAAATCCGAAAATTGTTAAGTTATAATTATATGACGAAAAAATATTTCTTTGTTTGTTTCCGACTTCAAACTTGAAATTAAAACATTCTTTGGAACCGATATCTTACCAGTATCAATGTCGATAACACGCAGAAACCGACAATACCCTCTGTTCCCAGAATGGATAAACTGTCTATATACATAACCAAATCTCCAGGGAACCCTGAGTGCGTGAGTCGTACTCGCACCTGGCCAACTTTCAGTTCGATTTAGGCGATATATCCGATAATCTTTTTAAAGACTAGAGCGTATTTATGTGTGGAAGTAAGTGTTTGCAACAAAATAAAGTCGAAGACTTGTTCGGCAAGAGTTTCGGTCCACCTCTGTGGCTGCGGCCGCACGACAAGACGCGCGCTGGGAGCAGGATATAAAACCCGGTCCTCGCCACTAAGTGCTTTGCGTTTCGTAAAGAAGGAAAAGGATCATTAGGGTTTAACGTTCCGCCCACGTGATTAGAGGCGGAGCACAAGCATCGGTTGGGCGAGGAAACTGACGTACCCTTTCAGAGGATCCACTTCGGCATTCGCCTTAAGCGGTTTAGGTCAACCACGTAAAATCTTGATATGCATTACTGGACGTAGATTTGAACCTTTGGCCTCCACATTGCCATATTTTGTTTCATCGCTGCGTGAATCGTTGGCAGCTTCATAAGTGGCGGATGTATTGTTGACTAATATAAGGACTGTCCACCTATAGTGTGCTAACAATAACTACTTGACGGGAATATCTGAAGTAGTGTTTGTAACGTACACTACAATAAAGTGCAAAAGTCATGGGCTAGTGATATGCGCATATGCAGATGGTTGTAGTATCGCGTAGACAGGGTAAAAAGGGCAGTGGATCGTCGGAGCTGTCATTTGTACTCACTAGGGAACCTCCCCATCGCACCCCCCTCAGATTTAGTTATAAGTTGGCACAGTGGATAGACCTTGATAAACTGAACACAAATCAATCGAGAAAACGGGAAGAACTTGTGTGGAACTATGAAAAAAATAAGCAAAATATACAAACTGAGTAGTCTACGCGCAAGATAGGCAACATCAAGGACAAACGTGAGCTCAGGAGCGCCGTGGTCCCGTGGTTAGCGTGAGCAGCTGCGGAACGAGAGGTTCTCGGTTCAAATCTTCCCTAGAGTGAGAAAATTACTTTCCTATTTTCGCAAAGTTATGATCTGGTCGTTCGTTCATTTACGTCTCTGTTCACTGTAATAAGTTTACTGTCTGTGTTTTGCGACCGCACCGCAAAACCGTGCGATTAGTAGACGAAAGGACGTGCCTCTCCAATGGGAACCGAAAACATTTGATCGCAAGGTCATAGATCAACCGATTCCTCCACAGGAAAACACGTCTGATATATTCTATACGACATTGATGAGGGCATGTGCGTCACATGACAGGAATATGTTATCGACCCACCTAACTTGTACACTTGGCGAATGGGTAAAAAGATTCTTCTACCTTGCCCGATTTAGGTTTTCTTGTGGATGAGATAATCATAAATTAAATAAAATAAATTAAACTTTTCACGCGATAAAACACTTGAACCAAGGACCTCTCGTTCCTCAGCTGCTCACGCTAACCACTGGACCACGGCGCTCCTGAGCTCCCAGTGTCATTGGTGTTGCCTATCTTGCGCATGGACTACTCAGTTTGTATATTTCGCTTATTTTTTTCGTAGTTCCACACAACGTCTTCCTGCTTTCTCGATTGATCTGTGTTCAGTTTTTCAAAGTCTATTCACTGTGCCAACTTATAACTAAATCTGAGGGGGGGGGGGGGGGGGGTGCGATGGGGAGGTTCCCTTGTCAGGTGATTCATGTAAGAATGTTCCGACTTGATTATGGCCGCACGACGGCAATTTACAGATTTTGATCGTGGAATGGTAGTTGGAGCTAGATGCATGTGACATTCTATGTCAGAAATCAGAGATCCACAGTGTCGAGAGGGCGCAGAGAATACCGAATTTCAGCCATTAGCTCTCCCCACAGACAACGCAGTGGCCGACAGCCTTCAGTTGACGACCGACAGCAACGGCGATTGCGTAGAGTTATAATTGGTAACAGACAAACAACACTGCGCGAAATAACCGCAGAAATCAATGTGGGACGTAGACGAACGTATCCTTTAGAATAGTGCGGAGAACTTTGGCTTTTATGGGCTATGACAGGAGACGAAAGGCGGGAGTGCCTTTGCTAACAGCACGACATGGCCTGCAGCCCCTCTCACTGGCTCGTGACCATGTCGGTTGGGCCCTAGACGACTGAACGCCGTGGCCTGGTCGGTTCGAGTGTGGCACAAACTCCATGAAACCAGTGCCCCAAGCTGTCGACAAGGCACTGTGCAAGCTAGTCGTGGGTCCATAATGGTGTGAGATGTGTTTACATGGAATGGACTGGGTCGTTTGGTCCAGTTGAACCGATCACTGACAGGAAATGGCTGTGTACAGCTACGCGGAGACCATTTGCAACCATTTATGGAATTCGTGTTCCCGAGCAACAATGTCATTTCAATGGACCACAATTGTTTGCGACTGGTTTGGAGAACATTCTGGGCAATTCGAGCAGATGATTTGCCACCCAGACCGCCCTAAGTGCCGGCCGCGGTGGTCTAGCGGTTCTAGGCGCTCAGTCCGGAACCGCGCGACTGCTACGGTCGCAGGTTCGAATCCTGCCTCGGGCATGGATGTGTGTGATGTCCTTAGGTTAGTTAGGTTTAAGTAGTTCTAAGTTCTAGGGGACTGATGACCACAGATGTTAAGTCCCATAGTGCTCAGAGCCATTTGAACCATTTTTTGAACCGCCCTAAGTGAATCCCCTCAAACATTTATGGGACGTAACAAAGGCCAACGATGGAAAAACATTCTAGCCGACAATACCTTATTCTTACGTTTTTTAGGGTGGGAAATCCAAATACGATATCTAAAAAACCGTATCACTCACGATTCATTCACATTTTACAGTTAAATTTATTAAATTAAGCGATTTTTTAAAGAATTTAACAGCTTATATATAGTTCAAATAATTTAAAAAGGAGGTGTAATGAATGTAGATCACGTTGGTAGCGCTGGTGAAAAACATTTGCCTGCAAAAAAGGTCGTTCCTATTTTGGTGTTAACAGATGGTGTTTTGTTTACTGTCAACCTAACCTCACTTTCCCGTTTCCTGTACATGTTCTCAGTACAATATCTAATCGTGGTTGTAAATGCTCTGCTGACAGTTTTTGTTATATTTGTGGTGAATTTGTGACTAAAAAAGACCAAAGAAATATTACAGACTTTGTGAAAAAGGTTGATCTATCATACTTTTGATCTAAACTTGATGATCAAAATAAGTCTTGGGCGCCGCATAAAGTATGTTAAGTGTGTGTTGAAAATCTGAGAAAATGGTCCAAAAATGAGAAAAAAGCTTTTAGATTTGCTGTTCCTATGATATGGATGGAGCCAAGAAATCATTCCGATGATTTCTACTTTTGCAGTGTTGATATTACTGGTCATAATTCGGAAAACAAGGAGGTAATGGGCTACCCTAACCTTCCGTCCGCCATCCGACCAATAGGGCATGGTGCAGATTTGCCTTTTCCTGTATCACCAGATGATTTAAATTCTATTCCAACAGAAATAGTTTCTGATATGCAATCTGATTTAGATGAACCAGATGGTGATGAATTCCGTAGTAATGCAGAAAGTCTACAGCCCAAATTGTTCACTCAGACCGAACTTAACGATTTGGTTAGGGATCTCGGCTTAATGAAAGACAAAGCTGAATTGCTTGGCTCTGGATTAAAAGAAAAGAACTTATTGGCTGTGGAACCAGCATATACATGTATAGAATGAGAGAGCAGCCATTTTCCAAGTTTTTTCAACAAGAAGGTGATTTAGTGTACTGCTCAATTATTTCGGGTCTGATGAATATGGGAGATAGTAGTGAGGAGCAAGGACAGCGTTTTCACCAGGACATTAAAGTGATGGAAAAACGCTACTAAGGCCGCTGGAGCACCAACATGATGGGGGACTACTGTTGGTCACTTCACCGACAAATTCAGCTAGCGACTCATCGTAGGAAAAGCTACACAAGAAGCTTCAAGGAAAAAAAGAGGAATAAGATACAAACCATTTCCAGTTGACAAGTGAAACCTTTATTAACACATATCATTGTTTTAAGTAGCTTACTGTAAATACAAACCATGCTTATGTTATAACAAAGCGTTTCGTTAATTTCCCCGTTTACTGTGTAGCAAAGGATTTTTGTACTATATAATAAAAAGCGTATTGCTCGAAAACTATGGGTGATACAAAGAAACTAAGGCTAGATATGAATTCAGCTCATAAAAATCTATAAAGATCAGCTATCAAAGTAAAAAAAAAAGTTTTTCAAAAAAAAATTTTCGTTGGCCTTGTAATCGAGAGGTCAATTGGTTACACAACATCCCGCAACGGCAACACTTGCGCAATTATGGACGGCTACAGAGACAGCATGGCTCAGTATTTCAGTAGGGGACTTCCGACGACTTACTGAGTCCATGACACGTCGATATGCTTAACTACGCCGTGAAAAGGAGGTTTTATAGACGATATTAGGAGGAGTACCATGAATTTTGTCACCCGAGTGTACTTAACCAAACGTATCAGTACACACCTGAGCAATGCGCAATAGTCCACTAGGTAGCAAGAGAAGCGTATCTACCAGTATAAATGGAGTCCGGGAGCATTATGAGGTCAGTAGGGAAGTGGCTTCGAACGTGGCCGAGCTACTAGTCACTGGATGTCACCTAACAAACCCTTCTAAAGCCCTCCAGGTCGACGTTTGGTGTTGTGGATGTGAAGTGGAACCGCGAAGGAACGACCACAGGTAAACCAAGAACAGGTAAACCTAATGTGGTGACGGACAGGGACTGTCGAGCACAGTGGAGGGTGGTTGTACAAAATCGCATGAAATTAGCGGTAGGTAACACTCGTGAGTTCAAAAGGACTACCAACAGTCCAGCTAGCACAGTAACTGTGTTTAGGGAGTTAAAAAGAATAGTGTAAAAGGCTGCTCATAAGCCACAGCAGCTACTCACAAGGCACACATTTCTGGAGCCGTTGCTAAGCAACACTTGACGTGGTGCGAGGAGCGACAAAACTGGACAGTGGCTACGAAACGAGTGATTCGTAGAGATGGACCATGCTATACCCTGTGGCCATCCGAAGGAAACGTTTTGGTTTGCTGAATGCCTGGAGAACATTATCTGCCAGCATATGTTGTGTCAGTAGTAAAGTACGGAGGTGATGTTACGGTATAGGGGTGTTCCTAGTGGTTAGGGTGTGGTCCCCTTATTGCGCTTAAGTAAACGCCAAACGCGGAAGGGTATCAACACGTTTTATATGTAGTGTCCGACAGCTTGCTCCCGCGCGAGGCGGAACAGTTGCACGTCACGTGGCACCTCCCACTGACAAGTGTTTACCGCTAAATAGCCGGCACATCTCTTACTGGCAAATCTCTCTCTAGTCTCTGAAGCCTTTAGTCACGTGCCATTGACCTAACCTCACGGGGACTGTTCCGTGGATTACTGTAACCGGTTTATACGGCTTTGCTAGCCTCTGACCTTGTTTTGGTTACCAGCTCACTATGTTACCACCAGTGCGAGGTACCACACAGGCTATGGTTTGTGGACAATAACGCTCCTGAAATGGACTGGCATCACAAACCAGACCTGATGTTTTAAGGAGAAGAAGGCACACTTCCAAGATGTCAGGGCCAACAATGGATCCCATGTAAAAATTTGGGCCGTAATTGAGGGGCTGATAGGATAGGTGGTACAAGTGCTTGCTGAAACAAACTTAGTAAACGACTACCAAAGTTAAATATCTATTTATAAATCATGTGAGCTACTATCAAAAGATCAGATTTTCTTTCCTAATAGTCAGTTACTCCGCGTATAGTTGTAGGTATGGTTAGAGACTGTAATGTCCCTGCAAATCTTTTTATAAAATATTAAAAATACTTATACACCTTGTCTCTTACAACTTTTCAGAGTAAAACAGGTGCAAGTGCAAAAACATTTCATTTACTGTTCTAATTTTGAAGATTTTTTTTAGTACAGGGTATATGATATACAGAGTTCATGTTCATTATAAAAGACGGATATATAAGTAATTAAAGAGAAATTTATGTAACAAATTGACAAACAATCTGTTAATAGCATATAAAATTAAGATACCAAACGAAAATATATTAGTGTGTTTCCAACTTATACGAGAGATTATTCATTGTTACTTTCAATAATCACTCCACACTCAGTGTCTATAGAACCATAAAGATTCCCTACTGTGGCATCTCTTGAAAAATGACCTTCGTGGGCAGTACTCGTGATGCAGTACCATTGCGCTCTGTATTTTTCAGTATTTCTCGTCCCATTCTTTGGCCACGTCTCCTCCTTTCTCCATTCCCTCTTCTTATACCGATGGCAACTCCTATCTTGGAATGAGATATATTGTTGTAGAACTCATAATAAATGGGAGCGATGTAGTTCTTCATCTGCGGAAAATTGTTCCAATTCTCAAATTTTATTTCGAACTCATCTTGATGCAAAAGTTGCAGAAGTGTTGATGCGGACCAGCATTGGGCCTCCAAAATCCCGCTTCTGTAAACTCAAGATGACAGTTTAGTCGGTACTTGAACTGCATTGTTAGAAGATTTTTCTCTGTTAATTCAGCCCACTTGGTATTCCTCCTTTGTATTTTGTTCCCTTTTGTGTCTCTAACAACGTTATCCTTTGCTATTGCGCCCATAGGTTTAACTGAAAGGAAGTTTTCTGGTTTCATTTACACTATAGAAAACGTTCTGCCGACCTGCTTCACTGCTTCCATCCTGTCTTGGGGGACCATTATATGTTTAAAGTGTTTCTTTGGCTTTTCAGAGAGACGAAAATCTTTACCACATTCCATATATGTACGGCCAGACTCAAGGACCTTAAATCTATTGTGTCATTATGCTGATTGTGCCTCAAGATGTAAAAATGGTATTTCAAAATATGCATATTTAAACATTCGTTAAAAATGAATATAAGTACTCTTCAAAGCATTACATTGCGCTATTGCCATACTTTCAAAAAAATACATACCTGAACCTTGAACAAGATAGCAGAACTTCCTCTTCTGTCCGCAATTTCACTTACATTATTTGTATTCTAAATGCAGTCCAGGCACTGGCTTGGAGCCTAGGCTTCATCATCACAGTGTGAAACACTATGCAGGAAATCGCTTGTATTTCTGTTACTCAGATGAGATCCACGCTTTAATTTTCCAAATATGCATTTAGATCATTTTCTTGTGAAATGTCACGTGTACCACTTGTATTCTCAGCTCCTCTATTCTGATAGTACGCAGTTATGGCCTTCTAAAGGCACAGCTTTTAAACTTCCACACTTGCCAGTTGTTTGTCGCTCGCTCTGTCCTATTTTAGGGGCCTAACGCCTGAGCGCAAAGTATTGTACAGCGAACTGACAGCAAGAGCCTGGCTGGCAATTCACTGGATGTTTGGATGTTGAAGGCGCAGGAAGAGGAACGCGCGGAGTGGGGGGGCAGGTCCACATCTGCGTAACGTGTTTTGAAATCTTGTTCCAGAACACGTTATTTTGAGCGAAAAATTTTTCTTGTAATAATATTACATATTATGACAATCTCACACACATATACTCGTATATCCAATCTCCATACACAGGTGTAAAAGGAAATATCATGGCTGATTCAACATCGGCCAGCCCAAAACGCTAAGGATAGCAACTTTAAATTTTGAGAGGGTGTTGATCTAGTCGTTTCAGAAGGTATTCTTCGATAATCCACGCCTAAGGGTGTAATATAGGAGACGAAAGGTTTTTTAAAAATTTGTCGCTAATAAGGTAATTTTGAAACTAGAATTACGAAAACTAGTATATGGTTTTACACTGTTTGCACAGTGTGTTGATTTAACCATGAGCAGTGGGCGTAATAACATAAAAATTCGATTAAATAAAAACAAAAAACCTGTGCAAACCACACAGTCAACGTGAGCCAAGTAGCGGGTGCTAAGCTAGTATTACTTTAAAATGTTCTCTTGTTAATACTGTGTAGCTGTATATACTACTCAAAATCAAAATGAATAAACGTGAGCCACTGGAGAATGGTTATGAAATGATTTTAATGACTTTCGATTTACAATTTGATCATGTCAATCACACTGCATTTGCATCTCCTGCAATGTACTTCACTTTCCAGTTTTAAAATCCAAATGAAATTATCCACAACAGCGATGTTAATAAATGGGTGACGCTACGCTACTACTTTAATGACACATTAACTCGTTTCATTCATTTATACTGCATTAGTGAATCGCAACACGAAAATGTTCAAAGCAAAGAGATCTCCGGCACCAGCTCTACAGGTTAGAAACCGCGCAGTTTGACACAATGGAGAAAGCGTGTTAGGAATGTGAAAAGAGTAATGCACTGAGCTCTTTCTCGCTCCACTGTGTAGAACTTCGTGGTTGGGCATGAGGCGGCTGCAGTGAGGCAGAGCGATTGACGAACGTCCCGTGCCCGCCGAAGCTTAAATGCTGTACCTTCAGAAGGTCATAACAGCGCACTGACAGAACTATGGCCCAAATGTTCGCACTTGACCGATTCAAAATGGTTGGTTCAAATGCCTCTGACCACTATGGGACTCAACTTCTGAGGTCATTAGTCCCCTAGAACTAGTTAAACCTAACTAACCTAAGGACATCACACACATCCATGCCCGAGGCAGGATTCGAACCTGCGACCGTAGCGGTCTCGCGGTTCCAGACTGAAGCGCTTAGAACCGCACGGCCACTTCGGCCGGCTTTGACCGATTCCTTGAGCTGATATGGTACATGTGTGCCTTTTTTCTCCTTAAAATGTAAGGTCGAGTTGGTAATGTTTCCTTGTTACACACCTCACTGAAATCGTCGCCAGCACAGTTCATAGCGTCATAAGGACGAAGTGTGGACACACTCCTCATTACCATTCTGATACTTCTGAACAGATAGTATACACCCCAGTGGCGTTGATGAATGGTCTCTTGTGTCGTGTAGACGGGACCAGTTTCCACGTGGCCAACGAGGTCTCTCTTCTGAACAGCGTTCACCTTGAGGACAACACAGGACACGGCCAGTGCGTAAGTCAGTGAACTCTGATATGGCGAGGACGGTATTTAGTGTTTCGTTCGGCTTCCATTTACGGCTGTTGTTTGTCTCTCCTTGTCGCAAAAGGGCCAAGATCAAGAGCACAAACACTAGCACGGTGTTAAAGGGACATTTCTAAGGAACGGAGCGAGTTAGCATGCTGGGAAACACTGGACTCGCATTCGATAGGGCGCCGGATCCACTTCCCAACCGACCATCTTTGTTTACAGTAAGGTGACTCACGCATGGTTTCTCTGAAGGGCACGGCCGATCTGTTCCGCCCGATTCCCCACTTCTGTTAATCTTCCTCTTTTGTTTCGTTTCGAGGGAAGAATGGCAGCACGAACGGGATATGGGGAAATACACCTATTTCAGGACATCGTTCACTTAAGTGTAGTTCCTTGTCATATACGAAGTTTATACATCTACATGATTATTCTGCAGCTCACAGTTATGTGTTTAGCAATGGGTCGCAGACCACTTTCAGATGACTATTTGTTGACCGTTCCATTCTTGAATAACATACGGGAAGAATGAACACGTAAATCTTTCCGTGCGTGCTCTGATTTCTCGGTGTTCCATTACACTGAAGATGATGTAAAGGAACCCAGACACTTGTTGTAAACAAATTAAATAAAAAAGAGACGACTGCACCAAATGCGATAGTCTTTTGTCGCAGTAGAAGGAAACAGTTGGTGATTTAAGTTTTGTGAAGAGACGTCGCCGTGACGATAAACGTCTTTGTTCTAATGATTGCTACTGCAGCTTCCTTGTCATATCTGTGACGTTATCCCCCTACTTCTCGATAATGTAAAAAGAGCTGTCCATCTTTGAATTTTTTCGATGTCCAGCGTCATTTCTATCCGTTAAGTGGAATGAAAATTCAAATACCTCCAGTGTTCCCTTTTGCATTTCATTTACTTACGCAACCAGTTTCGGTGTTCCATTACACTGAGGATGATGTACAGGAAAACCGAAACTAGACGGCTCCAGGTGTTTGAGCAGCAGAAGTCCTTGAAACCACCTGTTACAAACATCGGCATCCAAAAATTATCTGGTAAGTGCTCCATAATGCGCAGCAGTACTCCAGAAGACGACGGACAAGCGTAGTGTGGGCAGTCTCTTTAGTAGATTTGTTGAATCATCTAAATGTTCTGCCAATAAAACGCAATCTTTGATTCTCCTTCCGCAAAACATTTTCAGTGTGATGGTTCTAATTTATGTTATTTGTAAATGAAATCCCATGTTACGTAGTTGATCCTACAACCTATATATTTGTGTTACTTATTGTATAACCGAAAAGTAACGGATTATTTCAGTACTCACGTAGCACCTCATATATTTTACTGTTTACGGTCAGTTACCATATTTCACAACATTCACATAACTTGTCTAAATCATTTAATAATTCGTTTTGACGTTCTTATTAGTTTGATGGACTGTAAATAGCACAGGCATCTGCAAACAGTCTAAGAGGACTGCTCAGTTTCGTTCCTAAATAGTTTGTATAGGTTAAGAACAGCACAGGGGCTATAATACTGCGACTAGACTACATGAATTAACGTCAGTTACCAAAGACCACGACATTTCTGGAAGGAAATCACGAAGCCAGTCGTACAACTGAGACAATACTTCATAGGCTCGTAATTTAATCAAGAAGCCGCTTCTGAACGGCGTCAAAAACCTTCTGGAAAAGTAGAATCGACTTCAGATAACTTGTCGATCTCACTCATTACTTCGTCTGAATAAAGAGCCAATTGTATTTCACTAGAACGGTATTTCCTGAGTTCATTCTGGCCGTGTGTCAATAGAGCGTTTCATTCGAGGCATTTCATAATTTTGGAACATAGTATATGTTTGAAGACCGTGCTACAAATCGACGTCAATGATATGGGCCCATTATCTACAGATTATTTTTATTCTCTTTCTTGTGTATTGATGTAACATGCGGAACTTCCCAGGCTTTAGGTACGGATCTTTCGTACGAAATGGCGCCTGGATGTTGTATACCAACATCATAGGTAGCTACACTTAATTGAGAACTGACGCAGTTACGTAAGCAGCATATCCTCTCCACCACATTTCAGCATGATCCACGAAACTTTTTTTTCTGCTTGCACTATTTTGATTTTATGCCTCCTTCCATCTTCCGGTTTAGAGCTAACATTTTTTTTTCATTTCGTTTTAAGAATAACACGTGCTGATGTGCTTACAAGAATGGAAGTTTGCGGTTTAACAACTCTTCTGCGACAGGGAGGCTGTCCGGTAAACTGTACCCAGTGAAATATGCGTCCAGAAAAGGTCCACGACCTTTTCTGGACGCAAGTCCGCAACTTGGCAGAAGGATAGAGGGCTCTTACGTTGTATACCGACGAATAGGACCGGAGAAGTTCGAACAAGAACTGCGATAATAATCATTTTAAACTGAAAGTGATCTAAATTTACTTTAGTATGTCTCGGATGAGATCGCAAAGTTTTACTAACTACCGGCCCTTCAGAAACTACAATGGAAAACATGAAAAGTAAATTACAAATATGGAATTTAAAAATGGTCCGTCTACTGCTTGTCAAAGCGTACTTTAAAATAAATATAAAAAATATGATCCAGATCTGCGGATAAGCCTGGTATACGTAATGTACACTAGCGAAAGGCGTACATACGAGACATAAGATGTACATTGTTTCTCCTCTTACTCCTAGCGCTCATGGGCCCGTTCTCTATATGTGACTTCGAAACACGAAAATAGTTTTGTTCATAACTATAATTCCGAACATTATGGCCAGTATTTCGAAGTGGAAGAAACAGTATATCACCTTCCTATATATGCTGCACAACACAATTGAAGGATCACTTTTTCGGAATCCCATAATTGTCTTCCACTGCGACGTTTGAAATCTAACTCGAAGGTGCCTACAACCTTCCCCTGTAATGGTGTAAAAGCGTGGCACCCTTCGACGCCATCCTCGGAATCGACAATGCTTCAAACAACAAGATAACAAGATATCGACACATGCGGAAGAAAGACCACCGTGTGAGGTGTAAGGTGGATTAATGACGTCACATTGACACCAAAATTCTGTCCAGCGCCATTGTGGACGTGTCACACAATGGAAAGATCGTCTCACCCCCTCTTACCCACGTTTCACCCCTTCTTTTGACGTCTCTGCTATGGGGGTCAGAATCGTGACACCCAACAATAAACTCAGGCGGTTTTTTATGGGTGGCCGAGGAAAGCATTTCAGACACATGGTCGCTCAGAATCGACACGACATGCCACACGGATGGCATAAAGAGCGTCAGTTTAGACACCTCTTTCCTTGGGCATTGATTCCCACACATTTCGTGGTCGAAAACGACAGTTCGCAGTGCCACGAGGAATTTGACGACGTTCTAGACAAGCTACCACACTCTTGGCACCCTCAGATGTTTCACTCCTTCTCTATGGACATTTGGGGGAGGGGGGGGGCGACCACTAGGGACTGTTCAAACCATTCTACGAAATCTGAATCTGATCCGAAGCAGCAAAGAGTTTTTATGCATTCTCAGTCGTCCTGTTTTGCGCTCTCCTATGGTATTATCACAATGGCGGTGTGGATGGGAGGGGGGGGGAGGGGGCGGGGTGAGGGATGTGTGACACTGACACATGTGAGAACAGAGACGACCTGTGAAGTAGTCCTAGGCCCCTACAGGCAGGCAAACCCCTGACACGGCACCGATTCCAGATACCACCTTTGAGCCAAATTTCAAAATTCTGCGTCGCACTGGGAGACGGTAAAAGGTTTCGAAAAGGTGGTCCTGTAATTGAGTTGTGTAGCATACGTATAACTAAGATATTCTTTAAAACGGTGGAATGTGCATAGTAATATAGCTTACGTAGTGATAAACAAATTTTTAAGGTTCCATTACATAAGATTTTTCATATTAGGACAGAGTATGCATCTAGATAAAGGAAAAGAAGGATTTAAAATTTAAAACAACTATAATCAGTGCAATGTACGTATTTAAGAGGGTAAACCACAGAATGTTATGGCGACCATTGGTGGCGCTCTTGCTCATCTTCCGGCAGCAGCATGTTTACGTTTCTGCTCATTTGCATGCCGGTGTCGACGCGACACAGCGCCTCAGCGTGAGCGTACGGAGAATTTCTGGTGAACGAGACTGTACGAAGACTGTGACGCAGTGAGGTGGCAGTTTCCAGTAGTACTGGGAGCAAACGTCACAGGTTTTTCAAAAATGGTTCAAATGGCTCTGAGCACTATGGGACTTAACATCTGTGGTCATCAGTCCCCTAGAACTTAGAACTACTTAAACCTAACTAACCTAAGTATATCACACACATCCATGCCCGAGGCAGGATTCGAACCTGCGACCGCAGCGGTCACGCGGTTCCAAACTGAAGCGCCTAGAACCGCACGGCCACACCGGCCGGCCACAGGTTTTTGTATAGGCGCAAATTTACTGGGCGTAGTTTTCATTTATCTGACGAAAGGATGGGGGAAGATGGAGAAGGACATCGGCCACGTCCTTCCGAAGGAACCATTCTCTTATTTGCCAGAGGCGACTTAGGGAAAACACGGAAAGCCTCGAATCGGACCGCGGGAAGGAAATTCAAACCGTCGCTCTCCCGAATGCGAGCCCAGTTTGTTCGTTCGATTTTAAAAGATACCTGACCGACTGTCTCGAAATTCGTGGTAAATGATCCATGTGTACGGAAGTAAACAACGTCGGAACGATACTACGAATGAGATCGCATTGCAAACGTAATCTTTCACGCAAGCATAACACAAGTGTGTAGTAGTATTTCTGAAGAAAGAGATTATATACAAAGGTGGGTGGGACGGGCCATGCGTGAAGATAAATAAAACAGATTTCTCTCAACAGCCTGCAGTTAGTGTCGACGCGACGCCGTGGCCGCTTCTGTTTCAGATTCTTGGGAACTCTAGCTGGAGTTGGATTAAAATCGCTTTGTGGTTGAGACCCGATAGCGCGCCGCAGGAACGAGCGTGTTCTCACTGACGTGAGCATTTCCATCGACGATCCACCGCAGCGAAGAAGAGCAGTTTAACGTAGAGGTTGCGATTGGAGGGCGAATGCCCACACCACTGTGTTCAAGAAACCGCCAGTCGCAACGTTATTTAGAACGATTCATTGTGCGCCGGCTCTGCTGACCTTAACATTGAATTGAAACATACTTTATCTCGATTTAACAGCGTGCTATTTCGATAGCTAACTTGCTTATAATAACACGACAACCAGAAACTCTTATAAAATACGGTGTACCATGGGTGATGTGGTCGAACGCTTGAATAACATTTTAAAAATAATAGCAGGACCAAACTGGCAATTTTTAGCAATAAGTAGAGACGTACAAACCTGCCAACAAGCTAATATCACTTTTCAATTCAGGAGCGATATTTGTTTCGACAACCTCAAAAAAATGTATTTTCTTTACATAGTGCCGTATACTAAGCATATTCGGCGTTATAACATAGGGCTGAACCGATACGAAAACGAACGATGCTACTTTACTCTCCAGCAGTTTTACTCTTATATAAGTCAACAACTTAAATGAATTTGTTTCTAGGACTCAACAAATAATTTAAAGAGAAAAATAAAATCGTAGTATAATGTGTGAAATGGAGAAGGCTATTTCTACTGAATTTTTTTATTTTTTTAATTTTTTTTATTTATTTATTTATTTATTTTCTTTTTACGTATGATCTTCAAGTGATTAACAATGGGTGTCAAAATTTGGTGCGGTCTTGTACAAAGTTTCATCTCTTCTTTACTGTGTCCTTGAATGGAATTTCGTCACAGATAAAAAATAACACATTGCCTCCTCCGGCAAATTCTACCATTTATAAATGTGTTGTGTTTGCAGCCTGATGCAGACAATGTTGGTCAGTAAAATTCACAATTCATTTTGGTTAATACATCTCATTCATCAGGCATAAATGCGAATTGTCACTATCTGCATGTACCTACATCCCCCCTGCAGTGCTCTCACTGCAATTTCTGTACTCTACAATGTGCAACAATTAAGTCACTTTGAACAATTTGGTTCAACTGTGAATTTAATTTTTTGTATTTTCTCGACATTATTTTAATTCATTTCATTTCCAAACACACTTTCTCTCTCTCTCTCTCTCTCTCTCTCTCTCTCTTCTGTCTCTGTCCCTGTCTGTCTCTCTCTCTCTCTCTCTCTCTCTCTCTCTCTCTGTCTGTCTGTCTGTCTCTCTCTCTCTCTCTCTCTCTCACACACCCACACCCACCCACACACACACACACACACACACACACACACACAGGGTACAGCCAAGTTCAGTGATATGAATCACAGAACGAAAAACGTTTACCACATAGTGAATCAGTCTACACGTAACGAAAAGTAAGTGAATGATGAGTCTACAGACGGCAAAGACGAGAAGACTTGTATTTAAAAAATCAGTAGCTCTTTCGTAGTACTTTTGTTCATTGTAGATATAGATGAGAGATTATGTGACGGACATTTATAGTAGCCGAACGCTCGTCATTTGTCACGATAAAACGGTCACATGTCAGCTTACTAATTTACATATTATATGAAACTTGAAGTAGTTAATATACTTTTTTTGTAATATTGTAATAGTTCACATAATGTGTTGTTCCTGTGTGAGATACAGAATTTGGTGAGGGTATTTTGCATAAAATGTGATTTTTCATGGCAAAAGACAGTTTTACACGCACACATATCTAAATTAATCAAAAATATTAGCGATTATCATGGCGTAAGTGTTCGCAAAGCGGTGCAGCATGTAGAACTATTAAAAAAAAATACTTAGATTTACAAGTATTGCAATATTAACTGACAGCATGTCGCAGCAACAGATATTATTAGAACAACCTAAATTTAAATAAAATTTGTTGCTCTCTGACTGTCGAACAGCATGAAAAAGTTCACAGGAATTTTTTTTGTATCACGAACAGACAGCAATTCAATTCAGAATTATGAACAGCGTATAGAAATTGAGTGGACAAGAAAAGATATTAAAGCACCGGTATCGAATATTACGTTATAGGCAGCCTTAAACAGAAACGGACACAGCAAGTTACTCCAGAACTCATTACAAGAACATATTTTAAATTAAATGTCACAACAGTTGCTAACGACAGGCAAATTTTTTGCTGCCACGACAGACCACAGGTTTTCTAATAAAACGAAAATAGTGCTCTCATATAGGCCTATTACTACTAATGATACGCACGATGAGAAATATGTAATAAAGCGCATCCTAAGGTAAATGCAAGTGTATTGACCTATACCTTCCTTCGACCTATGAAACCTCCCTGCAGCCGCGCGGGATTAGCCGAGCGGTCTCGGGCGCTGCAGTCATGGACTGTGCGGCTGATCCCGGCGGAGGTTCGAGTCCTCCCTCGGGCATGGGTGTGTGTGTTTGTCCTTAGAATAATTTAGGTTAAGTAGTGTGTAAGCTTTGTCCTTAGGATAATTTAGGTTAAGTAGTGTGTAAGCTTAGGGACTGATGAGCTTAGCAGTTAAGTCCCATAAGAGTTCACACACATTTGAACATTTGAAACCTCCCTTCGATCTGTGAAACTTCTTCCTCAACCAGTTCTTGGGAACTGTAGTACAAGGTGGTATTTTTTATATACACCAAGCAGTGCCGGAGCTAGTGGTAACAGAAGAAGAGAAAAAAGGCGGAAAAACGATTCTTGCAAAACCGTGAGCCTTCCGTCCATTAGAATGACATTTATCTACTCAAGTAGCTGCCCTGTCATGTTTAGGTTCACATTCCTTACAGCAATCAAGCGTCATCGTTGCTTGCGCGTCAGTATTGTGCTGTTTCTGTGCTAAGCCTTTAATTTAAAATGGGCGGTCAACAAAATTAGCAGGCAATCACTCATACAGAACATGTAAGGCATGCTCACTTAGCGATAAGATTTTAAAGACCAAAATAATACAATAATAGGTAACTGGTTATGGTGTACTGTCAGTTTTCTTAACTTCTCTGCCTTGTCAAAACTGTCATGATGCCTACGTTATGTAATAATAGAGGTAATTTCGTACTGAAAGAGTGACTATTGTTTTTATGGGGTAATTCCTTTGAATGTGTGCCTGTAAAAACAATGTGTAATAGGATGTGCCTCATTAGCTGAACACAACCTTTTTTTACCGAAAAATATTTCGTCGTAGTAATGGCATCAATAGTGGGCATTTAGAGATATTTCATTTTATTTAACGTTATCTGACTTCGAAGACAACTATCCACTTTTTCCATTGATCTGTACTTAAAGTAGCACCCCACTGTAACAACATTAGACATAGCTGAGTAGATCGGCTTTGTATTTGATTTATTTCTTTTGTATTGTGGCGGTATTTCCCTCATAATTGTTCGCATTTACGGATTGGCTGCTTGATTTGCAGGCGCATTCACTGCCATTATTATTTACTCTGTTTACCTCAGCGGGGCGTATCGCGCAGTGGTGTACAACCTGAAAGGTTTGAGCTTAGACAGTATTCCATGTTTTGTACGTTATATTATCAAACATTTCTTTGTTGAAAAGGCGAGGAACTGCGACTGTTCGTATTGGTGACATGATGGTGGTGTGACCGAAATTTTGAGGGGTACGATATTACAATTTTTTTTAATTTTCTTGCTCCATAATACTAATAACAAAAGTAAATATCCGATAAACACCCGCTTCATACTGACAATAGCAAAATGAAGACGTTGAGTAAAAATTGTACTGAACGAATCTCTGAAAAGAAACGTCTCGAAAAATTTTTCGGCTAAAAAGGAAAGGAAATGAAAGGTAGATTTAAAGAATCGACAAAGGTCTTAATAGAATTGCTCCTAAACTCTCAGTGCCAACTCGTAAGTGACCTGCATTTATTATTACTAAGCTTTTGTACAAGTGTAAATAACGGAAGCACACAAATTATCTAAACAAATTTTTCCATTATTTAAATTACAAAAAGAAACAAAAATATATGGGTCAGTGACATTCAGGAAACTTTCAAGAAATGAAGGTGACAGATGCAAAGATTCAAACACAAAAATAAAATTAAATCCCTTCCGGAACCTGTAAAAAAAAATGGCAAACTTAGAAGACAGTCTGAAGGAACGATAAAGAAGCGGGAGAAAAAATAAAAATAAACAAGGGAGCAGGTACATTGTAGGTAATTATTTTATTTCCTGCGGAGTTCGCGTAAATCGACTGAATAAGAAGCAGCCGGACTCATCTTAATACAATTTGGCTTTTATAAGATTTCTTATTCACCTAATTTTTTACTTGACTTAAAATACCGGCATTTGTAAAGAAGCACAACAGTTTTGATTAAAATGGCCATACCACTACAAAATAAATTATTGTTGCTTGCCCGACAGTACTGCGCTTTTATCTGGTGGCAAAATGGTGAAATTAGCAGAAGTTAGCGAATAAAGCGTTGTAGAAAAATAGGAAAGACAGCTGAGTAAATGAACGTTATTATTATCAAAATCATGAAGACAGACACTGACACGCAGCATTTGAGACACATGAAACTGACGACAGAATTTTAAAACCCAAAATATAAGCGATTTCGTGATATAAGTTAAATGATAAGTAGCCACTTTTAATCACACAGTATAGTTTAACGAAACAAACCAATCACTAGTTTCTAAGCGGTAAGATTCCCGATCAGTCACCAACACACCTTTTATAAAAGACGTTCCACAGTGTATGGTGGACACCGGGAGGTGCGATGACATTTTCAGCATCGTGGAGTACTGGTGCCCCACAGAAACAAAATAGATATTGAAACCTTTTTTTATTTATTCCTCAATACTTAAACCACAACAACATGAAACTGCTAAAATGAATCCAAATCTCGCTGCCAACAGCTAAATGGAGGAGGTTGTAACTAAAATTAGATCTTACAGTCTCAACAAAAAAGCACTATTACGGTATTCAGAACCGGATATTAAATGCCTGGAACAGCAAAAGCTGCAGAATGGTTAATGTATACACTGGTAGTCAGAAGTGTTGAGGTTGTGCCGCGCTGTCGTCACACTGCCGACAAACAGATCTCTGAAGCTCGTGGTATACAACGAATGAACGGCAGAAAAGAATAAGGGGTACAACTAGTATGTTAACTGTCCCACAAGAGTGCTCACACCCCTAAAATACCTGCCTGCAGTTGAGACGCCAGGCAGACAACGCAGTTATACTTACACAGTCCCAGCAATTATGATGATTCTTCTTCCTCTTTTACCGCCACTGTCTATACGTATACTCGGATTCAACCTAGTACCAAAATAATGAGTCGGCAGTCTGTCGATTAGCCAATCAAAATTAGTCTTTAAACAACAGTAACGAGAACAAAAACCACATCTGACCTTGACACTGAGGGGCGGCATTTACTTCTACATGACCACTTTGTGATTCACCATTAGACGTTTGACAGAAGGTTGAGGACAACACTTTCAAACTATATGTCTACCGCTACACTCCGGAATAGCGCTTAGGAAAAATTAATACCTAAATATTCCGGTGCAAGCTCCAACTTCCATTTCATTTCTATGGCCACTCCTTCCTATATAAGTGGGAGATAAAAAGGGAAAAGCGCCTTCGTTTTATTTATTATTATACCATCTTGCTTACGTTATCTGTGAAATTCTGCCCTATTCCGTGATAATAAAAGACGAGCCGTCCTTCTTTGAAATTTGTCAGTGACTTTTGTCAGTCCTGTCTGTTACTGACGCTATACTGTAGAAAAGGAAGAACGAGGTATATGTGAGCATTTTCTTCGATATATTTCATGCACCTTTAAAATTAGCTGCCAATAAAGAGCAGTTTATAGTTCGCCTTTCCTAAAACGGTTTCTATACTATTGTTCCAAATTTCGTTGTGTAATCCCTAGATATTTATCTACATCGGCAACCTCTAAATTTGAATAATTTATCATGTAACAAAAATTTCACTGAATCCCCTTAGTTCTCATGTGGAAAATTTCACATCTATGAGATATCTTGTCTAAATAATTTGTAATTAATCTTGATCTGTTTCTTGCAGTAGACAGTAAGTAACGGAAATAAAGTAACCAGGATGGGTATATCGTCTCCCGTAGTGATTGTCTTAACTCAGACAATGCACAATAGAGCAGCAATCGATCGAGAAATCCGTCGCTTTCCACAATCGATTGCTGCTCTTTTCTCAGTTGTCTATATTCAACGTCCTCTGCGCACAAAAGGTCATATTGATTCCAATCTAATCATCTCATATTGTTTTCTGTTATCAATTATGTAGAGCAAGGATAACAAATGATCTGTCATATTTCCCCTGGGAAGCACAAAAGCAAAATTTAAAATGTCTTAGGTAGCATAAATGAAATTATACGTCGGGACTTTTGGAAGAGATTCCCCACGTGTAAATAAAAACGTCCCACTTACTACTAACGTAATGACGAAATACCGAACAATTAAGTAGATGGGCACTTCCGAATGCAATTGTGTCAAATAAATATTGGTCATTTTATGTATCTGCTGTATTAGAAGTGTGTAATTATTTGGTTTTGAGAGTAATTACCGATTTCTTTTAAAAAGAGACTGCTGAAATCGCGAATATATTTGTGAAATTTACACACAAATGCTAAGAATAGAACGTCCTGGACCGAATGGAACGACCAGACGCTGTTCCATTGAGCCACGTACGTGAGAAGCACCTCACGAAATCGGGTATGAAGATACTTCGAAAATAAAAATAAAAGACAAAAAAAGCGAAAAGCATCTCACAAAAAGATCAGCTTTTTATTTACCCTTAGAGACAGCATTTGTACTTTAAGACAGGTCTAATAATAAATATTGATATTACAACGGAACTGAAGCAGAAAAGTGTGTTTTTATAAAAGAAAATCGCCTTTCAGAAAGAAGTAAAATAGTTTATCAAAAGTAATAAAAGCCGAAGTAAATTAACTCCAATGTCATTGTATGAGAGATAATCCTGACACGAAAGTAACGTTTCTAGTAGTTTGTCTTTGCTGGTCTACTTTCCACGAGCACTTTTTATGTCAGAGTTGTTTCTAAAGGTAGAATCATATATTAGATGTAAGACCTCTCATAACTTACTTGTCACAATTAATTCAACGTAAATTATGTAGAAGGTCTTGTTAGATGTAGGAGAGTGTCTGACAACCTTAATCTTTCCAGGATAAATGAATAATTAATAGATGAATAAATAAATCGAAAACAACATGAAGAAACTTTTTCAAGAACGCAGTACGAAAGTTAAAAGGCCTTCAGAGCAAAATAAATTATATATCATGAAGAATGTGGAGAGACGAAAAGAAAGAGAATGGGGAGAAGATGGTGTGAGAAAGACAGGACACAGAAACCTTCAAAGAGGAACAGAAGTTGTTGCATTATGTTAGTTGGTCGATAAGAAGATAATAAATAGATACATTTCACGTCTGGGATGCAAGGAAAAAAGAATACAGGTATACCGTTTGGCGTTCGCCGACGATATTGTGATATCACCGAAATTATTGGCAGAGGCGACTCCAGACACAAATGGCTTTAGCAGATTTAGAGTTCTCTGTCGAGAAGACGAACATCAGCACAGGTTCTGCATGTATGATGTTAGAAAGAGGGAAAATTCAGCGGGTAGAGAAATTTAAATACCGAGGAGATCGGATGATAACTCGTTTGACAAAGAAGAAGCTATGGAATCACGAATAACCCAGATGAATTTAGCATGAAACGTCACTATGAAAGTCTACAATAAGCAGAACCTTTCTGTCACTGCAAAATTTTGACAATACCTGACATTTGTCCAGCCTGAAACCTTATACACAGCTGAATGTCTGAATATCGGACGAACAGGATTAGTTAAGAGGGAAGAACTTGTGGAACGAAGGACTCTCAGTGGGATGTTAGCATATCGCAAAACACGAGACGATCAATATAGAAGAAGAGCAAAAAACTTACTGTATACCCAGACGGACAGAATTTCGGATTCCATCAGGAAAAGATGGAGCATGTCCTTCAGCTACTTCCTTCGAATGGATCAAGGGGCTGACATATCAGATCCTACAGTTTCTTGCGAACAAGAGATCCAGAGTACGCTGGATGCAAGAGGTACGACCGAGCAAGGTGGCGCAGTGGTTAGTACACTGGACTCGCATTCGGGAGGACGACGGTTCAATCCCGCGTCCGGCCATCCTGATTGACGTTTTCGGTGATTTCCCTAAATCGTTCCAGGCTAATGCCGGGATGGTTTCTTCGAAAGGGCACGGCCGACTTCCTTCCCCGTCCTTCCCTAATCGCTGACCTCGCTGTTTGGTCTCCTCCCACAAAAGTAACATAACCCAAGATGTACGAAGGGTTCCTGAAGAAACGGGAATACAGGACACAGAGATTTTTGCAGCAGGGTGGCTTTCGGATAAAAAGGTCTGGATGTCAAAAGTTTCCAGGACAGAGTAAGGGCTAAAGCAAAAGCATGATGGGCAGAAGGGAAAATGAATGCTGCGCAGTATGAGCATGAAATAATATTGGATAAGGATGATGACCAAAATAAACGAAGAATTAACTTAGCCGTCAAGAAGGTGCGGATACCACCAACCCTCCCCCATACAACACCCTCAAAAAAAAAATAAAAAAAATAAAAAAAAAATAATTCAGAACTATCTTTCGGAGAGTAAAGTGGCGTGAAAGCTAAGGGATCACGAAAATGGCAAGCAGTTCTAGAAACTACAAGCTACATCTAACAGAGGGTAATATTCAGTTGCTTGTATGGGGTCCAGCATGCGTGCACCTCAAGCGTAAAATTCTAACCAGGTAAAGGTGTAAATTCTTAGGTTTACCATAGCTGCTGTCAACAACAAATCCGATACAGTTCGTACGTTCACAGGTAGATACAGTACTGCACTAATTACTGATTCACTTGCGTAAGAAAAGACGCAGAGTGAAAGACCATCCACAGAAACAAAAAGAGTGAATAACAGTACACAGACTAACTTCTCAAACAGCATTATGCCCACGTACACTGTCACACAGCCGGTCTTAAGATCTGTGTCCACAGTCGTAGTGTCAAATGAATGCAGGTAATTGTGAGTGCGCATTTAGACGTTATATCGTGTAAATTATAACACTGACAAAGGATTAAGAGTTAGTTATTGTTACAACTGATAAATTCTTTGCATGGCACACGTTCTTCTGAAATTCGGTTTCTTGGATATGTAAACGCGATGTACTAAATACTGATAGTACAAGCAAATGAATATTTATTACTACACTAAAACATTTAATATATTTCGTTTTTGCTGTTGCTAAAATCCTTGTCTTTATGCCACGGTAAGAGCGTGAGTGGTTCCAAGTAATATTTGAGGGGTGGGGGAAGACAATAATCGACTATGGTCCTACCCCCGCAGAGCCCCTCCCTGGATCTGCGCTGTCCCGAACAGTCAAAACGAAACTAAGGAACATTAATTTACCGGTACCTATTTTATTGCCTGTTCAGCTCCGTGGCTGCGAATTTTATTACTTTAATAAATACAACAGCCGATCATTTTTATACATTTTATTTGTCCCGATATCCGTCCCATTGTCTTCAGTTGGAGTAACGCATTTTTAAATTTTCAGTAGCACATCATTAACACATCGACTGTTCTGCTTATTTTTGCAAATGTGCCAATGAAGACTTAAAAATGTATTACGAGAACTGAAGAGGGGCGAAAGCCCGAAACGCATGTTGGGACAAATACAAATATAGCAAGAAGTAGCTGGCTGTTGTATTTGTTGAAATAATAAAGGAAAATAACAAAAGTTCGCGAATTTTCCCGCGGTGGAACGGCGCGTGGAGGAAGCTGTGCGGACTTACCGGTGCAGGCGAGCTCGTCTCCGACCAGCGACCGTATGGAGAACACGCTCTTGGCGACTCGCGTCGTCAGCACATCCGTGGGCGGCTTGACTTCGCTGTCTGTCTCGGGTAGCGGCTGCAACGGCCGCGTGCTCAAATCCATCTTGTCCCCCTCCTGGTAACTCAGTCCTCAGCACACAGCACAGGTATATGTCCCTTTGCACTTCTTCTACAGTACGATCCTAGTTACAACTTCCCAGATATGTATTGTACAGTACGATCCTAGTTACAACTTCCCAGATATATATTGCACAAAATACAGTCCACGGAGCAGCTGTTCTGCTCCTAGAAATTTCATCCCAAAATTTAGGCAAAATGTATGTTGCCAGATATGAGGATTTGTGTATCAAATATTGCAGCACACCTTCTTCTTCTACATATTCGAAACTCAAATTATAATTTTCGTCTGATACATTAACCCACAAACTTCCGTCGACAGGCTTGTATCACACAATTCAGGTGCTTGTCGATCGATTGCAATCGTCGTTTCTAGAACAGAGAATTGACAAGCTGTGCTACTGTACTTCGTCCACCCGTCACTCCAGCCAAACTGAAATTAAATCTCTGTCACTACAGAGCCATTCCAATTTACAAGCTGCAACACGTCTCTGACAGATCACTGGCATTCTGCGCAATGCACTCGATACATTTTTTTCTGTACGTGGACTACTCAATTATGAAGTTTGTTACGGAGCTAACCACAACACACAGTAAAGAGGAAGTACAAGGTCAACTTCACTGCACGCCGCAGATTGGCGTCACTGATACGCAACACAGCTGAGGCGGCGACGACTGTCCGGAGCAGTGACCTGCGCACCGTAGCAGCACCGGCGAAGTTCACAAATGGCGGTGTGTTGGTCGTCAAGGTCTTGCGTAACTGCCAATGACAGGGCCTCGGACGTCTTGCTGTGCGCTGTCACTGCCTCAGCGTGTTAGCCGTCCGTCGTGCAGCGCCAGACTGGGTGAGCCGCCGCGAGCGCACTGGCCTCCCCCTCCCAAACGGTTTCCGTGGCAACGGTAGTTGGGCGATAAATTTCCACCTCCGCCTCTCACTGTTCCCTCGCGGCCTGCCGCGAGCAGACTGCGCCTGGCACGCGGCGGACGGAGTTCCTCCCCACACGAAACAAACGAGGGGCGAAAAAGGAAAAAGAAGACGAGCGACGTCAGAGATAACAGCTCACGAACCGCTCCCGCCGCGCACCAATGAGAGCGCGGTCACCGCCCTACGCCATTTCAACGATCCCCTCCTCGCCGCTGTCGGAGCCCCGCCTACCGCTCCTCTGGCCACGCCTTGAAAATGGCGGTGACTGATACCGCCAGCCACTGCCACCGGGAACCTGGCCGCCCTCTTTTAAATGTAATTATCTCTTTTCTTTCTCCCCGGAATAATTTCAAGGAAGGGGAGGACTCTACCCCATTATAGAAAGACATCTGTTCCCTTTAACAATATTTCTCCATCCACCTTATTCGACCGAGCACATGAGAAATAGCTACTTTATTCTGACTTCCGCTGTATCAAAAAAACTACCGAGGAAATAGCGATTTATGAATTTTTTGCGTGTGTCTTCCAACTTGCTTCTTGAGTGACGGACTTGTTCTTCGTCCACTGCCTTCTAATTCGTAAGAAGTAAAAAATTTAAAAAATAAAGCATAAAATAAAACTGACGTCTCGGAAACGCAGAGAATCGGACAGTGACACTGACCAGGAAACAAAATAAGTATATAGAGTCTGTCTTTTTATAACACAACGTTACACGTTCGTTGCTAACTTGCGACGTTCAGTAACGCAATACTGAAGCGATAGCAAGGAAATTTGTAAAGATGTCCCTTGATCATGTTGCAACTTAAAACAACGTTACTGCATGAACAGTCAAATGAACGAGGGTCAAGTAGCTGCATCTGGTGTGTGAGGTAGACAATGGGAAATAGAGTGTATCGCACTTGATAGCGAAAACTGACACAGATGAAGAAATGCGATAGAGTGAATCAGGTTAAGATGGTAACCGTGATATGACGTCTGTTTGCTCGTGTTACTTTACTGTGTCAAGAGAGCATAGCACTCAGTAACTCATTGCTTCCTTGAGTTCAAATGTCGAAAGGTAAGGGGTGGGTGCAGTTGTAACTGACATTTTTCACTTTGGATACCAAACAACTGTGGTACCTACTAAAATTTACGCTGTAAAATAATCGCACGTGCATTTTAAAAACAATAATACAGATTTATTAACATTTCAATACTAATTTATTAACATTTCACCAATCGTAATCGTGTGTTTATCGTGTGTTCTATATCTTGAAGTAGGTATGCGTCCAGTTACTTCCCGTTCGCTGCCATTGTAGAATTCTTATTTCAACTTGCATCTCACCACAATATCTAGGAAAGACACCGTACAGATGGACCCCGGTAATAACGTTTTTTTAGGTTTATTTATTTGCATAGGATATCTAAAAACCACAAAATAAAAGGTACAGGAGTGACTGAGGCCAGATGGTCTTTTAGTCAAGGTACAGGCCGGCACCTTTCAATCTACGAGGTCTGTTCAAAAAATTCCGGAACATTCGTAATTTCGTGCCAGTGGTGTGTTTGTGCGAAATGCAGTTGGCATTCCTGCACACGCCTGTGTTTAATGTGTAAGTGCCGTAAGTTTGATTGTTGTATGTCTGTTAGTTATTGTTCAGTGCTGTACTGAGTAGAAAGTTGTGTCGTACAGTTTGCGAATTTCGAGACGGCAGAGTTAGAGGAGCAACGCGCCTGCATTAAAATTTGCGTGAAACTCAAGAAAACCTTTACAGACACACCAAATAATGCAGGAAGCCTACGGTGAAGGGTGGTTAAGCCGTATCGGTGTTACGAATGGTTCACACGGACTAAAAATGCCTGGACAGAAGTTAAAGATGCTGATACCATGCTTATAGTTTTCGTTGACTTTGAAGGATGAGAAGGAAACGGCCTGAAATGTGGCGAGACAATTCATGGCTCTTGTATCACGATAACGCCCCCGCACACTCATCCCTGTTGGTGCGTGACTATTGCACAAAAAAACAAAATCACTATGCTGCATCATCCTCCGTACTCTCCAAATCTGGCCCACGTGGGCGTTTTTTATTTCCAAAGCTAAAAACCACACTGAAAGAACAAAGATTTGCAACGATAGACGAGATAAAAGAAAATTTGTAGGCGGCGCTTCGAGCTATCCAGCAAGCGGCGTACCAAGACTGCTTCAGGCATCGGAAACGGCATTCGGAGCGGTGTATCAATTGTAGAGGAGTACTTCGAAGGAGATCACGTGCAATACCAAATAGGTAAGCGTAGAAAAAATTTTTGGACAAAGTTCCGGAATTTTCTGAAGAGAACATCTCTCTGGGTCGTCGAGTAGATGCGCAAAACTATAGACCTATATCTCTGACGTCGATCTGTTGTAGAATTTTAGAACATGTTTTTTGCTCGAGTATCATGTCGTTTTTGGAAACCCAGAATTTACTATGTAGGAATCAACATGCATTCCGGAAACAGCGATCGTGTGAGACCCAACTCGCTTTATTTGTTCATGAGACCCAGAAAATATTAGATACAGGCTCCCAGGTAGATGCTATTTTTCTTGACTTCCGGAAGGCGTTCGATACAGTTCCGCACTGTCGCCTGATAAACAAAGTAAGAGCCTACGGAATATCAGACCAGCTGTGTGGCTGGATTGAAGAGATTTTAGCAAGCAGAACACAGCATGTTGTTGTCAATGGAGAGACGTCTACAGACGTTAAAGTAACCTCTGGCGTGCCACAGGGGAGTGTTATGGGACCATTGCTTTTCACAATATATATAAATGACCTAGTAGATAGTGTCGGAAGTCCCATGCGGCTTTTCGCGGATGATGGTGTAGTATACAGAGAAGTTGCAGCATTAGAAAATTGTAGCGAAATGCAGGAAGATCTGCAGCGCATAGGCACTTGGTGCAGGGAGTGGCAACTGACCCTTAACATAGACAAATGTAATGTATTGCGAATACATAGAAAGAAGGATCCTTTATTGTATGATTATATGATAGCGGAACAAACACTGGTAGCAGTTACTTCTGTAAAATATCTGGGAGTATGCGTGCGGAACGATTTGAAGTGGAATGATCATATAAAATTAATTGTTGGTAAGGCGGGTACCAGGTTGAGATTCATTGGGAGAGTCCTTAGAAAATGTAGTCCATCAACAAAGGAGGTGGCTTACAAAACACTCGTTCGACCTATACTTGAGTATTGCTCATCAGTGTGGGATCCGTACCAGATCGGGTTGACGGAGGAGATAGAGAAGATCCAAAGAAGAGCGGCGCGTTTCGTCACAGGGTTATTTGGTAACCGTGATAGCGTTACGGAGATGTTTAACAAACTCAATTGGCAGACTCTGCAAGAGAGGCGCTCTGCATCGCGGTGTAGCTTGCTCGCCAGGTTTCGAGAGGGTGCGTTTCTGGATGAGGTCTCGAATATATTGCTTCCCGCTACTTATACCTCCCGAGGAGATCACGAATGTAAAATTAGAGAGATTCGAGCGCGCACGGAGGCTTTCAGACAGTCGTTCTTCCCGCGAACCATACGCGACTGGAACAGGAAAGGGAGGTAATGAAAGTGGCACGTAAAGTGCCCTCCGCCACACACCGTTGGGTGGCTTGCGGAGAATAAATGTAGATGTAGATGTAGATCGTGTGCAGCGACTTCAGAAGGTAAGTTAGACACGTCGTCCCACGCTAAGACCATTATGCTACAAGAGTGGCGCATTGTTAGAAGAGAGTACTCCGATGTGAAACACTAATGTCACTGGACAACGCCATAACAAATAAAAGGCTTGAAACATTAAGCAGAGGAGTTTTTCTCCTGCACAACAATGCAGTATCCCACACGGCGCGCACAACGTGTTCGATGGGAAGTTTGGAAGCATCGGCAATGAAGTCCAGATCCTGCATCAGGCAGTTACCAACTTTTCAGCAACATGGAAGAACAGCTGCATCCGGGGCGTGGGGGGGGGGGGGGGGGATGACGTTCACACAGTGGTTCTCCAATGGCTGCGGGAGCAACGAGCGGATTTGTAACAATGAGGAATTCGACGATTGAAACGTTACGACCGTTTTTACAGAGACTTGCGAACTGTGTTGAAAAATAGTGTCAAGTAATAGTGTAGTGCAGCATTCAATAAAAGTTACTTACACTAAACTGAAAATAAACGCCGTCCAAACAGATCTCGAAAGACCTTAGCGGTACTGACCGACCGCTGTGCCATCCTAAGCCTATAGCCCCCGCTTGCCAACAGCGCTCGGCGGAAGTCGTTTTACATCTGCAGAAAACTGTTTCAGTCTCCCATCATGCATATACCACGTATGCCAACGTTGTGGGAGGAGCATGATGAAATTAATGCCCAGTCTCGTTGATTAAGGCAATATCTCGTACTGAGTTAGTCACGTTTTCCATATATCATGTAAATGATTATCTATCGAAACAGTGGCTAGGAAACACACCTTCGCAATTATATCGCAACCAGCTCGTTTTCGTATACATGTTTACTGAATTGTTTCTACTCCTATCATCGTATAGGTCTACTTTCATCGGTTTCAGCTTTCAGTGTTAATAATGTTCCCATTGGTTGACCTGTGGAACTGTGGTCGACGGGGCTAGTTCACCAGCCTACCTCAGGTGCGACGCGTGGTGCGTTCATGTTTGTTTGGCGATGGTAAGTATTTCCTGTAACTCCGGTTCTAAAGATTTAAAATGGTTTTCCCAGCTATCACACTCTTATTCGCTTAGACATAAGTAATAATAGCGTAGGTCGTGTAAATAGAATTTCGGAACAGGGAATTCCTGAAGGCTGTAACTTTCTGAAACCTGAGGTGTCCCATTGCTTCAGATTGAGGAACCGCCAGTACGCCATCTGCTGGGATGGTAGTGTAAATGACGAGCACGTTGTTTAAGGGTTTTGGGTAGTTTTTCCTTTTTATTTTACATTTAATTTCGCCAACTATTGTAAATACTTAATCTACATCAGAAATCGCAAATCAAATGTATAACCACAGTTGTCCACAATTTTCTATAGCTATATGAAAACACGACTCGTATTAGATTCTAGATGGCGGGTTGCAAGAGGGTTAGCAATAATAAATAAATAATAAATACACACTGCATATTGGCCAACTTACGTACCAGATAATACTTCTCACTGGGTAGTAGCCCAAAATGTTCAAATGTGTGTGAAATCTTATGGTACTTAACTGCTGAGGTCATCAGTCCCTAAGCTTACACACTACATAACCTAAAGTATCCTAAGGACAAACACACACACCCATGCCCGAGGGGGGACTCGAACCTCCGCCGGGACCAGCCGCACGGTCCATGACTGAAGCGCCCTAGACCGCTTGGCTAATCCCGCGCGGCTGGGTCGTAGCAAGTGGGTCTGATCACATGTAAACGTACAACCGCCTTCGGGTTCAAAGAATTTATTGTATATTATTTGCTACTTCGCTGCTGAAATTAAGAAAGCGGTATCTTCCAGTGTAGATGATGCGGCTTCATGTTGCCGTTATTCAGACTCCTCACGACCGGTAGAAGAGATGGGAAAGCTGATGAGTGGACTGAACTAGTGTTGCCGGCCGCGGTGGTCTCGCGGTTCTAGGCGCGCAGTCCGGAACCGTGCGACTGCTACGGTCGCAGGTTCGAATCCTGCCTCGGGCATAGATGTGTGTGATGTCCATAGGTTAGTTAGGTTTAAGTAGTTCTGAGTTCTAGGGGACTGATGACCACAGCAGTTGAGTCCCATAGTGCTCAGAGCCATTTTTTTGAACTAGTGTTTTTACGACTATCGTACTAATTGACTATAAACAGTGCAGATTATTTCGAAAATATGTGTCATGATTACTGGACGACGTTTGCCTTTATGGACGATGAAACCGAAAACAGAGTGTTGTCAGTCTGTCGCACGTAACCCATCATTGGGATCGACGGCTGAATCGCTAGACGGTAATTCTACGCTCGCACCACAGAAAGTTGTGCAGATACTGCAACGGTACTCAATGAGTCGTAGAGAAAGGAGTAGCTCAAGTTTCGTATCAACTAGGGCCTAGGCGGTCAGTGCAATGATCACACATCCGAGTAGGCTATAGCGTGCTATCGGTCCAGTCTATTGTCACACTACCTCTTTGTCGATGTGAGTTAAACTTCAATCTTTGTTTCTTGTTGTACGTACAATACTGCAGTTCCGTTGTCCCAAACACACATCAGTCAGTGTACGGTCGTAACTTGTAAGTTGAGTGCGATGGTACGTGGAAATACATCTAATTTTAAAACTCTGATATCCGTACTAATGGTGCTGTTACTGGTTTTACGACAACTATAACATCTGCAGTCACACGCGCGGTTCCAGTGGGCGCATTCCAACAAAACATGAGCAGAGATTATTATGGCATAATGTGCCATCGCTGAAGCTTTTTAGAGATTTTTAAAAATGATCTTAGGTCGAAATTGAACAGAGACGTCACCTGAGTCTTCCATTTTCATTTCGGATCAACTTTTATGTATTCTCAGGTCGAGCGTATTAACATTTCTGCTGCCTGAATTCTTCGGTTTTGTTCATCTCTCGCGTGCAACAATCAGTTCGGTAAATGACTGTAGGGCTGCCAAGTTTCTGTCAGATTTTATCAGTGAGTGAACACTAGCTTTGCTATCTAAGTTTCTTGTAACTGAGCCGCATAAACTGGACGATAATCATTTAATTCTGGAGTTAATGTCACTGGAACTAGTAACGCTTTGACTATAAACAATGTATTTTAAAAACACTAACCTTTCCCACAAATTTGATTCCTACTGAGAGTTTTGCTCTTGTAGCTGTTTCCCAATGAATGCTTGTTTCTAAATTTTGTATACATACATTATACTCGTATGTTTCCCTTACGAAGTGCAATTTATGGAGTGACTCTTGTAAATCTTCTCCTGACTCTGGTATAGTTACCCGGATATCTGCAAGGAGCAAGTTCATTCTTGGTAGCTCTGTCAAGCCGCATAATTCCACTCAATCAGTAGGCCTACTATAAACAGCCCAATGAAGACAGCACAGACTCTGTAACGTCAAAGCCTGAGACACGCCTGCAAGTCCACATGGGTATAAAAACGGTGTCAGAACGTAGACATCCAGCTCTGTTTACACATGCAACTAGAGTGGCGCCACAGCTCATGGCATATCGTAACGGCGCAGTCATTTAACGTTCACAAAGGACGCCACAAATTCTACATGGTCCCACACATTTTCAGTATAGCGTCAGCTGAGATGATTCAGCTGGATATTAGTGTTACAGTGTAGGCTATGGACCATCAGCTGAGGCGAGGGCTAAATACGAGGAAACTAAACCTAAATATTGGATCCAAAATGGATTTCTTGCAGAAATAAACTGGGCGTTGTAAGTATCATCTGCAACCACATCACTCTTCCAACGTTTTGAATGTTGGCGTATGCGTTAATGTAAGCACTTCGAATAGTTTTAATTTCTAAGTTCATAACTGTCACATCACAGACGTAGTCTATTTTTTGCATACAATCCACAATTTCTAGCAGTCACTCTGACATCTCTTTTCTTATTCCATCTTTATTTTATTTATTTACTCATCAAAATATCTTTCCAGATTGAAGGACCCGTCATTAGTTTATAAATACTGTGTATGAAGATTCCTCTCTCCCACCACCCCACATACGCACACACACACCTACAAGGTAATTAACATTACATCACTTACATCAGGTCGCTCCTCACGTATATACTGCTGAATACCTTGTCTTTTTTCCAGTGAGGAAATGAAAACACACTGAAATCGAATGGATTGCAGCAGCTACCATGCCATGCAAACTGTGACAGGATGCTGGTGTTTCGGAAAACAACGATAAGAGAAAAGTTGAATGACGCTTTTCACTGGTGGGGAAGTTTAGCGGCGTCATAAGCAGAGCCAACTATAACTTTTAGCGGCTTTGCAGAAAGTGACACTAGAGCAGTGAAGCCACCGAAAAATTTGAAGTTGACACACGCGACTGCGACGCCAGCCTAGTACGCCGCAAGCAGTGACGTGCGCGCGCTTGTGTGTGTGTGTGTGTGTGTGTGTGTGTGTGAATGCGGCTCCAGGGGATCTTTAAGTCAGGTTTTTACTTTTTTATGGTTTATATTTTATTACTTTAAGTAGCAATAGGCTGCTTAATACATGAACAGTGTTATTGTTATTCAGATAATTACTGTACATTCGAACTAAACCGTATAAATGAGTTGTGATTGTATATCACGATACACGGCGTTTCGCTGTTACAGATACAAAAAGGGAGCAGAGGAGAATGAAACAAGCAAATAATCCTAATAAACATCGTTTCGAAATCCAGCTGCTCCTCCGATACGAGGTTCTATGACTGAATGTATCAACGCCTTACAATAGAGTCTCAACGGTCGAAACTACAGACATGAACTTGGGGACAAAGCGTCCTACACGGCCACGCCACATGCGCCACATGTGAAGGCTGCCTTCAGCGCGTCTCTTCATCGATACCTGAACACTTTCACAAATCCCACGCGTGTTCCGAATGCACTGACAAAAAACCACAATGAATTTCCGGAGTTCATCGATATCTCCCATAGGGATGGAATACACCAAAGCTTTTAAATATCCGCACACAAAAAATTCCAACGGCTTCAAGTCGGGGGACAAGAGAGGCCACGGTATTGGCGAGCCACGAATGATGCTCTTCTTGTCGAAATTTTATTAATTAGGTCTTATGTATCCGGACAGATGATCAAATCAAACGAGAGCAGTTTATCAGGTCAAAAAGATTTCGGGTTTGCAGCCGGTCGTCGTAAACTTCAGACGACCGGCTGCACCCCCGAAATCTTTTTGACCAGTTGATTCGCCGGGAAAATACAGCAGTTTATCACTTCGTAATTTACGTCTCATCTTAGGTGTTACAAAATAGACAGCGTTGTAACATTGGCGTGACTGCACTTGG
The DNA here is from genome assembly GCF_023864345.2 of Schistocerca serialis cubense. Lineage (NCBI taxonomy): Eukaryota > Metazoa > Arthropoda > Insecta > Orthoptera > Acrididae > Schistocerca > Schistocerca serialis. The sequence continues at coordinate 101,449,362 of NC_064639.1, read as the reverse complement.
GCATAAGTCGTATCCGAGAAACCATCGGTTACCGAACCTATGCTCGATAGCGTTATTTGCTTGTTTCACTGTCCTCTTTTCGTCTCTTCTACCTAAGAAGAACGTCAAATAACAAGTGGAACACATTTTCTTCTGGAAGCAGATTGCTCTTATTCATGATTCCAATACACCATAGTGTTTGCACTCTTTTGACTACGAATTCCTCTTTTTGAACATAATATCCGTCCAGTGCGACGCTCTTACTCCAACTTACTGAGAGGGTCTGTATGCCCGCATGGTACCATTTTTTTCTTCACCCTGTATACAGAGATAAGAAACGTTGCGGAATTCAGGATGGTCGTTTCCAGTATCTGTTCTGGAGACTGTGTCTGTTTAGTGAAAGTCATATTTTTCCTTATAGAGTATTCAAAATATTACAACCGGTCACACATACTGAAAGCGGTACGTTTACCATGTCAATATTGATAAGTTTTTTAATTATTTCTGTACTATGACAGGTACTTTATTTTGAACTGACTATTAGTCTTTACGAGTATTTATGACCGTCACATTAAAACATTAAAATATAAAAAATTCTAGTAATAAAAATTTCTAGTAATAAAACGAAAACAATGGCGGTCCGAGGAAAATATGCAGACGTATAAGAAATCGTTTTTGACTATTTAGTTGTAGAATAATTTTGTTAACTCTCTTATTTATGTTGTGCTGTGCTATAAGCTTTGATAATGACTCTGATATGGAAAATAAGATGCACAAATTCGAAGCTGCCTGTGATACCATTAGCAGAACATTGTGCCATAAAGTACGAAAAGAGACCATCATGAAATTCTATAAAGTGATGGCGGTTCCTGTACTATCCTATAGAAACGCTAGCTATGTTACCACAAAAAAAAAAAAAAAAAAAAAAATTTAGACAGAAGAGATGAGATTTCCATGGATGACGAAGCGCTTTAAAAGAAGAGGCATAACTGAAAATAAAAGTACAAGCACAGAATTAAATATTTTATAAATGAATTAAAAAATTCGAAAGCATCGTGAAGATTGGAGACAACAGCTCATGAAGAATGCCATGGCACAGAATTCCCCAGAAGATCCTAAACTACAAGCACAATGGGAAAAGAGATATTGGAAAACCTCTAAAACGACGGGAATGACTTTATATGTGAGTTCGTAACAGGCAAATATTCACCTAGACCCGGAACTGAACTCGAATATTCTAATGTAAATTCTGCTCACTGACCTATCTGGGCAGTATGGGTGCATATATTAAGTGAAGCTTCTTATCGGACATGTGACTACGCGTTTCCAAACTGCCTTTCTTTCCTTTCTTTGACGCCCATTTTCAAGCAAAAACAGTCAGTGGATGAAATTTTGGAAGACACATTCAGTACTGGTAGTTTGCAAGATATCACTCAGTGGATTCCTAGAGTGCGAATTCTGGTCCGGGCTGTATGTAAATGACCTAGTCATAATGTTGAACCTCAAAGAGGCGGTTCGCAAAAGATGCTATTGTATACAGAAATACCGCGACCTTAGACATTTGGAGCGAATTGCAGAAAACCTGAAAGCTATCGATGCTTGATGGTGGGATCGACAGCTCGCTTTCAAAACAAACAAATGTAATGTATTGCTCACAAACGGACGGAGAGACCCCGCAATTGTATGGACAGATACCTGCCGAACAATCATTTGAAAGAGTCTCTTATATTAAATACCTGAAGTATCCGTACATAGTGGTGTGAAATGAAACAACAACATAAAAATAAGTGTAGGAAAGGCAGATGTCAGACAGAGATACACTGGCCGGACCCACAGAAAATGTAATCCACCCACGAAGCAGGTAGCTTACACAACAATCGTTCGACCGATACTGGAATATTGCTCGTTAGTCTGGTATCGATACCAGATAGCATTGGCAGAGGAAACGGAGCAGATCCAACGAAGACCAGCGCTTTTCGTCACAATTGTTTAGTACGAGCGACATTGTCACGCCGGCCGCGGTGGCCGAGCGGTTCTAGGCGCTACAGTCTGGAACCGCGCGACCGCTACGGTCGCAGGTTCGAATCCTGCCTCGGGCATGGGTGTGTGTGATGTCCTTAGGTTAGTTAGGTTTAAGTAGTTCTGTTCTAATGGACTGATGACCTCAGAAATTAAGTCCCATAATGCTCAGAGCCATTTGAACCATTTTGACATTGTCACGTAGATGCTGACTCAACGCCATTGTCAGTCGCTACAAGAGAGGCATTGTGAGTGGTTTACACTTAAAGTTCCTAGAGCGTTAAATCCTGGAGGAGCCCTGTGCGTATCTCGAGAACAGACCACGAAAGTAAAATTAGAGATTCGACTTCACACTATGCTTACCAACAATCGCTCTACCCGCTTACCATTCGCTGCTAGAACGGGAAAGGGAGGAAGTGACAGCAGTACAGAGAGAATGCAAATAGATGATAGATGAACCAAAGAAGTTTCTGGATTCCAAGGCATTGGAAAAGGCCGCGACGATGACCTAATGGAATGTGATGTGATGACAACAAACATGCAGCAGCGACAACAATGCGTACAGCTGAAGAACATATCGTAGGAAAGAGTCGAAAGGAGACTTTTATCTGCTTTTGATGTTCTACGGTTGATTATGATGATGAGGAGAGAACAGAGTTAAGCTACTCCACAAAGCTCTTACAGAGCAGCAGGATGCTTTTTCTTCACATCTTTGTTCTGGTATTACTGGCAATACATTTCCTGCTTGACAATCTCGTAAAGTGTGATTTGCCTTCATAGTTTGTTTTATGGCAGCGCCCCAGTTAAAACAGAGCCAGAAATTTAGGTGCGTTGCTCTGAAGAACTGACTGACACCTTCCCTGTGACAATTGGCGTCCATCAAGACTCAGCTCCGTCTCCGCCGCTCTTTGTTACCTTGACGGATAGCATAAAGTGCGACCCACATTACCACTCATTAATTTCAATACCTGATCTTTCAGATTTACAACACAAATTAAACGTTATTTCTCACAAAATATAATTATATTAAGTTCCACATATATAATACAATCACAGTCATTATATTTTACTTTCATCAAAGTATCCTGATTTGGATTTAATAACTGCCTCACAAACTCGAGGCATGCGGTCGATCAGTTTTTGTAGGCATCGTGAATCTATATGAGTGCACACATCCTGGACAATATACCAGAGATGTTCCTTGCTGGATATACTAACTTCCCCGATACGTCTGCCCACTTCATCCCAGACCATTTTAATGGGATTACAATCGGGGCTTTGGGACGGCCACAACATATCATTCAATACTTTCCGTTTTTTCTTTGATGCAGTGTAGTTCGTACAGTATGCGGACTGATGCTTTTGTTCATTATCCTTTTGTAAGGTGAACCCTTTCCCTATTAAGTGCAATACACTTCGTATTGCATGATACTGAGGTATGCGGTGGTATCGCTTCTGATCCATACATCCTTCTATTTTCACAACGTTGCCACCTCTGTCTCCGGCAAAACTTCCCCAAACCATAATAGTAATGGCTCTGAGCACTATGGGACTCAACTGCTGAGGTCATCAGTCCCCTAGAACTTACAACTAGTTAAACCTAACTAACCTAAGGACATCACAAACATCCATGTCTGAGGCAGGATTCGAACCCGCGACCGTAGCGGTCTTGCGGTTCCAGACTGCAGCGCCTTTAACCCTAATAGTAGCTCAACTGCGTGTAACTGTAGGTAAAACACCCTGCTGGGCTTCCCTTTTCCCTAAAAATCAGCGAACAAATATTCTCCTTCTGGTTCCAAAGATCTCGAACTTCGTTTCATCGTTGAATAACACTTTCGTCCGCCCTTCTGATGTCCAATTACGATGTTTTGTAGCCCATTCAAGCCTCTTCTGTTTGTTTATGGACCTTAGAAGGGGTTTTCTTGCTGTGACACAACTTTCAAGCCGGCTTCAGTCTCCTTTTTACTGTTTCAGTAGATGTTGCCGTGTTCATTTCTATCAATTCTGCACGAACTTGGGACGCTGTTTCGAATCTATTTCTCTTACTGGTAATTCTTATATATATATATATATATATATATATATATATATATATATATAGAGAGAGAGAGAGAGAGAGAGAGAGAGAGAGAGAGAGAGAGAGAGAGAGAGAGAGAGAGTATCACTTGTAGTTGTTTTTTACGAGGTCGTTCTGGTCGTGGTATGTCCTTACTGCTTACTGTTGTCTACTGGCGGTGAAGGGTGTATTGCATTCCCCCTGTAGACACACTACAGTTTCGCAATTTGGCAAATAGATAAACCTGTTTGGCTAAGAGTTACAATTGCAGCACGTTTTTTATGGACATCTCCACTCGTGGAGCCATACTAGCGATGTGCACACTTCAATGCCACGAAGGAACTGACGTGCAGAAACCACACGTTATGTATCGTAGCAATGCTTGTCGTTCGCTGTGGACATCACATCACTACTGGGAACAACACAGGTGCACCAAATGCGGCGTTCGTCGGCAAATAGGTAAACAAACATATCAGATAGGTACATAACGTTTACATAAACAACGACGCTTGTTGGATATTATTGTATCTCGACGACCACAAACAAAAATCATGACGTGTGTACAATTGTTGTACCATTCCTTTGCTTCCTCAACCGTCCGGTATTAGACCTTATCCACAGAGAACTAGATGTCATTTATTGGGTGTATTGAAATTAATGAGCGGTATTGTACGTTAAGGTGTACCATGGACGGTGGTATACGATTATGATCTGATGCCTCTGACGGATACCAAAAAGTATCATGAAACTCAAGTCCAAACGTGGTATCATCATCTGCAAGGATTTCGCCTCCGTTCAAACGTCGACAGTGCCTCAAAGCGATTCCATCTCCTAGAAGTACATGATTAATAGAGCTCCTTTCACCAAGATGTGTACATTTCGTTGTCTAGATTCTCGACTACTGAGCGATTGCTGTGTGGATGAGGATGTGCTAGCAAGAATCAGAGCGACATCGATGCGGTTTAGAGACATCACTGATGTTCTTTGTGATGCCTTCTTCACAAAAAGCAAGGATATACAGCACAGTGGTAAGGCCAGCTGCATTATGCGCGTATGGCGGTCGACATTGATATCTCAGTGTTGCACAGAGCGTCTCCTGACGCGTTTCCGTTGGTCATCAGGGCTCAGTTCGAAGCGGGACTCATCAGCGAACACAGTTCTACTCCATTCAATGAGATTCCAGGTCGAATATGGCCGACACCGTTTAAACGGGCTTGCTGATGCACAGAGGTCAATGACAGTCGGGGCAAGGAGTGTAGTGAGGTCAGCCCCGTTTCTATGAGCCGCCTGATAGTCTGGGGTGGTATTTCACTTCTTAGCAAGACCCCTTTGGTTGTCATCCGCGGCAGCCTTACAGCACAACGGCCCGTCGACGGCATTCATCGCCCCGTTTTGTTGCCTTTCATGGCAAGCCATCCTTTGCTTTCATTTCAGCAACACAATGCTCGCCGCGCAGGGCGAAAGTTGCTACTGCTTGTCTTCGTGGCTGCCAAACCCTAGCTTTGCCAGCAAGATTGCCGGAAATCTCCCCAATTCAGAACGTTCGAAGCATTATGGTCAGGGCCCTCCAGACAGGTCAGTATTTTGACGATATAACGCGCCAATTGGACAGAATTTGACATGATATCCCTCAGAAGGTCATCCAAAAGCCCCATCATTCAGTGCCAAGAGAAATAACAGCTTGCATAAGGACCAGAGGTGGGCCAACGCGTTATTGACTTCTTCAATTGGTGACGCTGTTTCACTTGCATAGATCATTCCATTTTTTTCTGAAATTGTAATCACTTGTTTGTCTGTACACGTACATCACACGAACCGATTAGCGATTTCCGTTGGCGATTGTTGGTCCGTACCTAAAAATGCTGATCACTCGCTGCTTGAAATGCAAATTCTGCGAATATCTTTTGGTTTTGCTCTCCCCGACCACATCAACAAGACAACGATTCCACATCTAGCTGGAGCTGCTCTAATCAACGAGAAGATGCAAGAATGGAGACTTAGTTGATACGGACACATGGCACGAGCATCTCTCAGTTCAGTCATCAGCTCGGCCTGTTATCTCACTGTCGAAGGCCAGACACTGAGGAAGATTTACATTACGGTGGCTTTACATCGTAAACGCAGACCTAATACCGAAAAGCCGAAATTCGGGAGAAGCGTTAGATCGATAGAAAAGGTGTGTGTGTTGATCCAGAAATCGGATCCCGTTTCAACGGGACGGTGTTAGGCAGAAGGAGAAGAAGAAGAAGAGGATCCTATTTAAAAGATTCTGCACATCTGACGCCTTAGATAAAAATTTAAACGTCGATTATATGAATGAAACCAATCTCTTAGAGATTCCTATATTTAATGTGTCAATCCGTCATTTCAAGCGAGTTCGGGTGGATCAACTTACCCTCTGATTACCGTCTGTTTGTCAGTATACCAGATGTATTTGGCCTATACAGTAGTTTTCAGTACAACGTAAAAACCAAAAATTAAAATGTTCTTGAGCAGGATAACGGATTTGTGAATCACTACGAAGGAGATCATACAACGATGGAAACGTATGTAGTTTCAGTCCTCAGATACAAAACATTCGGATGGGGTTGTTGTGGTGTCACCGCCAGACACCACACTTGCTAGGTGGTAGCCTTTAAATCGGCCGCGGTCCGGTAGTATACGTCGGACCCGCGTGTCGCCACTGTCAGTGATTGCAGACCGAGCGCCGCCACATGGCAGGTCTAGAGAGACGTCCTAGCACTCGCCCCAGTTGTACAGCCGACTTTGCTAGCGATGGTTCACTGACAAATACGCTCTCATTTGCCGAGACGATAGTTAGCATAGCTTTCAGCTACGTCATTTGCTACGACCTAGCAAGGTGCCATAGCATTTGATATTTATCTTGTGAAGCATGTACAAACAAGAGCGATATTCTCCAATTGTGGATTAAAGTTAAGTATTCCAAGAACTACGTTCTTTTCTTTATAGGATAATTACTTTACCTTGTTCCAGACCTCACGCCATTCTACGTGAGCTTAAAAGCGTGCATTTCGGCCTCCTCTAGGAACACGGTGTTGGCTCTTCTGCCAGCACTTCAGTTATGTCCAAACTCACGTTCAGATATTCGGATTTAGGATACCCGTGGTTTTTCTGAACCGAGTGAGATCTCCGGGATGTTCACTTTGAAAAGAACGTGGTCGATTTCCTACCGCCTCAAGGTCTCATGCACCGTCTGTAAAAGATCTCGCAGGGGGACTTAACCTTAAAACTCATTCCTATATTTTAAAGATATTGCGATGGTAGAACATTCAATACTGGCCAATTTACACTTACCTCCTCATTACCCTGTACACTTCGTATTAGTTGTGAAATATCAGATAAATTAAGCAGACCTATCTAACGATTAGCTGCACTGGCTTCAGAAAGGTTTTCGAGCGATAAGCAAACACAATAGCTCGATGTGACGTGCGGTTGTTCGTATATTCTAGCTAGAAAACAAGTCAAGGAGGATCTCCACAGCAGATGAAAACTTAGATTTAATTTGCGCTATAGAGGCTCAATTGGCAAAATGAACTTCTCGGTATCCTCAAAATTAGCCGATTAGAATTCCGACCGTTAGAGGGAATTCATTCTCTTCACTCGACACTTATCAGTAACAATACGAACAGTTAAAGTTGTAAGGTGGTCAAGTTATTGTGATTTTTGTATGTAGTCGATACGCATGTCTGCGAGAGAGCAAGTTATGTTGCTGTTAAACAATGTTTGATCTTGTCGTGTCACAGTCTTTGGCTGTGTGCAGTTTGATACATTCTTAGTTGAAGTGTGGCAGATGATGGACGCATTTAGTAGTGCTGTGTGGACTTGTGAGTGTGCCTGTTAGATGAAGGACAGTAAGGGAGAGCATGGTGGGTACATTGAAAAATGAAAGGAATATGAATTTTGTATAATATTACTTTTGAAGAGAACAAGTTTGAGGTAAGACTGCAGCACTGAGCAGCTCGGAATGATTATGGTCAGCTAGTTATCTTGCTCATAGCTGAGAGAAAGACCACCCCGCTTCCCTGAGTCATGGATTTGCATGTTAATTGATTAAGCTGTTAAATTTTTTGAAGAAAATGTGCCTTTTTTAAAATCATTGTCCGCCTTGTTGAGCCTAGTATTATTCAGACCAATGTTATGTGTGAAGATCACGCGAAGTTTCACTCTGTCTTTTTGAATTATATTTCATTCTAAAATCGTTGTCTTGGAATACCATTCCATAGGAATAGTAACTCTCCCCGCCCCACTGTTTGCCATTATGCATTACCATATGGAACAGTTTGAATGTGTATTTAGAAACAAAAATTTAGCTTAGCCGTTGCCTGTTTGCTGTTTGCTGTAGTGAGTTCGAGAAATCTGCAACAATGTCGTCAAGACGAGAGGTAAGTGAAATTTTAATTAGGGTCAGATAATTGTTTTACTTCCGTCGCGCATTTAATACAGAGTCAGGCTGCATTAAGTTCAGTTACAGCTCAGCTCATATTAGGTTCTGTAAAGTTGAGACAGAAACAAAAATATAGAGGGCAGCTTACACACTGTATTATTGTCTTCACACGCATTTGCCATGTCATGTACACTATTCAATTAAATGTTCGATGCTCCATCCACACGTCTGCCAACCCTGGGATAACTTTTCGATTCCGCGACTGCAGAAACCACGTGGTTTTGAGGCGAAGCTCTCGTCTGGCCATGTTCCGAGTGAATTTTGATTCAGAAAGGAAGTTCCTTGAAGGTTGTTCGATAGAGAGCGGAATAGGTGAAAACCGGAGGGCGCAAGATCAGATGAATAACGTGGTGCCGAATGATTTGCCAACCCAACTCCTGTATAGTGTTTTTGACAGATTAGCAGACTGCGGGAGGGCGGGCATCTGTTCACGCAGTGTTACTGGTCGTTGTTCGTGGAGTGCGTCTGCAAAACGTCTATTTGCTGACGATAAATGTCAACAATGATGGTTACACCCCGGGGAAGCAATCTGTAGTACACCACACCGTCGCTGTTCCACCAGATGCATAATATTATCTTTTGTGGATAAGTGCAGGTCTTTGTACGGAGAGTTTTGTTTTGTTTGGGCTCAACCGTTCCTTTCTTTTCCTTATGTTACCATAAAGGTGCTTCTTCTCATCACCAATAATTACACAGCATGGGAACTGTCGATGCTGTTCGTGAGGCAGTTGATGACGAGCAAGCAGAGATGCACTTATGGACACCGACTGATTTTTGTGATTTTGGCTTAGAGCATACAGTACACACACACCCTATTTTTTAATCTTCCCCACTGCATACAATGTTGCACGATGATGGAATGCCGGCAGTTCATCACATTTACCAATTCTCGAGTTCTCTGATGTCGATAATTGTGGATTAATGCGTTTGGACGATTTTCATCAAAACCCAAAGGTGTACCTGAACGTGGAGTGTCATTAATGTCAAAACACCATTTTCTTGCCGTGCTTCGTCCAGTGGCATTATCCCTACACACTGCGGATATGTTTCTGGCTGTCTCCGCATCTATCATCCCTCTACTGAACTCAAAGTGAAGAACATATCGAAAATGTTCCGATTCACTTGACACTCCATTCTCTAGCGTCCACACACTCTCTAAACGAAAAATGACAACACGTAAACTCAAATAGCAACAGTGAACTACAAGTAAAAATGGCGATCTACAAATAAACCCATAGCAGCCATAATACCAACGTGCAAAGCAAAAACGATACTAACTTATGCACCAACCTAAGAGTTACAAACTGATATGTTTTTCAAATAGCTCTGAGCAATATGGGACTTGATATCTGAGGTCATCAGCACCCTAGAACTTAAAACTATTTAAACCTAACTAACCTAAGGAGATCATACACATCCATGCACGAGGCAGGATTCGAACCTGCGACCGTAGCAGTCTCGCGGTTCCGGACTGGAGCGCCTAGAACCACTCGGCCACAGCTCATTACTCAATTCAACGAGCTGTGGATGAAGCCCGACCAACAGGCATTACATTATTGAGCAAAAATAATAGTACATTGAGAATGGCTAACTTCTAGCCGAAATCTAGATCTGCACAATAAAATTTAAAAAAGACGACTGATCGCTGCAATCTATATGTTACAACACCCTTTGTGCTACCACTCACCAGAGCTGATGTTTTTAGACATGAATAAAGAACCGTCGACCAGCTGACAAACCACTTGGTACGCTGGTTTAACACACGGTCCTGCTGTGGTTTAAACTTATTTTTATTTTTTGAAATTCGTTGTAAGGTATTATGGGACCAAAGTGCTGAGGTCATCGGTTCCTAAGCTTACACACTACTTAATCTAACTTAAACTAACCTACGCTAAGGACAACACACACACCCATGCCCGAGGGAGGACTCGAACCTCCGACGGGGGGAGAGTATTTTTATCATCCACCACTTGTATGGTGTCGTAACGGTAAGAAGAAATCAAAAAGAGAGTAACTACTGCAGCATTCCCCTTTTCGTACAGCAGAACGGTATCGACAGATTACAATGAAATATATCCTTCTATGGTATTTCATTCTAGATTTTCATGTGGCCCTTGTTAATGGCCACAAAAGTGAAAAATTAATTGTTGACCTCAGTGGTCCGAAGGAAGAATTTTACACTCCTGGCACGAAACTGGAATTCAGAATGAAACGAACTTGAAAGAGCAACCCATAGTTTTTAGCTTTAGTTTCTCGTTTATGTTCCTAAATCACCTCAGCCGAATAATATGGCGCATAAAACAAAGCACAATCCGAACCCTTCCTACATCCATGCGTAACTGGTCTAAGTCTGTGATGATTTCGTTGCCAACAAATCGCAAGTTCGAATCGCCATGCTCCTTCTCTTTGCTTTTAGTTGCGTTCGCAGTTCAATTGATCGATACCCTGTCACTAGGCGCTTGCAACCATCACGATTCAGAATAAGTTCAATACCTTTTCCGAGTTAAATCAGACTTAAATTTTAGACTGCTTTTTGCGTGATTGAATTCCTCCTTACCCGCGCCGTACAGAACGTATTAAGTTTCTGAGCGTGGATCATTGCTTATTAGCTTACATAATGTAATTGTAAATTTATAGTATTGCGCATATTCTACAATTTACTTCTTCCACTGTTTTGTTCTCCCACTAACTGCTGTATACAAGTAAGTTTAGCTTCTGCTAGAGAACAGGAAAGAGTTATTGCTGATATCTCCCTGAAACAATTTTCGAAATAGCTCGTCCTTGTAATTAAAGTGCAACTATTCACAAATGTCTGGTGTGGCCTGTAATTTCGTATGGCAGCAAAACTTGGTAGATATTCTATTGTGCTAATGCGGAACCGATTTGCGCCAGAAAAAAGATAGTTACAGTTTTGACCACCAAGCACAGCTCTGGCGCTGCTAATACAAGAAATACGTATAGAAATGTTTCCCCATGTCATTGATTAGGAACGGGACGTGGATAGAAAACGTCAAACAAGCAAGTAAGACATAATTTTGATTTTACTAACCGCTGATTAGACAATTTTTTTTTTTTTTTTTTTTCAATATGAGCGCCGGAGACGTCGACGAGATGTTGTACTGCGCCAGATTTGGTCCTGGTGGCCAAAATTGGAATTAATTTTTCCAGCGTAAATCGGTTCCGGACTAAATAATTAGCGTATCTACCAAGTTTCGCAAGTTTCGCTTCCATACAATATACAATTCATACGGAAACAGTAACGTATTATGATTGACACAATCACTTTTCCAGCCCTGGAACTTCAGCGATAATTTTAATGTTTTTTTCCATCTGATATTCTAAGCAGAAATAACAATTTTGACGTGTGTCGTCTGATGTTTCGACATATTGTTAGAGGAAGGGGCTCATTATGTCCTTAATAAATGAATGCCTTATATGACAGTCGCTTTTTAAAGCTTTTATAAACGATTACCAGATGGTGCTATTAAGATTTGACGTTACTGCTCCTTTAAAATTTATCAGTTGAAGAGTGGAAGAGGAAAAAATCGTACAGAGCAAACGTCGGGCCCCACATTTGCAGGAGAATCAAAAAGCGATGCATCTTTTTTTGTACATAGCTTAATTGTATCCAAACAATCGATTATATATTCTGGTACCATAGAATTTTTTTGTCCACCTCAACACTGCAAAAAATGATGAAACAGTTTAGAAAATAAATAATTCATTAAGAACGTTCTAGGTATCATATCAGGGAGCTGACTGGTTCTAAAAGCCAGTAAGAGTTTCTCTTCAGTGGGGCATTAACACAAAGAAACGATATTTTATTTGCGATAACACAAATACAGAAATACAGTATAATATTGTAAGTAATGGAACGATAGTAAACACCAATCATTTCTCATTTCTTTTACACTTTTTTTACAAAAGAATAATATAATTAAATTAATATAAAATTCTCAGTACTGATTTCTGTTTCCATGAAATTACATAATGGGGATCATGTGTTCAAAAGTGTATTGTCAAACTTCCTGTGTTGTTGAGCAAGAAATGGCAATTTCGTCAACAGGCGCTTTCTATTTTGGGACTGATAAACGTGGCTGGTCTCTCAGCTGAAGTACGGAATGACGTACATCTGCCGTTGTCTTTTCTCTTTTGAATACATTGACCTGTTCCATTCTTCTGTTTTGGAGATCGTATGCGCCTCCACTGACTACAACGTTTTAGCAAGCATCTTTAAAATGAAAGCAGTCAGTTGTATGCACCGGGATTACGTGGAATGAGCTCATAGCTTTAGCTGACATATTTATCTTGTGTAAATACTGCGGGACGAACACTTTTACCATGGCACTTGGAACTCCTAAGGAATGAACTGCTTGCCGGGAAGACCATGCACCTCCTAACTATGGATGTCTGAAACATTTTCTTCATGATTTGACGCTTGGAATAACTCTAGAAGCATGCGACAGGGTACCGAGAACACAATAGCACTCCAAGACTTTTTTTTTTTAATGTCACTTGGAACGCTTCACATTTCCACTCTTCTGTTGCTTTTGAAAAAACAACAGCAAGACAGGATTTGGCAAAGAGTGTTTGTATACAGCGAGCCTTTATAGAAACAACCTTGTGACAAAACGGATATTTCGTGTGAAACATTGCGTTGAATAATTTTTTATGATTTCCGCGAAGTGTAATTGAACAACAATACGTCGAACCGCTTCAACCAACCTTTCAGGCTCTAACACGTTCAGACTTGTACGTTAACAATTGATCTGTGGAATGTCGACATGGTCGTGCTTACGTCAGCGATGAATTTCGTGAAGATCGACCAAAACCGTTACTTGTTCCGAAAAACATCGACGCTGCGCCCAACATGAGTGACGAGGACGTGATTTAGCACGAAACGGAATCCTGCACACTGGATTTCACGTAAACATGTAGTTGTGGAAACAATACGTTCCGGAAGGACTGTGCACAATTCGACAGAAGATCAAGAAACAGGCTCATTTCAGTTGGTGTCATGAATGTACAAAAAAGGAATCGACTGAGTAAATGCAAAATCTGTATAGATGTTGCACACGTTGGCACGACGCCAAAGCTAAGAAGTAATCAGCTGTCTGGTATTTCCGAGATAAACTGATACTAATAAAAGTGGTTCTCTTGTTAAGTACTTCCAGGAAAAAGATTGCATATTTCCTTGTCCGCACTAGACATGTGACAATTACTTGACAGAAGTGAAGAACAGCTAATATTGTGTAATAAGCAACAGTTTGTTAGCTACAAGTAATGGATTGCATCAAGATAAAACATCGAAAACTAGTATCATTCCTCTTGAAAGTGTCAGATGTCATGTATTACGTCGAATGAGTGGTTATTTGAAGAAGAAAAACATTGAATTAGTGTCTCTTTGCAGGTGATCACCAACAATGTAGGTAGTACTGTAAGCGGGCGCCAGGATTTGAAAATAATGGGGTTCAACGGTTCAGCAGCTCCTCATAAGCCACATATTTTTGTTGTGAGAAAATGAAAGTCCTGCAGCCATCCTTATGATTCTATTTGCTTTGTAGTTACCAGTTCCGGCGCCTCAGTGCGCCATCTTCAGGCTGTAGTTGATGCTGAAAGGATTGACACGTTCCCTATATATACTGCATCAGTGGCCAACATAGCTGGTTTACATTATCAACTACAGCCTGAAGATGGAGCATCAAAGCGCCGAAACTGGTAGCTGCAAAATGAATAAAATCATAATGACGCCTGTAAGCGTTTCATTTTATCACAACAGTAAACGGCGCTCGTCCCCATGATCTACTGTCAAAAGGATTGGCATACAAAAACATAGTAACGCGGGGAAGCCGCACGGTCTTCGGCGCCTTGTCACGGTTTGCACGGCTGCCCCCGTCGGAGGTTCGAGTCCTCCTTCGGCATGGGTGTGAGTGTGTCGTCCTTAGTGTAAGTTGGTTTAAGTTAGATTAAATAGTGCATAAGCTTAGGGGCCGATGACCTCAGCATTTTGGTCCCAAAAGACCTTATCACAAATTTCCAAAGTACAAAAATATATTTCTGTAGTCACTGCTACGAAAGGCTTGAGGTGCGGTAAAGATGACGCCACGGGACAGTGCAAACGAATGTTTGGGGGTGAGAGAACGCTGTCTGCCACCATGTGTAGTGCCAACTGTGAAGTATAGAGGCGGTGGTGCCAGGATACGGTAGTGTTTCCGGGGCTAGGGTGTGGCCTCCGTAATTGCGCTTAAGAAAATGCTGAATACGGAAGCATACGGTGTGTAGGTAGTATCGCTGTCTCGTAAAGCATTTATTGCTGTTTCCACTCCCGTCTGGGTATGGATGTGTGTGATTCCCTTAGGTTGGTTAGGTTTAAGTAGTTCTAAGTCTAGGGGACTCATGACCTCAGATGTTAAGTCCCATAGTGCTCAGAGCCATTCGAACCACTCCCGTCTCGGGCGTAACTGTGGTTTTAAATGTGTCATTACTGTGCACGTCCTCTGTATTCACATATTGGTAGAAACAAATGAGACCGCTCGCAGTTGGGAAAGATGTATTTGTCGCAGCATGCTAGTGCGCGAATTTTTTAGTACTTTTTATCTCCAACTATTCCCTTTCACTGTGACTAGTTCCAACAAAATCGGTCAGCTCGGTCGTAACGGACAGTAGTTTCCTGTGGACGCGTCGTCCGTACACTCGGACACAAAAGATTCGAAATGGATCTTATAAATTAGTGTACTTACCAATTTCGTCGCCTTCAAAGCAGCACCCAACTTGCGTTCGTTCCTTCCACTGCTCAAAGCATTTTTGCACGTCGCTTTCCGGGTGGCTGCGCATGGGATCTGTCTTTCGTTTTTCCCTGCCGGCAGAGAGGAAGACTACGTCTGCATTGAAGTATTCGCGCACGGGAGCAGAGCTCTTCGGTTTTTGTGGAATTCGTCACACACAGTGAGGACACAGCTCGAGGTCGAAGAACAGTGGCGCACTAATACGCCACACGCAGCAGTTCCTTAGTAAAGCGAGCAGTCCCTATGGTTGTGGTCGGTCCTGATATAGCAGAATCTTCACAAAAAACATTATATCGCATCTCAGTGGGCTGTTTGTCAACTAAACAGATATGGAGCTTGTAAAATTCTTCCATAAAACCCTAACTAGCTCGCTGCTTGAATAAATTAGCCATTTCCAATTTGTATTGTGTTGTATTGTATGCTAACCGGGAGCCTAGACACTACGGAGAGGTTTCGCCCCCGCCGCAGCCGCAGTGGTCCAAAACCCCACGACGACTACCGCAGTACTCTTCACCCCTCCGCCACTCCACACTGAACCACTCTTTCAGGGTTATTGTGCGGTTCGGCGCCCGGTGGAACCCCATCCACCAGGGAACGTCTCACACCAGACGAGTGAAACTCCTATGTTAGAGTGGTAGAGTAATGTGTACGTGGAGAACCTGTTTGCGCAGCAATCGCCGATATGGTGTAGCTGAGGCGGAATAAGGGGGAACCAGCACGCATTCGCCGAGGCAGATGGAAAACCGCCTAAAAACCATCCACAGACTGGCCGGCTCACCGGACCTAGACATAAGTCCGCCGCGCGGATTCGTGCCGGGGACCAGGCGCTCCTTCCCAATCCGGAAAGACCGCACGGCTCACCGGGCGGGCATTTCCAATTTAATAAAGCAAAATAACTCAAGCATAGATTGATGGTTTTCCTTCTGAAGTGTGAATGCTGAATTTTAAGTACATTCTTTTAGTGTAAATAACTGCATGATTATCGCCAGTGCCATAAGTCATCTGCAAGGGGGCCAAGAGGGCGTACATGCCCCCACCTAGAATATAGAATTATAAAATTCTCACCGTATTCTAGAAGTAATTTTCTGTGATGCGATTAAAGCGTAGATCAGGCATGCCAAGTGCAACATGGAACCCTGTATCTTCAGGAAGAAGTCTATATAACTCGGGTCCCTTTAGAAGTCACTTTGTTCACCGTGATGTATAGCGTTTCAGCGGCCTGGCGGCGGTTTCGGTGCTGCTTCTTAATCATGATGGATACAGATCTTTAGAGAACGTTACCGAAATATATTCCCAACCTTTTCGATACAGCGCAACATGCAGGAATCTTGTTACCAACTGTGCAGTGCATTCGACATGACGGCGAAGCAAAGTATGAAACTGACGGGAAATTGACTGTATTAGTGCAGTCCTGGGTTAAGAGTCGATTACTGGCCCTGGGTTCCATTTTACCCAAACAATACAAAAAGTGTAGCTTTCAAAACATATTTTTGTTATATCCTGCCTACTCGTCGAATATGGGATGCCTAGGAAACCGGCTTTCTTGGATCGGTGGACAAAACGTGAAGCAAATCGTATTAATGAAGGGTATTACAAAACAAAATAATTACAATATTTAACTTTGTGTTAACAGATGAGTCGCAAGCAAAGGGCGACAGACAAAATAAGAAATCTCTTCAGCATAGACAGTGCTACGTAACAGAAGCGAAATGACTAGTATTGATGCTATTCTTGAACCAACTGTTGTAGAAGTCGGAGAAATGGCTAGTCTTCAACTGGGCAGCGCCCAGGCGATGCAGCACTTATGTCTTCGTGTAGAGGGCACTGCCGTGGCGTTGTCGTTCTGGAGAGGGGTCGGTCGGCATGCAATTGGCTGACGTCTTCTCACAGCCCTCTCCACTCTAACGTTCCCACTCGGCGCGTGGCACTTGACTTCATGCAAGAACGATTTTATTGAACTTACATTATGACAACCAGCATTAATAATAACAGCTCATGAAAATAACGAAATAAAACCACTGGAATTATCAGTTGTGAAGGTTTGTAAGCAAAAAAAGGTATCAAAGGTGGAGGAAAGGCATATATTATGAGACATTTAAGGAAAAATATAAATTACAAAATATATTTGTAGTTTAACTCAGTTATGAGCGAAAAAATCATATTTTCAACTTCTTTCCTCAAAGTGATGAAAATATATTTAGCAATATATGAAAGAAACATAACACAAAATGTAATTAGAATTAACCTTGCATTTTGGACATTTTAAAAATTGGAGGTAGTATGGGCCACACCAATATGATTATGTTTATAAATTTAAAACGTTGTTTTGAATAAAAGTTTTATTGTTTAATACTATACATAAAGTATAACATATTATAGCTCATTTACCCTATTTTTTTATTTAGCTTACAGAGATCAGAAAAGTACGGCTCATGTAGCTAGCCTTAACACTTGTTGCACCGAATCCAGTTTTCTTCATAGCTTTCTCCACACACAATACATTGTTCATCTGCGACGCTTTGAGAAATGCTTGGTGTAGGACTGTCATTATGAAAAATTTTGATTTGTTCATTTTTCTTCTTCTTATTGATCATCGTTTGTCCTTGTTTTGAAAATTTAATTTGGCTCTTTTTTCTGTTGTACTCTTTTTCTCTTCTGAATCTTTCTTGTCTGTCGGCATATGTTTTATTTTTGGAGTTGATGTCAATATTTCGTTTCTCTCTGCCTTTCTTTTCCGACATGGCAACCTCTTTTCGCTGCAGGAGGGCAAATGCGACACCTCTTTTAAAACAATTGCAAAATCAGAATGTTCACTTGAGTGTAGTGCATTGGACGAAGTGGTGATCTCTCGGAAAGTGATTGTAGATTCTGCCTGGGAAGCGAGCTGAAGGGGGGGGGGGGGGGGAGGGGTGTCAGAGCTGCTAGTGAGATCGATGTGGGTGTCCTACATGTAGGAACAACAACCCCATCAGACGTCATCTCTGGGAGAGGTGCGTGTACAATGTAGGTAACATCACTGCCCTGGGGGACTGATGACCTTAGCTGTTTAGTCCCCCTTAAACATCCCAACAACCAACCAACCAACCATCACTGCCCATGAAGTCCAAATCAGTAAATATGTCTGGGTTTGTCAGGTAAATGCCAGTACATCTAAAACCATTTTCAGCAATATATAGTCGACACACTAGTTTGCAGGCGTCAGCTACCAATTTTGCAACATCAAAGTCATTAATTCTTGACCCTGGATTAGCCCTCATCCGCAAACTCAAGCAGTGTTGTAGCAGTTTTTGAAAGGTCTGATGAACGTCGTATCCAGAGGCTGCAACTTATGAGAAGTTTGTCAGGGAAAACTTAACTTATGGACATGGTTTACCCGGCAAACATGATACCTAACGCCTTGCGACTGGCTTGCCCATCTACAATCAGCAAGACAGAATCTCCTGCTGAGGGCTTTGTGAAGGAAAAAAAGGGTCGGAGTCACACTTGAGAAACGCCTCAGCTGTCATCCAACCACTAAAAGTTGGAAAACTAATGGTTACGGTTGGAGCACCACTTATGAGGCGGTCATTCATTCGTTTCCTTGGGAAAATAAAAAGCGGAGGAATAAATTGCTAGGTTGAACTCATGCAATATAGAAGTGTAGCATTACGTCTCCTCTCTGGAGAAGTAATTTTCCCCACTTGACGTTTGCCTTTGACTGTAATGACCTTGTCATGTTCATGCACACACGATACGCCAGTTTCGTCGGCATTAAAAATTCGGGGTGGACGAAAGGAATGTTTTTTAAAGAGAATTTCAAACTGGCTGACGAAGCTTTCGACCTGTGGCTTATTAAACACTATCCACCGGATCAGACTAGTTGATTGTGGTTTTCTATAGGTCAAATTTGGGTGCTTCCCGACACTAAACCCATCAATGAACTACTAATAGTATTTCACACCTTTCATCAAAGGTTGCTTTAAAAGACCCCATTTGTGGTTTAATATCAGTTGGCTCATTACTTGCTATAGCTTTCAACTTTCTTACAGAGCGCTTCTAGGTACATGGTATCCGTCAGATGCGGATCTTTCGGAAAGTTTATTTTCCAGTACACTTACGTCAGCGTCTTTCATATCATTCTCTGACCATTCTCCCCGACCTTCACCTTCTGGTTTTTCCTTAAATGTTGGCACAGTATCCTTAAAAGAAAAGAAAAAAAAAAGGAAATGAGTTCCGTGGCCCATCCAACCCGAAAGTCGCATGGCCCATACTGCCCGACCCACAGTGATGTGAAAATACGATAGTAAACGAAACATTGCTAGAGCAGACGAAATGCAATTGTCAGTGTCTTATATTAACAGAGTAAACTAACTAACACCTCTAGTTTCATAAGTATATTCTTACCTGTAATTATTCAGGGTGATGTTAAAAAGTATTCGAGGCAACAACTTGTAGGAACACAAAGAAACAATAATCACTCACAGACGATACGACAATGGGAATCAAACAAACTCTCTGCACATGGTGAAATGGCGCTGGTGGCAAAGATTACACTGTTTACCGTGCTGCTACCTAGTAGTGAATAGCTGAAAAACCAACTGGCGCATACTACCCGCTGCCCCATACTACCCGTCGTCCCCCTAAATAATTTATTCCCTGTTTTTCCACTTAGAGAAGTAACAAACGGGGGAATTCCTTCGACAGATCTGGTTGTTTTCTATTTCAGGCTTTTTTTAATTTTCAGTAACGATCTAACATTATTGATGTATGTATAAAAATACAGGTGTTTCAGAAGTGATGGTCAATATTCAGGAATACGGCAGGAATGATCATTTGAACCAAAAAATCAATTAAACATGGCCTCTAAAACGCATACCTTAAGAGCTATGAGCAATTCTTGATCTTCGATACTGTGAAACAAATCTCTTCTACTGCAGGCTCTTTGCTCCCCATATTTTGCGAAGTGCTAGTATCGGCGAAAACAAGAAAAAAAGTCCAGTAAACATGTGCTCTAAAATGCATACCGTAAGAGCTATGAGCACTTATTCATCTTCGCTGTTTTGAAACACAACTATCCTAATGAAGAAGTGCTCATAACTTTTAAAGTCAAAAGGTTTTGTTAATCATACCTTTTGCGTTCTTGTGGAGTTATTTCCTAAGTAACTTCCATCCCCTAACAAATATTTCTTTGTATCTAACCGAGAAGTGAAATACCAATTTTTATAAATTTATATTTACATTTTTTAAATGTAACAAACATTTTCTTAGAAATTTTCGTCCCCTTTTGCACTTCCTTTGTGGCGGAATTTCTAGAACCACTGAAACAGGAATTTTTAAATTTACAACCGAGAAATCAAAAACTAATTGTCATATATCTATTATTAAAAATCCTTTACGCGTTCTTTAGTAGTTATATATTTTCAAAAAAAAACTTTCACCCACTTTTTCCAAAAATGCTGAGACACGAATTTTTTTATTTTTTGACTGGTTCTAGCTTCAAAATTCCCATAATAGCGACATACTTTGAAAAAGCTTTTCATGTCCTGTTTCACCCCCTTATGAGTGGAAATTCGGACAGCGCCTTCTTAAACGATGCGTACAGTACAAGATACACACCTTCTCCAAGCTTCAAGTTTCTATCCTTAGAGGTTTGAGCTGGGCGATGATGAGTCAGTGAATCAATCTGACCTTATTTCACCCTTTGTGGTTTAAATTTCCAAAAACAGTGAAACACGTATTTTTTAATTTCGAATCAAGAAGCCAACCACCAATTTTCGAAGATTTAGCTTTAAAAATCCTTCGCAATGAAATATTTTCATAAAACGTTTAACCCCCTATTTCACCCCATAAGAGGTTGAATTTCCAGGGACAGTGAGATGAGTACGTTTTATTTCTAATAGAGAAGCCCAATACTAATTTTCATAGATTTAGCTTCAAAAATGCTTTCACATTGAAATATATCCATAAAAACTTTCACCGCCCGTTTCACCCCCGTAGAATTTGAGTTTCCAAAACAATGAAGGACGTAGTTTTTTATTTCTAACTGAGATGCCAAATTTAAATTTTCATAAATTTGGCTTTAAAAAGGCTTTCGTGTTAAAATGTTTTTTATAAATAATCTCATCCCCTGTTTCTCTCCTTTAGTAGTTCAATCGCGAGAAACAATGATACAAGCATTTTTTTTAAATTTCTAACGAAGAAGTCAAATACCAATGTTCATAGATGTAGTTTTAAAATACTTCAGTAGTTTTTTAATAATGATATATGTCCAAAAAAGCTTTCATCCATATTTCAACCCATAGGGTTAAATTTCCAAAAATTCTGATACACGAATTTCTTTATTTCCGACCGAGAAACCAAATACCAAATTTCGTAGGTCCAGCTTCAAAATTGCCTTAATACCGACATATAAAAATAAACCTGCATCCCCTATTACCACCCTTAGAGTTGGAATTTCGAAGAATCCCTTCTTAAACGACACCTATAGTATAAGATCCACACCTTCTCCAAGTTTCACGTTCCTCTTCATAGAGGTTTGGACTGAGCAATGATGAATCAGCCACTCAGTCAATCAGTCAAGACATGGCGTTTTATATACACAGATTAAATTCATTTTGATAATACAAAAAGATGTACTTAGCTTGTGTTAATAAAGTACGTTTACCTTTTAGGTACCAAAGTAATCTGCCTTCAAAAGAACCTTGCGCTGAAACCTACTTGTCAAATCTAGTTCCTACACTCAATGAATCGGTAACATCAGAAACGGCAATTTTGGAAACTACCCTTTCTGGATAAATTTCTGCGGTCGCCCATGGACAATGTGCGGAGAAGGTGCGCGTCGACGAGGTGTTATAGAGCCAAAACGTGAACTACGGCATTGGTATTTCTCCCACTTCATCAAAGAACAACGCATGTGTGTTTTGCATAATTATTAATTCTTGTAAAGCGTAAGACTTGATTTCCCTCTCTGTGTTTTTTGTGTCCACGTCCGCCCGCATCTCGTGGTCGTGCGGTAGCGTTCTCGCTTCCCACGCCCAGGTTCCCGGGTTCGATTCCCGGCGGGGTCAGGGATTTTCTCTGCCTCGTGATGGCTGGGTGTTGTCTGCTGTCCTTAGGTTAGTTAGGTTTAAGTAGTTCTAAGTTCTAGGGGACTTATGACCACAGCAGTTGAGTCCCATAGTGCTCAGAGCCATTATGTCCACGTCTGCCAAATGAGACTGTCTTCGAAGTGAAATCCATCTGGTGTAAACGTGACGGTCTGTGGAGCCGGCCGTCGCATGAGCGCGCGGTGCGAATCTGTGATCGCAAGAGGACCAACTTTTTATCTGTACTAATCATGGTTTGCTGTTTGGTTTGTATGGTCAAAAGTTCTTGTATTGAGACACTTTTCACTTGTAATGTAAGTTACAGTATAGTACTATAATAGACAGTCATTGCAGAAAGATTTGGCACTGCATTCAGTAGAAGCGAACATTACGTTTTGAATAGGTATGTACGAACGTGTTTTGGACTCGTAGATACAGTGATTATTTTTGTTAGATTTCATATTTGGACTGATGGCGGCAGAGATACTTCTAAAAACTCTCAACCTATTGAAGTTATAAATCTCTGAAACAATAGTAGACTGATTTTGAGTTGTTATAAGTACCAATATTCTTTGGTTTGCAGCGTGTTTTTGGAACTGAAAAAACCGCGACACAGGTTCTGTGCAAGAAGCTACTACAATAATTTTAATACGCTGAGGACAGAAAGAACTGAGAAATGCCGCATTACCGCCTTGAGCTGCTGGTAGAATATTTTATTCACACAACCATTTTCAGTTGTCAGAACATCTTCAGGTGAATATAAGTATTCATAGCATCGTATTAGGCGAAATATAAAATCATTATCGTCAGGTGAAAAACCATGAATTGCGCACTGTTACCGTATCGTAATATAGATTAAATCGTCAGTCTATTAAAACTATGCTAGATAGTGAGCTCATTCATGTTATATCTGGAATCAGTGTTAACGCTGTGAACAGATTCATACCGTACTGAGACAACTGAAACTCGTTGTGAAAATAAAAACTTCTACCAGCAGCTCAAAGCGATACTGTGGCATTTTTACAATATATGAGAGCTATGGGACACCCATACTGAAAATATACTGAATAATTAACCGTTTCTGATTAAATTAGCGATGATATTTTGTAGATAGCTGTTACCCGCGGCTGCGCTCCCGTTGTCAGTAGTTTGGTTGTGATGAATGACAGTAAGTAAGTTAATTTATAAACGTGTCAGTATATAGCGGTATAGACGTGTAAGTTTATGTATAAATGTATCTAGTCCTGGAGCATAGGTACATAATGAATTGTTTCTATAAATTAGCAGTACATTAAATCTGAAACCACCCATTTTTTCTAATTACATTTAAAAATGTCTCTATTAGTTCCATTCGTACAAAAACAGAGATTCCGGGATCACGTAGTAGGGGAAGTGAGAGCAACACACACACACACCATTTCTTCATTCCATTTCAACGCATTAGATCTATTTCCCCAAGATGACTAATCGACGATTAACGTAGTCAGTTAATTGATCATAATCAAATTCAGCCGCCTCCCACGTTCTACATGTAAAGGGACGAGGTCTCTGTGCCTATCGCATTGCATTTAAATGTCTCTGTGAGTTTTCTAGCGTCACAGAAGCCACTAGAGACGTGTGCCGCTCGCTGGGTAAATTGAGACGGAATTCTGACTGTTCAGAGGTCTCTGTAGGCATTAAGTCCGCATGACATTCTGCATATAAGATCCGGTGTGTTTCAGATTACTCCGAGGTGTCTTAAGTTCGAGCTACTTTCGCAGCTAAAAGTTCTCTTAGACTCATACGCTAAGTCGACCCTACATTTGCGAGGTTCTCGAGATTACCGTAGGATTTTATTATTGTATGTCCACAATATTTCGCCATAAAGACTGTTCACTTTCGCCAGAAAAGTTAGCAGTTCTCTTTAAAATTTCAGAAGCTGTGCGCATGAGTAGCCACTGGATTCGGATTGTCACGAAATTGTCTACAAACAGTAATATTTGCGGACCACCGAGCAAGCATCGCCCATATGTCATCACATACTCCGCATTACGGGGTCTTTTTTATTAAGTTTTAGTTTTAGTTAAGCCTATGTTCTTCCATAGGGTTCAAGTAATCTTCATGCCTATTTTCATCAAAATCGGTTTAGTTGTTTAGTCGTGAAAACAAAGTTGTTTCTCTTTTATGATATTGCTGTGGACTTAGAGTATCGAACTATGGATTTAATATGCTGAGGACTGTAAAAGCATGTATTCATTACGTTGGCTACTATTATCTAGAACATATCAGTTTACAATATTAGTGTGGATTACACCCCTAAAACAGCTCCGTACTGTAACATTGTTCGGGACTGTGATCACTGAATATGGGTCAAACAAAGACGTTGCATGTTGCTTGCTTAACGACTCCACGCATTATCAAGCAGAGCCGGGGACTTCACTTCCACTGATTGCTGAAATTAATTTGTCATACAAAGTCAACAGGAGCACGTAACACCTCAGAGATCATTAAAGACGGGGATCGGAATGTCGAAGGAAATAATCCCAGCATTTACTTCAAGTAACTTATGAAAATCACAGGAAACCTGTATCTAAACCTCTGTTCTTCCGAATACCCGTGTCACCATGCGCGACAGTCTGCGTGCAGGGCTATGCTGTATTTGGGTTCATGACAGAAAGGACTTAGTGGGACCTTGTGCTGACACATATCATACTATTCTCTACGACAGAATCAATTATTGATTATGAACTGTACATTGTCTCATAATCTCAACTTGCTGGTCTTACTTTCAGATTAAAATTCACACAAGTCAGCACCGTCTCTGCAGCGTAGTGACACCGCAGAATGTGACCTCCCTCATGAAGATACGTGCAACAGAATGTGACGTTATCCTCACCAATCAGTGTCTTCCTGTGCTGGTACAAATACTACCTTTTCTTTTCACAAGTGGTGAAGCCCCTCCACCCCAACACCGGCATGATGGTCAACACAAACGGTCTACTGCCATCTCTGCAAAAGGGTTAGTTTTCACTAGAGTGAGGTCTCGCAGGATGTGGGTGCTGCGATGTTTGCGTACGTCTGATTAAGGTTAACCATTAATATGCGCCCAACCGTAGATTGGGTCGAATGCTGAACGAAGGGTAGCGGTTTGAAGGGCAGAGAGAAAAAACCTCTTCGATAGTTGGATTAGGTTGTAAGAGCAGTAGCGGTTTTCTTGCTGTCTGTGACAGGTCATGCAAGGGTAGGCTCTGTTAGTAGTGGATAACATGTATGTCGATACCTTTGACGTTGTGCGTTGCTGTTACTCGGCGGCTGCCGCTGAATGCCGGCGTTCATCTTTCGCTCAGCGTCAGCATACCCGTTTAGTTCATCATCGTTTTGTATCCTATAAAAATGGTTCAAATGGCTCTGAGCACTATGGGACTCAACACCTGAGGTCATCAGTCCCCTACAACTTAGAACTACTTAAACCTAACTAACCTAAGCACATCACACACATCCATGCCCGAGGCAGGATTCGAACCTGCGACCGTAGCGGTCACGCGGTTCCAAACTGAAGCGCCTAGAACCGCACGGCCACACCGGCCGGCTTTGTGTCCTATAGGTCATATATCAGATGCACAGTGTAGGGTGATGTTGGCGATATGTTTGTGCGTC
This sequence comes from Schistocerca serialis cubense, assembly GCF_023864345.2. Taxonomy (NCBI): domain Eukaryota; kingdom Metazoa; phylum Arthropoda; class Insecta; order Orthoptera; family Acrididae; genus Schistocerca; species Schistocerca serialis. The sequence goes on along the minus strand of NC_064639.1, from coordinate 101,423,358 downwards.
AGTGGGCGATCTCGTCGGTTTCCCTGCTGTAGCCTGTTGATCGGTTTTAATAGTAGCTGGTATATCCAGTCAACGTTACTGATATGCAGGGGCTTGCTGACGTTTGTTGCTTGTGGGTGTATCTTAGCTCCCCACAGGAGGTTATGCCCTAGCTAGTAGTGTCTTTGGCCGCTTATGCTTCCGCCTATGGTTCCGATCAAAGAGTCCCAGAGTAAGGATGAGAGGATTGTTCGAGTGTCTCCAGTTTCTATATAGTCGTGTGGCGTGTTTTTTTTTAAATACTTCCTTGAGGGTTTCAAGGCGGTATTCGTTGTGAAGATCCACGGTGCGTGTGTAGCGTGGAGCGTTGCTAATGATTTGTAGCAGCACTTGGTTCTGTATGATCTGCAGGCGGCGCAGGTGTGTAGTAGCTGCGTATCCCCAGACGGGAGCTGCGTACGCCATCAGAGGTCTAATCAGTATCGTGTATATGGACCTCGACACCGTCCTATTCAGTGTGCATTCGCTGTTGAGAATAGGGTAGAGTTGTTTGAGCCACAAATATTACCATACAACTAATATACAGGGTTATTACAAATGATTGAAGCGATTTCACAGCTCTACAATAACTTTATTATTTGAGATATTTTCACAATGCTTTGCACACACATACAAAAACTCAAAAAGTTTTTTTAGGCATTCACAAATGTTCGATATGTGCCCCTTTAGTGATTCGGCAGACATCAAGCCGATAATCAAGTTCCACCCACACTTGGCGCAGCATGTCCCCATCAATGAGTTCGAAAGCACCGTTGATGCAAGCTCGCAGTTCTGGCACGTTTCTTGGTAGAGGAGGTTTAAACACTGAATCTTTCACATAACCCCACAGAAAGAAATCGCATGGGGTTAAGTCGGGAGAGCATGGAGGCCATGAGATGAATGGCTGATCATGATCTCCACCACGACCGATCCATCGGTTTTCCAATCTCCTGTTTAAGAAATGCCGAACATCATGATGGAAGTGTGGTGGAGCACCATCCTGTTGAAAGATGAAAATAGCTCCTTGCTTGCTTTATTCGTCGACTTCCGCGGGCTACGCGTGAAACTTGCCCGCACGCGTTCAACCGTTTCTTCGCTCACTGCAGGCCGACCCGATGATTTCCCCTTACAGAGGCACCCAGAAGCTTTAAACTGCGCATACCATCGCCGAATGGAGTTAGCAGTTGGTGGATCTTTGTTGAACTTCGTCCTGAAGTGTCGTTGCACTGTTATGACTGACTGATGTGAGTGCATTTCAAGCACGACATACGCTTTCTCGGCTCCTGTCGCCATTTTGTCTCACTGCGCTCTCGAGCGCTCTGGCGGCAGAAACCTGAAGTGAGGCTTCAGCCGAACAAAACTTTATGAGTTTTTCTACGTATCTGTAGCGTGTCGTGACCATATGTCAATGAATGGAGCTAACAGTGAATTTATGAAATCACTTCAATCATTTGTAATAGCCCTGTATATTCAATTGCGCGACCGTATGCATGGATGCATTCCGTCTTCATTCTTACAGCACCCGCATGTGTCTTTTTGTGTGATTTGTTACAACCGATTTCACAAGATGATGACGAGGTCTCATACACCGAGGAGCGTAGGGGGTGATGCACCGCCGACTAGGCAAGCTCCTAGCGGAGGTGGTTTGCCATTGCCTTCCTCCGACCGTAATGGGGATGAATGATGGTGATGATGAAGACGACACAACAACACCCAGTCATCTCGAGGCAGGAAAAATCCCTGACCCCGCCGGGAATCGAACCCGGGACCCCGTGCGCGTTAAGCGAGAACACCACCGCAAGAACACGAGCTGCGGACGATTTCATACGAACGTTGTTTTATTTAGCACTCACAGAAAATGTTACGAAAAAATGAGTTATCGTTATGGATAGAAGGGTTACTTAACTGTTTAGTTCCAGAAACACAGAAAAGGTCAAATGAAGTATAGCAACGTCAGGTCACTTAATTTAAGGATGCTAAACGGTACGAACATTTTCTGTTAACCAAGCGAAATACAGTGTTTAAAGTTGCTGCTACCAACCTGCTTGCTATACAGGGGTAGACAAAACTATGGAAAGACCAAAAACACAACACACCGCATGCGTAATGCACTGAAGAAAAATCATTGGCATTCGAAACAGCTTCCAGTCGTCTCGGGAAGGATAAATACAAGTCCTATATTGTTTTCAAGGGAATCTTATACCATTCTTCCTGCTAAATAGTGGCAATGTTCAGGTATTGATTATGGAGGTGGATAGGTATCACGAACCCTTCTTTCCAAAGTAGGTCACAGAGGCTCAATGATATCGAAATTCAGTGGCAGTGGTGGCCAGGAGAGATGCGAGAATGAGTGCTCGTGCTCACAAAACAAGTTCCGGAGTAGGAGAGCTGTATGAACAGGGACCAACTCCTCATGGAATATGGCATCGCTACTGAGGTCACATACAATATGTACAACAACCCAGAGGGAATAATAAGAGTGGACGATCAAGAACGAAGTGCTCGTATTAAGAAGGGTGTAAGACAAGGCTGTAGCCTTTCGCCCCTACTCTTCAATCTGTACATCGAGGAAGCAATGATGCAAATAAAAGAAAGGTTCAGGAGTAGAATTAAAATACAAGGTGAAAGGATATCAATGATACGATTCGCTGATGACATTGCTATCCTGAGTGAAAGTGAAGAAGAATTAAATGATCTGCTGAACGGAATGAACAGTCTAATGAGTACCCAGTATGGTTTGAGAGTAAATCGGAGAAAGACGAAGGTAATGAGAAGTAGTAGAAATGGGAACAGCGAGAAACTTAACATCAGGATTGATGGTCACGAAGACAATGAAGTTAAGGAATTCTGCTACCTAGGCAGTAAAATAACCAATGACGGACGGAGCAAGGAGGACATCAAAAGCAGACTCGCTATGGCAAATAAGGCCTTTCTGGCCAAGAGAAGTCTACTAATATCAAATACCGGCCTTAATTTGAGGAAGAAACTTCTGAGGATGTACGTCTGGAGTACAGCATTGTATGGTAGTGAAACATGGACTGTGGGAAAACCGGAACAGAAGAGAATCGAAGCATTTGAGATGTGGTGCTATAGACGAATGTTGAAAATTAGGTGGACTGATAAGGTAAGGAATGAGGAGGGTCTACGCAGAACCGGAGAGGAAAGGAATATGTGGAAAACACTGATAAGGAGAAGGACAGGATGCTAGGACATTTGCTAAGACATGAGGAAATGACTTCCATGGTACTAGAGGGAGCTGTAGAGAGCAAAAACTGTAGAGGAAGACAGAGATTGGAATACGTCAAGCAAATAATTGAGGACGTAGGTTGCAAGTGCTACTCTGAGATGAAGAGGTTAGCACAGGAAAGGAATTCGTGGCGGGCCGCATCAAACCAGTCAGTAGACTGATGACCAAAAAAAAAAAAAAAAAAAAAAAAAAAAATGCTCTGTTCGTCCTATTTGATATTGATCCCATACGCTCGAACAACACTCTAGGGCGTGTCGTAGAAATGTTCCGGCTGCACTTCCCTAGTATTCAGCGAATCAACTGACTCCTGTCACCTGCCTTACCTACGACGGAGACTGTGCGTTCGTTTTATTTCATATCTCTACAAACTGTTACAAAAATGGTTCAAATGGCTCTGAGCACTATGGGACTTAACTTCTAAGGTCATCAGTCCCCTAGGACTTAGAACTACAGTACTTAAACCTAACTAACCTAAGGACATCACACACATCCATGGGCGAGGCAGGATTCGAACCTGCGACCGTAGCGGTTGCGCGGTTCCAGACTGTAGCGCCTAGAACCGCTCGGCCACCTCGGCCGGCAATCTGTTACACCCAGGTACTTGTATGAGTTGCCCGATTTCATATGTGGCTCGTTGATACTGCAGTCAAAGGGTATTACGCTTTTCCCTTTGTGAAGGGTGTAATTTTGTGTTTATGTACGCTTAAAGGAAGCTACCAGTCTCTGCTCCATTTTGAAATCTTATCAAGATCCCACGACATATTTGCATAGCTTTTTTCAAATGGTTCAAATGGCTCTAGGCACTATGGGACATAACATCTGAGGTCATCAGTCCCCTAGACTTAGAACTACTTAAATCTAACTAAGGACATCACATCCATGCCCGAGGCAGGATTCGAACCTGCGACCGTAGCAGCAGCGCAGTTCCGGACTGAAGCGCCTAGAACCGCTCGGCCACAGCAGCCGGCATAGCTTTTTTCAGTCAGTATTTTTTTACAAATAAGCGCATGGTCTCTGTAATGTCTGAGGTTTCCAGTGGTATTTTCTACAAGATGAGCGATATGCAACTTGACCAGAAAGGGTTCCCAGACACTTCCCTAGGGCACACCTGAAGTTATTTCTACAGCTGTCGTTGACTAAATCATCTACGATAGCATCTGCTCCCTCCTTACCTAGAAATCCTCAATACAGTCACAAATATCGCTTGATACCTTATAACTAAGGCAAATCCCTTCACGTAACGTGAATCCCTTAATAAAAACGAGGTATTTCTTTCCGCTACCTTTCTGTAAATACGATTCTGAATCAACTGTAATGACTTCAATGGCGACAGTAAGTTTCATTGCACTTCTTCTTTCCCCCTCTTCTTATATTCGTATCTCAGTCACTGCAGAATCCATTGGTTTCAGTTTCCAGTCCTTAGGTCATCAGTGTGATTATTTTCCTTACTGTTTTGGTAATACCAAAATATGTCCCGTTACCGACATACCGCCGCAGACGTCGTTCCTACAATGTTTTTGTAAGATCAATCTTTTTTCTGCATCCATTACATGGTAAATTTTAACTACAGCTACATCCACATACATACTCCGAAAACCACCATATGATGCGTGGCGGAGGGTATCTTGTACTATGACTAGTCACTCTCTTCCTTGTTTCACTCTCAAAAAAACGAGGGAAAAACGATCTTTATGCCATTTTACGAGTCCTAATTTCTTTTATCTTATCTTCGTGGTACTTACGCGAAATGTACGTTGGTAGCAGTAGAATCATTATGCATTCAACTTTAAATGCCAGCTCTTTAAATTTTCTCAATAGTGTTCTTCGCTCCAGGCATTCCCAACTGAGTTCACGAAGCATTTCCGTGACACTTGAAACGTCTCCTCAGAAAAATTAATGAATTACTGTCCTGATAAACCCCTTACATTATTTGATTTTCAAACAGCTGAGCAGAACTCAACGTACTCAGACATTTCGCTCTGTACCTATTCTGATCAACACTAAACTGACACACAATATATTTAGCGCAACGCAATCTGACTTTCAATAATCCCTACAAAAGAATGGCCCTGACTAACATTAACCTATACCTTTCACAAATCACTTACCTCACAAAAATCTTCGTTACTCGAACTACTGCAATACAGCGAGCGCCACTACTGCCAGCTAAGTAAAAGATTCAAACTACTGAAGGCACTAACTACTAATAAGCGTAGTTAGCAAATGAAAGATCTTGATAGAGAACAAACAATGTATTTACCTTAATAGTGTTAAAAGTCATAATATGTATATAGCAGTTAATGACATCCAGTCTTACAAATTTACAGTCTCTGATGGACACACATCCACATCATCCGCTCTCGAAACTCCGCCATTTCTCTCCCCACATCCACCACTGCTGGCGACTCACCTCCAACTGCGCAACGCTAGGCGCTGTTAACAACCAACTGCCCAACACTACAATAGCATATACTCCAACAACGCAAACCAACCACAGCCTTCACACAGCAGAGTCAGTGATTTTCATATAGAGCGCTACGTGGCGTTACCAACATAAAAACCTAAACAGCCTACTTACACACTCTAGCATCCCACCTCTGAACTGCTTCATAAGCAAACAGCTGCAGACCGCTGACCACCCTGTCTATTAGATCATTTATGTGTATAGAAATAAGATCGGCCATATCACACTCCCCTGGGATTCTCCTGAGATACTTCTGTCTCTGATGAGCATCCCCTATCTAGGATGACATACTTAGTTCTACAGTATTACTTAAGAAGTCTTCGTGCCACTCACATAATCTGGGAATCTATTCCATACGCTCTTACCTTCGTTAACAATCCGCAATAAGGTATGGTGCTAAACGCTTTTCGGAAATGCAGGAGTATGGATTGTGCCTCTTGCCCTTCATGTGTCGTTCGCAGGATGTCATGTCAGAAAATGGTAAACTGATTTTCAAACGAGCGATGCTTTCTAAATACAAGTTGATTTGTTGCCAGAATCTTCAAGCACATTTATTATATTCAATCTCAGAATTCCGCAGCAAACCAACGTTAAGTGTATTTAATCTGTAGTTGTGGGCGTCCGTTCCTTCACCCTTCTTGTATACAGGCGTCACCTACGCTGTTTTGCAGTTGCTTGGGACTTTGCGCTGGGCGAGAGATTTCCGATAAACGCAGGCTAAGTAAGGGCGACTTATTTAGTTTCAACTCTTTAAGTTGCTTTTCTATGCCAGTGATATGTATGACTATGTCCGCCCTACGCGAGTCAGTACGACGGTCAAACAACGCTATGTTTGTAGGGTCCTCCTAAGTGAATCACTTATTAAAAACAGAATTTAAAACTGAGACTTTCCTTTTGCTGTCTCCTATTGCTACAGCAGACTGGTCAATGAACGTCCTCGACGAGTTTAGCGATCTCTACGCAAGAACTTTCTCCACTTCTCGACAAGGTCTTTTGCTAAGGTATGGCGGTGGCATTTGTTGCATGCTTTTTGCAGACACACGAATTTCTGCTGACTTTTGGCTGTCGTCAATTGCGCGTCCTTTTTTGCAGGAGTCTCTTCTTCCTCAGGAGTTTCAGAATTTTGGTATTAAACCACGGTGAGTCTCATCCTTATTCCAATTATTCGGATTTTCTAAATGGGATGCCAACAACTGTTCACTGCTCTTTCTAACAAAAACACTCTCCTAGCCTACTTGATCGATTTATTAACTTTAATAATCATCTTCCCAACAATCACATCATGATCACTAATTCCTGTCTCTATACTGACAACGTCTGTAAGATCAGGCCAGTTTGGAGCTACAAGCCCGTTGTGTGTGGGCAGTCGAACTATCTGCTCAAGACAGTTTTCGGAAAACATGTTCAAAATTACTTCACAAGACTGACTGTCCCTACCACGTGCAATGAGTTCATAGAAGTCCCAGTCTGTTTTCGGAAGGTCGAAGTCGCCTCCAGCTAATTTTGCATGATCTGAGTATTTCCGCGCTGCTGAATGTAGACTTTTTTGATTCGAAAATTGTGACGGTGGAATCGCGTGGCCACTGAAAACATCCGATAATAAGCATGAGTTCACCAAGATCTGCTACACTCGTCCATATAGATTCACAGTGAGACTCAATGTCGATCTCGATACACACAAGATTTTTGTTGACTACACTGAAAACCCCTCACCCTATGGAGTCTGTTTCGGCTTTTCGACATACGTTTCGTGCCTCGCCAAATAGTTCAGAGCTTTCTAACTCGACTTTCAGGCAGCTCTCGCTTTCGAGAGCTGGGTGTTATTATTAACGTAATGTGTGACACCGCTGCATTGTTTCACTTAGTTACTTCAGAGAACTTTGTCGATTTGAATCTTGTAGGTCGCCTCCCAAGGACTATTGCCGTGGCGCGAACACGATTTTCATCAGCACGCCCTCACGGCGCCTTGTATGGCACTATCCATTTCTGGGATACAAAGGTTAGAATAATTTCCAATTAAAATTTATCTCCTACATCTTGCGTCCTTTCTTACCCTACACATATAGCAACATCCGCGTAATTCCCTGCAATAACATTCTCTATCCATGTGTCCTTTCACTTGTATGTCGGGCACCATTTGTTCTAGTTTTCTCTCTGCCTACTTGAAGTTATACAGCTCCACTGATATTTGTGACCTATGTATTTCACCTAAAATAAATACCGAATCGGTGAAAATATCTCTCTCAAAAACAGATAACCTTTCTTGTGACCAAAATATTTGTCTGTCCTCTACATCTACTACATGATTCGCTGCAATTAACACCTAAGTGTTTGGCAGAGAGTTTACTGAACTACCTTAAAGCTACTTCTCTACCGTTCCACTCACGAACAGTGCACAGGAAAAATTAACACTCAAACCTTTTTGTGCGACCTCATTTTTCTTATTATATTATGATCACCATTCATACCTATGTAAGTTGGCGTCAAAAGAATATTTTCACTCTCTCATGACAAAGTTGGTGATTGAAATTTCACGAGAAAATCCTGACGCAAGGAAAATCTCCTTTGCTTTAAGATTATCACCCCAATTAGCATTCACATCCGTGGTTCTCTTTCCCCTATTTAGCGATAGTACAAAACGAGCTGCCCTTATTTGAACTTTTTCGATGTCCTCCGTCAATGCTATTTCAAGCGGGTCCCACGCCGCACAGCAGTACTCCAGAAGCCGGTGGATAAGCGTGGTGTAAGGAGCCTCTTTAATTGATTTGTTGCATTTTCTAAGTATTCTGTCAAGAAATCGCAGTCTTTGACTTAGTTTTCCCACAACTTTATCTATATGATCGTTCCAATTTAAGTTATTCGTTATATTTGTTTTGTAAATAAAACCACCTTTTCTTGTTGCACTGTGATTTATTTCTCCCAGACGCGTTTCCCCTTCTTTTACTCTAAGGAATCTACAGTTAAGTAATTACTTACAGTTTGTTAGCATCTGCGTTTCCTCTCATTCTGTCTGGAGGTCGCACTACCACTTCATTTCCGAAACATAAGCACATTGTTTATTCCGAATTTTTTCTTCACACTGTCCACCATGTTTACCTTTGTTTCTGTGGTGCATTATTACTCTGACAAAAGAGAAATAATACACCATCAAACTGTAAGTAAATACTTAATTACACAAAAACACGACGTTAACTGCTAGATAATCTAAAAATAACACATATTAAAACAAAACTGTATCGCTCTAGATTTCAGTGGAGACGACTTGGAAAGGTGAAACGCGTCTGGGAGAAATAAATTACAATGCTGAGAGAAAGGGCAGTTTTATTTACAAAACAAACATTTCTGTGATTGCAGGGGATGGCTACGCAAACAGACTTGTTAAGTTATTCGTAATTGCAATCCCTAAAACACTATCTGTCTGATTGTTCTAATTTATTCGTAATTGTAATTCCTAAGTATTTAATCCCCCCCATGAACCCTGGACCTTTTCGTTGGTGGGGAGGCTTGCGTGCCTCAGCGATACAGATGGCCGTACCGTGGTTGCAACCACAACGGAGTGGTATCTGTTGAGAGGCCAGACAAACGTGTGGTTCCTGAAGAGGGGCAGCAGCCTTTTCAGTAGATGCAGGGGATGGATGATTGACTGATCTGGCCTTGTAACACTAACCGAAACGGCCTTGCTATGCTGGTACTGCGAACGGCTGAAGGCAAGGGGAAACTATAGCCGCAATTTTTCCCGAGGGCATGCAGCTTTACTGTATGGTTAAATGATGATGGCGCCCTCTTGGGTAAAATATTCCGGAGGTAAAATAGTCCCCCATTCGGATCTCCGGGCAGGGACTACTAAAGAGGACGTAATTATCAGGAAAAAGAAAACTAGCGTTCTACGGATTGGAGCGTGGAATGTCACATCACTTAATCGGGCAGGTAGGTTAGAAAATTTAAAAAGGGAAATGGATAGGTTAAAGTTAGTTATAGTGGGAATTAGTGAAGTTCGGTGGACGGAGGAACAATACTTTTGGTCAGGTGAATACAGGGTTGTTGTTGTTGTTGTGGTCTTCAGTCCTGAGACTGGTTTCATGCAGCCCTCCATGCTACTCTATCCTGTGCAAGCTTATTCATCTCCCAGTACCTACTGCAACCTACATCCTTCTGAATCTGCTTAGCGTATTCATCTCTTGGTCTCCATCTACGATTTTTACCCTCACGCTGCCTCCAATACTAAAATGGTGATCCCGTGATGCCTCAGAACATGTCCTACCAACCGATCCCTTCTTCTGGTCAAGTTGTGCCACAAACTTCTCTTCTCCCCAATCCTATTCAATATTTCCTCAATAGTTATGTGATCAACCCATCTAATCTTCAGCATTCTTCTGTAGCACCACATTTCGAAAGCTTCTATTCTCGTCCATGTTTCTCGTCCATGTTTCACTTCCATACATGGCTACACTCCATACAAATACTTTCAGAAAAGACTTCCTGACACTTATATCTATATTCGATGTTAACAAATTTCTCTTCTTCAGAAACGCTTTCCTTGCCATTGCCATTCTACATTTAATACCCTCTCTACTTCGACCGTCATCAGCTATTTTGCTCCCCAAATAGCAAAACTCATTTACTACCTTAAGTGTCTCATTTCCTAATCTAATTCCCTCAGCATCACCCAACTTAATTCGACTGCATTCCATTATCCTCGTTTTGCTTTTGTTGATGTTCATCTTATATACTCCTCTCAAGACACTGTCCATTCCATTCATCTGCTCTTCCAAGTCCTCTGCTGTCTCTGACAGAATTACAATGTCATCGGCGAACCTCAAAGTTTTTTTTCTTCTCCATGGATTTTAATACCTACTCCGAATTTTTCTTTTGTTTCCTTAACTGCTTGCTCAATATACAGATTGAATAACATCGGTGAGAAGCTACAACCCTGTCTTACTCCCTTCCCAACCACTGCTTCCCTTTCATGTCCCTCGACTCTTATAACTGTCATCTGGTTCCTGTACAAATTGTAAATAGCCTTTCGCTCCCTGTATTTTACCCCTGCCACCTTTAGAATTTGAAAGAGAGTATTCCAGTCAACATTGTCAAAAGCTTTCTCTAAGTCTACAAATGCTAGAAACGTAGGTTTGCCTTTCCTTAATCTTTCTTCTAAGATAAGTCGTACGGTCAGTATTGCCTCACGTGTTCCAGTATTTCTACGGAATCCAAACTGATCTTCCCCGAGGTCGGCTTCTACTAGTTTTTCCATTCGTCTATAAAGAATTCGTGTTAGTATTTTGCAGCTGTGGCTTATTAAATTGATTGTTCGGTAATTTTCACATCTGTCAACACCCGCTTTCTTTGGGATTGGAATTATTATGTTCTTCTTGAAGTCTGAGGGTATTTCGCCTGTTTCATACATCTTGCCCACCAGATGGTAGAGTTTTGTCAGGACTGGCTCTCCGAAGGCCATCAGTAGTTCCAATGGAATGTTGTCTACTCCGGGGGCCTTGTTTCGACTCAGGATCGTCGAGATACTAGAAGGTATCAGATAGATTACATAATGGTAAGACAGAGATTTAGGAACCAGGTTTTAAATTGTAAGTCACTTACAGGGGCAGATGTGGACTCTGACCACAATCTATTGGTTATGACCTGTAGATTAAAACTGAAGAAACTGCAAAAAGGCGGGAATTTAAGGATATGGGACCTGGATAAACCGACTAAACCATAGGTTGTACAGAGTTTCAGGGAGAGCATAAGGGAACAACTGACAGGAATGAGGGAAAGAAGTACAGTAGAAGAAGAATGGGTAGCCCTGAAGGATGAAGTAGTGAAGGCAGCAGAGGATCAAGTAGGTAAAAATACGAGGACTAGTAGAAATCCATGGGTAACAGAAGAAATACTGAATTTAATTTATGAAAGGAGAAAATATAAAAATGCAGTAAATGTAGCAGGCTACAAGGAATACAAACGTCTCAAAAATGAGATCGACAGGAAGTGCAAAATGGCTAAGCAGGGAGGGCTAGAGGACAAATGTAAGGATGTAGAGCCTTACCTCGCTAGGGGTAAGATAGACACTACCTTCAGGAAAATTAAAGAGACCTTTGGAGAAAAGAGAACCACTTGCATGAATATCAAGAGCTCAGATGGAAACCCAGTTCTAAGCTAAGAAGGGAAAGCAGAAAGATGGAAGGAGTATTTAGAGGGTCTATACAAGGGCGATGTACTTGAGGACAATATTATGGAAATAGAAGAGGATGTAGATGAAGATGAAATGGGAGATACGATACTGCGTGAAGAGTTTGACAGAGCACTGAAAGACGTGAGTCGAAACAAGGCCCCGGAAGTAGACAACATTCCATTAGAACTACTGATGGCCTTGGGAGAGCCAGTCCTGACAAAACTCCACCATCTGGTGAGCAAGATGTATGAGACAGGCGAAATACCCTCAGACTTCAACAAGAATATTATAGTTCCAATCCCAAAGAAATCAGGTTCTGATAGATGTGAAAATTACCGAACAATCAGTTTAATAAGTCACGGATGCAAAATACTAACGCGAATTCTTTACAGACGAATGGAAAAGCTGCTGGAAGCCGACCTTGGGGAAGATCAGTTTGTATTCCGTAGAAATTTTAGAACACGTGAGGCAATACTGACCTTACGACTTATCTTAGAAGAAAGATTAAGGAAAGGCAAACCTAAGTTTCTGGCATTTGTAGACTTAGAGAAAGCTTTTGACAATATTGATTGGAATACTCCCTTTCAAATTCTAAAGGTGGCAGGGGTACATTACAGGGAGAGAAAGGCTATTTACAGAAACCAGATGGCAGTTATAAGAGTCGAGGGGCATGAAAGGGAAGCAGTGGTTGGGAAGGGAGGGAGACAGGGTTGTAGCCTCTCCCCGATCTTATTAAATCTGTATATTGATCAAGCAGTAAGCGAAACAAAGAAAAATTCGGTGTAGGTATTAAAATCCGTGGAGAAGAAATAAAAACTTTGAGGTGAGGCCGATGACATTGTAATTCTATCAGAGACAGCAAAGGACTTGGAATAGCAGCTGAACGGAATGGACAGTGTCTTGAAAGGAGGATATAAGATGAACATCAACAAAAGCAAAACGAGGATAATGGAATGAATGTAGTCGAATTAAGTTGGGTGATGCTGAAGGAATTAGATCAGGAAATGAGACGCTTAAAGTAGTAAAGGAGTTTTGCTATTTGGGGAGCAAAATAACTGATGATGGTCGAAGTAGAGAGGGTATTAAATGTAGACTGGCAATGGCAAGGAAAGCGTTTCTGAAGAAGAGAAATTTGTTAACATCGAGTATAGATGTGAGTGAAAGGAAGTCGTTTCTGAAAGTATTTGTATGGAGTGCAGCCATGTATGGAAGTGAAACATGGACGATAAATAGTTTGGACAAGAAGAGAATAGAAGCTTTCGAAATGTGGTGCTACAAAATGGCTCTGAGCACTATGCGACTTAACTTCTGAGGTCATCATTCGCCTAGAACTAATTTAACCTAACTAACCTAAGGACATCACACACATCCATGCCCGAGGCAGGATTCGAACCTGCGACCGTAATGTGGTGCTACAGAAGAATGCTGAAGATTAGATGGGTAGATCACATAGCTAATGATGAAGTATTGAATAGAATTGGGGAGAAGAGGAGTTTGTGGCACAACTTGACAAAAAGAAGGGACCGGTTAGTGGGACATGTTCTGAGGCATCAAGGGATCACCAATTTAGCATTGGAGGGCAGCGTGGAGGGTAAAAATCGTAAAGGAAGACCAAGAGATGAATACACTAAGCAGATTCAGAAGGATGTAGGTTGCAATAAGTACTGGGAGATGAAGAAGCTTGCACAGGATGGGGTAGCATGGAGAGCTGCATCAAACCAGTCTCAGGACTGAAGACCACAACAACAACAACAAGTATTTAATTTAATTTACAGCCAGTAGTTTTGTGTGTTTTATCCTGCAACCGAAATTTTGCACATTTCTTTTAGTACGCATGTGGATGACTTAATACTCTTCATTATTTAGAGTCAACTGCCACTTTTCACTCTGACAGATATCGTGTCTCTCGTCTAAATCATCGACATATTGTTTTGATCATCTGATAACTTTATAAGACGTTAAATGGAATCCTCATCTGCAAACAATCTTAGAGGACTGCTGAGATTCCTTCCTAAATCGTCATGTAGATCAGGAACAGCAGAGGGCCTTGAACACTGTCTTGTAGAATGCTAGATGTTACATCTGTTTTACTAGATGACTTTCCGTCAGTTTCTACGAACTGTGGCCTTTCTGACATGAAATTATGAATCCAGTCGGACAATTGAGACGTTACTCCATAGGCGTGCAGTTTGATTCGAAGTCGCTTGTAAGTAAGGGTGTCAAAAGCCTTCTGGAAATCTAAAAAATGTGGAATCAATTTGATTTCCCTTTCTCGAAATCTAAAAAAATGTGGAATCTTTTTGACATCTCCTGTCGATAGCACTCATTACTCCGTCAGCGCAAAAAGATAGTTGACTTTTAGAAGTTTGGAAATAAAGTGTTCTCTTTGAGATAACCCGTAATGTTCGAACAAAGTATATGTTCCAAATTCCTACTGAAAATCGACTTGAGACACAGGTCTGTAATTTAGCCAATTACCCCTACTTCCTTTCTAGAGTATTGGTGTGGCTTGTGCAACTTTCCAATCTTTAGGTATTGATCTTCCGACGAGCGAGAAGTTGTATATGATTGCTAAATATGTGGTTATTGTATCAGTGTAGTCTGAATGGAACCTGTCTGGTATACAATCTGCACCGCATGGCTTGCCTTTATGGAGTGTTTTAAGTTGCTTGGATACACCGAGGGTATCTACTTCTAAGTTACTCATGTTGCCATTTGTTCTTGATTCGAATTCAGGAATATATCTTTCACGTTCTTTGGTGAAGTAATTTCGGTTTACTGTGTTTAGAAACTGCTTTAGTGGCACTGTCAACCGTAACATCACCATTGTTATCGATTAGTGAGGGCACTGATTGTGTCATTCCGCTGGTGTACTTTATATACAACAAGAATCTCTTCGAATTTCTAACAGATTTCGAGGCGGTGTTTCGTTCTGGAAACTATTAAAAGTATCGCGAATTGAAGTTCGCTGTAAGTTTCGAGTATCTCTAGAACTTCGCCAGTTTTGGTGGTTTCGCGTTCTTTGAAATTTTGCACGCGGTTTTCGTTGCCTCTGCGACAGTGTTTGACCTGTTCTGTGTACCACGGGGGATCAGCACCATCTCTTACTTGGTATATACCTTTCAATTGCAGTCGATACTATTTCTCTCAATTTAAACCACTTTTGGTCTTCACTCACATAATCAGATCGAAAGGAGTGAAGCCTGTCTCTTAGGAATGCCTCAAGCGAATTTTATCTGTTCTTTTTTAAATAAATGAATTTTGCGTTTATTTTAGTGTGTTTTGATGTTACGGTATTTAGTCTCGCTACGACAATCTTGTGGTCACTAATCCCCGTATCTTTCATAATGCTCCCTATTTTCTCAGGACTGTTTGTTGCAAAGAGGTCGAGCATATTTTGATAATCATTTACATTTCGAGTGCGTTGCTGAACTAACTGTTCAAGAACATTTTCTGAGAAAATATTCAGAATGATTTTGGACGACGTCTTTTTGTCTACCACCGACTTTAAACATTTATTTTCGCCAATATATTGAGAGTAGATTAAAGTCATCACCAACTATAATTGTATCAGTGGCGTACCTATTTGAAATGAGACTCAACTTTTCTTTGAACTGTTGAGCATTTGTATTCTCTCAGTCGGGGGTCGGTAAAAAGAACCCATTATTAATTTATTCCGGTCACTAAGTACAACCTCTACCCATACTGAATCACAGGGTCTATCTACTGTATTTCAATTTCACTACAAGGTAAACTACTGCCAACAACCAACTGTGCTTAATCTATCCTTTTTGAACACGGTTTGGTCCTTTGTAAACATTTCGGCTGAACTTATTTCCGTTCTTATAACGATTTGAGTTTCAGTTCTTTTTGTTAGCGCATGGAACTGAATTGTTTTCCAACACAGCTGAGACAATTTAAGACTACAATACCGAGTGTTTCTAGGGCTACCTTCCTGTTTCGACTTGCAGCGTTTTAGACTGACGCCGTTTCTATAATTTCCCGAGACCCTCGAACCAAAAAACCACCCAGACCCCTCCATACAGCCGCTACTACACGTGTAGTCGCTTCCTGTGTACAACGGACCCCTGACCTATTAAGCGATACTCGGAAACCCGCCACCTCATGGCGCAAGTCGAAGAATCTGCAACTTACACGATCGCAGAACCGTCTAAGCCTGTGACGCAGATCCTCCACTCGGCTCTGTATCAAAGGATCACAGGCATTTCTGTCGACAATGCTACAGGCGGTGAGCTCCGCCTTCGTCTCGCAAGAAAGACTGACGGTCTTTACCATTTCGGCTATTCGCCTGAAACCAGAGAGAACTTCTTCCGATCGAAAGCGACACACACATCAATGTCGACATTAGCCACCACCTACAGTCGACTGTACCCTGTGCTTTTCATGGCATCCGGAAGCAGCCTTTCCACATCTGGACTGATTCCTTCCGGTATGAACACAGAGCACATACTGGATTCCTTCACCTCCTTGAAGGCTGTATCCCTAAGGGCCCCCAATATGCGCCTAACGTTGGAGCTCCCGACCATCAGTAATCTCACCCTCTGTGAATGCCCAGACCTTGCCCGCCGAGAGGCTTCCTCTGGGACAGGGAAAGCGGCTGTATCTGGGTCAGGGACTTCGTCAGCCATAGGCAGCTCCAGAAACCTCTTTGTCAGAGGAACTAGGAGGCCCTCCGATTGGCCTCCTGGAAAGTCTTTCTCCACCTGCCACACCATAGAGCGACCTCACCCTGGACCACAGGTGAGGGGTCAACTTCAGTGTGGGCAGTACCCGGGGAAGCCACAGTAGTGTCCCAATCGGGGGACACGTGGGACATGCTGGACGACCCACAGATCCCAACGACCGGCCCTCCACACTGATGCCCATTGGCAAAAGTCTCAAGCTGTGTGGCTGAAGTCAACACCACCTGGAGCTGTGCGCTAAGGATCACCAACTCAGTTCGCATCTGAGCACAGCAAACACAGTTCCTGTTTTTACCAAAGGTAGCAAAACTGTATGTTATTAGAAGGGTAGTCTGTGCCTTGTAAGCACATGAACATGCAAGAAATAAAAAAAACACTACACATTGATGAAAAGGGTAGTCTATGCCTAGTAAGCACATGAACATGCAAGAAATTAAAAAAATAAAATAGTATCCTCACTCATAACTGAAAATAAGTCTCTTCTGTTTAAAGCGGGTAAACACAGTATAATTCACAAATGAATAGTGTACTCGCTTTTATCTGTATCAAGCAAGGTTCTCTTTCACTGATGGTAGAACCGGCCTTTACTTCTAGCATTCTGTTTTTCATTTGCTGTGGGCATCTTAAAGTTAATGGATATTTGGCACATTTTTGTCTCTGTATGAGTTCCATAGGCTAGAAACGACAATAGACGCAAAAAATAGACTTTCCCCTTCAGGCGTACTGAGAATTTATTTTGGGATATGACATTCAATTTCCCTAATGCTCTATAGGCGAATTTCTTTCTCTTGTTTGTTTTCTCCAGCCTTCACCCTCATGTCGTTTCCTGTTGATCTAAGGAGGTGAATATCTCAGCTATTTCAATAAAACTACTGCATTTCTTCACAATCTTCCTTTCAGTATAACGAGCAAGCATCGATTTGGTTTTCAGTTTCGCTAGTAAAATGTAAATTGAATTTTGCGTGAATGTACTCATTCAGTTGTATTTCTTTATTTCCCCAACATTGCTGTTAACATCAGTTACCTTTGTACCTAGTTTACTTTCATATTTCCCAAAGTTTTTCGATAAAGCTCACTTGTTCACAGCGACCTAAAATAATTTCGTCTTACCGTATCATCAGTGATAATTTCATGCGCAATTATTTTCTCTCTCTCTCTCTCTCTCTCTCGACGTTGTTTGCTGATAGGAACATTAAAAGATCTTATGTGGCCTACAAACAGGATAGCATTTCGAGAACACACATTTTCTTACGCCCCTCTTAAGTATAGGAGTGACAACAGTTGTGGTCAGAAATATGTAACGCAAGGGTACATTATTTTATTCCAGATCTCGGACGCATGCAATAGTTAAAACAGTTCTTTCTCTATCGTCTGTAAAAAGCTGTCGAGTGACGACACATTCGTGACGAAGTGGTTCAATTCTTCGTCTGGACATCCAGATTTAGGTCTTTCATTACTTTTCTAAACCTATTTAGGTAAATGGTGGGGTGGTTCCTTCGAAGAGGACACAGGCAGTTTCTTTCGCAATCCTACCCTAGCCAGAGGTTGTTGTCCATTTCTAATCTCTCGTATCATTAGAGCAATTTGAAATTTAACTATGTTGCTGAGAAAGTCAGAATTCGCACCAAGTGTCACAGTCCCCTAATTTATTGACAAACTAAATCCACGAATCTACTTCTTCAACAAAGAGGAAACACGGTAATCGCATTTCAAAATACCTGTGATCTTTCTTCTTACTGAGACACAATAAAAAGTAACCGAGACAGATTTTGCAGTGGCTAAAATAATGGATACTTCGTGCAGGGACATAGAATAATATTGTTTATGTATTCTGTGGCTTCTCAAATTGAATCTAACCTTCTCAGCATATTCCCCGCACTACACTCTTAGAAAACTCTAAAAAAGACATTCAAAAACCTTCTAGGTGTAAAAGTATTCCCTCCGTACACTTTAACGGCTGTTATTTGTACGGGATACCTTTCAAGGATTTGACAGATAAATTTTCCCTGCTCAGATCTTTTGCTTCATGTTTTTGGTGAAGTGGACATTGTTTTGAGACACAAGAGAACTGTGTCATAGCAAGATTTCGTAACTCTTCATGAGTCCTTCTGCCAATGGAACTGCTCGTCTTAAGCTTCATGTAAATGGAGTACTTGAGTCTTGTAAACAATATGTCTGAAATAAGAAATCTATATTGAATTTTTTTGGAGCCGAGCAGTTTTCACTTAATTAGAAAGTTTACCCTCGAAAATTCCTGTCCATTTTCGTCGTCCATTTTGCGTATACTTTCTAGTGCTCCTCATACCATTTCCGACAGACCGTCTTAGCAAAGAAAAATTGCTGTATACCCCGAACCCGTACTTGCTACTTGCGGTTGACGTTTTATGTTACAGCACTTACTTTTAATGAATCAGAAAAAAGAAGGCATAAAGACGGCGTTGTAATGTTCTGTCTGGTTCTATACTTCCCATTCCTCCAAAGAAATTTCTCCCATGCCTTGTGGGATAATTGGAAAGTGCTATACGGCATTAGAATGCCTAGTGCAAATATTAAAACTTACTAATGTTTGCAGTTCTTTTCTCAGGGAACCAAATCTCGTCGTCTGCTAACTGTTTTAATGTCCGATGCTCGCGACTCAGTTCTCGCTGACTGTGATAGTAACTCAGGGTAACGCAATTTCAGAGATATAGACAGTAAAATGTGATTATCCTTACGCTCCAGACGGAAACAGTCATGTCTCTGGAATGCCCTTGTCTAATTAATCCATTTAATTTTCAACATCCTTACGCAGCACAATATCGTAAACGCTTCTTTTTTCTTATTTTCCGGTTTTCGCACAGTCCATGAATCACTACCATACTGTGCAGCGTTCTGACGTACATTCCCAGAAATTTCTTTCTGAAATTAAGCTCTATTTTTGAATCTGGCTGACTTCATTTTGATCAGGAGCGCCCTCTTTGCCTTTTCATTCAGTCCTTGCTTCATCCTTCATGTGTTATTTTCCTCCCGAGACAACAGAATTCGTTAACTCCGTCTACATCGTTGTCGTCAACTCTGTTGTTAAGTTCTTCACTAATCTCCTTTCTGTTACTTCGCAGCACTTCCTCTCAGTCCATAGAGTGCGTTCATTAGACTCTTCATTTCATTCAACAGATCCTGTAGGTCGTCTTCGTTTTCTCTGATGACAGCAGAGTCATTAGCGAATCTCATCATTGAGAGTTGATAGATGATACGCATAGTGTGAAACATTACTGAATAACTTCCCTGGAAACTACCTAGAACCCCACTCATAACGGAAACATATTGGATCTAATGGCAACAGTCACACCTGACCTCTTTGAGGATGTCCACATCGAAAATAGTCTCAGAGATCATGACGCAGCTGTGGCAACAATAATTACCAAAGTACAAAGGGCAACTAAAACAAGCAGAAAGATATATATGTTCATTAAACTAGATAAAAAAATCAGTTGTGTCATATCTCAATGAGGAACTTCAAACTTTCGGCACAGGACAGGGCCATATAGACGAACTATGGCTCCAATTTTAAAGAATAGTTGGTCATGCGCTGGACAGATACGTACCCAGTAGGAAAATTCATAATTGGAGGGACTCTAAGTGCTGTAAAAATACTATACAGAAACTTCTTAAGGAACAGTCTGCTGCGTTATAGGTGTAATACAAAGCATAGGAGAAAGGCAGAGAGATGATGAATGAAACGCGTTTGGCTTTCAAGAGGGCAGGCCATGAGCCTTCAATAACTTGCGTAGTAGAATACTGTCAAATGATCTTTCACAAAACCCAAAGAAATTCTGGTCGTATATAAAGGCTGTTAGTGGCACCAAAGTTAGTATCCACTCCCTAAGAGTAGCAAATGCTTAACTCTTTTTTTCAAGTATCACTTTACAAAGGAAAACCCAGGGGAATTGTCCCAATGTAATCCTTGTACCACTGAAAAAATGAGTGAAACCACTATTAGTGTCAGTGGTGCTGAGAAACAGCTGAAATCGTTAAAACTCAACAAAGCTCCAGGGCCCGATGGAATCCCTATCAGATTCCACACTGAACATGCGCCTGAATTAGCCACTCTTCTACTGTAATCTATCGTGGAGAACAAGAAACCGTGTCCAGTAGCTGAAAGTATGAGTCTACAAGAAGGGTAGTGGAAGTGATCCACAAAACTACCGTTCAGTATCTTTGACTTGTTGTACAATCTTAGAACATATTCTGAGCTCAAACATAAAGCGGTATCCCGAATGACGTTCTCCACGGTAACCAGCGTTGATTCCGAAAATATCTATCATTAGAAACCCTACTCGCTCTTTTCTCGCATGACATACTGAAAACTTAGGATCAAGGCAGTCAGATAGATGCAGTATTTCTCTGTTTCCAAAATGGAAATGAGCGTATGGCGTCAGTGTCCGGGAGTTTCTAGTCGGGAAGTTCGGCCGCCAAGTGCAAGTCTTATTGAGTGCGACGCCACATTGGGTGACCTGCGAATCGACAATGGGGATGAAATGATGATAACAGCACAAGACACAGTCCCTGAGGTGAGAAAATCTACTTCCCCAGCCGAAAATCGAACCCGGGCCCCAGTGCGTGGCAATCCAACGCGTTGACCATTCAGCTAATGGGGCGGACCCGATTTTCAAAAACCATTTGACTCAGTACCACAAACACTCTTATTGTCAAAAGGTCGATCATATATGGTATCAAGTGAAATTTGTGACTGGATTGAGGAGTTTTTGATAGGGACGACACGGTTTGCTATCTTGGATGTAGACTCATCATCAGATATAGAAGTAACTTTTGGTGTGCCCCGGGGAAGTGTGTAGGGACCCTTGCTGTTCATGTTGTATATTAATGACCTTGCTGACAATATTAATAGTAAAATCAGACTTTTTGCAGATGAGGCAGTTATCTATAATGAAGTACTACCTGAAGGAAGCTGTATAAATATTCAGTCAGATCTTCATAAGATTTAAAAGCGGTGCAAAGACTGACAACTTGCTTTAAATGGGCAGAAATGTAAAACTGGGTACCCCACAAAACGAAAAAACTTAGCATCCTGCGATTATAGTATGAATGAGTCATAACTGGAATCGGCCAACTCATAAAAATAACTGCGTGTAAAACTTTATAGGAATATGAAACGGAATGATCACATAGGCCCAGTTGTCGGTAAAGCAGGTGGTTAAACCTCGGTTCATTGGCAGAATACTGAGAAACTGCAATCAGCCTACAAAGGAAATTGTTTGAAAATCACTCGCGCGATCCATTCTAGAATTTTGCTCAAGTGTGTGGGAACAGTACCTCACAGGACTAACGGGGGATACTGAACAGGCAACACGAATGGTTCCAGGTTTGTTTGGCCTGTGGGAGAGTGTTACAGAGATGATGAAGAAACTAAAATGGCAGACTCTTGAAAATAAACGCAAACTATCCCGAGGAAGTCAACTAAAAGTGTTTCAAGAAACGGCTTTAAATAATGACTCTAGGAATATACTACAATCCCCTATGGCTAGCTCACATAGAGACTGTGAGGAGAAGATTAGAATAATTACAGCACCCGTAGAGGCATTCAAACAAGTATACTTTCAGCAATCCATACGTGAATGGTGCAATGAGACATACCCTGTGTAATGAACTTCGAACAGGTGTGCAGACAATGGACGTAGATGTAGATACTCTTTCACAATGAATTTTAGTCCCGCACCTGAATCTTTATTTCCATTATTGCTTCTTTTATGTGTAGAATGGAATGTCAGATTCCTTAATCGAGCAGGTAGGTTAGAAAATTTAAACAGCGAAACGGATAAGTTAGATATAGTGGGAATTGGTGAAGTTCGGTGGCAGGAGGAACAAGATTTCTGGTCAGGTAAATACAGGGTTATAAATACAAAATCAAATAGGGGTAATGCAGGAGTAGGTATAATAATTAATAAAAAATAGCAGTACGGGTAAGCTACTACAAACAGCGTAGTGAACGCATTATTGTGACCAAGATAGACATGAAGCCCACGTCTACCACATTAGTACAAGTTTATATGCCAACTAGCTCCGCAGATGACGAAGAGATTGATGAATTTATGATGAGATAAAAGAAATTATTCAAATAATGAAGGGAGACGAAAATTTAATAGTCATGGGTGACTGGAATTCCATAGTAGGAAAAAGAAGAGAAGGAAAAGTAGTAGATGAATATGGATTAGGGGTAAGAAATGAAAGAGGAAGCTGCCTGGTAGAATTTTGCACAGAGCAAATCATAGCTAAAACTTGGTTCAAGAATCATAAAAGAAGGTTGTATACATGGAAGAGGCCTGGAGATACTCGAAGGTTTCAGATAGATTATATAATGATAAGACAGAGATTTAGGAACCAGGTTTTAAATTATAACACATTTCCAGGGGCAGATGTGGACTTTGACCACAATCTATTGGTTATGAACTGTGACTTAAAACTGAAGAAACTGAAAAAAGGTGGAAATTTAAGGGGATGGGATCTGTTGTTGTTGTTATGGTCTTCAGTCCTGAGACTAGTTTGATGCAGCTCTCAATGCTACTCTATCCTGTGCAAGCTTCTTCATCTCCCAGTACCTACTGCAACCTACATCCTTCTGAATCTGCTTAGTGTATTCATCTCTTGGTCTCCCTCGACGATTTTTACCCTCCACGCTGCCCTCCAATACTAAATTGGTGATCCCTTGATGCCTCAGAACATGTCCTACCAACCGATCCCTTCTTCTAGTCAAGTTGTGCCACAAACTTCTCTTCTCCCCAATCCTATTCAATACTTTGTAAGTAGTCTGTTTAGGTTTTTTTATTGGTAACGCCACCTCTGTATGAAAATCACTGGCTGTGCTGTGTGCAGTCTGTGGCTGCTTTGCATTGTTGTAATACTCGCCATTGTAGTGTTAGGCAGCTGGATGTGAACAGCGCGTAGCGTTGCGCAGTTGGAGGTGAGCCGCCAGCAGTGGTGGATGTGGGGAGAGAGATGGCGGAGTTTTGTAATTTGTCATGAACTGCTATATTTATATATGATGATATCAAGGCAAATACATTGTTTGTTCTCTATTAATATCTTTCATTTGCTAACTATCCCTATCAGTAGTTAGTGCCTTCCATAGTTTGAATCTTTTATTTAGCTGGCAGTAGTGGCGCTCGCTGTATTGCAGTAGCTTGAGCAGTGAAGATTTTTGTGAGGTAAGTGATTTGTGAAAGGTATAGTTTAATGTTAGTCAGGGCCATTCTTTTCTTCCTCGATGTCGGCTTCTACCAGTTTTTCCATTCGTCTGTAAAGAATTCGTGATAGTATTTTGCAGCTGTGACTTATTAAACTGATAGTTCGGTAATTTTCACATCTGTCAACACCTGCTTTGTTTGGGATTGGAATTATTATATTCTTCTTGAAGTCTGAGGGTATTTCGCCTGTCTCATACATCTTGCTCACCAGATGGTGGAGTTTTGTCAGGACTGGCTCTCCCAAGGCCATCAGTAGTTCTAATGGAATGTTGTCTACTTCCGGGGCCTTGTTTCGACTCAGGTCTTTCAGTGCTCTGTCAAACTCTTCTCGCAGTATCTTATCTCCCATTTCATATTCATCTACATCCTCTTCAATTTCCATAATATTGTCCTCAAGTACATCGCCCTTATATAGACCTTCTATGTACTCCTTCCACCTTTTTGCTTTCCCTTCTTTGCTTAGAACTGGGTTTCCATCTGAGCTCATGATATTCATACAAGTGGTTCTCTTCTCTCCAAAGGTCTCTTTAATTTTCCTGTAGGCAGTATCTATCTTACCCCTAGTGAGATAAGCCTCTACATCCTTACATTTGTCCTCTAGCCATCCCTGCTTAGCCATTTTGCACTTCCTATCGATCTCATTTTTGAGATGTTTGTATTTCTTTTAGCCTGCATTTTTATATTTTCTCCTTTCATCAATTAAATTCAATATTGCTTCTGTTACCCAAGGATTTCTACTAGCCCTCGTCTTTTTACCTACTTGATTCTCCGCTGCCTTCACTACTTCGTCCCTCAAAGCTACGCATTCTTCTTCTACTGTATTTCTTTCCCCCATTCCTGTCAATTGTTCCCTTATGCTCTCCCTGAAACTCTGTACAACCTCTGGTTCTTCAGTTTATCCAGGTCCCATCTCCTTAAATTCCCACCTTTTTGCAGTTTTTTCAGTTTTAATCTACAGGTCATAACCAATAGATTGTGGTCAGAGTCCACATCTGCCCCTGGAAATGTCTTACAATTTAGAACCTGGTTCCTAAATCTCTGTCTTACCATTAGATAATCTATCTGAAACCTGTCAGTATCTCCAGGCTTCTTCCATGTATACAGCCTTCTTTTATGATTCTTGAACCAAGTGTTAGCTATGATTAAGTTGTGCTCTGTGCAAAATTCTACCAGGCGGCTTCCTCTTTCATTTCTTAGCCCCAATCCATATTCACCTACTACGTT
Organism: Schistocerca serialis cubense; assembly: GCF_023864345.2. Taxonomy (NCBI): domain Eukaryota; kingdom Metazoa; phylum Arthropoda; class Insecta; order Orthoptera; family Acrididae; genus Schistocerca; species Schistocerca serialis. Next base: position 101,398,295 of record NC_064639.1, on the reverse strand, counting down.
TCCTTCTCTCCCTTTTCCAAATATCCAATTCCAGTCACCCATGACTATTAAATTTTCGTCACCCTTCACTATCTGAATAATTTCTTTTATTTCATCATACATTTCTTCAATTTCTTCGTCATCTGCAGAGCTAGTTGGCATATAAACTTGTACTACTGTAGTAGGCGTGGGCTTCGTATCTATCTTGGCCACAATAATGCGTTCACTATGCTGTTTGTAGTAGCTTACCCTCATTCCTATTTTCCTATACATTATTAAACCCACTCCTGCATTACCCCTATTTGATTTTTTGTTTATAACCCTGTAGTCACCTGACCAGAAGTCTTGTTTCTCCTGCCACCGAACTTCACTAATTCCCACTATAACTAACTTCAACCTATCCATTTCCCTTTTTAAATCATCTAACCTACCTGCCTGATTAAGGGATCTGATATTCCACGGTCCGATCCGTAGAACGCTAGTTTTCTTTCTCCTGATAACGACATCCTCTTGAGTAGTCCCCGCCCGGAGATCCGAATGGGGGACTATTTTACCTCTGGAATATTTTACCCAAGAGGACGCCATCATCATTTAACCATACAGTAAAGCTGCATGCCCTCGGGAAAAATTACGGCCGTAGTTTCCCCTAGCCTTCAGCCGTTCATAGTACCAGCACAGCAAGGCCGTTTTGGTTAGTGTTACAATATCAGATCAGTCAATCATCCAGACTGTTGCCCTTGCAACTACTGAAAAGGCTGCTGCCCGTCTTCAGGAACCACACGTTTGTCTGGCCTCTCAACAGATACCCCTCCGTTGTGGTTGCACCTACGATACGGCTATCTGTATCGCTGAGGCACGCAAGCCTCCCCACCAACGGCAAGGTTCATGGTTCATGGGGGGGGGGGGAGAAATGACATGAGAGATGGGATCTAGATAAACTGAAAGAACCAGACGTTGTAGAGAGTTTCAGGGAGAACATTAGAGAACGATTGACAGGAATGGGTGAAATAAATACAGTAGAAGAAGAATGGATAGCTTTGAGGGACGAAATAGTGAAGGCAGCAGAGGATCAAGTAGGTAAAAAGACGAGGGCTAGTAGAAAACCTTCGGAAACAAGATATAATGAATTTAACTGATGAAAGGAGAAAATTCAAAAACGGAGTAAATGAAGCAGGTAAAAACGAATACAAACGTCTCAAAAATGAGATCGACAGGAAGCGCAAAATGGCTAAGCAGGAATGGGTAGAAGACAAATGTAAGGATGTATAGGCATATCTCATTAGGGGTAAGATAGATACTGCCTACAGGAAAATTAAAGAGACCTTTGGAGAAAAGAGAACCATTTGTTTGAATATCAAGAGTTCAGATGGAAACCCAATTCTAAGCAAAGAAGAGAAAGCAGAAAGGTGGAAGGAGTATATAGAGGGCCTGTACAAGGGTGATGTACTTGAGGGCAATATTATGGAAATAGAAGCGGATGTAGCTGAAGATGAAATGGGAGATATACTGCATGAAGAGTTTGACAGAGTGTAAGTAGGCTGTGTAGGTCTTTTATTGGTAACGCCACGTAGCGCTCTGTATGAAAATCACTGGCTGTGCTGTGTGCAGTCTGTGGCTGGTTTGCATTGTTGTTGGCCATTGTAGTATTGGGCAGCTGGATGTGAACAGCGCGTAGCGTTGCGCAGTTGGAGGTGAGCCGCCAGCAGTGGCGGATGTGGGGAGAGAAATGGTGGACTTTTGAATTTTGTAAGACTGGATGTCATGAACTGCTATGTATATTATGATTTTTCAACACTATTAAGTTAAATACATTATTTGTTCTCTATTAAAATCTTTCATTTGCTGACTATGCCTATCAGTAGTTAGTGCCTTCCGTAGTTTGAATCTTTTATTTAGCTGGCAGTAGTGGCGCTCGCTGTATTGCAGTAGTTCGAGTAACGAAGATTTTTGTGAGGTAAGTGATTTGTGAAAGGTATAGGTTAATGTTAGTCAGGGCCATTCTTTTGTAGGGATTACTGAAAGTCAGATTGCGTTGCGCTAAAAAATATTGTGTGTCAGTTTAAACACAGTCATGTATAATTTTTCTAAGGGGACGTTTCATATGTCGACCCTTAGCCGAGGATACCTCACTGGAATCTTCTGATTTTTTTCTTGTAGTTTGTGTAATTAGTGTAGCTATTGTTTATTGCTAGCGCGTAATTGTAGAGAGGATCTCCTTTGTAGTTGCAGTCTTTCATTGTTGTTGTGGCATGCATGTAGATTTGCACCAAGTATTTCGCAGCTGCGCTTGCAATTAACTAGATATTATTTTCAGTGCTATGTTAATGTGTTTTCTTATTTTGCTCTTCAAATTGTGCTTTTCTATGTTGTCGTGTGAAATATTGTGACAATAATGGCGCGTAAAAAACGTAATACTAGGCTCCAAAGTAAACTGAGAAATGACAGTGAAGACGAAATCAGTGTGTTAGCGCCGCCGAGTAATGAATTAACTAATGTTCAAAGTAGTGATTTGGTAATTGTGCATAGGGAAATGGTGCGGGCGGCAAATAATGGCGTAGACAGTGAAGCAATTAGTGAACAGGGAAGCATTATCGATCGATCTGTCGGCAATAGCTCGCCTCAGGAATCCGAAATGACAGCACACAATCTCGCAAATACTGTAGATTTAGGTTTTGGATCCTCACCGTTTTCTCAAATAAGTCAAGACCCATTTTTTGCTTGTCAAAATGTGAATGTTGCCGGTGCAAATTCACTGCCGAAAAGCACTGAGGAACATGTTTCAGACACAATGCATTGTTATTACAATTAATACAACAAATGGGACAAACACAGCAAAAGCTTCAAAAGTTAGACACAGTGGAACAAAATCAGAGACAAACACAGCAAAAGCTACAAAAATATTACACAAAGGAACAACACCAGAGACAAACACAGCAACAGTTAGACACAATGGAACAAAATCTTCGGAAGTTAGACACCACACTTGAACAAACACGTGAAGATTTAACTACTGACTTACATAACATTGAATCGAATTGTCAAAAAGTCTGTAATGACGTAAAAACACAAATTTGTGAGCATTTCCAACCTATTTTTTTTCGTCATGAAAATGCATTACAGAATCACGAAGCAGCCATAAAAGAACTGCAAAGTATTGTTCATGAAAATCATGAGACCTTGTGGGCTAAAATTGACTCAGTTGCATCTACCGATTCGGTTACGCAACTTGCAAAAACTCAGGAAAACTTAAGGGACACAGTAGATACGATTTCAACACAAATGGACACTGAAACTTGGTTCAGAAAAACACACAGAGGAAATAATTTCACTATCGGATAAAGTAGCCGAACTTTCAGATCAGTTCACTAACTTATCTACAAAGGTAGATGATGATCTGAATGACACAAGGCCTGTAGCCTTCACAGACACAGAAGAGTATGAACAAATTAGAAAATTCAAACAAAATCAAAATCAAATCAATACACAATACAAAAGAGAAATCCGGGAAGTACAAGATCAGTTGGCACAAGTAATACAAGAATTATATATTTCAGAGGACACTCGCGCTCCAGTACGGGAAGAGGGACATAGAAATACGGAGCAACCACAAAATAATAACACAGGACATTTCGGAAATTATGAAAGAAATTGACAAGGTGCACCGAATTTAGAAATGGAACCGCCGGAACGACGTAACAATGACCGATATGCGACTCGCTGACATGATGATTTTGACTATAAGCTGTTCAATACTACACGCAAATTTAAAACATTTAAGAATTCTGGCAACGACATTCATCCACAAGCGTGGCTCCTTCAATTCTCTCATTGTTTTCCTCCCAACTGGTCATTAGAGCACAGATTAGAATCTATGTGTGGCTATTTAGAGAATGAACCAGCTGTAAGAATGCGATCGGTCATTCACGATTGTCACAGTGAAGGACAATTTTACCATGCCTTCCTCTCAGCGTTTTGGTCTCAAGCTACACAAGACCGAGTAAAACATAGCATCATAATGATGAAACATTTCGAACAATCTGAATTTTCCAGTCTTGTGAAATATTTTGAAGACATGTTGCACAAAAATCAGTACCTGTCAAACCCATACAGCACCTCAGAACTCATCCGCATTTGCTTAATCAAATTACCTGAACATTTACGACATATTATTTTGGCAGGACGTTGCAAAGACGACATTGAAGCTTTTAAGGGACTCTTACAAGAATTAGAAATTGACACTGACAATCGCGGAACGCGAAAACAGGAACACAACAATTCAGGTCACATCCGTCGCAATTCCACGATGAAAGAAATAATAACTGGACACGATAAGGCTATTCTCACAACACAAACCGTGACCAAAAAAGGCACCACCCGTATGACAACCTGTCATAATTACAGGGAAAGATCACCTCTTCGCAGTAGTAACTATCACAGAGACAATCAGAGAAACAGACAATTTGGGAACCAAAATAATTATTATCAAGGGAGACAGAATAACTTTAGAAGCAACGGTCCAGCGCGCAGTTACGATTCAGGGAGAAATTCTCCACCACGTGACCGACGAAAAAGAAACTATGGAATCTACCGACATGACGACAGACGATATGATCGTAACGACAGACCTGAATTGCATCAGAACTGGCGGGATTCAAACACAGCAGGGCCCTCTCGTCAAGGTGAATTTGTAGAAGTTAGATCTCCAAATCCCAACAAAGACACAATGGGCAATGACTCATACCGCTGGCAGCCACAAAACGTACTTATGAAACTGACGACGCAGCTGCCGTAGCTAGTAATTACATAAAAATGGAAGACATTAGGGACATCTTACTCCAGGAGCACGACGTAAAACATAACAACATTGCATATCCTGTGATTCACATTACTGTAAATGACGTAAAATTTACGGCAGTACTTGACTCTGGCAGTCCCATTTCAGTAATTAGTGAAACAGCTTTTAGCAAATGCAACAAATCGAACGATTGTCCCGCACTTCCGTTACGTAAGATTAAATTACATGGTGCAATCTTCGGAAAAAGTGTAGATGTACGCCAACAAACCAACTTAGAATTCTTTTGTCAAAGCCACAGCTTCTCTATGAACTTTCTTATTGTTCCATTATTGTCGACGGAAATTATATTGGGAGTAGACTTTTTGAATGAATACAAAGTAATCTTAAACTTTCACGATGCTGAAATAAGTTTAGAGAAAGAAGGTAGGTCAATAGCTTTGAAATTTGAAGATTGGCTATCAAACCATGACGAGGAAATTCATCGGCTTTACCTTCTGTTAGACAACAGTTCGGAATTTTCTACGGAACTAGACACTTACAATCACTCTGCATGTACTGACAGGGATGATATCGACGGCATATTTGAAACTAATGAGTTAATTCAGAATAAAATTCAAACAATTGAGAATTGTTATGATACTGATGGGCAGGAACTTTTTGAGATTTTACAAACACATTCCACAGTTATTACTCACAAAACAGGAACAATCAAGGGATTTCAATACCAATTTCGTGTTCGTGAGCATACTAAATTTTGTGTTAGACCATACGTAATTCCAGCATATTATAGGGACCGTGTTAGAACAGAAATACAATTTATGCTTGACGAGGGCATTATTGAGCCTGCAGTAAGCCCATACAACAATCCATTACATGTTTTTGAGAAGAAAAATCGATCGATCAGGCTTGTCTTAGATTCGAGACAAATCAGTATTATCATTATTCCTGAAACAGACAGGCCGCAAACGTTGGAAGAACTTCTTCAAAATTTTAATGGTGTAAAAGTGTTGTCTTTCATTGATCTCAGATCCAGCTTTTATCAGATCGAACTTCATCCAGAATGTAGAAAATACACAGCTTTCCTTTGTTTCGGCGTTGTTATCAGTTTCAGAAACTCCCTTTTGGTTTGAACATTTCTTCGGCAGCATTCAATCACGGGCTAAATTCCATATTACCTGAGTTTTTAAAACGTCACATCACCTTATATGTGGACGATATTCTGATAGCAGAAGCCTCATGGGAACAACACAATCGCATCCTCAACAGCGTGTTACGTATTTTTTCAGAATCTGGAATTACAGTTAACTTGGAAAAGTCTGAATTCGGTAGGTCAAAGGTGAGGTTTTGGGACATATTATTTCTTCTGAAGGCATTCAGCCGGATCCTGAAAAGTTAGAAGCAATCAGAGCCATTCCAGTTCCATCCACAAAAAAACAAGTCCGCAGTTTCCTAGGTCTCGTAAATTTTTACCGTCGTTTTCTGAATATGCAAATTCTTGTTACACCAAGAATTCTTGTTCTCTCACTGGAAAAAATACTATTTGGAACTGGGACGAACAAGCACAGTTGGAATTCAATTCTTTGAATGAATCGCTACTTAACGCGCCAATACTAGCTCATCTAGATCTGTCACAAGATTTCTGCCTTAGCACGGATTCTTCTAAAGTCGGTCTTGGTGCCCATTTATTTCAAGAAGCCACAGAAAATGACACTACTGTTCAGAAAACCATTGCTTTTGCTAGCCGAGTACTAACAAAATCTGAAAAAAATTATTCTCTTACTGAATTAGAATCTTTAGCTATCGTTTGGGCACTTAACAAATTCCGTTTCTTTCTTTCTGGTAAGCACGTAAAAGTATACAGTGATCATCGTGCATTACAATTTCTTATGTCTTCAAAATTAAATCATGACAGGTTAAAACGTTGGGCATTGTTTCTGCAAGAATTCCACTTCACAATAGTCTACATTCCCGGTAAGGAGAACATTGTTACGGACGCACTGTCACGCGCACCGGTTGGGCTTGAGAAAAGTAACACAGAAGGCAAACTCGAGAAAAATTTCAGTATTCTTTACATTCAGAAAGTCGCCTTTGAAAACTTCATCACCACATCTTTAAAGGACATTGCTCATGAACAAGATAAAGATCCGATTTGGAAAGACATCAAAAGTAAATGGCATGAAAAGACACACACTCAGATTCGGCATTATTACCTGGTTAGAAACAACATACTCTTCAAACGCTGCACTGTTGATGACAAGCTATAGGTACTTTGCATTCCAGACGATTTTGTTAATAAGCTCATTTGGTACGTTCATTTCAGCTACGCACATTTTGGTCCACGAAAATGTTATCATATTTTTCGATCGACTTGTTATTTTAACAATATAGAAAAGAGAATTTGAAGAGTCTTGTCTATTTGCAAACTTTGTCAAAAGGCGAAACCATCTACTATCTCACATCGTGCTCCGTTGTTTCCTATTATTCCTTCTAAATTAAAAGAATTTGCTGCTGTTGATCTCTTGGGACCGCTTGTCAGAACGTCTAATGGATTTTCGTATGTTCTAGTCGCTGTTGAACTTACTTCAAAATTTGTTTCTTTCACACCGTTACTGGACGGTCTGTATCCAACGCCTTTGTTAAAAATTTCTTACGTGAAGTTGGACACATTAGTAAAGTCATTTCAGATAACGGACCGCAATTCAGATCTGCTGTTTGGTCACGCATGCTTCGGAATCATAAAATCAAACCTGTTTTTATTTCATTATACTCACCACATTGTAACCCGTCTGAACGGATTATGAAAGAAATCAATAAGCTTTGCAGACTTTATTGTCACAGAAAGCATCAGCATTGGGACAGACATTTACACTTATTTCAAAATGTGCTGAATGAAATGCCTCATGATTCCACTGCTTTACCACCTACTCTTGTACTGAAGAATGAAGAACCACCGAACAGAATCAGAGAGCTTGTACCTTTCCCGTATACACGTAAACTTCGACACAAAGACATAATTGATTTGGCTCTTAAAAATATAAAATCTGCAGCAGACAAAAGGAGAAAACTACACGGTAAAGCAAATTCATAGATATTATATATTGGTCAGAAAGTTCTCATTAAAGCTCATTCATTGTCACATAAGAAGAAACACTTGAGTCACAAATTCTTTCTAGTTTACAATGGACCTTACAGAATCCGACGTATACCACATGATAATTGCGTTGAAGTTGAAACTCTGCGTATTAGGAAGAGTAAAGGTTTACACCACATTTCACATGTAAAATCGTTTATTGAAAGATAATCTGCTTTTTAACTTTGTCTTTGCCATAAAACGTTTCACTTCACCTTTCTAGTATGCATTGTCAGACTTAGAAACTGTTACCATGCAACAATGTTTGAAGTTAAATATCCAATCAAGAACCAAGAGAACTTATTTAAACAGAAAATTACGAATGCATTGTTATAGTGAACATACGTCACAGTGTTATTGTGTGTGTACATTCTTGCTTGTTAGTTGCTCGATTACGTAACGACTATAAGGCTTACATACTTAGAACATATACTGGTACTGCTAATGAGATTTTAATGCAACATTTTGGTTTACTTGAAAATACATTCTGGATTTGAAGTACACTCTGTGAGATTAAAGACGACTTACCATTTGGTTTCTTTGACAGCTACACGATTATTTCACGACGCTACTAATGAGTGACAATTTACAATGTTGCTTTTGCAGTGTTTCTGTTTTATATCTGCACAGTTTTTCTGTATTATTCTGGAAAGTAAAACATGTTTTAGTAGTAACTTTTGTGGTAAAGCTACAATGAGACAGCCTTTTCTGTAGCACAACAATACGTTACAGCACAGTATTTTCTTCATCACGGCAATAAGTGTAATAACTAAGATATCTATACGCAAAGCATTTCACTTTTGTTTATCATGAGGTAAGTACATTGGCTTCTGCAGAACTTAGCTTTCGGAGGACAATAACTACGACACTTCCACATAGATTATCTTACAACAAGATGCACATTTAGCGCTACAGGACACGTATTTAAGTGATTAATTTTGCACTTAAATCATTTATTTTTAAAGATATTTGAAGTACAATGATACAAAGGTTTTCCGTGATAAATTTCATTCCATTGCTGTAATCTGTAGCACCTGAGGGTATAATTACATTAATCCTCTGGGTGGTACACGCTTACTTTGTGTTCCATGTGTCTGGCAAGCACAAGGAGCCCTAGCTAATATGGTATTTCCTTATACAACTTTACAAATCGGTACCATATTTCTCTGACACAGAATTATTTTAACAGAGAAGCAAACATATTTTTACTACATCAGTGACAGATGTTTACGTAATTACACAGTTGGATAACTTCACACTTATGAAATTGTATTTTGTCTGTACTTTGTGAACTGTTCATATTTTTTCGGAACCATTGTGATACTATGAGAGCTTTGAACGATGTGTTTGGGATGGAAACATGATTTTAAAGTACGTTTGAGGTAGATGACACTATTGAAATGAGCAGAGAATTTTTTTTAGGTTTTGACATTATTGCAGAAAGCTACGACGTTATTGAGATTTAACTGAGGTGTTATGATGTTATTTTTACGACGATGATGTGTATTATGCTGTTGAGGTATGTTTATGACCAATAAGATGATGCTACCATATATGAGGAATTTGATTATGCTACGTATTTATTTTGGTGAAATATTGAAGAAGTGTCGACGAATATGTATATGAATAATGAGTAGTGGTGAGGGACTCTGATTTGTGGAAAAGGTTGTTGGAAACCAAGAATCGTACTTTAAGAGTTATGTAATGTGTGTAAATGCGCGAATGTATCACAATGCCGATGAAAACTTTTTGAACACTGTTATATTCATAGGATATTGTTTCTACACATTTGCAACGCAAATTCTCGACCTGTGAAATTTTTTATATGAGACTGTCACTGTAATGCAAACTGGTGTCGTAAACATTTCAGTAAGAAAGTTACGTGACCACCTTTACGTAATGAGTCGTGGGCACCCAGCTGTGCGACAGTCGCCTGGAAAACAGCCATTAGTGTGTGCCTTTCAGAGGCACAGGTGTAGAAAAGAAAGGGGCCATTATCCTCGCTATTGACATTCCTTTGTAGAAAGCATCGCAAATACGACACGCTCAAACTTGAAAACATATGATAACACTGTGGAGCTATTAATTTATGATATTTACTGAAATGCCTAATGAAATGACGAGAAATATTTTTATGTCTATACACCTGATTATGACTACTGTCTTTCTAGATGAGAGATTTTTTTACTACCTTATGAAATGCCATATGGCTAATGAATTATGTTTCATGCCTTCATTTGTAGATATTTGCTCATTTTCTTTAATATCTAGTTTCTAGCTGCACTGCAGCATTGGTTATTATAAAATTTAATAAATGTACTAGTATCACTGTTTTCTGTCTACAGACCCAGTAAAGAATACGTTTATGATGTACTTTCTTAGAAATAAGAGCACAAATAATCATTTCCCTTCACAGGATTGCATACATAATTTTCTTTTCAACTACTTGGTAATATTTCTCGTAGAATAAGTTGTGGTGCACCACTTTAATGACATAGATATTAAGATGTGAATATACATTTCCCTTATCTGCATTGTTGTCTTTAGTGTACTATTTTTTCTGCTTGAGCTATGTCATGTTTAGATATAAGTTATAGCATTTGCTGCTGCTGTTTGCCAGTCATAGTGCTACTAAATTTCACTTTGCATTACTCTGTTAAGCCAGGTTAACTACTGATTTATTTTTCTTGTTTGCTGCTCATTGCCTTATATTAGTTGTAATATTGCTGCTTGCTTTGCCAATTTGCATTTTTTTGTCATTGCTGTTTGTGTTAATTGTCCTGTGCTGCTGCATTGCCTCATCCCTTAGTATATATATCTGAGCTCAGTAGATTTGAGTTAGCTTAAGTGGGGTAGGTTATATAAGAGAATGAGTTGCGCTGAATTGGAAAGAATGCATTGAGAAATTATATGAAAAATATTTGGGCCAAAATGAGTATTGTACAATAAGAAATAATTATTTTGAAAGAAATATGAATAGAATACAGAAAGGAGGTATAGATAGGACTTTTTGGGAATAATGATGAATGAAGGGAGATCTCCAAGAAGTGAAGAAAGTTTTGTTTGAAAAATACTGCAGTAAAACAAACCCTGTCCTTTCCTTGCGTTATCCCACTATGTGTTTGTGTACCCTTGTGTATTTGTCTTTTTCCTGCCTTTATGTGTTTAGCTAATAAGATTTATGTTGTAGAATTTTTCTAGTACTAAGCTACATTCACTATGATGGGGAATACTGTTATCCTCAATCATAATTTGCATTAATAATATGTTATTTACTTTGAAAGGATGTTTAGACATTATTAATTCTATTCTGTTTCAATGCTCATGTGTGAAATTAATGTTTCGAAAACTATTCTCATTATTTTATATATTTACTTATGTCATAATTCCTGTAACACTGATGTATGTGTTTATTTCTATTCTCTTGTAAAGCCTGTGTTACTACAAATGTTATTTGTTCTGTTATGTTCTTTAATGATGTATTTCGTACCTTTGTAATTGTATTCTTATGTTATAAAATTGTAATTGACACCAGTTCATCAAATTAAGTAACTTGTAAGTTACATTTCACTGCACACGATTCTGTTGATCATAGTATATGGACAATATGTGGAAAGTAGGGACTGATAGTGTTTGCACGTGTGTTAATAATTCAGCAAGGGACTGGTTAACAGCATTGCTGGTTCTAAGGACAATTAAAAATAAATAAATTTTTGAGTGCACAAGTGGTGGTTTATGGACTTGCTATATTCTCCGCAAGACTCTTCGATGGTGATTGCGCACCTGCACAGTCGCAACAGATGGCTGCTGCCCGTCTCTATAGGGACTAGGGTGGGTCTGCACCTTTGATGGCCCACCAATACCATTATTTCTACAAGGACTGCAGTGGGTCTGCACCTTTGGTGGCCCACCAATACCATAATCTCTACCAGGACTACGGTGGGTATGCTCTGTGATGACCTACCTACCAGTATTCTTCAAAACTTCGACTGACTCTGCTGTGGGTTTGCTCTGTTGTGGACCATTACCTGTCTGCATGTCAAGAGTCAGCACTGTCTTTCCGTTGGAAGGACAACACTACTTCTTCAAGACTGCATGGAAATCCACTACTTCCGTGTGCATTTTCTTTTACTGCTCAGACTTTGAGAAAAACACTGCAATTTTACTGTGATGAACGACAGGGCTGTCTTTATGGACTGTGAGAAAATTTTAGCTTTTGACCAACATTGTATCAATAGGTGTGTGCATTTGATTTCTTTGTTATTGTAATTATGAAAAAATTTTAAGAAATATGTATTGGCCAGTCCCCGAAACAATTTGTAAAATTTTTTGTGGGGAGCATGGGGGCTGTGTAAGAAGGCTGTGTAGATTTTTTTATTGGTAACGCCACGTAGCGCTCTGTATGAAAATCACTGGCTGTGCTGTGTGCAGTCTGTGGCTGGTTTTCATTGTTGTTGGCCATTGTAGTGTTGGGCAGCTGGATGTTAACAGCGCGTAGCGTTGCGCAGTTGGAGGTGAGCCGCCAGCAGTGGTGGATGTGGGGAGAGAAATGGTGGAGTTTTGAAATTTGTAAGACTGGATGTCATGAACTGCTATGTATATTATGATTTTTCAACACTATTAAGATAAATATATTGTTTGTTCTCTATTAAATTCTTTCATTTGCTAACTATGCCTATCAGTAGTTAGTGCCTTCCGTAGTATGAATCTTTTATTTAGCTGGCAGTAGTGGCGCTCGCTATATTGCAGTAGTTCGAGTAACGAAGATTTTTGTGAGGTAAGTGATTTGTGAAAGGTATAGGTTAATGTTAGTCAGGGCCATTCTTTTGTAGGGATTACTGAAAGTCAGATTGCGTTGCGCTAAAAAACATTGTGTGTCAGTTTAAACACAGTCATGTATAATTTTTCTAAGGGGACGTTTGAAGAGCAGTGAATAACCTAAGAAAAAACAAGGCCCTGGGAATAGACAACATTCCATTAGAACTACTGACAGCCCTGGGAGAGCCAGCCCTGACAAAACTCTACCATCTGGTGAGCAAGATGCACGAGACAGGCGAAATACCCTCGGACTTCAAGAAGAATATAATAATTCCAATCCCAAAGAAAGCAGGTGTTGACAGATGTGAAAATTACAGAGCTATCAGTTTAATAAGCCACGGCTGGAAAATACTAACGCGAATTCCTTACAGACGAATGGAAAAACCGTTAGAAGCAGACCTCAGGGAAGAACAGTTTGGATGCCGTAGAAATGTTGGATCACGTGAGGCAAAACTACCCCTACGACTTATCTTGGAAAATAGATGAAGGAAAGGCAAAACTACGTTTCTAACATTTGCATGTTTAGAGATAGCTTTTTACAATGTTGACTGGAATACTCTCTTTCAAATTCTGAAGGTGGCAGGGGTCAAATACAGGGAGCGAAAGGCCATTCACAATTTGTACAGAAACCAGATGGCAGTTTTAAGAGTCGAGGGGCATGAAAGGGAAGCAGTGGTGGAAAGGGAGTGAGTCAGGGTTGTAGCCTGTCCCTGATGTTATTCAGCCTGTATATTGAGCAAACAATAAAGGGAAATTGGAGTAGGAATTAAATCCATTGAGAATAAATAAAAACCTGGATGTTTGCCGATGACATTGTAATCCTGTCAGAGACAGCAAAGGACCTGGAAGAGCAGTTGAAGGGAAAGGACAGTGTCTTGAAAGGGGGATATAAGATGAACATCAACAAAAGCAAAACGAGGATAATGGAATGTAGTCGAATTAAATCGGGTGATGATGAGGGTATTATATTAGGAAATGAGACGCTTAAAGTAGTAAATGAGTTTTGTTGATGTTCATCTCATATCCTCCTTTCAAGACACTGTCCATTCTGTTCAACTGGTCTTCTAGGTCCTTTGCTGTCTCTGACAGGATTACAATGTCATCGGTAAACCTCAAAGTTTTTATTTCTTCTCCATGGATTTTAATCCCAGCTCCAAATTTTTCTTTTGTTTCCTTTACTGCTTGCTCAATAGAAAGACAGAATAACATCGGGGATACGCTGCAACCATATCCCACTCCCTTGCCAACCACTGCTTCCCTTTCATGCCCCTATACTGTTATAACTGCCATCTGGTTTCTGGTTGGTTGGTTGTTTTGGGGAAGGAGACCAGACAGCGTGGTCATCGGTCTCATCGAATTAGGGAAGGATGGAGAAGGAAGTCGGCCGAGCCCTTTCAGAGGAACCATCCCGGCATTTGCCTGGAGTGATTTAGGGAAATCACGGAAAACCTAAATCAGGATGGCCGGACGCGGGATTGAACCGTCGTCCTCCCGAATGCGAGTCCAGTGTCTAACCACTACGCCACCTCGCTCGGTCATCTGGTTTCTGTACGATTTGTAAGTAGCCTTATCTGTGTATTGGGACTTATTTGATCACAGGTTCTCCAAAGCTCTGTTGAACTCTGTTTCAAATGCTTGATCCGCTGTGTCTCATAATCGATACTGACTCCCAATTCCAATTCTCCTTCAGACATTGTCCTCCCCCTCCCCCCCCCCCCCCCCCGCCCCCGTTAATAGTGAATTAATTCCCTTGCTTTTATTTATTTATTTATTTTTGTCTTTTCTATATGCTGAATTAATCCTTCCGAGGAGAACTGGAAGGGAAATCAGTAGTATTCATTTTAGATCATCCATTCTAGCATTTGCGCAATTGGTTTAGGGAAGACAATAACAATGGAAGACGTAAGTCCCATGATCGAATGAGGATTTGGACATGTTTTTGTAATATCAATGCGTCAGGAATTATTTACTGTTCCTCCGTTGCGCCCTCGCATTCTTCTGTATAACTGTCGACTCTACACAATCACTTCAGGAAAACTTTCCTCATATTCTTATCGTCAGTGCTGTGATTTGATCAGTACCTATTATCTTATTTTAAGATAATGATACACATTTCCAAAATTACGAAACTGCTTGCCGTTCACAGACTCTTATTGTGGGCAATTCTTGGTTTATCTCGCTTTCTACATAAAAAACAGTAACAAGCAAAGGTCTCTTTGACACACCCGTCGGGCATGATACCCGCTACATAACAATCTTATCTTATCCGGCACAGGAGATTTAATGAAATGTAATAATGCTCTTCATAGCTGTCGCTTTCCTCCAGTGTTGATTGCTGTTGCAGTATTGTAAATAGTCGATAAGCGATCCAGGAAAACAGTAACAAGTGATTTATAGTGTCGAAAAAATCTTTCTTGGTTTCTCAAGAACTACGAGTAGTTTTAGAGTAACAGCTGGCTCAGATTAGGTGGTAGGAAATAATTTTTTGAAGAACGAAATATTTTATTAAAATTTTTCTGCTGTAATATTTATTTACTCGTAGTGATACAAGTTACACGACGCGGTCGTTTTGGCGATTTGGTATTATCATTATGGTTATGAGCATCGCTAAGTCGAAGCTGTCGGAAAAGCTGTCAAAAAATAGCTTCACAAGATCACTCAAATAAAAGGTAAACATATAAATTACCTGATCGTGTCATAGCAAAAAGACAAACTACACTCACTGTCCAAGATGCCATATAGACCACGACATACCAGCTAAGACGTACAATTGATAATAGCAAATCGCCGAAACGAGCTTGCCGTGTGTCTTGTATCACTACTATAAATAAATAATTAATGCACCAGTAAACTTGTACTTATAATAAAGACCGAGCGAGGTGGCGCAGTGGTTAGCACACTGGACTCGCATTCGGGAGGACGACGGTTCAGTCCCGTCTCCGGCCATCTTGATTTAGGTTTTCCGTGATTTCCCTAAATCGTTTCAGGCAAATGCCGGGATGATTCCTTTGAAAGGGCACGGCCGATTTCCTTCCCAATCCTTCCCTAACCCGAGCTTGCGCTCCGTCTCTAATGACCTCGTTGTCGACGGGACGTTAAACACTAACCACCACCACCACCACTTATAATGAAATATATCGTTTTTAGACGTTATGCACGCTACGGACACACTGGGAGGGAAATCGTTGAAAACAATTTTTTGCTTTATTTTATTCATGTTGATAAAGTTCGTCGCTAGGTGCGCGGCTGACTAAGCTTGAATACGTATATTATTTTCAGTAACAAACAGAGTAGCTCACGAAAAGCATAGTAAGCTGTATATTTAAGAAACTTATTTGTGAAGTAGGTGTGGATTATCCGCCAAGATGTGGCGATGTCATAGCGTAAAATACACAACTGCAGCAACATTCTTTTTTTACCAACGCGAAAACAGTCATGTGGAACAATCAATGAAACATTGAAAAACAGAGTGGAAAAAGACACAAAAATCAGGTTTTATAAGGTAGTGGTCGCCCCCACAATTCTATTTGGAAGTGAAATTTGGACAACTAGTAAAAAGTAAGAAAGCAGGACCCAAGCGGCTGAAATGAAGTTGTAAGAGCGAAGGGCTGCACAGGATTAGCTAGACCAAGAAACGAAGATATATGAGCAGAGCCTGGGATATATGCCGTAAATGAGAAGATCAAGTCTAATCGACAAACTAGGCTAGAACATCTACAAAGAACACCAGTTCAAGACTCCTAAACAAGCCATAAATTTCCGACCTTTATAGACAAGATCCATAGGAAGACCAAGAAGAAGATGTCTCGATACTTAAAAGACGGAACAGATCTATGGCGCAGACCATGGTGAAAGAAGAAGAAAAAGAAGAAGAAGAAGAAACAGAAGAAAACAAATCTTATTAACTGCTGACTCAGTCAATTTCTAGAGTGTTCGTGAACCATGTGCACTTCAAACTCTGTATTTGAAGATTTGCTAAGAGATGGATGTTGGCATATTGCATTTGATTGAACCAACTTGTCAACAGTGACTAAACCATGTGCTTACTAAACACTGTGTTTCCACGCTGGAGAAAAATGAATATGGGTGTCCAGAATTTCGTACAGTCTTTTAGGTTCTGCAAGGTCCTCGTCACAAATCTTGCGATAATCTGCTTGTCGCTCACAAAATAGTTTCTGGAAACTGTCACCAGCAGTCTGACAACGTGGTTTCAGTAACTGACAACCTATCTCATAGAAGAATCAAAACTTATTTTACAGACAATAAAGGCGCAATACGTTTGCTGATCCTGATGCAAACATTTCCCACGACCACTTTTGCCTGAACCTGTATTTCTGCGCAATCACTGTGTCAGTTTTGCTAAATAAGTGTCTCGGCTATGTAACGCTTGGGGAAGTACAATCAGATTTTTTCCGTTTGTAGGGAAGGGTGGGCATAATGGCCAGTGATGGCGTAGCGGGTATTTGAATTTCTGAGTCCTTACAGCGCATGTAATTTGTTCTGCACATAAGTTCGTTTTCTCTGAATACACCCCTTACAAGTTGAAACTCAGTTTTTCAATTTGCAGCTCTTTTTAGCTTTGTAGCCATTATGCTCTACCCCGTTGTGACAAAGGCCACTTGGTTATTTTGTGGATTATTGACCACTCAGGTAAAAAGTCAGGCAGGTAGGATGATAGTCTGACTGTACATCCTTTGATTTAGGAGGCTCTAAACCGTTTGTAACTTAGCTAACAACAATTATCCAAACGAAAATCAATTCTAATATACCACGTTTTTAAATCGGACTAAAAAGTGTAAAATAATTTCTCCTGCCTTTATGCAAATTCCTAACACCATACAGACAGTCCTAAAAATTTTTGATGGTAAATTTTTAATAGCTACGAAAATATACGCCCGGCATCGTTTCCCACCAGCAAATGCTACATAAACCTACTATCCGCTTATGTGAATTCGTTTGTTCTTCTGCAGCACCCCGTTGGAAATCTGCATCTTCGACAAAACGATGCACCAACCCATTGCTACCGAATTATGTCAGAATGGATTGAAGAAGTCTGAATGGACATGAACGTGCCGTATGCCCCCTCCCATCTCAAATGACCTGAAACGTACTGGTTACTTCTGGGACGGCACTGAGTGGCATCGAAGCCTTGGGTTCAGCTCCGATAAAACTCTCGTGAGTTGTGGACAGTGGCTGACCAGACAAGGATCACGATGGTTCCCAATTGTTTTACGCTTCTAGTAGTCAATAAAGTTCATGCCACGATTCGTCCTCTGCAAATCTAGGGTGCCTAAACCCCGCCATAAACGAGTAAAGTATAGACAGCAGGGTATAAAATTTAAAATGGTCATCCCTTTGCTTAGAGGAAGACAGACGTTTGACGTTGCCATTCACAGAGACCTTTAGCTTGTATACACGTAGAAAAATTAAACCACATTTGTCATATTCTCTACGGTAAACTTATCGTTAAACGTTGAATCTGTCCTATGGCACAATCCAGCATATGACGATACAAGTCATGCACTACAGGAGGAGCTACCTGGTAACCCCCCTAGTACCGAAATAGGGCAGGAAGAAGCACCAAAACAGACGTTACGCTTGCAAATATGCCAGTTTGTAGGTACGATCAACACTGGGAAATCAGTTCGCAACAGACAACTAGCGGTCATAATCTGATAAGCTACTGCGTAAATAAGGAAGGTTAGAAATTAACTCAGAATCCATTCTGAAATTTGAGAAAATCTAGCTAGGTGCTTATGTGTGCTGAGAACATTCCCGCACCATTGCTGAGACCGGGAGACAGTGTTGACGAAAAGTCTTCAAATTACCCGGAAAGCAATAGCAAGGGAAGTAAGTCGATACAACACTGTTGACATTTTGGAGCCCAAAAGTTACAGAGCATAGAAGACAAGTTGGGAACGCGAGGAGAATGTATCAAACGAGTTAGTATTACAAGGATTTTAAATTGCTGCAACATATGCAATTAAAGGAGAGATATAAATCTGAGATACGATCTGTCCTCCGAGCTATCTGGGAGAAATTCGTTGGCAGAAACATGGCAGTAGATCTCTGGGGTACGGCCTATAAAATTGGTACTGAGATTCCAAGTGTTCTGTGCACGATCCAGACTGAAGGCTGGATGATAACATCACAGAAGGAGTCAGCTGAAGTTCTCTTACAGTTTCTTCTTAGAGAACACGTTGGTAAGAATGGCGGTGAACGACACAGAAAACCAACAGAGGAGCTCCAAGACCCTTACGACAATACAGCTGACTTGTATCCATGTATGGATATAGAAGTGACTGAAATAATTGGCGAAATAAATAAGAACAAAATTACATGTCAGAATGACATACCAGGGAATTGTTGTAACAGTTAGGCCGCTCTGTAGTTCTTTACATGAGCAGATAACGCGTGATCCTATCACATTTCTCAAAAGTTGGAAAACTGCAATATCATTCGTAGTGAAAGGGAAAAGTTAGCATCATCTTCATACTGGCCTAACTGCCTTGTTAATGTACTCGGTAAGATTTTGGAAAAATACGAGTCATTAGTTAAAAATCGCACAGGATTCTAACAGGTTTAAATAATGGATCTATGAAACAGACCGCCCAGAGAGGCGTGCGTGTTGAAACGACGCTTCCGAGACGTGACGATGCGTAGGCCACGAATTGAATCCGCCGGGTGGATTAACGACAAAGGTCGGCGTGTCTGCAGCCTGGATGCGGTTTTAAGCACTTTCTCACCTCCAACTGAGTGAATACTGGGCTTTTACCCACGGCCCTCCTCAGTTACATGACTCGTAAACATTTAGAACCCTTTCACTCATTTTCACGTGAATAATACTACACTCAGATACTTAAACTAAACGCCACCCGAACAGGCCACGAAAGCCCAACGGTACCGACCGGTCGCCGTGTCATCCTCAGTCCACAGGCGTCACTGGATGCAGTTATGGAGGGGCATGTGGTCAGCACACCGCACTCCCAACCGTTGTGTCAAACTCGCGTACTTGAGGTACACATATTCCGTTCCATGGCGGTAGCGAGGAAGCCGACAGGAAGGTCATACGACCACCCCTTAAATTAAACATGCCAAATCCGTCAGTGACCATCCGCACCCTGCGTAAATGCGGGACACTAGAAAATAAAGATAAAAAGGAAGATGGATTAGGAAAGGCAAATGTACTGATGACGCAATTAATGGCATACACGAAATGTGTAATAGGTATAATAACAGACACTTCTGGACATTCAACAATTTGTGGTATCCTTCATTCATTAGATGACTAAAGGATGCCCTCAGGACTCTGCATTCTGGTATGTTAACTTAGAACTGCTTCTGGATGGATTACAAAGCACTCAGGAATTGTTAGTAGTTGCAGTGTACGCTTACGACTTGTTACTTTTATGTACGTCAACAGTTCAGGTACGCTAGAAAATAACTATAGCAAACTGCCTGAAGTCTTGCACGAATGGTGCTCGCAGTCCGACTATAGCTAGCAACTCAAAAATCGACATATTTTACTTACAGGAATACTCATTATGGACCTACGGAATAAAATAAACCAGGAGATAATTCGAAGACTGATGGTAAGCAAGTATTTCGTATCTATATATTTGACCTTCTAGGTGCACACAAAATATTCTGTAGAAAAGGTATTAACATAACGAATAAAATTATTAATATGCGACTAGATAATTTCAGTTGCCCCTGAGTGTAATTAGACTGTGCTAGGGATCTATGGTGGCAGTGCTTGGGAGCACAAGTTACGGCCGGCAAACCTGCTGCTGCGGTAACAGAAAAGTACACCGAGGAATTATGCTGCTCAGGAACATTATGCACATCATTTACTAACGTACTAGCTATATTAATGACCGCATGTCCCCTGGATCTAAAAATTAAAAACAAGGCTGTCATGTATTGGATGAAAAATAAAAAAAGGAAAAAATACACGAAATGATTGGGGAACTAGCGACAAACCCGCTAGTAATAAAGAATTTGACATTTTCGGAATGGTATCAGAAATGGAATTCCTCATACACAGGAAAGAAAACGTTTAAGTTTTTTCCTTACTTAAACAAAAGGATTCAGATAGCGTACTTTGTGCCAAGTAGAGCCACGGGGGTTAGCCGCGCGGTCTGGGGCGTCTTGTCACTGCCCGGGCGACTCCCCCCGTCGGAGGTTCGAGTCCTCCCTCGGGCATGGGTGTGTTTTTTGTCTTAGATTAAGTTAGTTAAGCTTAGGGACCGATGACCTCAGCAACTTGGTCCCATAAGACCTCACCACAAATTTCCAATTTTTGTGCCAAGTGTAACTGGCGAATTACCATCCCAGTCGTGGGCCATGGGCTAAACATGTGAACAGGACTGGTAGCAGGGAGAGTGAGTGAATGAACAACACACATCAGGAAACGTTTTGCCTCACCTCGGTTCCGAGAGTTCCGGCACCTGTACAGAAAAATGGAATAGAGATAAACATAAACATAATTTCCGCCCTTTTTGTTGCTCATGAGAACCACACATTGCATGTTATACCAACATACAGCAAGAACTTCAGAGGTGGTGGACCAGATTGCTGTACACACCGGTACCTCTAATACCCAGTAGCACGGCCTCTTACATTGATGCATGCCTGTATTCGTCGTGGCATACTATCCACAGATTCATCAAGGCACTGTTGGTCCAGATTGTCCCACTCCTCAACGGCGATTCGGCGTAGATCCCTCAATGTGGTTGATGGGTCACGTCGTCCACAAACAGATCTTTTCAATCCATCCCAGGCATGTTTGATAGGGTTCATGTCCATCCCAGGCATGTTTGATAGGGTTCATGTCTGGGGAACATGCTGGCCACTCTAGTCGAGCGATGTCGTTATCCTGAAGGAAGTCATTCACAAGATGTGCACGATGGGGGCGCGAATGTTGTCCATGAAGACGAATCCCTCGCCATTATGCTGCCGATATGGGTGCACTGTCGGTCGGAGGATGGCACGTATCGTACAGCCGTTACCGTGCCTTCCATGACCACCAGCGGCGTACGTCAGCCCACGTGTGGCCACCCACCTTGCTGGACTCGCTGGACAGTGTGTCTAAGCCGTTCAGCCTGATTGGGTTGCCTCCACACACGTCTCCGACGATTGTCTGGTTAAAGGCACGTGCGACACTCATCGGTGAAGAGAACGTGATGCCAATCCTGAGCGGTCCATTTGGCATGTTGTTGGGCCAGTCTATACCATGCTGCACGGTGTCGTGGTTGCAAAGATGGACCTCGCCATGGACTTCGGGAGTCAAGTTACGTATCACACAGCATAATGCGCACAGTTTGAGTCGCAACACGATGTCCTGTGGCTGCACGAAAGGCATTATTCAACATGGTGGCGTTGCTGCCAGGGTTCCTCCGAGCCATATGCGTAGGTAGCGGTCATCCACTGCAGTTGTAGCACTTGGGCGGCCTGAGCATGGCATGTCATCGAAAATTCCCGTCTCCTTATATCTCCTCCATGTCCGAACATCATCACTTTGGTTCACTCCGAGACGCCTGGACACTTCCCTTGTTGAGATCCCTTCCTGGCACAAAGTAACAATGCGGACGCGATAGAACCGCGGTATTGACCGTCTACTACAGACAACAAGAGCCATGGACCTCCTTCCTGATGGCATGACTGGAACTGATCGGCTGTCGGACCCCCTCCGTCTAACAGTCGCTGCTCATGCATGGTTGTTTACATCTTTGGGCGGGTTTACTAACATCTTTCAACAGTCAAAGGGTGTGTGTCTGTGATACAACATTTACAGTCAACATCTATGTTCATCAGTTCTGAGAACCGGGGCGATGCAAAATTTATTTTTGGTGTGTGTACAGGGGAGTTTCCTCAAATTAGGTGTCTTAGTGGTCCAAATTTCAGAAAGTAAAACTTCCTATAGCAGCCCAGCGATGCACATGTTCAGTAGTCTGTGCGTAAATCATACATGTCTCAGGAAGTACTCATATCTTGCAACAATACACGCATGATGCAACCTCAATCATACATCACTTCCAGTTTTACCTTAATAACAGCAGATATGGCGTCTTTTTGCGACAAAATGTGTTCGCAAGCCGATGAATTACTTCACAGTTTTTAATGAATGGAGACCTATTGGACTTTGTCACAGGCATATTAGCCCTGTAAGTAACAGCACGTATGAACACTTCGTTACTGTTGCAGCATTTGCTATTCAATGAGTACATTCCACTCAATTCTGACACAGAGGAGGAGTCATTAGTTTTCAATTTTCCGGGAATATGCTGAACAACTGTTGCCTGGGCGAATCGATCTACACGCTGTGTTTCCATATGAAACACATTCGATAAGGCTCATGTTGGAGATTCTAGCAGCACATGCACGAGTTTCTTTTCCAACCACTGAAAATATTTTTTTTTCGGTTTCTACAGAAGCAAATAACACCGTTGCGTGCACTACTCTAAGAGACGATTTTCGTTCGCTCTTATTAAAAGCGTCCTATGTGTAACACGGCTGTGGTACCTGAATATTTCGCAGTCTTCTGTTGTCCGTAAACTCTGTAGCTAAGTTACAACTGCAGGTATCTCTGTTAATTGGAGACCTCTTGTGTGCAGAACGCCTGAGCAGCTGCCGATGCCTGACAGTTAATTTATCTGGCAAACAGGAGCTAGTTTAGTGCTCTCCTTCGGATATCAGCATTCGACCTGGTCAAGCATAACTCACGTCACATCTCATTGATGGACTGACAGGCCGTTATAGTCGCAGCGAGATTCGAACTCAAGTTTTCTCCGTTGACTCGTTCTGATATACAGCACTTTACGGCTCGGCGTTAACACATTGTGGGCAAATTTTTTTACATACAGGTACAAATCCAAGCTTGACAGTGTGCACGATCAATAGGAAAGGGGGACCCACGTAATGTAGGTAAACATGCACGTAAGAAATAGCGTCCTCTCTTAATGATTGACGGGGGATGCACTTATAAGAATATTTTTTTGCTACATAGTGGTGTTGTATATTTTACCAGCAAAACGTCAAATCAAGACATTGTATAGAACGCTGTGAAATGGCACTTTACATGTTATGGGCGAAGTGTCTAATCAAGGCATCGCATAGAACGCCTAGCAATATACAGAATGCCTAGAACTTTTTCGCAAGGTGTTTAATTCAATTTATATTTTATACTTTTCCTAGGAATTAATAAAATGATTACGTAGTTTATTAACTGCGAAATAGACACACGAAAAGGAAAAAATTACAATCAGATAACATGCTCAAACAAGAAATTTGCGTATTTAATGAAAGTTAAAATTAATACATGAAGATGATCATCACAGTGTGTGTCGGGAAATTGGATTACCTGATGTATATGTTTTCATATTTTGTTAACAAATACTAGTATATAATAAACAATTGAAAAAAAACAGTTTTAACAATTATTACACCTGTGCGCTAAGGTGAGGAAAGTCATAGGATGGCGATATGCACATATACAAATAGCGCTAATACCGCATACACAAAGTGTATAGCGGCGCTGCATTGACGGAACTATCATTCGTACTCCAGTGATTCATGTGGGAAGATTTCCGACATGATTCTGGATGCACAACAGGAATTAATAGACCTTGAACGTGGAATGGTAATTGGAGCTAGAAGCGTGACACATTCCATTTCGAAAATCCACAGCGTCAAGAGTGGGTCGAACGTATCAGATTTCTTTCATTGTCTCTCATCACGGACAACGCAGTGATCGACGGCAGCGGCGTCAGTGCTAACAGACGAGTAAGATTGTGTGAAATAACCGCAGAAATGAGTGTGCGACGTACGACTAACGCGTCCGTTTGTGCAGTGTGGCGAATTTTGGCGTTAATGGTCTGTAGCAGCAGAAGACCTAACGCGAGTGGCTTTGCTGACAGCACGACATCGCCTTCAGCGCTCGCCTCTTATGGGCACGTGACCATATCGGTTGGACCCTAGACGAGTGGAAACCGTGGCCTGGTCAGATGAATCCCGATTTCAGTTGGTGAGATCTGATGGTAGGATTACAGTGTGGTGCAGTCCCCACGAAGCCATGGGCCAAAGCTGTCAACAAGGCACTGTGCAAACTGGTTATGACTCCATAACGGCGTGGGCTGTGTTTACAAGGAATGGAGTGGTTGCTCTGGTTCTGCTACTTGGAGACCATTTGCAGCCATTCATTGTCGTCATGTTCCCAAACAACGATGGAATTCTTGTGGAGACAATGAGCCGCGTCATCTGACCACTGTTGTTAGCGTTTGGTTTGAAGAACATTCTGGACAGTTCGAGCGACTGATTTGGCTACCCAGATCGCTCGAGATGAATCCCATCGAATATTTACGAGACACAATCGGGAGGTCAGTTCGTGCGCAAAATTCTGCGTAGGCAACAGTTTCGTAGTCATGGACGCTTACAGAGACAGTATGGCACCGTATTTCTGCAGCGAACTTCTAACGGCTTGTTGAGTCTATCCCACGGCGAGTTGCTACACTACGCCGGGAGAAAGGACACGATATTAGGGTGCATTCCATGATTTTTGTCACATCATTGTGAAGGCTTTTCAAGTAATCCGTGTAACTCTAGACTTATGAGTCCTCACTACGTACCGATATAGGAATCGTCGACACGATGTTAGGACGTATCCCATGACCTTTGTCACCTTGATGTATAATAAACTATAAATCTACATCTACGTCATA
Organism: Schistocerca serialis cubense; assembly: GCF_023864345.2. Taxonomy (NCBI): domain Eukaryota; kingdom Metazoa; phylum Arthropoda; class Insecta; order Orthoptera; family Acrididae; genus Schistocerca; species Schistocerca serialis. The sequence goes on along the minus strand of NC_064639.1, from coordinate 101,372,854 downwards.
CTCCGCAAGCCATATAATGGTGTGTGGCGGAGGGTACTTTCGGGACCACTGTCTGATCCCTCCAATCCTGTTCCACTCGCGAAGAATGATTGTCGGTGAGCCTCTGTACTGGCTCTAATTTCTCGAATTTTATCCTCGTTGTCAATACGCGAGATGTATGAGGGGGGAAGTAATATGTTGTCTGACTCCTCCTGAAAAGTGCTGAGCCAAATTTCAGTAGTAAATCTCTCCGTGATCCACAACGTCTGTCTTGTAACGTCTGCCAGTGGAGTTTGCTTAGCATCTCGATAACGCTCTCTCGTCAGCTGAACGATCCCTGGATTTTCTCTTCTATCTCTATCAGTCTTACGTGATAGGGATCCCAGATAGATGAACAATACTCAAGAATTTAGGGAAAAAGCGCCATATAAGCCACTTCCTTCGTGGGTGAGTTACATTTCCTTAAGATTCTTCCGATGAATCTGAATCTTGTGCCTGCTTTTCCCACTATCTGTTTATATGGTCATTCCACTTACGGGCGCTCTGGATAGTTACGCCTAGATATTTTACGGCAGACGCTGTCTCCAGCCGTTTGTCATCAATAGTGTAGCTGTACAGTAGTTGACTTCTTTTCCTACGTATGCGCAATATGTTACATTTATTTACGTTGAGGGTCAACTGCCAGAGTCTGCACCATTCATCAATTCTCTGCAGATCGTTCTGCAAATTCTTACTATCTTCTGATGCTGCTGTTTTGGTATAAACAACTGCGTCAACTGCGAATAGCCTTAAAGAGCGTCCGACCCTTTCTACTAGATCATTTTTCTGTACTGTAAACAGCAAAGTTCCTATCACACTTCCCTGTCGTACTCCGGATATTACCTTTACAACCGTTTTTTTTTTTTTTTTTTTTTTTTTAAAGTTGCAACGGGACCAAACAGCTAAGGTCATCTTTCATTAGGCTTTTTGGTCATCAGTCTACTGACTGGTTTGATGCGGCCCGCCACGAATTCCTTTCCTGTGCTAACCTCTTCATCTCAGAGTAGCACTTGCAACCTACGTCCTCAATTATTTGCTTGACGTATTCCAATCTCTATCTTCCTCTACAGTTTTTGCCCTCTACAGCTCCCTCTAGTACCATGGAAGTCATTCCCTCATGTCTTAGCAGATGTCCTATCATCCTGTCCCTTCTCCTTATCAGTGTTTTCCACATATTCCTTTCCTCTCCGATTCTGCGTAGAACCTCCTCGTTCCTTACCTTATCAGTCCACCTAATTTTCAACATTCGTCTATAGCACCACATCTCAAATGCTTCGATTCTCTTCTGTTCCGGTTTTCCCACAGTCCATGTTTCACTACCATACAATGCTGTACTCCAGACGTACATCCTCAGAAATTTCTTCCTCAAATTAAGGCCGGTATTTGATATTAGTAGACTTCTCTTGGCCAGAAATGCCTTTTTTGCCATAGCGAGTCTGCTTTTGATGTCCTCCTTGCTCCGTCCGTCATTGGTTATTTTACTGTCTAGGTAGCAGAATTCCTTAACTTCATTGACTTCTTGACCATCAATCCTGATGTTAAGTTTCTCGCTCTTCTCATTTCTACCACTTCTCATTACCTTCGTCTGTCTCCGATTTACTCTCAAACCATACAGTGTACTCATTAGACTGTTCATTCCGTTCAGCAGATCATTTAATTCTTCTTCACTTTCACTCAGGATAGCAATGTCATCAGCGAATCGTATCATTGATATCCTTTCACCTTGTATTTTAATTCCACTCCTGAACCTTTCTTTTATTTCCATCATTGCTTACACACTACTTAATCTAACAAACTAACTTAGGCTAAGAACAACACACACACCCATGCCCGAGTGAGGACTGGAACCTCCGACGGGGGTAGCCGCGCGAACCGTGACAAGGCGCCCTTAGACCGCACGGCTACCCCGCGCGGCCTTTACATCTGTCGATTTAGTTCCGTTAAGAGCGACGTGTTGAGTTCTGTCTGCAAGGATGTCTTAAATGTTATCACAGTTCTGCTTCGCTACGCCATAAGCTCGTATTTTTTTCTTTAAATGGCAATGCGGGACGGTGTCAAATGCCTTATGAATCGAAACTTTCAATTTTTATATGCTTCTCAGCTGTACTTCTTTGTACCTTATTTATTGCAGCAAGCAGAGCTGAAATGACGTTCTGAATTGTAAATAACTTTCCATTTTACACACAAGCATCTGAGGTTGTGATATTTGCTTTTACACATGCTCTTCACAAATCATTGTCCAGTCCCGATAGGTCGCTAAGTTGCAGGTGATTGCTTTGTACACAGGAACGTGTTCGGATTTTAGGAGAGATTTCTTGCATGTTGCAAACTATGACTTTTTGTACAACTGATTTAGGATTTCTGAAACTGTTACAACAATGACGTATGTGGATCTTGTAACCGTCGAAATATTTAATTTATCCTTCTTTCGTAATTTACCTTATACGTAATTGGCATTTGTTCAAACGCCTAAGCAAAGTATTAAATAAGATGTATTTCATACACGCCTAATGATTTTTGGTATTCTGTATACTGTCTAGGTCTTCCATAAAACGCCAGTTTTCACAGTTCGCTGGTAATAAATACACCACACTGGAATAAGAAGAGATGTGATCAAATAATCTTGCCGAAAAATTTATGCTTCTTCAAGAGGCTCTGAGTATATTGCAGTCATGTTTCGGAAGTAATGCTTCCAGAAGCGCTAGTTCCGCAAGGTTCGCAGGAAAGCTTCTGTGAAGTTTGGAAGGTATGAGACGAGGTACTACGAGAATTAAAGCTGTGAAGAGGGGTCGTGATCATGCTTGGGTAGCTCAGTCTGCAGAGCATTTGCCCGTGAAAGGCAAGGGCCACGAGTTCGAGTCTCGTTCCGGCATTCGGTTCTAATCTGCCAGGAAGTTTCATATCAGTGCACACTCCGCTGCAGAGTGAAAATTCTGGAATGCTTGAATACTTTCGGAAAGATCACTAAAGGTGCCCCGGATACATGCCAAATATGGATGCAACAGCCCTCTGCGTCAGATTCGCGGCAGGCAGCGCCAGCATAATCAAGCACCGGCTATCGCAGAATCTAGGACCAATTACGAAGCGTGAGAAAGGAAAGTAACTACTGGTACACTTTATATTCACCAAAATGACCCTGACCAGTTGTATTTATGAGAAATTTAAATGCAGTTAGGATCTCCCTGGATGTGGTCTTTGCCCACCACTGAAAGTAGCTAATCGTGACGATCTAGTCCACCTGCGTGCTGGGAGTCTGATGGCGGCATTATTTGGTGTATAGTAAGCACATATTTTGATAATATAAATACAAATATTCACAGAATTTGTCACTGGTCCACTGATACGAAAGTAACGTGTACATGAGCAGCAAATTGCCAGTGTGCTTGGATAGGCAAAACACTGATATCCACGAAATAGAACCGTTTATTTTATACACAAACAATCCAAATCAGACCTCAGCACAGCAGAAACCTCTGTTAACATAAACAGGTCTTTAGTACCTGATAGTGCGAATGATTTTTTGAATTAGTTGTGTGCCAAATGGGAAAAACCAGCATTAATTCGCTTTGTTAAATCGCGACGGACACAGACCTAACAAGAGATGTCCATTACGACACGGCTTACCAGAACAACTTACAGAAGCCTTTTGTAAGACCAGTGGATGGCATACGATGTGTCATCTGGAATTAAGTCTTTTAATGATATCCCGGAACAGAAAAATTTCTTTTTTGATCAGATGACAGGTATCTTCAACAAAATCTTATGTAAAATACAAAAAGAAAAAAGCGTTGTGCATGGCGAAAAGATGACTTTTCGAACTGAGAGAACGAACCTTCTGAGGTCTCAACTAACATTTTAGTACGTTCTATAAACAGAATATATGCTGAGTGGGCGCATGAGCATGCCTGTAGTAAACTACTCGGCAACTATCCCCGAGTTAATAATTCTAATGGAACTTGACAGCACTATGTCAGATGGCAATGTCGAAATAAATACGCCAAACGTATTTACTTTTTATACATAACCTGCCAACAGAGTCATTTTAACAGGCCAGGTGCTGTTCCTTGAATATTTATGTAACGGCTGCAGTCTGCAGCACTGGCTAGCATTAATTGGATTAAAAAGTCCTCTAATTTGTAATCATAACTACTGCGCACTTTATGCTATGCAGTCATTTTCAGGTCTTTTCTGAACAGCTCAAGAGTGGTGTGATACGTCACAGCTGTACAGGAAACACTTGATGTCATGTTTACAAAATCCGTTGATGTGGCCGAATCACAACATTTTAACAGTGTACTTATAGTTTGACAATCGTTGAGACTGCACCCCACACATGGAAAACATAAAGCATAAACGCTGTAAAACACAAAGAAACGCACTTGAAAATAGCAGTCAATACCCGAAACGCGTAGTCGAAGAAAGAAATAAAATAAAATGGTGACTGGCAGCGGCGAAAAAGATATTTTATAAACAGAACCTTTGTTAATTAATTTGAATCGCATTACATTTAACTTCAACAAAAATCACATCCTCTTATGAACATTAATGAACGCTGATTGCACAATTTTAGGAAGGAATAAGCTAAGGTTAGTTTGAGATTTCGTCAATATGAAAGTCTAATGCTATTTTGTCTAAAACTGACATGGTAAGACCGTCACTGTGTACAATTAATGATGAACTTGCTATTTACCTAAATAAACAGCAATATTAATAGTGGCTGGTTGCTCTCTTCTTCTTTGTAAGAATTAACCTACATTAATATGAAAGTCTTTTAGCGATGTGAGCTAGCTTGGAATGGGCAAGGAAGTTCCAGGGATATATTTATGTTTTAGTTGCAGTGGGGCCCACAATCAAAATAAACTTTTTGAAGACAAAAAACTGTAGCTCTCCCTTTCTTTGGTTTGATTAAAATATCCTCTTTTCTGTTGATCACCGTTACTGCGCAGTTTCGGCCACTTGGTCTTTTCAAATGAGTGAACTTTAATCCATAAGCTGATTTTTTTATTTTCAAAAATACGTTCAGCTCTCTTCCATTGTATTTTGTTTCCTGTTTTCTGATTGAATTTTTTCTATTATAATGTCTCAAATGGGCACGCCGGCCTGTGGTGGCCGAGCGGTTCTAGGCGCTACAGTCTGGAACCGCGTGACCGCTATGGTCGCAGGTTCGAATCCTGCCGCGGGCATGGATGTGTGTGATGTCCTTAGGTTGGTTAGGTTTAAGTAGTTCTAAGTTCTAGGGGACTGGTGACCTCAGCAGTTAAGTCCCATAGTGCTCAGAACCATTTGAACCATTTTTTTCTCAAATGGGCACAGATCACTTTCCGCGCCCGATATGTGGCGCAACTTGTATTGTTTCCATGGCAGCAGTGTAAGCCACTTGGGCCTATCAGTCCGATGTTGTTCCTAGAAAGGCAAACGTGCCAAAAGCTGGAACGTGTTAGAATTTTTAATTTTTGACTTGAGCATATATACTCTAAGCTTTGACCATTGCCTTCTCGCCATGTAATTTTACGCAAGTAACGTTTGTATATGGTATTGTGGTTCATGGTGTGGGTTCCTGTAGTCATGTCCTAGTTCATGAACCACGGCCAACGTATGAGTGGCCAAGTAAGTGGTCCCGACAGTCGGGATACCAGTTACTTTGGAATAAGGCTGGGCATCTCGAACATGTTCTGAGGCGTGGTCACCTTTGTGCTCATACAGCAAAGACTACCAAATCCACTGGTTAGTCCCTCAACCGTTAGGGGTAAAACCCAATGGGACTCGGGGAAAGTAAGGCTAGCAACCTGCTTCCCTGGTAATTTAAATATGATGCTGGCAACAATCAGAGCGAAATGTCTCGGACCTATGGAGGTGACGGAATCCCACCTCTAACTGACAAACCAGGGACTCCTAAGATACGACTTGGCAAACAAATGGTAATGAGATGGGGAGCTATTAATATCAATGGGGGCTACTCTGGGAAGAAGGTAGAGCTGGCAGAGGATGCAAGTAAGATGGGGCTGGATGTTTTAGCTGTTAGTGACGTTCGGGTAAGGGGTGAGGAAGAAGAGGAAGTGGGAGAATACAAGGTCTACCTGTCAGGAGTCAAAGCAGGAATAGCACAACGGGGTGTAGGGTTTTACATCAGGAAAGAAATGGAACCCAGCGTAGTAGCAATAAGGTATGTAAACGAACGACTGATGTGGAAGGATTTAACAGTGTCTAGCAAGAAAATTAGGATTGTGTCAGTATATTCGCATTGTGAAGGAACAGATCAAGATAAGATGGATAGTTTTTATGAGGCACTCAGTTATGTAGTTGTTAGAGTAAAGGATAAGGACAGTGTTCTGCTCATGGGTGATTTTAACGCCAGGATTGGAAATCGAACAGAAGGGTATGAAAAGGTTACGGGTAAATTTCGAGAGGATATGGAGGCCAACAGGAACGGGAAACAACTCTTGGATTTCTGTGCCAGTATGGGCTTAGTAATCACAAACTCCTTTTTTAAACATAAGAACATTCACCGGTATACTTGGGAAGGCAGGGGAACCGGATATGTCATTGACTATATAATAACAGATCAGGAATTCAGGAAGGCCGTGAGGGACACACGTGTATTCAGGAGATTCTTTGATGACACTGATCATCATTTAATCTGCAGTGAAATTGGGATTGTGAGGCTGAAAGTGCAGGAGGTCAGGTCCATATGTAGAAGGATAAGAGTGGAGAAACTTCAGGATAAGGAAATCAGGCACAAGTACATAACAGTGATCTCAGAAAGGTACCAGTTAGTTGAATGTAGTCAATTACAGTCATTGGAAAAGGAATGGAGGAGGTACAGGGACACAGTACTAGAAGTGGCTAAAGAATGTCTTGGAACAGTAGTGTGTAAAAGTAGGATTAAGCAAACAGCTTGGTGGAATGACACAGTCAAGGCAGCCTGTAAAAGGGAAAAGAAGGGGTATCAAAAATGGCTACATACTAGAACTCAGGTAGACAGAGAAAGTTATGTTGAAGAAAGAAACAAAGCCAAACAGATAATTGCAGCATCCAAGAAGAAATCTTGGGAAGACTTTGGAAACAGGTTGGAGACTATGGGTCAAGCTGCTGGAAAACCATTCTGGAGTGTAATTAGCAGTCTTCGAAAGGGAGGTAAGAAGGAAATGACAAGTATTTTGGACAGGTCAGGAAAACTGCTGGTGAATCCTGTGGATGCCTTGGGCAGATGGAGGGAATATTTTGGAGAGTTGCTCAATGTAGGTGAAACTACGATCAGTAATGTTTCAGATTTCGAGGTAGAATGGGATAGGAAGGATGATGGAAATAGCATCACATTTGAGGAAGTGGAGAAAATGGTCAATAGATTGCAGTGCAATAAAGCAGCTGGGGTGGATGAAATTAAGTCGGAACTCATCAAATACAGTGGAATGTCAGGTCTTAAATGGCTACACAGGATAATTGAAATGGCCTGGGAGTCGGGACAGGTTCCATCAGACTGGACAAAAGCAGTAATCACACCAATCTTTAAACATGGAAACAGAAAAGATTGTAACAACTACAGAGGTATCTCTTTAAACAGCGTTGTGGGTAAAATCTTCTCAGGTATTGTTGAAAGGAAAGTGCGAGTATTAGTTGAGGACCAATTGGATGAAAATCAGTGTGGGTTTAGGCCTCTTAGAGGCTGTCAGGACCAGATCTTTAGCTTACGGCAAATAATGGAGAAGTGTTATGAGTGGAACAGGGAATTGTATCTATGCTTTATAGATCTAGAAAAGGCATATGACCGGGTTCCTAGGAGGAAGTTATTGTCTGTTCTACAAGATTATGGAATAGGAGGCAAACTTTTGCAAGCAATTAAAGGTCTTTACATGGATAGTCAGGCAGCAGTTAGAGTTGACGGTAAATTGAGTTCATGGTTCAGAGTAGTTTCAGGGGTAAGACAAGGCTGCAACCTGTCCCCACTGTTGTTCATATTATTTATGGATCATATGTTGAAAACAATAGACTGGCGGGGTGAGATTAAGATATGTGAACACAAAATAAGCAGTCTTACATATACAGATGACTTAGTTGTGATGGCAGATTCGATTGAAAGTTTGCAAAGTAATATTTCAGAGCTAGATCAGAAATGTAAGGACTATGGTATGAAGATTAGCATCTCCAAAACGAAAGTAATGTCAGTGGGAAAGAAATATAAACGGATTGAGTGCCAAATAGGAGGAACAAAGTTAGAACAAGTGGACGGTTTCAAGTACTTAGGGTGCATATTCTCACAGGATGGCAACTTGGTGAAAGAACTGGAAGCGAGGTGTAGCAAAGCTAATGCAGCGAGCGCTCAGCTACGATCTACTCTCTTCTGCAAGAGGGAAGTCAGTACCAAGACTAAGTTATCTGTGCACCGTTCAATCGTTCGACCAACTTTGTTGTATGGGAGCGAAAGCAGGTACTAGTAGATGGGAACAATGGTAGGAGGGTGTCCACAATGAGGAAATCAAAGGAAAACTGGGAATGAACTCTATAGATGTAGCAGTCAGGGCGAACAGGCTTAGATGGTGGGGTCATGTTACACGCATGGGAGAAGCAAGGTTAGCCAAGAGACTCATGGGTTCAGCAGTAGAGGGTAGGAGGAGTCGGGGCAGACCAAGGAGAAGGTTAAGAATGATTTTGAAGTAATAGGTTTAACATCGGAATAGGCACCAATGTTAGCACTGAATAGGGGATCATGGAGGAATTTTATAAGAAGGCTATGCTCCAGACTGAACGCTGAAAGGCATAATCAGTCTTAAATGACGTTGATGATGATGATGATGAACGTTTGTATATCATGATAGTCAAGCAAATGAAGTATAACTAATAGCCATCTATTAGACTTTGCACAATTTCCCATTACGTAAAGCAAAGAATATTATAGAATATTTTTATATACACCTGTACAATCCAGAAAGATATCTGCATGAAGGTAACTTTAGTAGTACACATCTATGAGATCCGAAGAAAAAGATGTTTCGGAACAAGAGAGAGGAAAACATAGTAAAAAATAAAGGCATCAAAATTCAGCGAGTAGTGGATTAAAGCCAGTGAAAAAAATTTTATTACATAATTGTAACTGCTCACTGAGGATGTAGCCATTGTTCTTAGAAATATGCTAGAAAATCTCCGGCTCTTCGAGTACGTCGAGCCTACGACCATTCTTTTCCCTACGTAAAATGGAAATTTCTTCAACATATTTTGGTTTGTGACCAGAAATTAACAGATGATCAGCAAAACTGGAAATATGTACATTAGTGCCTCTTTTTCTAATAAATGTTCCTTCTACCTGACACAGAAATACCTTCCAGTTTGTCTTATGTAATAAACGGGACACATATCAAAATGATTTTATAAACTCCTGAACTGTGTATAGGAGCAACTGTGGACTTGAGATTGTGAATAAGATTTTTTTTTTTTTGCAAGTTACTGTTAGTCGAAAAGGTAACTTCGCATCCATACTTTTTAATTAGAAGACGACGAATTCTGTAAGAAACAGGTCCTAAAAACAGAACAGAAAAACCTTTTTATTCACGTTACTGTCGGAAACTGCACTGATACCAAAACTGGTCACTTTAGAAGATCTTTTCAACTAACGAGAAATCACAGCCGTTATTAACTGCAGTAGTTTTTATTACATTCATGTCTTCATCGAGCTTGTCAGGTGATAAAGATACAGAAACTGCAGCATGAATGGCTGAATGGAAAAATGCTTTTTTATGGGAATGGGGATGCATTGAACTAGCGGACAGAATCTGATCTGTACAAGTGGCTTTTTGAAAAATACTGAAGAAAAGTCTGTCGTTTTCAATAGCAATACTAAGGTCCAAGTAATGAAGCTGATGATCGTTATTTTTAAATTGCAAGTGAAGCTGCTTTTTACATGAAGACAAAAAATTTCAAGCAAATGCGCAATTCCTTCTCGGGAACCACTGTACATGATCAAAGTGTCATCTGCGTATCGAGAATATGACAAAATATCCAGATCAGCAGCTAAAAAATTATTGAAAATTTTTCTTTCAGTGAATTAATGAAAATATCGGCCAACATGCCTGCAACTGGATTACCTATCGCCAGGACGTAGGGCTGATGGTATAGTTTACGACAGAGAGCAAAACAGTTGTATTTCACTACTATTCTTATCAAACGAATTAGGTCAGTAGTTTGCTCATTAGAAATTCTTTTTTAAAAGTAAGTAGGTAGCCATGTTTAAAACTGTAATATAAGCTTATAATAATTCAGATTATGCCGTACAGCGAAATAAAGCTGTACGACAAGAACCCTCTGCAAGGAAGAGTGATGTACTTAATCTGTGGACGATCTTTGCATTATATCTGTTGACTATACGTAAATATCTTTGTGACTGTTATTACACGTTTGCTGTTTTGAACGTGAACTGTGCGCTATAAATTGTGTGAGTGATGTTTAAATGTGTGAGTTTCTGTAGGAGAGGACTACAAGAAAACCGTGAGTAAAAGTTTTTGAAAATTTGCCACTGTCATAAAAACCCATTATTAATTATAAAACTGCGCGTGTTTATTTGTTACACAAAAGGTAACAGAATAATGCAGCACCTTACATATCGCAAAACATCAAGCATAAATGCCATAAATCACGAAAAAATCGCTGTTGAAAACTGCAGTCACTTCCAGAAGCGCGTAGAGCAAGAAATAAATAAAAGAAAATCGTGACTCGTAGTAGAAAAACTGTTTATTAACAAACCAATTATCTTTACCGGTTTCAGTATTTCACCAACAGTTTGTATTGGATTAAATTAATTAGATTACAAAAAGCCTCTCCTCACTAAGACGAAGCAGGAATAAGGTTACTGTGCACAATTTTTCTAGGTGTTTCTTTCCATCTTCAGCAGAAGATCGTTTAGGTAGGGCGCAAGGGTCTAATACAATAGTCGTCAAACAAGATCTGCCCAACAGAATGACTAACGACATCTGTTATAAATTTGAGCGACTGCTTACAGCAAAAAAAAAAAAAAAAAAAAAAAAAAAAAAAAAAAAAAAAAAAAAAAAAAAAAAAAAAAAAGTGGGGGGCGGGGGGGAATGGGTCTATGTAAATCAGTCTTCGTGGGGCTTTCTGATACGAAATATAATATCTATTATTTCTTCTTTATTTAAGTATTTATGTAGAATCATTATACAAAATACTCACTCAGCTCGCATTACAAAATTTGTTTTTGAAAATTTTTGTAACATTGCCTGGAGACGTGGAAGTAATGTAGGAAATGTTGAGAAGGAATTTGAGTTCACGGGAATTTTCCCCTTCAGTCACAAAAAAATACCATCAAACAAATTCCACCCTTCGTCCACATACCTGAATAACGGGTCCTGCTCTGTTACCACAGAATCGTAAGCAAAACCAACTCCTTTTAATACTCGAACAAATTCGTGAAGTCAGAGATCAGTACCATCATCTTCAACATTTTCTTTTGTTTTGCGAACCCTAAATCACCGGTACCACACGTGCGAGGCAAGAGAATACTGCTGCTTGCCATCTGAAATCACCAGTTTTATCTTAGTCTTACAGGAGGGAAAAGAAAGGTGTATTTTGGAAATTCTCAAAGAAAAAAGGTAGAGGGTTGCCGAAATGCGCTTTATGTTCAACAGAAACCTTCAACTCTAAAAGAGGACTCATATTGATAATCATCTGAAGCTGAGTTGGAGAAATAAAGCATACCTTGGGATTTCTGCAACAGAATATTACGACTCTAGATCTACGAAGAAGGGGAATGGATCAGGTGTGACAAGGGCAAGGAGTGGTTTGAACTAATTTGTGTGGGAGCTGTAGGTCGTTACAATTTCGATTGTGGAAAATACAGTTAACAATTACTGGAACAGTTAAAAATTTTAATCTTCCATACTGTGTGTAACTGTACGACAGTTTACAATGATTCACATAGCCCCATTTTCGATTCAAACAACCCTACGAGTTTTTAATTTTTCTGTTGATCCAACATTTCAAATTTTAATATTTACCACGAAGAAGAATGGATGTTAAAGCAATGAATCTTTACCATACAAAGATCATAATTATGATCTATTCACATTTTAATCTATGTAATAAAATATTTATTACACATTTGGGGCTCAGAAATTTGCATATACGACCTTCCTCATGAAACAGTCTACTTATTAGTCAAAACCGGATGAAAATCCCTATATATATATATATATATATATATATATATATATATATATATATAGGGATTTTCTTTTGTTTTGAAAACGCTAACGAAAACCACCGGTACCACACATGTGAGGAAAGAGAAAACTGCAGCTTCCCATCTGAAATTACCAGTTTCATCCGGTTTCGACTAATAAGTAGAATATATATATATATATATATATATATATATATATATATATATATCGACTAATAAGTAGAATATATATATATATATATATATATATATATATATATATATATATATATATATATATAGGGATTTTCATCGGTTTTGACTAATAAGTAGACTGTATCATAAGGAAGGTCGTGAAAATTTTTGAGCCCCAAATGGGTAATAAATATTTTAATACATAGTTTAATATGTGAATAGATCATAATTTTGATCTTTGTATGGTATAGATTCATTGCTTTAACATCTATTCTTCTTCGTGGTAAATAGTAAAATTTAAAATGTTGGATCAACAGAAAAATTAATTGCGTGTGTGTGTGTGTGTGTGTGTGTGTGTGTGTGTGTGTGTGTGTGTGTGTGTGTTCGGGCTAATCTCAGGTGCTATTCTAGGGATTTTCATCCGGTTTTGATTAATAAGTAGACTGGTTCATGAGGAAGGTCGTGTATATAATTTTATAAATATTTCGTGAAAATTGTCTAAACTATCATGAATTAATGTCCGTCGCTACTGTGAAAATGACGTAATTGCCATCTAGCGATACAATCGCTGCACTCGAGGCAACAGCGAAGCTTGAGCAGAATCCGAGTCGGGACTGGTGATCTGCCGCTAAAAGGGCGTTTCTGAAAACGGAAAGGTCATGGAACCGAATCCCGGTAGAACCACGGACCATAGCATTAACCTCTCACTGATGTTGTGTTTCACCAGAATCAGAATGAGCTTCGGATTCCATGATGAAGTGTAGAGTAAAATCAAAGTCATGCTTGGTGGTCCCGCGGTAGCCGGCGCGGTAGCTCGGCGTGTTCGGTCTGAGGGTTAGCTGTCCTTTGTAATAAAAAAACTGAGTTAATCGATCAACGACCAACTGAAACGGGTGTCTTACGACGTCCGCCCCGATCAGATTCAACGAAAGAAAGGAACAAAAAAAACTAATTTAAAAAAAAGTGGTAAAGTGCGTGCTTGCTAATGGAAACGTCGCGAGACTGGATGCTTAAATCGTTTAATTTATACGAAAGTTATGATTTTCAGTTACTCAACGTTCTTCTCTGAGTTTTAATCATACCTCTACAGAGCAGCCTTTAAACAACACTACTCCTACGAAAGATGAGTTATCCGGGCGTAGATTTATGCTACCCGTCTGAAGCCGGGGCGGATCGCTAGTAATATTATAAAATATAGCTGAGAACCGCGGGCCGTACGAGTACTGGATGAGGGCCGTAGTTTGGCGACCACTGATCTGATTGCTACAAACAACGAAAGCAGCAACATATTTCATGACGAAAATCTTACACGGTGTATGTATCCCGTTATTACTTCAAAGTGAGGACACCCTGGTAGCGGTATATATGAAGCACCTCCGGAGGGTCTTCGAGTCCTCCGCGGCGCGCGAACGGCGCGACTGGGCCAGAAGGCAAAAACACGTCCCGCCAGACCCTTCTACATAGTGTGGGGGAATTAGGCTGGCCAGCGGAGCGTGCAGCAGCTGGTGTGGCGGGGGCGGCGTCTTCTTGCCACCCAGGCCTTTGCTTCCATCGACGACTCAAAGAAACACTGATCGATAGTTGCTCATTTCGCGTGGAATCGGAGCTACGTTAAAAGGTCTACTCTCCTTAGCTGGTTTACTTTTTGTGCTATTTTCTTTTGGTCACAAACGTCCGCCATTCGAACAATGTGTTACTAATGATCCGCAAGTCCCCTACTCCCTTCTATGTGAACTGTACAAGAAATGCTCTGCATTAACTGCTAGCAGAGCAAAAATACTACGAGACCTAATTCCTTACAGTCCTGTGCATTGTCCAGTAGCGTGTAGGACAACAGTGTACTGCTAAGAATCGCCAATAATCAACTTGTCAGGCACAAAATTTCAGACGGTGCCATCTGGAGTGTTCTTGTTCGGAAAATTTACGAGGATGTGTCAGGCGCCTTGAGAACGACGGGAAACTTGCTTATCGCAGTATCGACTGAGTTTTATGGCCTTACCTGACCGCGTCCCCGTAAATAAAAACTTTATATCCAATGAACTCTTTCATTTAGCTCATCCTCATTACTAGTGTTAAATGAGTTGCAGGATTAGACTCATGTAGTCACGTAAATGGCCTGAAATTGGGGGAATCTTACATTAAGCACAACACTGCAGGTAAGCATAGGTCACAAGAAAACAAAACATAGGTGAGATCGGGGTAGGTTGCGTCAATTTACGAATTTTTATTTTTTATTTTTGAAGAGATAGTGTTTCTAGCTTCCGTTTCTATTACTGCTGTAACTCGTAATATGTATCCTTGGCTATATGTTCCCACAACTTTGACGACATAACATTTGATTTTTCAGAAAAAAAGGTTCTGTCGGAGTAAAATTTTGCGACAACCTACCTCAGCTCCGGGCTGGCAGTCAAACAATGAGGTTGACCGTCACAGTGGGAACAGAAAAACCATTCATTCCAAAAAAATTGAATTAAGAATAGAAAAATCAAACAATGATATTAATAAAATGCTAATAACGCCAATTTAGACACTTAAATAGTAATTTAAGTTAATATTTAAGAAAATGTTCTACATTAGCCTAGTCAGTTTCGAGCGCACTCACGCAGTTCTCACATTTATGAAAGTTATTTGACCTTGGTGTACATAATTCGAGAATCCACTTCTTACATTCTTTACAGCGGATCCATTTCCTCTTAGCTTTATTATTGGCAACAATTCTATTCTTACTCTACACCGAATTTACGCCCGTTATGTCCATATTCCAAATTTTGTGAGTTTGATAATTATGATTTACAAAAACTGTTGATAAATTATTTTAAAAAAATTCTACCTTCGTTCGGTTGAACCTAGAAGCTCGTGCTAAGCTGGTCACCACTGGTTTCCGTAATGAAAGCGTTGGGTGTCCACTGTCCTTTCCACAAATCATCTCGTTCACATCCATTTTGCTGCCAAGATTTAGGACATTAATTTGTTATGCAAAGATAATGATCCAAAGTAGAAACATCAGCTTCTTCAAGAACACATTGCTTCAATTACTATTCGTCGTCATAAGAAAAAAAGTTTTTTCTGTTTGGAAAATAACCATATGTGATGGAAGGGCTGTTGTGACTTGGCTAGACAGCCAAGCCACTAGGAGAGGAAGCCGAAAGGCACGCGTTTAAGCTCACGCAGGCTGGCGTGAGGTCTGGAACAGGTAAGGGAATTTATAGTAGCAAAGAACGTAAGTAACTACTTTAATACTTAAATTTAATTCATAATTGGTGAACATCGGTCTGACGGTACATGTATCACAAGATAAATAGCAAATGATAATGGCGCCTTGCTAGGTCGTAGCAAATGACGTAGCTGAAGGCTATGCTAACTATAGTCTCGGCAAATGAGAGCGTAATTTGTCAGTGAACCATCGCTAGCAAAGTCTGCTGTACAACTGGGGCGAGTGCTAGGAAGTCTCTCTAGACCTGCCGTGTGGCGGCGCTCGGTCTGCAATCACTGACAGTGGCGACACGCGGGTCCGACGTATACTACCGGACCGCGGCCGATTTAAAGGCTACCACCTAGCAAGTGTGGTGTCTGGCGGTGACACCATAAGGGCAAACTCTCATTTCATCGCCAATTTCTTGAGGAATTGTCTCAAAATATCTTAATAAAGTTCGACAGTTGATTTGTTAACCAGCAGCAGCTGTGCGAATTGATAATACCTCCTGTGCCTCTTCCTCGCTGCTGCAGGCACTATTTCTGTAACATGCGTTCGTCGCTTTTTATGATTTCTCTGTTTCTTTACATGAAGCAATCCTGGTGGGACATGTTGTGTCATGAGACAACCAACACATTTAAGATACAATACATTTAGGACAAAAAAAACCTTTGAATGTAACTTATACGGTGCTGTAGAATAATATTGTGCAACTGTTATCAAGTGATAGAAAATAGTTGGGATACAGAATTCACTGAATACAGGATGAATTCTGAGAGACAATTACATCAATAAATGAAAAGTTATAGCGGTGAAAACACAAAAACAAGGATAAAATTCAGGAAACCGTCGTCAAAAGCTAGAAGCTATCTACACGCTACTCAGAGTATTTTGATCGTATTGTGGTTTGTGTTAAGAGCACTAAGGAGCGGCAGCGGATGAGAACTGAGACGAGTGACAACTAACCTCCGTGACATCCTGTCCCCGGTCTTCCCTACAGTCAGGTCGTAGGGGAAGGTTGTATAAATTAGACCGCTTTTTTTTATTTTGCTACCCCAATCCTTTATTATGTATCTAATCGAAACAAAATGTACTGTACAAAAAGCTACATGTTGCACACTTTTATCAGGTATATTATATTTTGAATAAACACATAGCATTACTGGGTATCATTTAAAATTTAGAAATGTGTAAATGGTCAGAATTAGGAAACCGGCTGATTAATTTGCACCTTCAGTAGCTTAAATTGGACCAAGCGGTAAAACAACGAGTAAAAAGTAAAAAAGGAACTGTAGTAGTTTAAATAAAGCATCAGTTCAACATATTTATTAAACAAACATATTATTCAGGTACTTAGGCTGTGTTCCACAAAACAAAGAGTTTTGTGATATTCATCTCCTTAAGACCTTTGTATTAGGAAATTACTGAAATAATTTTCGTATTCATGGCTGCAATCGCTTCAAATCAAAACAAAGAATAAACTGGAAAATTTCTTGCACAGAAAAATATAATGAAACTTGACACACTGAAATATACTGATAATTTCTATTCACTGGGATTAAGAATGGAAAGTTACATTGAAGTCTAAGTGCAGTCTGAAGGGAAAAATTTCTTTATGCTTGGCTTCACATTGGCATGTCATGTATGAACCCATAATTTACAGTCCACACACTGTATCATCACATCTTCCTTAATCTTCTTACATAAAACGCAGAGCCACCTCGAATTTCCAGCAGTGCTGTTTGGGAAATAAAGCTGTCTCAGCAGCTTTTTGTTTCTCGACCCTTCGATTTTTCTAATTGTTGCTTATAAGAGCTGCTAGTGATTACAGCGATATTTTGTGCTTTTCCATTACCTCGGATAGCAGGCTCGTTGTATGAATTTGGAAGGGGTGACTCCTCGTTCACAATCTTCTTGAATTTCTTTGTGGGTGTCTTCTGAAGGAGATTCCCTTCTAACGTTCGTAGAACTGAGTTTCCCTAGAAAGTCATCATCACTTTTCAAGCATTCAGCTGGTGAAAAATGATATGAAAATACATTTCTATTCACGTGCCAAATTCCCTCTGAGCGGAAGGCATTCGCCGCTATTCCAATTGTTGATGTTCGGCCATAGCGTCATTCGGCAGTCCAGATACTTGAAATTGTGTTATAGTTTCTACTATGTTTTCACGTAACCACTTGTCCTGGACTTGAATGAAGTATGTTCGAAGAGGTGCAAAAAGCCAAACATCAAGTGGTTGCAACCTTTGGGTAGCGTGCACAGGTAATTGCAACATAATACCATTACCACGAGAGTACTCAACAGCCTCTAGATTTCTGCTGTGTTTTGTGACCATCAAGTAGTTGGAGCACAGGTGAGCCCTTGCTACAGTTCACATGGTTTCTGAAATGTTTGAGCCGCGACACAAACGACTCAGAATTCATGTAGCCAGTGCCTGAGGTGTCAACTACACTTCCTGGTCGGGCACCAATTTCAAGTTCTTACTGCCTCCTCTTACGCTTGAATATAATCACAGGTGGAATAAAGTATCCAGCAGCACTGACAGCACAAACAACTGTGATGTCAACTCCTTGCTCCCCGATTGTGACAGATCCCGCTTGGTGCTTGCCTTTTCTCGCGATGACTTTTTTTTTTTAACTGTTGTAAATCCAGATTCGTCAACGTTAAATACACTGTTAGCTGTAATTTTTTTCTGATCGACTGTTTTCTCATGGAGGTCGAAGAACTGACTCAGATTCTCTCTATTAAACCCATTTGCTCTGGCCGTTGATGTTCCTTCTGGCCGAGGGAGGGAAAGATGTGGATTTCGTCCAATAAATGAATAAAACCACTTTTTACCCACCAGCTTCTTTTCTCTGCTAAAAAAATGATGTAGTTTATATTTCTCTACTATGCCGAATGTAAATTTTCTAACATCTTTGATGGCAAATTCAAAATCCTCTCTTCAAACAAAAGGAGATCATCGGCGAGAACTTTTCCCATCTCAGTCGTAAAAGTTTATTGTGTTCTGAAAAACTTAACTTCATTTGAGAACGTGTTTTTACTATCAGCATGTCTGTTTATTGCAGCCGGCCGGAGTGGCCGTGCGGTTCTAGGCACTGCAGTACGGAACCGCGAGACTGTTACGGTCGCAGCTTCGAATCCTGCCTCGGGCATGGATGTGTGTGATGTCCTTAGGTTAGTTAGGTTTAAGTAGTTCTAAGTTCTAGGGGACTGATGACCTCAGATAATAAGTCCTATAGTGCTCAGAGCCATATGAACCATTTCTCTTTATTGCAGCTTTGGATACTCCATATACAGGAGCACACTCGCTAAGTTCTTTCAGCTCATCTTCTATCCATTTCCCGTGCATTCGACTTTTTGCCATCTTGGAAACCTATTAAGATTGTCCGTACTATTACATAGAAAGGTTTGTCATCTTGAAAACCTAGAAAAATTACCCGTACCTATTAGTTATTGTAAAAACGCGCTTAAATATTATTTGCTGTGAGTGTATCCTAAATTGGATCGATCCAAATTAGGAAACTGTTTGCGCAACCATTGCCCTACCACGCAAACATTTTGAGCCATACTCATCTGGTATGAGACGTTCCCGGTGCCTTTTAAAATTCTGATGAAACTTCTAGGACGCCTGTTGTTATTTATTTAGTTACAAATCGATCTGATGGAAACCCGTTCCGGAAAAGCCACGCGTTGATTGCTTGTGTCTGAGGCAAAATTTTCTAGGAAGAGTTCTGCTTGTGAGAAAAGCAGATGATAGCCGAGTAAATCATCGTGTTGCTTGGGAACGCCTTTAACTAATCCTCCAAAATACTACTAACCGAATATTGTTCTGACTGCGCACTTCCACCTCAGATGTGCAATATATAAAGTAACCCAGGAAAAGTAATGTGTGATCAACACGAAACAAAGTTGATGACCACATTCGTGATTTCAGCACGACGGTGGGTTCAAAATAATGTAACGGTTGTTTGTAAGGGAAACAGACTGCCGAATCTCGTGGAAATTACAGGTTCAATGAAGGATCACCAAAAGTAGTGACGTTACGTGTAGCAGAGAACGCACCGGAATAACATGCTATTCATTGTCCGTTAAAAATACAAAGGTGTATTTTAACTCCACAATGCTTACTTGGCAATATTCTTTTGGAGTTAACTAGGTATTTTTATCTCTCTCTCTCTTTCTTCCCTTAATCCATGACCTTTCATCCTTTCCCTTCTTATTGTCAGTTTTTTCCATCTATTCCTTGCCTCACCGATTCTGCGGAGAGCCTCCACATTTCGAATCTTGTTATACATAATTTTCAACAGTTTATGTAGCAGCACATCTCAAACACTTCGATTCTTTGACTTTCCAGATTTCCCAGAATATGTAATTTTCTTCCGTACAATACTGTCCTACAAACGTAGTAAAATCGAAAGAGCGTATGGCATTACCGCCGGGGAGACTTGTTTTGGGCCGTTCGGCCACCTAGTGCAACTCTTTTTATCTGACGCCAGTGACTTGCGCTTCTGTGATGATAAAACTATGACGAGGACTACAGACACACTGAGCCCCGAACGGAGAAAATCCCAGCAGCAGTCGAACCCGGGGTCATGTGGTCATAAATCAGCAACAGAAACCATAAGAGAACCCTGCGATCGAGATTCAGCAACGGAAACCACAAGAGAACGAGCTACTGATTCCAAAAGTAAATTTTCAGAAAATAATTCCTCAAATTAATTCTTATGTGCTCATACACTTCTTTCAGCGGGAAAAACCATTAAGCTCTTCTGTTAAGAGACGTTTCGTTCGAATAGCACAATATCGATGTCTGATACATTCTTCTTCAACTGAACAGGCCCGCACCTCGTGGTCGTGCGGTAGCGTTCTCGCTTCCCACGCCCGGGTTCCCGGGTTCGATTCCCGGCGGGGTCAGGGATTTTCTCTGCCTCGTGATGGCTGGGTGTTGTGTGCTGTCCTTAGGTTAGTTAGGTTTAAGTAGTTCTAAGTTATAGGGGACTTATGACCACAGCAGTTGAGTCCCATAGTGCTCAGAGCCATTTGAACCATTTGAACTGAACAGACAGTACGTTTCTAGTGAATCTAGAACGGGAATTTTTGTGAGGACTATATCCTTCTACATATTACCCCTGTAGGGTCACGAAAATTAAATTAAATGACGGGTCCTGGAACAAGATGTCACTGTCTTATGAAAATCTGTACGGGCCTTCAACGAGTAGCACGATTACCTGCGCGACCAGGGTATTTAACCAAATGAACAGAAAGAAAACAGCATGACACACACGAACAAGACAGAGAAAAACCAGTTCGTTCAACAATAACTATTGGCAACTGATGCTGTTTGACACTTTCAGACCTTCATGCCCTGCTCCCAAACATGTGTTTTACCTATTTTTGATTCCGGCATCAAGATATAGTAGTTTTAATAGATGGCCTAGAACAAACTGTGTATGTTGTTCTAGGCCATCTATTAAAAGTACTTGAATTTTGGCATCTTTGAAGGAACCACATCATAGCGTAAAATATTTCCCACTGCACCCGAAGACCATTAGATATTGTTTCAAGCCAATGGAAAGGTACAACTATTACAAAATCACATAAGGCGATACACTCCTCTAATGCAGCAGCCATCATCAAGTCGAAAACGAGTGCTAAAAGCTACTATCCAGGTTTCTTTAAGCTAGTCGCTCATGGATGTTGCAACGGTGCAGGCCTTCTCTGGATTTATTAAATGCACAAGTTGAAGATGCAACCCACTTAAGCTCTGTGTGTGTAGGACGGTGCAAAAGACACAAAGATGCGCTTATCGGTCAAAATGCTCGCGCATATTCAAGCAACTCAGGGGGAAACCAGAATTTTATGGCTCCACCTAGCATAGGTGAGTGGCAAGGACATCTGTCTGTGCTATAGCGGTTGGGAAGGGGGCGAGGGTAGTGGCTAGCCTAAAGATCGCTCCAAATGCTGCAGCAGAAAATCATAAAACTTTGCCACCTAGTATCATACTGTGAAGGACGGAGCTAGAGGGATGTGTGGGATGGGCGGCTTGTTAGAGATGGTGGTCAGGGACGATTGACAGACAGAAATACTTCGAAAATAATTTCTACGGTTATGACGTCACCTTACGGCGCTTGGCGGAGCATATCCCGTACCACTGCTAGTCGTTTCCTTCCCTACTCCACTCCCAAACAGAACGAGAGAAAAACGTCTGTATGCCTCCGCATGAACCTAAATTTCTTGTATCTAATCTTCGTGGTTCTTAGGCGCATTGTACAGGGTGATTCAAAAAGAATACCACAACTTTAAAAATGTGTATTTAATGAAAGAAACATAATATAACCTTCTGTTATACATCATTACAAAGAGTGTTTAAAAAGGTTTTTTTTTTCACTCAAAACAAGTTCAGAGATGTTCAATATGGCCCCCTCTAGACACACGAGCAATATCAACCCGATACTCCAACTCGTTCCAGACTCTCTGTAGCGTATCAGGCGTAACAGTTTGGATAGCTGCTGTTATTTCTCGTTTCAAATCATCAATGGTGGCTGGGAGAGGTGGCCGAAACACTATATCCTTAACACACCCCCATAAGAAAAAATCGCAGGGGGTGAGATCAGGGTTTCTTGGAGGCCAGTGATGAAGTGCTCTGTCACGGGCTGCCTGGCGGCCGATCCATCGCCTCGGGTAGTTGACGTTCAGGTATTTACGGACAGATAAGTGCCAATGTGGTAGCGCTCCATCCTGCTGAAATATGAATTGTTGTGCTTCTTGTTCGAGCTGAGGGAACAGCCAATTCTCTAACATCTCCAGATACTGTGGTCCAGTTACAGTAGCACCTTCGAAGAAAAAGGGACCTAAAACTTTATTGGCTGAAATGGCGAACAAATGTACAACTAAATGAAACTTTATAGCTCCCTTAATTCGCCGACAGATAGTGCTTAGCTCTGCCTTTTGTCGTTGCAGAGTTTTAAATTCCTAAAGTTGTGGTATTCTTTTTGAATCACCCTGTATATTGGAGGCAACAGAATCGTTCTGCAGTTAGCTTCAAATGTCGGTTCTCTAAATTTTCTCAAAAGTGTTTCTCGAAAAGAACGTCGCCTTCCCATCAGGGATTCCCATTTGAGTTCCCGAAGTATCTCCGTAACACTTACGTGTTGTTCGAACCTACCAGTAACAAATCTAGCAACCCGCCTCCTAATTGCTTCGATGTCTTCCTTTAGTCCGATCTGGTGCGCATCGCAAACATTCGAGCAGTACTCAAAAATAGGTCGCCTTAGCGTCCTATATGTGGTCTCTCTTTTTGATGAACCACACTTTCTCAGAATTCTCTCAATAAACCGAAGTCGACCATTCGCCTACCCTACCATAAACCTCACGAGTTCGTTCCATTTCGTACAGGTCTGCAGCGCTACGCACAGATATTTAAACGACTGACTGTGTCAGGCAGGAAAATACTAATGCTTTATCAGAACATCACGGGTTTCTCTTTCCTTCTCATCTGCTTTAACTTAGGTTTTTCTGCACTCAGAGCTAGCTCTCATTCATCACACCAACTACAGATTTTGTCCCATGCTACAGCCAGACAACTTCGACACCTTACTGTACGACACAGAGCATCAGTAAACAACCGTAGATTACTGCCCCGCCAAATCATTTACGTATATAGAGAGTAACAGCGGTCCTATCACAATTCTCTGGGGCATGCCTGACGATACCCTAGTCTCTGATGAACCCCCTCCATCAAGGACAACATACCGGGTTCTGTAACTTAAAAAGTCTTCGAGCCACTCACACATCTGTGAACTTATTCCATATGCTCGTACCTTCTTTCACAACGTGCAATGAGGCACCGTGCCAAACACTTTCCGGAAATCTATAATCAGGCTGTTGCACTTCATCCACAGTTCTCGGTATATCATGTGAAAAGAGTGCAAGCTGACTTTCGCACGAGCGATGCTTTCTAGAAGCATGCTGATTCGTGGACGTAACCTTCTAGGTCTCCAGAAAATTTATTACATTCGAACTGAGAATATGTTCAAGGATTCTACAGCAAACCGATGTTATGGGTATTCGTTTGTAATTTTGGGGCCAGTTCGTTTGTCACGCGGGATTAGCCGTGCGGTCTGGGCGCTGCAGTCATGGACTGTGCGGCTGGTCCCGGCGGAGGTTCGAGTCCTCCCTCGGGCATGGGTGTGTGTGTTTGTCCTTGGGGTAATTTAAGTTAAGTAGTGTGTAAGCTTAGGGACTGATGACCTTAGCAGTTAAGTCCCATAAGATTTCACAGACGTATGAACGTTGAACCAGTTCGTTTGCCATCCTTATACACAGGAATCACCTGCGCTCTTTCCAGTCGTTTAGGACTTGACGCTGGATGAGAGATTTGCGATAAATACAGTTACTGGTTACAAAGTGACGCTCCAGGAAAGATATAACTGCAGCATAGGCCAGTCGCACGGGCGACAGGAGTGGGTGGCCAAAAGTTAAAAGACATTGGGAAGAGTCTTTGATATTATAGGGGCCGATGCTGACCTACAGAGAGAGGGGCAGACGCAAGTTACGAGACAGACTGGAGCAGACGTCCTAAGCCTTTTGCCCAGAATGAGTTAAAACACAAGAGATTCGGAGGCAGACGGTGTTTAGGAGACTGTCCTGCAGCAGAGGTGAGTTCGTAAAGACATCAGAAAGTAAACTGCTCTTCTCTCCCCACGCTAAGCGCATCCCGAAACAAGGGTGGCACGTAGAAGAGAGTATTTGTTCCTATTATCCAGCAGACACAGTTTCGCTGCGATACGGATAACAGGTGAATCACATTGTGAGCTTTAAATGGCGCAGCAACTGCAAATATACTGCAAAGTTGAAATGCGAAAATCAGTCCGATTTAACGGTAAGCATCCCTAATGACTGGTACATTGGGATGTACTCTGTTCCCTGTACTTCACAGCGATTTTCAGAGTGTAAATGTTGATGTAGAAGTACCTTTCATCATACTTACGCAGACGTAGATGTACAAACACGTCGCAACAGTAGTGCTGCAGATGAACAATGAACAGTGGGGTACGAGACCGCTTCACCTAAAACGGCAAATCGCGACAAATGTTTCAAATGTCTTCCCACTGGATTAATACACAAGTGAAAATATGGGATCATGGATTGCCACATCCTTTCAAAAGTCATTTACCCACCGTTCACTTTCGCACTGTGAAGAAACTGGGAACTATCAGCACGCCCGCATCTCGTGGTCGTGCGGTAGCGTTCTCGCTTCCCACGCCCGGGTTCCCGGGTTCGATTCCCGGCGGGGTCAGGGATTTTCTCTGCCTCGTGATGGCTGGGTGTTGTGTGCTGTCCTTAGGTTAGTTAGGTTTAAGTAGTTCTAAGTTCTAGGGGACTGATGACCATAGATGTTAAGTCCCATAGTGCTCCGAGCCATTTGAACTATCAGCACGTACTTGCGTCAGGGCGTCACCGAGAATCAGAACTTCGTCAGCAAATGCCAGGATTGTCTCTGCTCCCAATAGCTCCATTTCTCTAATTCTAACAGGGTCACAGCTTATTTTTTCAAGGCCAAGTAGAATAGCATTCGAGCCGGTGGATCTCCTTGTCTCAATCTATTCCAGATAGTGAATAGTGACGATAGCTGTTTGCTGAACCATACCTGACAATTTAACTGAGAGCAGCAAGCTGTAATTAGTCGGATGTGTTTCAGTGGGATGTCTAACTCTTCTATCGGTTTCTATGAGATGGAGCGGTCGATGCGGTCATACGCTTGTCGAAAACCGGCATTTTTCTTTGCGCATTTCTCTTGTACGATGAGGAATTAAGGCAGTGACATTTCGCTGATACCAGCGAATCCCCGAGAGCAGAGGTTCCCCAGCTTCTCTCAGTGCGATTCAAAGCAACGTGGTTGGCTGTAGTCCTATCTGCAGATAACCACACATCCGTCCGCTGCTTATCAGACGTGTCAGAATGTTTATCCGCTAAAAAGGTGTTGAAGACGTATTTTCCTTTCACGTTGTGTTGGGCGTTACTTCGATTTTTAAAAAAAAAGATTATATGTCCACGTGTCGCTAATATGAGATTTAAGAGGCTGATAAAGGGTTCTCTCCACTCGTTAATCATTATCTCATCATCACACATTTGCCCTACTCGGTCAACATATACAGGGCTATTACAAATGATTGAAGCGATTTCATAAATTCACTGCAGCTCCATTCATTGACATATGGTCACGACACACTACAGATACGTAGAAAAACTCAAAAAGTTTTGTTCGGCTGAAGCCGCACTTCAGGTTTCTGCCGCCAGAGCGCTCGAGAGCGCAGTGAGACAAAATGGTGACAGGAACCGAGAAAGCGTATGTCGTGCTTGAAATGCATTCACATCAGTCAGTCATAACAGTGCAACGACACTTCAGGACGAAGTTCAACAAAGATCCACCAACTGCTAACTCCATTCGGCGATGGTATGCGCAGTTTAAAGCTTCTGGATGCCTCTGTAAGGGGAAAACCGATGGATCGGTCGTGGTGGAGATCATGATCAGCAATTCATGTCATGGCCTCCACGCTCTCCCGACTTAAACCCATGCGATTTCTTTCTGTGGGGTTATGTGAAAGATTCAGTGTTTAAACCTCCTCTACCAAGAAACGTGCCAGAACTGCGAGCTCGCATCAACGATGCTTTCGAAATCATTGATGGGGACATGCTGCGCCGAGTGTGGGAGGAACTTGATTATCTGCTTGATGTCTGCCGAATCACTAAAGGGGCACATATCGAACATTTGTGAATGCCTAAAAAAACATTTTGAGTTTTTGTATGTGTGTACAAAGCATTGTGAAAATATCTCAAATAATAAAGTTATTGTAGAGCTGTGAAATCGCTTCAATCATTTGTAATAACCCTGTACTTTGGTCAACGTAAAGCGACCAAAGGAATGTGCACGATTAATGAGGAAAGAAATGCAGTATCAGAGTAGATACGGTAGCAACTCGAGCGGATAGTTGTTTCATTTCACCTGCTCGCAGTCCCCGGATGACCCCATAAAAATTAATAATTTTTTTAACAATATCGTATCCAAACCTGGTATTGAAATTTTTTTCATAGCAGAACATTTCCACATGTAGGCAAAATTTATTCATACTGCCACACTTCTGCTCTCATCTTAAATGTCTTCTTCTTTGCGTTCTTTTTTTCTCGTTTCTGTTTTCTACTCGCGCTCTCTCTCCCTATTATGTTGTCTTTCTTTCACATTTTACGCCTGTACGAAAGCAAGGCATCTGAATACAGGGGAACAACATTATGTTATACTGCATGGTGTTGGGAACCACGTAAAGAACTAAAACAAAGCTTCCAATGGAAGCTCTCGCTGATGAGTTTTTGTTTCCACTGCCGTGTCAGTTTCTTCCGTTACTCTACAGAGCGTCTACCGTGCCCATATCATACCTCAGAATATTTCTTGCTTTATTTGACATAGGACAAGCTATCAGGACAGCTTTGCCGGAAAACTGCATACCTTGTGTTAACATCTTGCAAAATGAACTTTAGGAAAGTACCGCAGAAACTCTATCAACTCGCAATAAAGATAAAAGAACAATATTTGCGTTTTTCTTTCGTGCAATTATTTTTTTCTTTCAGTTTCTTTGTTCATCGTAGGCTAATTAACTGTTCCATTGGACTATAGCTTATTTCCGAATGTTTAAGTAATATCCTCTACATCTACTTTCGTAGAAGGATTTGTAAAAATCGTTCATTTAAAATACGTTCTTGTAGTAGTAAATAACACACTTACAATATTCCTTCAGAACCCGTTTCGCAACTGGCGAGAGTATAGACATCCATATTCGTGTCTCTAAATAAATACTCGTAGAGAAATGGAAGTGGTGTTTTGACGCGATTACTTGTTCCATTGAGTGAACTGCGGTTGTGTAACGATTACTAAGCGCAGAAGTTTGAAATCTCACGCGTGTGGGGTCACGGAAACTATTGCCTAGTTCGTGTATTCAAACTAGTCATTCTTTACTGGAAGATTCTGAAAACGATTCTAAACTGTAATTGTGAGATAAAATACCACCAAGTCTCCGAATGACATGTAGCTGCGCACTGACCGAGCGTCGAACTTCTTGCAATAGAAATGTTACACTTCCGCTGCAACTAAAGCTTAGAAGACATCGCTTAATCATAATAAAGGTAAGAACTAGAACTATCGCAAGTACCCCTACACATTTGTCTTAGTTAAATTAGCCTTTATCTCCGTTTCATCCCGCTGTCTCGATATTCCTTCTCTTCCATGTGAATTTATTAATTACGACAGCTTGAAATGCGAAAGAAAACAAAACAGATGACCGCTGCGTCTCCGAGCTCTTGCGAATCACAAACGAATAATAAGAGACGCGTTGGGAAGAACTATAAAGTATTGCAAAAATGAAATTAAACTGTTATTGTAAAGACACGATTAGAGCAAAATTAAAGATTTAAGTGGTTTACACTTGCTTTTTGAGACACAGAAGAGATACGAGAACAGTGAAAAAAGTATTAACCCACTCGCTACAAAAAAAGACACAAACACAATGTCAACAATTAAATAATAGTGCCACTTCTGCCAGTGGTATACTCGTACAAAATGTTACGAAAAATTCTCCTGAACACAGTTGAAAAATCTGTAAGCAAATAGCAGGGAGAATATCAGAGTGGTTTTCGAAGTGGAGGTGTTGCACAGAAAATTTTTAAGTAAAAATCATAACTCGCAGTAGAATGTTAATCAGAAAACCTACAAAACTACAATTTATTGATTTTCAGAAAGCACTTGATTGGGTAAACAGACAAACAATAGATAAAATCATCGCATAGTTTGGTGTTAAAGGTATATTAACAAACATAATTCATGAAACTCTAGCAAACACGACATCTGAAGTTAAATTAATGGAAGAAGTATCTCAGTCATTTGAAATAAAAACTGGTATTTGACAAGCGGATCCTTTCTCATCTTTCTTGTTTAACTATGTTTTAGGAAAAATTGTAAGGATATGAAATTTGGAGCTGAAAAGTCACAAAATAGAACCAGTAACACAGGGGAAGGGAAACGAATGGCATTAAGATAAACTGACGGTTTTTGGACACGATTTTGGAACGGTTTCAGAATATCTGGCACAATCAGTTATTCAGATAAAGCTTCTTGGAAAGACAACAAATAGAACTGATCTCAAAATTTCATCTGTAAAAACAAAAGCCATTACAAATGTTTAAAAACTACACTAAAATTTATAGAAAGAAAAACAGGTAAAATTGAGCAGATTAGGAAATTTAGATATCTTTGAAAGCCATGCAGCAAAACGAACTAGAAAAATTTGCAGCAGATGTAAGAGTTACTAAAATAGAAATAACATGTGGTTTTGACAAAAAATATTTACAACAGGAAATGCTTATCTAGAAAACCAGAATGGAACACTGTACCGCGGTGGTAACACCAGAATGCTTATACACATGTGAATGCTTCACGATGAACTAGAAGCTGGACAAAATAGAAGTGAAGACTGAATATTAGAAAAACAATCGGTGCAAAAGAAACTACAGACGCCTGGAAAATGATAAGTAACGAGGAGATCTAGGAAAGTACAAAAAAAAGTACCAGAAGTAATGGAAAAGCAGAAATTAATCTCCTTTCATATGTCTGTCGAATGAATGACAGTAGGTTAACGAAAGAAATATTCCTATACTTCTGGAGAAAGAAATCGACAGTAGCATACATTACAGAAATAAGAAAAAAAACTAGACAGAAGCAACATCAAAAAACCAGAAACAACAGAAAGAAACTATTTTAAGAATGAAATGCTTAATTTAAAAGGTTTTCAAGAAAAAAGAAATAAGAAATCGGACTGGAGAAAGGGAAAGACAACATGGGAAGAAGGTGAAGGAGTATTGGAAAAATAAGAAACAAGAAAGAACGGAGAGGAACTGATGTTGTTACATGATCCTATCTGGTCCACAAGAGGTTTATTCCTATGGCAGTAGGCGTTAAAGAAACAAAGTCATAGAGCTAACAAAAAATAAATAAACATGAACTACAATAACACACCACAGTGTCCCGTGCAGTATTAATAAGAACATCAGTCCAAATGAGGAGGCAGTGAGTTACGAAGAGCTTTTGAAATAGGGAGCTTTTGACTAGACATATTTGAAATACCGACTTTCATGATTTCAAATTTGCTGAAAAAACTATTTCTAGATCTTGGAAATACTAAGCAACATAAGTAGCCTACAATCATTTATAGTAGTAGACATAAAGAATAGGACATACCTACAAAGCAGATTAACAGAAAGGAGTTCATTGCTCTGGTTCAGTAAAATAAAATTTAGTATGTGCAGAGCATTTATAGCGCCTGTTAGTATCAAGGTACTGATTTTCTACTGAACAACATCGAAAAAGCAGTAGGTTAGACGTACAAAACATAAACTTAGACAACAAAAAACCAAGAAGTGACATGAATATGAAAGAAGCTATAAGCGAGACAGTAGAACAAGGCAATGCAGAATTAATGCAGACTGTTATCCAAAAGGAGCTCTGATGTATGTTCCCACAGGAGAAGAAAAAGGGGAAGACCATAGATATTTTGAAAAAACTAATGAATCTACATCCTCATAAAAAACGCTGAAAATAGTGATTGGGTGGTCAACGCGAAGTAGCCACTGAAATTCGGAATCAGTTCGCACCGTAGAACCACACTGAAATGAAGATGAAGATGAAGAACAAGAAGAAGATGGTGAAGAAGAAGAACAAGTCTATGATAATGATGATGATGATAACGACGATCAAAATAGAGGAAGATTATTTTTTATTTCGTAGATACCGAGTTCGTTAGAGACATGTTGCCAGCTCGAAGTGGACAAGGACGGGGCAGGAAAAGAGCCTTCTCCATTTCAAGGCTGCACCAAGACACTGGCTTTAAGTGATTTGAGGATACCATTTGAAACGTAAATCTGAATTGTCGGGTGGATATTTGTATACACCTTCCATCTAAACAAATTCAAGACATAATAAAAAGTAAGTGGACAAACAGTTATACTTGGATGAACTGGAGCTCCACTGATACATTGTAAAATGATTTAAAGAGTGTAATTTGTGGATATGAAGGAGGCGGGAAGCTTTCATTTTATTGCCAACGTGAGTGCGTTATTATGCAGGTAAGAACCAGTTGTAGGTGTAATGAATTTGGAAACAAATATACTGTGTTCAAGGATTTTTCAGTCGCTCGTTTATTGATGAACTGTTGAAGATATCGACAAGTTTATGCTTTCAATGATTAATATAATTTTAGTCATTTAACTGAGATTCTTGGACTTTTATCTTTCATCCAGAGAAACTGATTAGCAAATATTTATCATTTGTGCAATTCGATGTCAATGTATGGATCTATATAATACCTAACATATCAATTTCCTAGACTCCTTAGTTCTGGGCTTATGTTTGATGAATGAAAACCTTGTATTGGTGGTAATATGTTGTTCTGGGGCAAAAAGAGTAGAATACTAAATTTAGAATTTGACGTGAGCCACTAAAATTTTCATATATGTTCAGAGTGAATACCATTTCCGTTAGAAAAATAACTGAAATATATGCAATACTCAGGAGTCTCAGTATTAAACGCGTAAATTATGAAAATAACGCCACAGGAATGTGAGAATATAGGACGCTGTTGGATTCAGACCTGTTGCTACACGGAAATATATTGTCTTAAAGTAAACAACCAGTTACTAGGCAGTGTAGGATATATTAGCATACTATCGAACTGAGCAGAACACCGCAATTGCTAAATATGTATTGGAACTGGATATATGTCGTAGTCTCCTACTTCTCCCTGTCTCTATCCAACTCCTCCTTCCCTTTCTCTTTGTCCATTTCCATCTAGAGGTATGAGAAACACCCCTCCAGCTGCTCGATATAGGAGCATAGTAGCTTCAATTACCGTATTTCGCATAGCTTTAATCATCGAGCGGACAGAATTACAAAGTTTCGGACGATTCAGATTCCGTAGCAGCTCTCTAATTATAAGCCGATAAGGCATAAATACAGCTTTACTGTTTTCTGTTAAAACCGAGTGCGAGGAAGAAAACAAAACAGCAAATAGTTGTGTAAAAAATTTTTGGTTAAAATTGTGTAGAAGGAGAAAGAAACTAATACATATGGAAGAAACAATTTGTCAAATTGTCAGTAAAATTCTTCTGGGTATGTGACCACATTGTCAATGTGCAAATCTGAGAATTTTTGAAATGATCACGGTCGCATACCCAGAAGAATTTTATTGACCGTGACAGTGGCCGGAAAAGTCTACGCTTACAAAAATTTGTTTGATGCTTAAAATGTCCTGCTATAGTGGTTAAAATGAACTGTGAGGAAGAAAACTAAACCTCATGGCACTACATTTTCTTCCTAGCAGTCTTTTACAGAAAACCTGTAAGTCGTTGTTTAAAAAAGTGTATGTCCTTCTGAATGATTATTAGAGTATTACGTAAAAACGGGAAGTAGAATGGTCAAGAAATTTTAGAGGCTTTCCCTTTTATATATGGTTATGTATTACATATATTAAAAATATATAGCCATACGTTACCGAGCAAAAGTCTAAAGCAAATCAATGAAGAAGTTTTTGAAATATTTGGCAACAATCTTAAACATCTTGTCTTTATATGGTAAAATAGACTACAGCATGTTCTAAACACTCTAGGCCACAATAAATAAATAAATAAAACTTTTATTTCTCGAATGCCTGTTGACACTGTGACAAACAGCTTTCTTCACGCAAATAGTGCCACGTGCTGGGCACAAGCAGAAACGAAAGCAAGTGTTGGATAGGTAGCAAGATATGTAAAGGATATGCTAGTCAGAAACACTGAGTTTAGTTTATTCCCTGACCTATAAGTTGGACCTAGCATATACTCTACAAAATGACTGAGGAGGATAGGGAGCCAAAAGTATAAAGACAGGAATTCAACTCGCATGATGTTCTGAACTGTTGTGTTTTCTCTTTTCCTTTCCGCTAGCTAGCGCAAGGTCAGTAGTGCACAGCCTTTTCCTGACACTAAACCGATGTTGGTCCAGGCCCGTCTGCTGCCGTGTTCGTGGCGTATCTGCGACGCCACCGTTCCGTAATGGGGAGTCGCCTATCTGGCATCAGACAGAAATTGATTGCGTTTTAACGTCAGCCCAGCTCTATCTGCCCATCCCTCCCCCCACCTTCCCAATCCCTCAACCCTTCCCCAGCGCTCCTCTGGTGGCATTAGCCCACTTTCCGGAGAGTCGTGCCTGAGATTACTAAACCCCTCGCTATCCGCAGGCTCCTGATACCTAACGGCGCACACAATGCGGGCGCAGGTATTCAGCTATTTACGGCGTCGCCTCAGCCGTAGTGTTCAGAAGTTCGCTCTAATGTCCCGGTAATGTCTCAGGCTGCACGCAGTCAACCTCGACGATATCATAAGTGGAGGAAGCGAACCACTCGCCGAACTGGCACCGGAGGAGAGCTATCTAACGACCCTTGGTTGTTATGTGCACGCCCGTCTGTCGGCTGACGTATCCATCTATTCCGAGCGTCTACTAAGGGCAGCCAGGAACAAAGAACCAAATTGCCTGATTTTTCATTTTGTGACATCACACCACTATTTTGTGTAAGCTGTCGTTGACAACTATGAGACATTTGAGGATTTTCTGTCTATTTTGGACCAACCTCAGGCTACATAACACATAATCAGCTGCGTATCGTACGTAACCTATCCTTACAACAGAACGCCTTGATGATGTACAAAATTGTCGAAACTCACATTTAAAATGACACAAGTTCTTACAAGTTTTGTAAAGCACTTTCACGATGTTATCAGTGCGTTGCATCAATGAAAATTATAAAAAGTCATATTTAAAAACCCACATGCAACTACAAGCTTTGTAAAGCACTTTCATGCCGTTATCGGCCTCATATTTTAAGGGTTTTGTATGATGCTCAGCTGACCGTGTTTTACACAGCCTGACGACGCTCCAGTATAGATCTAAATCTGTTAATGAAAGATGAATTAAAAACCGAACGCAGATGATGTACATACAATTAAAATTAAATGTCGTGTGACTAGGGCCTCCCGTCGGGCAGACCGTTCGCCGGGTGCAAGTCTTTCGAACTGACGCCACTTCGGCGACTTGCACGTCGATGGGGATGAAATGATGATGATTAGGACAACACAACACCCAGTTCCTGAGCGGAGAAAATCTCCGACCCACGCGGGAATCGAACCCGGGCCCGGAGGACTGACATTTTGTCGCGCTGATCCCTTAGCTACCGAGGGCGGACGTGCACATACAGTGAAATTACTCAAATATACTGCAGATTCTCGCCAATCATCTCTATGACATACACATTTCATGTAATATTTCCTGTTTGTATGAATGTGTCTCACTTCTATGACACACGGGGATTAGCCTGTTCCATCTTCACAACGTTAACGTTCAGTGTTTTCTTGGTCGATCTACAATGTCTCGTTCCTTCATTTTGGTTTGTAGTTCTGCGTATATGTAAGGTGAAGGTAGAGAGGGGAAGAAGGGAAAGGAAAGCGGAAGGATTACTGCTGGCGGCTGCCTTAGGACATTATGCGGAACCTGCGGCGACGAATCAAAAATGTGTAGCAGACTGGTATTCGAACCCGAGACCTCCTGCCGGGAAACAGCGTTGCCGCAGATACATGGACTACCTCGCCGCGCTTCACGGCCGATCCACACTACCATTGAGCGCCACGTAACCGCAGCCCCTGTCCATTCCCTCCATATTCGCTCTTCCGAGATTCACTAACGAGGTCGGACATGTCCGAAAGAACAGACACCGCACATTCACATAAGTTCTGCATTTCATCTCTCAACTCTGTTCACATGTTGTACCAAACCATCTTTGTCCAACTGTATTCACAATAACAACACATGTATTCAACGTTTTCAAGTCTAACAAGGTTTCTATTGCTGTAAAGAGCTTCAAAATTCTCAAGAATCTCTTTTCTGCTCCTTGTATTTTGCTCTCATATTTCTATTTATCCAACTCTCGCGTCCATGAATGCATTGTTTGGAACAATAAACCGGTTATTTAACTGTGTATAAGAATTCAATGTGAAGACATATTTTAAATAATACACTGGGACATGCGAGGGCACAGTATGCTGAAATGTCAGGAGAATGGCTTCTTCCAAAACGCGTGAAGGGGGATCACTAAGCGTGTGTGCGAAGCCTGCTCGACGCCTCTGCGCTGTTGACTATGAAGAGGAGGCAGATCACTTATCTCTCCGGAGTCGATATTGACAGTTGGACCGCAGTGGATACAGGCGCCTAAGCAGATGTCGTGTTGCTTGGTTTCCGGAAGGCGTTCAATACAGTTCTGCACTGCGGCCTAAAGGACAAAATACGAGTGTACGGAATATCAGACTAGCTGTGTAATCGAAATGAGGAGTTACTAGCAAACAGGACGAGTATGTCATTCTCAAAGGAGAGAAATTTTCAGACGTAACAATGAGCATACACCATGGGAATATTACACAATAATTACTAAAGCCCTAATTTCTAAGAAAATGCATAATTTTTTCCCCTCTTTTAGGAATAAGCAGAAAGGTTATACCTCGTAAGACACACCTTTATGAGCAGTTTTAATTATGTCTGTTTGTACTTATTTACTCTTACTTTGCAAGAAAACGTTTTTGGTTAATTATTTTATCATTTTAATTAAAATAGCATATTTTATCGAATACTGTGATTTTAAAAGAGCGTATTTTCATCAGCTTATAAAAATTAAGGTCAAATGCGCAAGAGACCAACGCTAAGGTATAGCCACAATGTTGTGAAATAATACTGTAAGGAAAAAAACTTGGTGAGATAGGGCAGATGAGTCATTACTCTATCAGTCAGTTATCCTATCGGAACGATGTCACTGGCATGTCAGGTGAATCCCCGAGTTCCACGCTGCAGAGTGTTGTGCAATGCTCGTTAATTTAACTGTGCGTGACTGCTAGTTGTTGTAATAGGGAATGCCACCAACAAAAAAGTCTCAATCACCATTCTCACGCAGCTGCATAAACGATCATGGAATAAATGTTTTTGGAGAAGACGGCAGGGTCTTATTTTTCTTCGTGTAAGAGTGTTCCTTCGAAGAAAAAACAGGACATTGTGCAGTACTTGAATATCACAAGGCATAAGGAGAGGTTTAAGAATAAGATTAAAAGCAACCTTGGTGAACAATCGAAAAGGGCACCGGGCGAAACTACATTGCGCGAAACCTGTATGCCACTATATTTCAAGAAATAATTTGTAATATTCGGAATACACTGAAGCGTGAAAACATATGGATATCTACTTACGAAGCCACAGATGCATCGAAAGCCATGCGTATGTAACGGTGTAGCAGATGCTATGGAAGCAGTAAGGAGATCATTTCTTGTTAATATACAGTACATGACCGAGTAAATCATTACAGTGTCAAGATTTTAAACATGGCTGAAACGTCGACTGTCGAAATTCTTCATGGTAAATGATAACAGCCAAACAGTTGCAGGATAAAGATTTATTAAAATTCTTGACCACGGTTTCGGTATATCTAAATATACCTTCATCCGAAGTAAAATACACTAAAATCATATCCTACAGTGGAGATACATAAAACAATTGTGCCAAAGGCGTCGTTAGTAGCTACTGACGACACCTTTAGCATAATTGTTTTATGTATCTCCACAGTAGGATGTGATTTTCGTGTATTTTACTTCGGATGAAGGTATATTTAGATATACCGAAACCGTGGTCAAGAATTTTAATAAATCTTTATCCTGCAACTGTTTGGCTGTTATCATTTACCGTGAATCATTACAATGATCCAAAATTTTTTAATGACTCGTTAGCTTCCTTGTGGTCAGAAGGGATAGGGTTCAAATGGTTCAAATGGCTCTGAGCACTATGGGACTTAACATCTATGGTCATCAGTCCCCTAGGACTTAGAACTACTTAAACCTAACTAACCTAAGGACAGCACACAACACCCAGCCATCACGAGGCAGAGAAAATCCCTGACCCCGCCGGGAATCGAACCCGGGAACCCGGGCGTGGGAAGCGAGAACGCTACCGCACGACCACGAGATGCGGGCAAGGGATAGGGTATGACAGTATACTGTTATTATGAAGTTACCAATTAGAATTCAAAAATTCAGTGTACTACTTCTAAATTCGTCTTTTCCTCTTCATCCAGTTTTAACTCGCTGGGGAATGTGGTTGCGGACTTTGTCATACCACTCAGACAAATTCAGTGAAGTGAAAAATGTTTCGAATTCCCTAGGGGAAGATTTAGTCAGTATAACCACAGCCCAGAATGTTCTGCTGAAAACGGCACCCAAGAAAAGATACAGTCCATTCATAATCGTTTTTCCAAAATGTTTGATACTTTAAAGCAGCTGGTAAATTGAAATTATTCCCTGGAATATTCACTTTATGTGTAAGAAGAAATTGTAGTAACATTGTTGTCAGAAAAGCAAGGGGTTGCAAAACTCGCGTTCGATAAATTGAATCAGGCGCTACAGAAAAATTCCTGTTGCAAAACACTCTCAAATTTTTAAGAAGGTTTCTGTTGATGAAACAAATATTGAAGACGAATTCAACTAAGAAGAAATGTGGTGCTTTTCACGTGTTCCTGTGACGTCATGAAACGTCGGACGAAAATTTCATTGTATAATTCTTTCTTCACTGATAGAGTAGGAGTTTTACACAACAAAATTTCAGGGTGTCCTTCCTTGTGTACTGTAATAGTCGTCAGCGAGGTAAGAGCTCTGTAAAAATATCATACTAGCGTGTATTCATGTCTGCTTATTTTGGTGTTTATTGTCACCATTTTCGCTGCTTATCTGCTAACTTATTTCACTATTTTATTGTGCTTAGAATACAGGGCGTTAATTATTAATTTCTATAATCTATGTAAACGACCTAGTAGGTAACGTCGGAAGTTCCATGATGATGCTATTATAGAGGATATTCGGGAATTCTTGTTACAAGCTTCTGGGACTTGTAGTGGGGAGTGAGTACATAATATTTTGAGTAGGAACCCATGTTCGGAAATGTATCGTTCCCCTTCTACGAGGGTTTCAGTTCAGATGTTTAACTCATCCTCTCCTGCTTGAAGAATTGAATTAGGCATTACGCAATGCAGTTATTAGGTAACACTTCGAAAGGAAACTTAACGAAACAACCATGTATCAGTTAAGCACATCTGTTTGTATTAACACTTAAACATTACGTCTTTACATTATTCCAAAACTAAACCCATCATACCGTACGCACAGAACAATACTGATGCATTACAATAGCGGCTCGGTGTGGCGACCACCAACGTTACTACAGACATTGTACCCACTAAACATGTTGTGGCACACACCCTCTATGGCATCTGGTGTCTCTTCAGTCTCTAGTGGAGCGGCCAGAACTCTTGCCAGCAGATCTTCCTCCTCCTCTAAGTGAGTCTCGTGAATTAAACTTTACTTACGACCCCACAACAAGTAGTCCGCAGGAGTTAAATCCGGCGATGGCAGTGGTTACGCGATTGGACCATCTCGGCCTATGCATCTTTCACCATATCGTCTGTTGAGATGTTTCCGAACCGCACGTGAGACGTGAAGTGGTGCACCATCATGCTGAAACCACATTTCCTGACGGACATTCTGTGGCACAGCTTCCAAAAATGGATCCAATACGTTTTGTAGGAAGATCATATACGCAGGACCAGTTAGCTTGAGTGGAAGCAGACGTGGAAGTGTGACACATCTGAATTGAAACGGTCGTAGAATGGAAACGGTACGTTTCTGGACATTGTTTCTTATTCAAAATATTATGTATTCGCTTCCCTCTACAGCTCCTAGAAGATTTTAACGCGAATTTCCGAACACCGTGTATACGGAGAAATCGCAACGCTGCATACTTATGCCGGCTGCTGTGGCCGAGCGGTTCTAGAGGCCCTTCAGTCCAGAACCGCGCTGCTGCTACGGTCGCAGGTTCGAATCCTGTCTCGGGCATGGATGTGTGTGATGTCTTTAGGTTAGTTAGGTTGAAGTAGTTCTAAGTTCTAGGGGACTGATGACCTCAGAAGTTAAGTCCCATAGTGCTCAGAGCCATTTGAACCATTTGATGTCTGCATAGGAATAACGACTTACATACATTTTAGATTTGTATGGCAGTCCCAGTGAATGTCCTCTTCAATTTTAATATGATTTTTTTCATTGCTTTAGTCTGTAGTGGCCTTGGCACTTTCCAAGCAGTAGCAGCAGTAGAAGCCTCAAGGATCCAAGGATCATTCTACAAGGGT
Organism: Schistocerca serialis cubense; assembly: GCF_023864345.2. Classification (NCBI taxonomy): domain Eukaryota; kingdom Metazoa; phylum Arthropoda; class Insecta; order Orthoptera; family Acrididae; genus Schistocerca; species Schistocerca serialis. Next base: position 101,333,945 of record NC_064639.1, on the reverse strand, counting down.
ACTGAATATATCGTGGTGCTGCAATTTAAGAAACACAAAAGTAATGCAGTTCACATATACAGGCATTAAAATACCGTAAACCGGCTATACTTCGACCTCCGTGGTTACTTTGACCTCTCGCACACCAAACATTTAACAGCTCTTTGCTGTAGTTATACTGTTTGGTGGTAAAGTTCCATCAGTATATACTAGATGGCGCCATGTAATGCCGATTTTCTTGCGCAGCAGTTGGCGAACCTGTTATGACTTACAGTTGTATACCAAAAAAGTAAATCTAGTTGTGCAAAATCGACCGATATCATTTGAATGCAAAGCCACCGGTATTTTCAACTACATCATGTATGTAACACGATTAATTTTCAAAACAAACCACTGATTAGTTCTTTGTTCACATGGATATATCTGCCATTGTATTACCATTTCTCAGGTTATGTGCATGATTCTCTGTTATGGAACTACTTTGACCACTGGTGATTGCTACCCCAAGATTACAGATACACAATTTATTTTCTTTGTTGATGCCAATGACAATGTGGAACTAAGGACTACAGACATTAACCATCAGTATACTGATGAAGGCTGATTCGTAATTGTTATTGTCACTACAGTTAAGAAAAACAAATATCAGTCATATATTGCTCAGATTTCAGGCTATTGTGCTTCAGGCATTGATTCAAGCATAACCTATAATGTCAAATATCTCCGGAAACAAGGAATGAAGTTCCTTTAGCCACAAGTGCCAGATATGGACTAGACAAATGAAGAGTAGGTAACATTAATTGTAACTATACCTAGTATTTTATGACGAGGATTTGCGTTAGAGTTGAATGAATCTGAGGATATTACGCTCAGCTAAATCGGGAGGTATGTGTGTGATACTACATCCTAGTACCTGTCTTTATATTTATTATCTGGATAACAGCTCACACTGATTCATGTACCATAGTAGATTATATTATTTTATGAGGCTTAGTAAAGTACTAAAGGAAACTTTAGATGATGTATTTATTTTTGGATGGTCAAATTTTCATTACGTTTTCGAAATATTCACCTCTAATGGAATGGTAGCTGACAGTTGTGGTGGAAGTGTAGGCTAGTCAATGAATTCCCAAATGCATGCTAATTTTGACCCCCTACAATTTTTTCCATTACTTCCTCTGCTTCTTAGGAACTGTACTGTACTGATCAGTATGTAATCCTTTCCTACAAGGCCCTATGTTCACTACTACAAATAGCACATAAGCTAAGAAACAGTCATGATAATCACATTTGAAACGGAAAATCGGTCAAAGCATACCCATTTTACGGTTGTTACAAGTCTAGTATGACAAGGATGGGACAGATAGTCGGTAATGGCCTTGTAGTAGGAACTATCCCTGCATTTGCGAGAAGTAATTTAGCGAAACGACGGACTCGTATATCAGGACGGCCAGATGAACACTATTTGAAACAGAGCTACTTCATTCAGTTTATCCGTACCGCTCAACACTATTTTGCATATGAAGTTATTTTAATAAGTCACTGCGCACACTGCACATCACGTTGTTTCATACTGTACCGCTACACACACTGTAAGCTGACATCAGGACCATAGCGAAGGTGATTATTTTCTATTTTGTGTACCACTTCTTCCCATTTGTGAGCCTGAAAAACTGATGTAGCATACCTGATGAGTGAGACGCTGAACTCAGAAAGAGGATAAAGCGAAGGTATCAAACATTGCATAACTTTGCAAATAAGGCTTTGCAGAAAAAAAGAAAAGAAAACATACTGCGAAATTATTATACGAAATAATAGATGTTTTATTATAATAATTTTAATTATTATTATTTACTTATATTACTCATTGTCTACTTTGTACTATCTAAATAATCCTTCACCGTGTAGAATACATTTCGTAATAGGTATTTTTAAATGCATTTTTAAATAAGTTTGTTTTAAATAACTGCGTTAATCTCTTTTGGCAATTTATTGTACAGTTTTATTCCTTTGCTATCTGATATGTAATCCTGTTATTATTTCTGATTACGTTCCAACTATCGTTTTAACACAGTATTAAAATGATAGATGCATGAAACAACTATCGGTTTTGTTTGCAGTTTTCTCAAATGAAATGATGTTTTACACTGAAAGAGGTCAAAGACAAAAGACTGTCAGCCTTTAGTCTTTAGACTTTTTGAATGAGCATGTGTCGTTTCAGTGAAACTAAAACATAAACTAATAATTTCTGGCACATTACGAAAAATTATTGGCAAGCATTTTCCATATTTAGCGGTCGTACTACAATCTTTCTGAGTTAACTTAGTGTTAGTTCCTTTGTTCTCTAATATTTTTGTCTGTCTCTGTGTGTAATTGGCAAGACGAGTGTCTGTCAATCAGTTTGACAAGCTAGGGCAGTACAACTTGAAGCGTTAATGTGTGGTGACGCAACTGCCTTAGCGTGCGTGAGTAATTGTTTCAGTAGATATTGTAGAGTTATTTTCCAAGTTGCATCGCAAATTGTTATCTTCTGTGCGGACTTTCAACTTTCCTCCAGGGAGAAACACTTTTTTCCTCATCGTGCACGTGTCATTACTAACCGTTCGTAACATATGCAGATTGTCAGAGAACGTTACTTACTGATACAATAAACAGCTGGTTGAAACTGGAAAGTAGAGAAACGACGATCATATTACTAAATTATTATAAATCGTTTTCAGTTTCTCAGTGATCTACGTTAGTAAATGCATCAAAGATTTTATGAGCATCTTAAAGACGAGAGGAGTAGCTTCAGTTTGAATGGAAGCCGTATGCCTTCCCCACTGTGAAGCTTTGCGTCAGAGCCCATTAAGAACACTGCCATGTAGTTCAGTGGTTTACCGTTCGCATGAAGACATATGTAACAAACCGTAGCATAACATGCTACTGACTCAACAGCAGAGATATCTATCGGATTTACTTACGGCAAGAAATCAACCAAAACAAACATTTTCGTGAAATTATGGTGTAAAGACCCTGCGTATATAAACTGAAGTTAATATTCATATTTTGAATTTAAGTAACTATCATTTTCTATTTGCTTGTGCATTATCTTTTCAGCGGACGCGCGGTCTTCAGAAGATATACTTTACTCCGGCTACAATACCGTTAAGCAGTCACGGGAACCGTATACAGAATACGACAGCAGGGTGGTTAATGAAAGTCAGATCATAGTGTACATAATGCGTTTACTATGCAAACATGACACAAAAAACAGCTGAACTGCTCCTGAATGGATACATCTGATTTTTATGCTACAAGGAATTGTCCTGAATGATCCTGTCATTTTGTTGACAATTTCACAGATCTTCCAGTACAGCTGATTATTAAGTGAGAAATGCCAATTGAAGATTGAATCAAGCTGTCAGCTCGATAGCGCAAGCTGACGCTCAAGTGCGACTTGAAAATTGAATATAACAAAGGCTAACGATGCAATTTCTTATTATTGTGAGTTTTAATGTGCTGAATCATGACATGATTACAAAAAGTCCGTCTCATCTACCGTCTTTTACAATTACCAGTCAGTGTTTAGAAAATGTTTTTTACTGCTTTTAATTATGTAGATTTCATATACCATGTCAGAGTTTCTTCTTCTTCTTCTTCGTCCTGCTCTTATCCTTTAATAATATTAATCTGGATTTGGCAGTGTTAGTGGCAGATCGTAGCCTGTTGTGATTTCTGGCGCCATCTCGTTCTATCCCCCCCCCCCCCCTCTCATTTCCCCTGGGACGGAACGTAATATGTGTACCTCAACTGGCTGCGTGCGTATTATTCATGTGAAAGTGAGCGGAAGTTTTACTAGATGTTAAGATGTTAGTAAATCTTGGAACTAATGTTAGTAAATCTTGAAACTGAGCCGGAATTGGGTACGAGTCCGATATTCACCTAGTGAAGTGTTGAAAACCGCCTAAAAACCACGGCCAGAGTGGACTTTCGACCCTGTTGCTGATTGATGTAGCCCCCCCCCCCCCCCCCCCCCCGACCATTCCAGAAGCAGAGCCTCAACAAACAGGAGTATCCGGGCGGGTAAAATTTCATTTCGGTGAATATATTTATATCAAAAATTACATTCCTGAATCGCAGTTTTCGCTTAAGTCCATGAGGGATAAGAGCAATTTAAACTTTTGTCATTGCATCAATACTTGTGTTTACCAGTTTCTACGATCACAGCAGATAACTGTCAACAAACAACTGCACTTTAAGATGTGTCTGAAAGATTAAAGAAAACCGGCGCAAGAATCACAGCAACAGTTGTACCACCAAACACCTACTCTGAATTCCAACTGATTTAACAATCCATCCTCGTAGTTACGGAAAAAGAGATTATCGGCTGTACAAGAACTGTGACACAAAAAAAAAAAAAAATCCTTCTTTTCACAAATGTTTCACTCATAAGTGCGACGTAATTCTGAAGCGTTACAGTCAACGTATGTGTGAATGTCAAAGATAATTTCTGCATTTAGGTATTAAAATTATCTCTGCCAAACACTCTTATTCTGTTGTTTATTTACATGTTTTCACATATGTCTCATTAAAAGCTCGTGCTACAACAATTCCACTGAGTAAAAATAAAGGATAAAGATACCTGGTGTCCATAGCCTGTACAAAATTATCAAATTACGTCATTTTTTTCCTTTATGTGGCGGTAATATTTAGATTCAGGTCTAATCTTCTGTCTACTTACTGTACAGTTTGCTGACATAAGCGTCTGTGGCTTATGCCAAGTGAACAATGCGTAAGTATAACTTGGAAATATGCCTGTAATGTCAAATTCACATTTTCGTCAACGCTGAAAGTAATGAGCAGCCAACACATATTTTGAAACTAATTTAGTAGTAAGCAATGCACATCCATACTCTACAGTTTACACAGCATTCACGTAACGCGCATTAAAATGGTATTTGATTACAACAGCCGAATAAACGGAACATGATTTCATTTCTACATGCTTTAGAAGTTCCTGTATGGCACGCGCCACTCAATGTCATAAGATGCAAAAGGAAAAATACAGGGACCTTATCAGTTACTGAAGCACTAACCGACCCAAGTATTATTCACTGAAGATGAGAACAGAATGGGTCTCTTGAGCAGGATATGAAACCAGACAGCAGCCAGTTCTCATGTTTATTTGGATCCTGTTGCCACGAGAAAGCTAGTTACGACCTGCTAGGTGCTTGCTCGTAATTGGCTCTCCTACTGGTTTTTTCCTTTAGCCAACGTGCAATTAGTGGCGACAGCTTCGAGCAGGTCCATTACATGTCGACAGCTAATGAAAGTTTATTCGATAAGATAAAGTCATTTCACATACATTGAGAGTTATCGGAAGCAGTTGTTTACAGCATTTACTGATCCACCCTTATCATCGCCGTCGAGTACCCTTGCGTAAACTGCACCGCATTCTCAGACTCCATTGACATCTCTTATTAGCTCAAGGGAGTACATTAACGCTGTGTAGCTAGAAACACCTGCAGACAGAAAATATGCCACGTGTAGAAGTGCTGGAATTATTTGTGATAGAATAGTTCTACTTTAACTCTGATTTCAGTTCCATATGGTTACTATGTAGGGAAGTCAATACATACCTCTACACAAACATTCGTACGAATCCAAAGCACCGCTTCTTTTTCATAACTGTGACCCCATATCGACAAATCATTGCGTAAAATTATAGAATCACCTAGCTACTACTTTTGTCTGGAGAATATGCCAGGATGCCAGGAGACTACTTTAGGCAGGTACTACATAAGTTTAAACTTGAAAAAAATGCTTTTATTCATAATGTAAACACAAGTAAAATTTCTGCATGCTTTACCTTTATTGTAGTAAGCTATGAAATGTAAATGTACGCGTCTTCGGTAGTTCGTGTTATTTGCACTTTTTTTGCATGAAGAATATTTTGAATGTTGGGTCTATTTTACACAGAGTTATTCTTTATTTTTATTTTTTTTTTTTTGCTAAATATGTACAAGTATACTAGTGTATCATGTGCAGAGTACGTAATTACTTACGATGTTGGAACAACAATGAAATATATTTGGATATCAACAAAAATAAACCCGTGTTATGTATTAGGCGATGCCAACAGTCGAAGTACTTATTTACAAGTTGCGTAACAAACGAATAATTATCTCACATCTGGAAAAACTACCAGCAGGAAAAAGATTCGAACGAGATACGAACATCAAAACTGAACTTCCCATCGATTTTTAAGTGAACGAAGATGTTTTTAGGCATCCAGTATTATACAGTACTGAAACGTTTAATAAGATTTTTATCAGTTGCATTACTCTATAATGTGAGTTCACCCTTATTCAAAACTTAATTTAGCAGGGCAAGAGTCAAGCCAAAGTAGTTTTAAATCTCGTCAAACCCAGGAATCAGTAATTTATGTCAGAGCGCATCTACGGAATCATTTCCATCTATTTTCAAAACTCTTTAAGAAGTTACTCAACATTGCCAGAATGGAAGCTACTGTACATGAAAACGATACACTAATGCGCCCCATGCTAGTAACAAGTGTATAGAATATTATCATGTACACAAGGTGTTAACGAAAATTGTGTACAAAGTACCACAATCGTGTAGAAGTTGAGACGAACAATTTGATATACCTAGGACACTTGCGGGAAACTACCACAAACTGGCCTAGAAAAATTATCTAAGTTACAGCGCATGCGCGATGCTGGAGATTTTCAATATTCTATCGAAGCTATTGTTTCTACACATAAAAATTAATAGGACCTTCTATGTATGAAATTTAATGTACTTTAATTTTGCGCTTTGGTACGTTTTCGCCAGAGGTTGTGGTTTTCGAGCTATTCAAGAATAATGTACAAAAGTCGCTTTTAAACGCAATTCCCCCTCGCCCCCCCACAAAAAAAAAATCACACACACTCACAGACTCGTCTCTCACACATGACACCATGACACTCACACTATTCACCCCCCCCCCCCCCCCCCCAAATCATCCCAGATCAGGATTTTTAGTATGTTGTCTATTGCACTTCATCCTACCACGGCACGAAAATATGAGACTACACCAATTATGTCTCACATTTGACCTTCTCTGGTTTATTAAGCCACTGGATTAGTCGGCTGTTTCGTTAAAAATATTAGTTAAAACCATCCATGAGAGTACTGATAGAAACGATAGTTTTGTAAATGTTGTGCGCAGAGTAACAACTTTTACAATTCGAACTCAGCTTAACTGCTACAAGCACAGTAATTACGTAGAAGGAAGACCAGACAAACGAAACGATTTAATTGTTAGTTTTATGCTGTTAAAATTCACAAACTGTGTGGTACGATTTACACAAACGTCAGTTTTACAATTTGTAAGTCCACGGCCAAGCTGGTGGCGTAATATAGCTCAGAAAACGAAAAGCAAAAATGGTCGAACATGGGAAATAATTCATGTGGCAGCAACTGTTTTTGCAGTGATAGGAGGGATTTCAAAACCCAGCATACTAAAAATCGTGGCTCAGGGGGTGGGATGTAAGGCGTGAGGGGGCGGGGACTATAGTATGAGGGTGTGTTTGGAAGTTATTTTTTCACGTTTTTCTTGAATAGCTCGAAAACCGCAGCCTCTGGCGAAAACGTATCCTAGTGCAAAATTAAACTACATTAAATTTCTTACAAGAAGATCTTTTTCATTTTTTTCGTCCAAGACCAATAATATGCTCGCAGAGAGCCTCGCTGTAGCTTATATGGCAATTGTAGGCCAATTTGTATTAGTTTTTCGACTTGATACATCACAAGTGTCCTCTGTCAAATAATTCGCCTCTACTTCCTCTACACCGCTGTGGTAAGTTGTAAACAATTTTCGCTTTCACCCTGTACAGGCGTAATGGTTAAACTCGCTGTTGTGCAGCACAAACTTACATGAAAAGCCAGTGGCAGCGAGGTGTGCAAAATTTAGACCGGATACAACAACTAAATGCTTTATCATTTGTACTCACAGTTATCACTCATAGATATAATTCCATAAAAGCGAGAAAAGCAAAACTGAACTGGCCTCTATTACATTCTGTAATCCCTGTTACTGTCAGGTAAGAATTAAGGGTTTTCAGACTTATATACATGTGAGGTATTACTTTTGTTATTTTTGACACAATCTTTTTTATGATCCAGTCATAACTGGCTCAGATGCTATGGGCGGAATTTGATGGGCAAGTGTTCATACGTTGTCATATGAACATTTGTTTGAAAAATGCTGCCCTTAGCATCTCAAGCCGAAACGGGTTATAACTGTATCATAAAAAGGTGATTGCGTCAAAAATAAAAAAGCAATTACCTACAATAGGTCAAGTTCCTTCTCCGCAAACGGAATGTCTGTTTCTCCAAAATTCTGTAGAAGTTTTGGTCAGCTTCGAAGTTGTACTTTAATGCTAGTGCAGCGTCCATAACAAGCTGTACAATGTTTATTGATTGCACTGTATTATTAACACAGTAATACTAATTATAATAGTGATTCTGCGAATAAAAAGATTAAAGCAAACTATGTGTAACAAACACACGTTTAGCAAGAGAATAATGCAGCGATGTAAAGTCGACACCAACGTTGGAAGCTAACGCGATAGAGCAGTAAGAGAAGATCGTCAATTGAATACGGAGCTATTGCAGAAAGTAATGTTATTGATATTTTTAACATTTGCAGTCACTTTTCATCAGTTACTAACAATAACTTGGATTATGTTTTATCATAAAGATCAGTAAAATTACATTTTTTAAAATTGTTTAGGCATCTTCAGTAGTGTATAACTCATATTAAATTATTTAATTATTCATATTTTGATGTGAGATTTGTTCTGATCAATAACAGAAAAATAAAAATAAGTAAATAAATTAAAGTAAAAAAATGGTCTCTCTCTCTCTCACACACACACACACACACACACCACACAGATACACACATACAGTGCCCCACCATCCACCCTTCCTTGATCGCCACTACAACAGCCTACTATCTATATATATATATATATATATATATATATATATATATATATATATATATATATAATTGTAAAGTGAATAGTTAGATGTAAACAAACTGCATATAATTAAATAATTTTGTATGTATTATAGACCGTTGAAGATGCCTAACACGAATAAGCGAAACATGTCTCGTACTGAAGAATAAATTTCAGTTGCAGAAGAATGAAGTTTCCTTATCTTTATGATAAAACATAGTTGAAGTTAATATTACTGCTTCCGTTATATCTACAATTTTTGCAGTATATTACGTCTGACCACAAAAACATTATTTGAATGTTGTAGGTATCTGAAATATTGTTTCAAAATCCCGACTCACTAAAAATACTGCAGTACAACTTAGTTTCTTTTTCTTTACAATAGACAGTTACCCTTTCCTCCCTTCCCCTGTCCCCTTATGAACCACGCACCTACCGATGTGGGGTTGCTCGTATGCCTCAACGGTAGAGATAACGAAACCATAGGTACAACCACAAAAAGGAAGGATCTGTGGAGTAGCCAGGACATTGATCGTTCCCGAAGGGGCTCAGCAGCCTTTTCAGTAATTTCAGAGGTAACAATCTGGATTATCAACTGATCTGGCTTTGTAACATCAGCCAATATGGCTTTGTTGTGCTGGTAGTGCGAATGGCTGAAAGCAAGGGAAAAATACTCCCGTGATTTTTCCTGAAGCATGCGGCTCTACTCTATGGTTAAATGATAATGCCATCCTCTGGAGTAAAATATTCCGGAGGTAAAACAGTCCCCCATTCGCCTTTTCGGCTAGGGTTACGCAGGAGAATGTCGTCATGAGGGAAAACAAAAGTGGCATTCAACCGATCGAAGCGTGAACTCTTAGATCCCTTAATTGGAATACGTAGGCTGCAGAATTTAGGAGGGTGAAAGAATTGATTGAAGTACGGTGGCAGGAAGAGCAATACTTATGTTCAAGTGAGCTCAGGGGTTTTAACGGAAAATCAAATAGAGAAATACAGTAGCCGGTCCAACAACAAATAAATAAAACAGAGCAGCGGGTGAGCTACCAGGAACATCAAAGTGATCGCACTACTGTAGCCAAGATAGACACGAAGCCAAATAGAAGTAGTTTATGCGCTGACTTGTTTCGTAAACGATGAAGAGACTGAAAGAATATATGACAAGATTGGGGATTAGGGAAATTATTCGGATAAGGTGATTAAGATAGAACTGTGATGGGTGTTTGAAATTGGGTAACAGGGAAAGGACGAGAAGGAAAAAATTAGGAGAAAATGGACTTGGGGAAATGAATGAAACAAGAAGCCATTGTGGACAGAGTATAATTTAATCATTCATATCACATGGTTTAATAATCTCGTTAGAAGGTTGTATGCATGGAAGATACCTGGCTATACCGGAAGGTTTCAAATTGATTACGTAATGGCAAGGCACAGATTGTGAAACAATATTTTAAATTGTGAGGCATATCCATGAACAAATGTGGACTCTTAACATAACATGAACGGCAGATTAAAACTGAAGAAAGGTGGGAGACAATGAAGATGGACATGGATAAATTGTAGGAACATACGTTATTGAGAGTTTGAGGGAGCATTAGGCAACGATTGGCTGAAACTGGGGAAAGGAATACAATAGAAGACGAATGGGCCGTTTTGTGAGATGAAATAGTGCCAGCAGAGGATCAGATATACTGTATAACAAGACAAGGTCAAGAAGAAATTATTCGGTAACGCAGGGGATACTGAATGTAACTGACGAAAGGAGAAAATATGAAAATGGAGTAGGCGAAAGAGAATACATACATGAAAATGTGACATTGACAGAAAGTGCAAAATGGCTAAGCGGGAATGGCTATACGGTAAATGAAAGGCTGTAGAAACATGCATAACTATGGAAAAGATAGATGCCTCCTACAAGAAAACTATAGAGATCTTTAAAAACGAGAAGCATCCGTAATCATATCAACAGCTCAGATAGCAAGCCAATACTATACAAAGAAACGAAAAATGAAAAGTAAAAGTAATATATAGGCTATGTAACTTGATGGCGGTATGTGAAGATGGGATTGAAGATATTGTACTGGTAGAAGAATTTGTCAGAAAACTGAAATATCTATAGAAGACGGTCCCTCAGAATTAATCAGATCCTTGAGAGCGCCAGCGACGACAGAACTATCCCATCTAGTGAGAAGATATGTGAGACTGAACACACACTCTCAGACTTCAAGAAAAGTGTAATGATTCCAATTCCAAACAAGGCTGGTGCTGAAGGGTGTGAATATTACCGAACCAGCGGTTTAATAAGTTATTGTTGCAAAATATTGACACGGGTTATATACTGAAGAATGTAAGATCTACTGCAAACAACTTCAGTGACGATTAGTTTGGATACCGGAGAAACGTAGGAAGACAGGAGGTAACGACCTTACGACTTATCTCAAAGGAAATACAGACTTAAGCTCATTTGTAGATTAAAAAAGAAGTTTTAAAATGTTAACTAGAATACGCTGCTTGGAATACTGAAGGTAGCAGGGGGGGAGGGAAATATTTTATATAACTTCTACACAAACCAGACAGCAATTATAAGAACCGAATGACATGAAAGGAAATCAGTGGTTGAGAAGGAAGTGTGACAGGTTGTAGCCTATCCCCGGCGTTGTTCAATCTGCACACCAGTGAGTGGTAAAGGACATCAACGAAAAATTGTAAGTGGAATTAAAGCTCGAAGAGAAGAAATAAAAAATTTGAGGTTTGTCAATGACATTGAAATTTTGTCAGAGACAACAAGGGACTTGGAAGGAAAAACAGCTGTACGATATGGATACCGTCTTGTAAAAACACTAACACAAGTGAGACAAGGGTAATTTAATGTAATCGAATTAAATCAGTCGACGCAGGGGGAATTACATTAGGAAATAAAACACAAAAAGCAGTAGACGAGTTTTGCTAACTGGGTAGCAAAATAACTCATAATGTCCATAATACAAAAGATCTGATAGATAGACTGACAACAGCAAGAAAAACATTTTTGAAAAGGGGAGTTTGTTAACAATGAATATAAATTAAAATGTTTGGAAGTTTTTCCTGGAGTGTAGCCTTCTGTGGAAGTGAAACGTGGACTGTAAGCATTCCATACAAGAAGAGAGAGAAGAACAGATTTTGATTTTGATTCACTAGAATGCTGAAGATTAGATGGATAGATCGAATAACTAATGAGGTGCTTAATCGAGTTAGAGAAAAAAGAATTTTATGACACAACGTGATTAAAGGAAAGGATTGGTTGATAGTAGAGAAGTGTGTGGGCTACAAATTACACTGGGAGACAAAGGTACTGATGTACTAAACGGTTTCATATCGAACTAGGTTGCAATAGTTGCTCAGATGTTAGGCGGCTTTCAGAGAATAGATTAGTGTTGAGAGCTGCGTCAAACCAATCTTCGGACAGAAGACCACAATAATAGTAGACGACGTATGTAATTTGTCGATTCATTCACGAATCAATAATTTCACAGTTTATTCCACTAAATGATGTGATTTTAAGGATATATTCTTGCACAACGAGGAAAAAATATGTGCATTTGTTAGTAAGGAACAACTTCGCCCTTCTACTTAGTATGGGAAGTTCACAAGTTCTCCAAACTTACTCTTTGTTAAAATTTTCCTTATCTTGTAATTACTCTCAGTACACTTTAATGATATAAAATAAACCAGTTTCCTTCCGAACGGCCTGCCGAAACTGTCAGTGCTTTATATGAAGTCCAGGAATTCCTTTACTTTAATTCTCTTCTGCAGAAAAGCAAATCACCATCAGAAAATGGTTTGCTATTCTGCTCTGACAGGTGTACCATGAATCATTGGTGACCTGCTTTCGTTCTTCCTGATAAAGAGGCTATACAGGTGAATGAATGGGATGATGTAAAGGTGTCAAAGATATCAATAGAAAAGAAATATATCAAAGCCAGAATGATTCATTAGCGAATAAGAAAATTGTTTTGGCAATTACAAAATGAAAGAAAAAACTGGAGCAAAGCACGTGAAGTGAAAAAATAGAAAGAGCTTCAAATTAAAAAAATTCTAGTCGCTCTTCAGTTTTCCATAATTTTCTTTATCATTTCATTGATCTGAATGTTACCTTAAATTCGTCTATGGTGACCAGTTATTTTGAAAGCCGCGACTGTTAAGATACGAGCCAAAAAAACACTGTCATTAGCGTCAGTTACAATCTTCTAATTTTTTAGTAAAATTTAGAAACAGTAAAAGTTATTTAATCACACAGCTAACTGTATTTTTTATGCTGAGTGTTATAATAATACAATGTTCGGAGTATTACAGACTCGCCTCAAGAATGCTCTGCAGAGTGTTAAAACTGAACTGGCAGTCCATAAGCAATTTTATTTAGACTGTAATACCATCGTAAGTCGGTAGCTACAGTGCAACCAAAACTGACACTGTAGTAAACACAGACCAGCACTATGAATCGAAAATATGGGGACCAGACTCATCCCTGGTGATAGACAGTATACGAAAATTATACTTACTAGTACTTCATAAGTCTACACAACACAGGTAAATTTCATTAGAAATGTTGTGTGTGTCGTTCACGCAAAATAAAACAAAACTATAATATGTTAGAAAAATAGAAAGTGCAAATGTCATCGTACTTACTACCTTACTGTGGTATGTGTATCTGGTGAAGACGTTCATAATAAAATAAATCGTCCTTCGTATGATACATATATAATAAATACAGGCTACCTCCCACTCTATACTACTACGAATACGTTGCAGCTCATGGTATCGAGCACGTTTAGTACTCAAGATTACAAAGTACAGCAGTGGAAATCAGTATAAAGACATGGATATTTTTAGGAAAATTAACATTGTCGGTTGTAATAGCACCGTATCTGCAGCAGTGTGGCGTAGAATATATTGGCAAATGCAGTCAAATAGTATCGCATGCGATGTCAGAGGCACTACTTACTACCTTTCAGTAGTGTGTGTATCTGATGAAGATGTACATAATTAAATAAATCGTCCTGCGTATGATACATATATAATAAATACAGGCTACTTCCCGCTCTATGCTACTACGAATACGTTGCAGCTCATGGTTCAAATGGCTCTGAGCACTATGGGACTTAACTTCTGAGGTCATCAGTCCCCTAGAACTTAGAACTGCTTAAACCTAACTAAGGACACCACACACATCCATGCCCGAGGAAGGATTCGAACCTGCGACCGCAGCGGTCTCGCGGTTCCAGACTGTAGCGCCTAGAACCGCACGGTCACTCCGGTCGGTGCAGCTCATGGTATCGAGCACGTTCACCACTGCTGTGTGTGGTTCTGTTACAAACAAAAAGTGGCTTGAAGATAAGAATATCGATGTCTTGCCCAGTCATGCACGTAACTCGGGTTTGGACGCCTTGGACAACCTTTGAGGAATACTTGCAAGGCGTGTATATCGCAGTGGAAGTCAATTTGAGGCCATATGCGAGATGAAAAGAGCGATACGATAAGAGTGGACGACAATTTCACTGCAAGAACTATAGACCCTAACGAAATGAGTGCGCAAGAGTATCTTTGAGGTACTTAGGAAGAACGGGACAAAGCAATAACACGACAAGACAGTGAGTGCCTTTATACCAATTTACATTCAAGAAATGCAAACGCCTTGTTTGTTATACGTGTTATGAAAGAAGCTATGTAGTTCCGCCATGACTGTTTGTATTTTATGTGTATCTATTACTTTCACAATAAGTTCGATACATTGTGTTCAAAAATGGCTGTGAGCACTATGCGACTTAACTTCTGAGGTCATCAGTCGCCTAGAACTTAGAACTAATTAAACCTAACTAACCTAAGGACATCACACACATCCATGCCAGAGGCAGGATTCGAACCTGCGACCGTAGAGGTCACTCGGTTCCAGACTGTAGCGCCTAGAACCGCACGGCCACTCCGGCCGGCGATACATGTGTGTATCAAACATTCTGCTATTACTTTTGTAGGAACACTACCTTTATCTTAATTTCCACTACTGTGTTCTCGCTTCTTGCGGTCTTATTGGCATACAAATGGGCAATCATCTACTGCACGTACTGTATTATAGGCGGACAACACAGCACTTCCACATTCTTGTGTGTTCCGCACTTAGTCTTTCATTAGACTTTCATTTTAGGCAATATACACAAGCGACCTGTCAAATATAAGGCTACTCGGCTGACCTTGTCTAAGGCCTTAGAGCTGTAATGTAAGTTGAAAGCTAATATTACAGATACAATAGCAAGAGGAGGCCCATGAGGTGTCGCTTTGACAAAATAAAGACTGATAACCAGGAAGTGCTAGTTTCAAGATGTATTTCAGCAATTATGTTTTTAAGTTTCCCTACTTTTCTAGGCGAACGCTGTGATTTCCTCTAAGGGTGTAATAACCAATTATTTACTTTGAAACTTCCTGGCAGATTAAAACTGTGTGCCGGAACGAGACTCGAACTCGGGACCTTTGCCTTTCGCGGGCAAGTGCTCTACCAACTGAGCTACCCAAGCATGACTCACGCCCCGTCCACACAGCTTTACTTCTGGCAGTACCTCGTCTCCTACCTTCCAAACTTTACAGAAGCTCTCCCGCCTGCTAGTTCTGCAAGGTTCGCACGAGAGCTTCTGCAAAGTTTGGAAGGTACTGGCAGAAGTAAAGCTGTGGGGAGGGGGCGTGAGTCGTGCTTGGGTATCTCAGTTGGTAGAGCACTTGCCCGCGAAAGGCAAAGGTCCCGAGTTCGAGTCTCGGTCCGGCAGACAGTTTTAATTTGCCAGAAAGTTTCATAACAGCGCACACTCCACTGCAGAGTGAAAATCTCATTCTGGAATTATTTACTTTAGTTCCAAAAGAGTTCACTGCTAATAGTACGTCATGTTTCAATATAAATGATATTCGTCCACTCTCTGTAAAGTAGTGCAGCAACATTTGACAATGGCATGAGAAATAACATAATAAGTTTATTTCTTCACCTGCGGTCCAAGTACCAACGTGACGCACCTATAGCAGAAGAACAGGCGGTAGATGGTCTCTCTGGCGCCTCTGTGATTGCTTTTCTTTTGACAACTCCCTGCACCGTAATTGACTCGCCAGCAGGCTTTGTCCCGGCAGTCGTGCAAATGAGTCAAACAGTTTCCTCCGTGTAGCTGTTAATGAGTCCCCCGGTCCCGTCCACAACGAATGAGATGGCCGACAGATACCGTTCCTCTACGCGTCGTGCTTCTCATTGTCACCTCGCCCCGAGGCGCTCATTTCCGTTCTGTCTGCTGGCGCTGCTGCCCGGCCAGCTCTGATTGAGACGTCTCAATAAGCGACGCCGTTAGCTTTTATTTTCATTTCTCGTTTCATCAGTCTGCATTTCTACATAAGTGTTCCGTAAGTATAAAACCGTTCTGTACCTACATAAGATCGTTCAACCTGAAAGTGAGCGCTCTCGATAAAATATTTGTAATTACCACTACGAGAATGAAATTCGTCACTATTTTTACTGACAACAACTCCATAGAATTCATATCATCAATACGTTGCGACATGGAGGAGATCAAGCACATTAACTACGTCGTTTCGCACTTTGAGCGACCTAGGCACAGAAAAGAACCAGACTGGACACCGAACAGAGGTTATTAAACTGGAACAAGAATTTCTTTCGAATTCTCGGCAACACTGAACATAAATACTTTTTTTTTTTTTATAAATTGCTCATGGAATTCTTGTTAAGCGTTGGCATCTGTATTGTAAGAGACTAATCCGGGCAGGGACGATCACTTGTTGGTTACAGCTGCAGATTGCCTATCAAATGCCTTCCAGAAACAAAGAAACTGATTTTCAATAATTAGTATATTAATGGACGAAATTTATAAATTAAAAACGATTTCATAATCTATTCGTCAAGAGATATAATCTTATGTTACGGGTCTAACACAATAAGATAAATATTGCAGACAGAAAGTGTGTACAGTACCTGTCAAATCAGCGTAACAAACGGCGCGTAAATACCCGTACTGTATTCATCCGCTATCTGAGACTTAGCACTTAGCACTTAGTAACCTCGAACAAACGTAACACATAATTTCAGACCTTCACGAAACTTTTTCTCGCTCACACGCCCTCCCCCCCACCTAACCCACAAAATCGTGAAAGGACAAATGTGTATCGCTTACTTTATTTTCGTATTCAAGCAGTCAAACCTCAGCATCAGGCATAACGTTTGAATTCAATTCCTCATTTCTTTACGTCTAACTCTATTTGCAACACATATAGCAGACGGCATCCATGTACTCCACTGATTGTATCTGCAAAATTATGTCATTGTACGACACATAGTCCAGGATATACGCATCATAAAAATTAAGAGGCGAGGGAAAGTGGATTTTGCTCAAAATGGAGCACAATTATGCAAACTATACCCATCCAGGGTTTGATAATGGGAACACTTAACAACTTCCAACAAAGGTCAAGCATTATTTCACACATCATTTCACACCTTTTCTAAACTTTTTCTCGCGTACATGCTTAACGTCTGGTATTTAACATATTAGCTCATTCGTAAAGTAATCACAAGTTTGTTGCTGTTTTATTCGTTCTTGTGAAACACAATTGGCTCTTTACTCACACGAAGTGTTGAGTGCCGTTGACAAGGTTTTTCAAAGTTATTCCGTATTTCTCGATTTACAGAAGGCTTTCCACATTGTGCCTCACAAGCGACTTGTAATCAAACTGTGTGCCTATGGACTATCTTCTCAGTTACGCTGCTGTCAAAGACGTCACTGTTGGTAGTAAGTGACGGAAAATCATCGAGTACAACAGAAGTGATTCCTGGCGTTCCCCAAGTTAGTGTTACAGGCCGTCTGCTGGTCCTTATCTATACAGACGATTTAGAAGACAATCTGAGCAGCCGTCTTGGGTTGTTCGCAGATGATGCTGTCGTTTATCGTCTAGTAAACTCACCAGAAGATCAAAACAATTTGCAAAGCGATTTAGAAGAGATATCGCTATGGGTCGAAAATTGACCCTAAGTAATGAAAAGTTTGAGGTCATCCACATAGTGCTGAAAGGAATCCGTTAAACTTCAGTTACTCGATATATCACTCAAATCTAAAGGCAGAAAATTCAACTAATACCTGGGAATTATAATTACAAACATCTTAAATTGAAAATAACACATAGGAAATGTTGTGGGGGAAGTCGAACCAAAGACTGCAATTCATTGGTACAACACTTAGAAGATGGAACAGATCTACTGAGGAGACTGCCTACACTACGCTTGTCCGTCCTCCTTTGGGGTACTGATGCGCGGCGTGGGATCCTTACCAGACAGGATTAACGGGGTACATCGAGAAAGTTCAAAGAAGAGAAGCAATTTTTGTATTATCGTCAAATAGGGGAGAAAATGTCAGGGACACGATACAGGATTTGGAGTGGACGCTATTAAAATAAAGGCGTTTCTCGTAGCGGCGGGGTCTTCTCACGAAATTTCAACCACCAACTTTCTGCTCCGAATGCGAAAATATTTTGTTGAAACCGATCTACACAGGGTGAAACGATCACCATAATAAAATAATGGAAATCGCGCGCTGTTCGAAAGTGGAATAATAGAAGACTGTGGTGAAGGTGGTTCGATGAACTCTCTGCCGGGCATTTAAGGGTGATTTGCAAAGTATCAGTGTAGATGCATATGTAGATACCTGTGTGTTCGATACTCTAAAGAATCGAGGGTTTACTGGTTAAAAAATAATCGCCCTATTTGGATTTATGTGTGGCAATTTAGAACATACATCGAACTATTCTTGCACGTTATCATTCCACATTTTCCAACCTTGCGACCTATCATTTTTCTTGTTTCGATCGTTTGCGAACTGCCTCAGTGCTCTGTTACTCACTTTATCACCGCCTCCTGTCGTCATCATCGCGTACAAACGTTTTCTTACACAATTGCTGTCTCAGCGGCGGAAAGAAATGAAGTTGTTTGATTCGAAATGTTGACTGCACAACGGATGTGCTGAAGTTTCTATCGACAAGGAATGCAACACTCCACGTGCACCATCTGCTGCATGCAGATGTGTACTGTGTGGTAAAGAAACATCCGTGTCATTATTTGTGGCGATCCCTTGCGATATTTTATGATTTGTACCTTCATGTAGGTGGGGGTATGGCGGTACTTTTACGGATACTCCTGCAACGAAATCCTGCCGAATTCGGGAGTGTAAGTTCGATCTTTATACGTTGTGTTGTTTACTTAAAAATATATTAATATGTTCACAGAAAAAAGCAGTAGACGCAATCGCAGCGCACAGGATGTTGTGTATAGGCATTTTCGGTTGGTGGGCAGAGTCATGTGTGAGTCTTGCAGCTCACCGCAGTGGCGTACGAAATGCAGCACAGAGATAAGAGCTGTGCCAGGGCCGCCAAGACATATTTGGTCATATCTGAATATGGAAGGAAGATTGACAATGATAAATCATTCTCAGTGCTATACAGAAGCGAGGTCGCTTTTACTTTGTCGATATTTCACGTTGAGACGCGGTAGAAGCAGTTGCCTTGACGCGGACGACAGATTCCCGTAGACTCGCAGGTTGCGACGTTTGTTCGAAAGACAGAAATTACACCTGGAAACGATCTTACTTCCCTTTTTAGCACAGTTTGGCGCTGAGCTTAAAGAATTTCTTTGTTATTCCTTTCATCTCCACGGGGTCGGCACGTCACTTGTTAGTTTTGACAGTATTAACGGTAGAGGATGGACGGACACTCGTTCTGTCGCCACCCTTGCTCCCCTCCCCCTTCTCATACCACTCTTTCGGGATAGAATTTGTGTCTTCAAACTGCCTGCGTATAGTGGCACTAGATTTGAAGTAAGAGGTTCAATCCTGCGTATGTGATATTTAGTTTAGATACGGCCAACATGAGATGTGAGAGGGCTTGTTTCCTTTGTGTAGTGAGTTTCAATTGTGGTGGCAACTAGTCAACAGAGTATTTATTCATTTATTTGTTTTGCTAGGGTTTAAGGGGGATAGGACGTGAAACGGGCCGACTTGGAGCAGGAGAGGCACCACAGGACATTTTATTTTCTACTGTCTATAATTTTACAAATAAATTCATAAAACTTTGTTAGCATGACCAAGAAGGTTTCAGGATTCACACTCATAGCAGAGAAAGTTCAAAACCATAACAAAACAATTTTTTTTTTACATGTGAAATTTCATAATTTTTTTTCACTTGGTATCAGCTGCATTTGTTGCTGTAGGTACACTTTTCTTCATAAGAGATTCTTCGATGAATTTTGCACAGCATACAAACCATACTTACAGGTGTATGAAACTCTAGAATTTCCCTAATCTGTTAAAAACTATGGTAAAAATTGAGATAATTAACTATAAAATTCGAGTTTTCTCTAAACACGAAGTTTAAAACGTAACAGCCCATTCATTTTTCCATAGATTAAATAAATGCTAGAGTTTCATACACCTGTAAGTATGGTTTGTAAGCCGTGCAAAATTCATCGAAGAATCTCTCTTACTATTGAAGAAAAGTGTACCTATAGCAACAAATGCAGCCAACAGTAAGTGAAAAAAATCACGGAATTTCACATTTAAAAAATATTATTTTTTCGTGTTTTTGAACTTCCACTGCTATGAGTGTGAATCCTGAATCCTTCCTGGTCATGCCGACAAAGTTTTATGAATTTATTTGTAAAAGTATAGACAGTGCAAATTAAAATGTCCTGTGGTGCCTCTCCTTCTCGAAGTCGGCCCATTTGACGTCCTACCCCCCTTAAACGGGTTTTGCTGTATGTGGCATAAATCGTGGGAACCAGTGTCCATTTCCCTTAGTGTATAAACAAAGTATTAAAAAATTAAGTTCTGGACTCAAAAAAAAATTCCTCAAATTGCTCCAAGCACTATGGGACTTAACATCTGAGGTCATCAGTACCCTAGACGTAGAACTACTTATACCTAACTAACCTACGGACATCACACACATCCATGCCCGAGGCAGGATTCGAACCTGCGACCGTAGCGGTCGCGCGGTTACAGACTGTAGCGCCTAGAACCACTCGGCCACCATGGCTGGAAATTTCGTTTACATAAAAGGCATACAGTTTCATAAATTTGAAGTAAAATTTCCTGGCGGTGCCCGTCCATTTTGTCTTCCGACATTTTGGGTAGCCTCTAAGTCGTCGTAATCGAGAGTGTCCTCGCACTGCAGATCGTGTCCGGCATTTTCATGTTCCAAAATAACATTTCTAGAGTAATGAGAGACATGGCGCACCCCATCATTATCAGGTGTTCCTCTTTCTCGCGTATGTTAATGTGACACTGACGATTGAGTTGTTACACTGTTTATAAACCAGTTTTACTGATCGAACAGAATAGGATTATCTTCCCTGAAGTTACTCAGAACATTTGACCAGGTTCGACAGGTATATCACAGTTCCAGAGAATACTGGGATGACGCTCAGTAAAGAATGTGAAAAGCTGCTCATTTACACTACCTTGACAAAGAACAGAAACTCGTGTGATGTTCATGTGCTACTGTCAGTGTTATGCACAGCAGCTGGACCAGTGACGAAGAATTGCTATTAGAGGTCCACGAGTCATTGAAGTCGTAGGTGTAATTGATTAATTGCAATTACGATTATCTAGTATATCCTGTTTCGCTTAACGGATGTCGGTGCTTTCATCACGAAGTGAGAAAAAAAGAAAAGCTGCCGCACGCTTGGCATTCGAGAAGAGAAAATGCATTCTGAAGTGATTCAACAAGTTTCATAACGCCGTTAAAGTGTAGCCTCACTGCAGGTGGGAGTTTGAAACAGAACCCCAAACCCGACTAATAAACACATTATTGGTAAGTTTGAGGCGCATGGAACTATTGTTGGTATTGACAAAGGAAGATATGGAAGATCGTGTACACCTGCAAATCCTGATCGTCGGCTCTCATGTTAGAAAAGTTTGTTACTTTTCCACAAATGTTTGCTATGTAAAGTGCACTTGAAGTAGGGATTACCGGTGTAAGTGTACGAAGAGTTCTAAGGCCTGCTAAGTGAAAAGTTTACTTACCGCAAATACTGCATCCCATTAATGATAACGATCCTGATTATCGAACACTATTTTGCGAATGGCATCAGCAAATGGAAACTGAAGATGAACAACTTTGATGGTCTGCTGACGCCCAGTTTCAAAAATGTTCAAATGTGTGTGAAATCTTATGGGACTTAACTGCTAAGGTCATCAGTCCCTAACCTTACACACTACTTAACCTAAATTATCGTAAGGACAAACACACACACCCATGCCCGAGGGAGGACTCGAACCTCCGCCGGGACCAGCCGCACAGTCCATGACTGCAGCGCCTGAGACCGCTCGGCTAATCCTGCGCGGCACGCCCAGTTTAAATGGGAGAGTGAATCGGCATTACTGCTTATACTGGGCACTAGTAAATCCGTGAATTCATATAGATAAGGCGATCAATCTACCACGTGTGGTGTGAACTGTCATATAGGGGCTTAGTAGGACACTTTTTCTTTGATGATACTGACACTGGAGAAGAATAGTTGTAAACGTTCCGCGAATTAATTTTGCTAGGTGTATGCGCGCATTATGGAGTTGATGATCGGGTCATATACCAACAAGACCAGGTCTTACGAGCTTTCCTGGATGACTGTAAGATCATCGGACTGGACGAAGAAGAACCATTGAGCTCCCCCCACAGTTTCCAGATCTACTATGGACTTCTCCTAGTGAAGGACTGTGAAAATCAAGTCTATAGACGTAAGCCGCGCATGCTGGTGGACCGTCACCAGAAGGTTACAAAGAATGTGCAACGGTTTCCATTGAAACACTGAGCGATGTAGCTGCAGCGACTGGTCGTCATTCCGTTATGTGTCTTGATTGCTCGTATTTTTGTTTTTTTTTCCTTCTCCTAGCGCAGTTCCTTTCAGACTCGGTACTACTTAGCGGTTGTCGTTGTCGTTACTCTCAGATACGATTCGTTACTCCCCTGTGTTTGTTCTCCCGGAGCACGGTGCCTGGACCCCGCCAATGAATATATAATGAAATTAGCAAACCTGTTGTTACAGTGTTCGTAATGTCATTTCGAGCTGTCAGCGATTGGGTGCTAATAATCTCGCCGTTGATTGCCATAAAGCCGTAAACACACACAGAAATAAATACGTAGACGCATGCGCGCATACACAATGCGTAATCGGCTATCTTAATAAAGTTGTTTGTTTTTGACAAATAATGTACGTGGTGCATGAAAACAGTATCCGAAGTGTTGGACGAAATATCTTCGTTACTCGTGTGAGGAATGTTTAACTGTGGTAAAAGTGGGAGCTAAAAGTGGCAGCTACTGGGCCCAGGAGTCACGAAGCTACGTAGTCTGTGTGAAGCGCAGAGTTCGGTGAGGAACATTATTTAGCGTAACATTACTAATTTCTCTACATGTTAACCGAATATTCCATCGGTTCTTGGTAGAACAACATTATAATAAATGAAAAGGTCTAGTTTGATTTTGTCCTATAGTATTAATTTATTGTGTTACCCGGTTTTCGGCTTACTAGGCCGTCATCAGATATTTACTGACTATTGTCACCAAAGAAGTTACAACGCTTGTAAAGGACACTGTAAAAGAATACACATCTAGACTGAGGCACAAACGGATATTAAAAGACATCTTTGACAATGTGGTGGTAATGCAACGTAAAAAGTAAAAAGTTGAACAATAAATAAATATAAAGGAAGTAAACAGGAAAAAACTTTAAAGCAAAACTGGAAAAACATGTCTTCATAAAAATTTACGTCAATAAACAAAACGAATAAAATAAAATAAGTGCTTGACAAGGCTACTTCAAGAGGTATAAAACATGAAGAGTGATACACAAACCAGTTAAAAGAAATAATT
This sequence comes from Schistocerca serialis cubense, assembly GCF_023864345.2. Lineage (NCBI taxonomy): Eukaryota > Metazoa > Arthropoda > Insecta > Orthoptera > Acrididae > Schistocerca > Schistocerca serialis. The sequence goes on along the minus strand of NC_064639.1, from coordinate 101,310,030 downwards.
ATCAGTTGTAACTACAGAATATAAGAGCAACTTAAAGAATATCAGTAAGATAAACAGAAATGAATAAATGCAGGGAAATGGAGGAACATACAATAAATTCCTACTTTGAGAGTGAAGTGGTACTGCATTTTAAAAAGTAAAAAGTTGAACAATATTCAAATATAAACGGAGCAAGCAGGAAAAATACTAATACTATACTCAAAAACTGTGCCTATATAACAGTTTGCATTAAATAAATGAACCAAGTAAAATAAATCCAGTAGCTGATGAGACAACTTCAAGCTGTATTAAACATGAAAACTAACACAAGCGCCAATTAAAAGAAAGGCTTAACAATTGTAATTACAGACTATATGATTTACATAAGCAATTTCAATAAAATAAAAGAACTCAATGAATACTGGGAGATGGAGTAATATGAGGGAACAGACACTGTCTTTAACAGCGGTAAGACATTCAATACAGTTCCGCACTGTTCTGTAGGGAATAATACGAGCCTACCGAGTATAGAGCCAGATTTGTGATCGGATTCAGGACTTTCTCGTTAACTAGTTAGTTGAATGTTACGCAAACCATTTCCACTACTCTTTTGTCCAAATCAGTTAGTTTATAGGATATGTATACATGATTAGTGTTAACGTTAATGAACACACTCATTTAGTCCAATGAAGAGACTACACATAAAAACTAGACTTCTCTTAATTTTTTTCCAGGTTACGAATTTTTAAATAGAAACACGCACGTGCAATGGAAGGAGTTGTCCAGGAGACATGGTTTCAGTTGAGACTTAAAACTAGCTTTGCTACATGTCATACATTTAATATTATTGGACAAATGATCAAAAATTTTTGTTGTTGGATATTGGAGTTCTTTTTGAAACGCTGGCATCTTTAATAGCGGATAATTAAGTTAATTTTATCCTCTAGTATTGTAGGTATTACCATCACTATTCTACTCAAATTGTGATGAAGTATTTACGACGAATTTCGTTAGTGAATATATGTATTGTTATGATTTAATTAAAATGTTAAACTCCTTGAAGAGGGTCAATACTACATTTTATTCTTGCTGCTCACTTTTATCCAGTCGACACTTTCATTCTAAGTAATGAATTAGGAAGTGATATGTTACCGTAGAAAATAATTCCGTAAGACATTACTGAGTGGAAATAGCAAAATATGTTGATTCCTTTGTTTCCAAGACTAACAATTACACGAAAAGGAAAAGTTGATGAAGTTAATTGTTTGAAACGCTCACTAACATGCTTTTTTTCAGATCGTGTTTTCATCGACAGGTAAAAACAAATATTTGGAGTATTCTGCTCTATTTCATATGCCATATCAACTGTTGATAGGACTCTGTTTGTTGTGCAGAACTAAATATAATATGTTTTCTCAAATATTAAGGAGACTCCATTTTCAGAGAACCACTTAGTAATTCTTTGGAAAACATAATTAACATTTTCTTCTGTTGCTTCTTCTCTAATTGAATTTATTGTAACACTGATATCGTCTGCAAAACGTACCAATTCTGCTTGTTGACTGTTCAAAATTGGTTCAAATGGCTATGAGCACTATGGGACTTAACATCTGAGGTTATCAATCTCCTAGAACTTAGAACTAATTAAACCTAACTAACCTAAGGACATCACACACATTCATGTCCGAGGCAGGATTCGAACCAGCGACCGTAGCAGCAGCGCGGTTCCGGACTGAAGTGCCTAGAACCGCTAGGCCACAGAGGCTGGCTGTTGAATGTTACATGCAACGTCATTCACAAATATAAGGAATATGAGTGGACCCAAAATTGAATCCTGTGGGACCCCTATTGTGAATTTTCCCTTGTAAATAGAAGTCAATCTGTTGCTCTTAACGGAACAAAATCAACAGATATGAAGCCAATTTCTGGCGTATGTCATGGGAGCGTTGTAGGCCATAACTGTTTACAGTTTATATTAATGATCTACTGGGAAACGTTGCTGCCTATAGGAGGGTTCGAACGCCAGAAGTATGTAGCGAAATGGAAGTACACATGTAGAGGATTGATGATTGTTGCAGGAACTGGCAGTTGACCCTGAACATTAATAAGCGTATTGTTCATAAATAGGCGAAGAGGGGTCACTACTGTCCTTTGGATCCGCTCCTGTACGAAGGTCCAGAATGTTTCAGAAGGTGATATAGCAAAGCCTTTACACGAAGCTCTGATTTCCAATACTCCAATCACTCTACCAGCGGCAGTGTTAAAAAACATTAATACGAAAATGTTAAACTAAGTCACAATTTACACGTCGCTCTTAATTGGGGATCGCTCTTAATTGAGGAACGACTTTCATGTCCTTTCGATTCGTAAGCGTGCAACTGCCACAGCAAGAGGCAGTGTTTATCTCAGTTGAACAAAGATGGGAACGGAAATCGGACATACCTTACTTAAATCACCCTTACGTTTGCCTCCTACGATTCTGAGAAACCACGGAAAACCCATATTTAGATGGCCGAACCTGGATTTACATCTACTCCTCGTCCAGTGCGTACACCACTGGCTTAACTCGTTCGGTTGATACATCAGCTAAGACCACTTTCCGTTTGTCAGATATGATGTGTACGCAAGCACGAGTGTCTGTGTGTGTGTGAGAGAGAGAGAGAGAGAGAGAGAGAGAGAGAGGGTGGGCGGTACGCTGGCGCCAGGTAGCGAGACTACAGGTATTCGCTTGTCAGATCCGGACGCTTGGATGGCTCATTCAGTATCACGTCGGTCCTGTTATCGCGACTGCCGTGCATGTACTCTGTCGTGTTTGACAATCAATAAACATCCGGCAGATTGAGTCTTATCGCATTCGGCGCGTTTCCGCTTCCGTAGTTCTCAACACTTCAGTATCACTCGTTCAGCAGGTGCCTCATCAGAATGTTGCTGCCTGCAGTTCCTCTCGACAAGATTTCAAGTTATCGTTCGGTTAAGTATAGCTTTTTTTGTTTGCATTTTTTATAAAAGCATTAAACCATCCGTTTCTTTAAAGAATCGAACTCCTATGTGCAACACAGCTTGAAACATCTGGAACTGATCTCATTATGAAACACTGGACGAACATAAATCGGGTGTGGTCATATCTTTTGAACTATGTGCCGTACAATAATATAATTTTGCAGGTACATTCAGTGATATATGCAGATACTCCAGGTAAAGTGTGGTGCAAATAGAGTCAATAGTAATTAAGTAATAAATTAGAACATTGCCATGGATGTTAAAGTTTTACTGCTCTCCATTTTAAGTAAAAGCTAGTATTTCACGCATCTAAATTTTCATTTCATCACAGCTCCTGAAACATGTGGTACAGTTACATAATTTCGCAGACACATTCCGTCGTCCGTTTGGGCACCGTCTGCAAACAGTGATGCGAATAGAGTTAGTCGTAAAGAAGTACTAAAGTAAAACGTCATGCCGGATGTTGAAGTTTGACTGCATGAAGAGCGAAAACACTTATAGTAAGCGATAAACTTATTTCCTTACATCGTTTTGTGGAGAGTGCTGCGAGAAAAAATTTCGTAAGGGTTTGATGGAAGTCACTAAGTGCTCTGATTGTCAAATACCAGAAGAATGAAGTCAGTTTTGCCGTCAGTTACGCTGCTTCAACACGAATGTAAAATACTAACTGTAATAACTGTCTTAGTGTGTTATAGTTTAATAGAAGATTACACCTCTTAATCAGGAGACTGCGACAGCATTTTAAATTTTTCAATTGGGCAAATAAATAGGGGTAAATATCGAAAATCAAATTTTTGTTGCCTCTACGATGCAGCTGGTACCAGGTTCCGGGACAGCGTTTTAGTGATGTATAAACCGTAGCACCTGGATGGTCCACTTTTCCTCTTTGCTAGTCCATTGTATACACCACTGGCTAAAATATTTAGGTTGTTCCCACAACTATCTGCTTTATGTTAGTCAATGGGTAGCTAATGTGTTACGCAAAACTACAATGTCACTAACGAGTCATTGGTTTTGATTACATAGTAGAGAAAACGTCATCTTCACTCAGAGTTTTAACTATTTCACGCGAGCTGTTCTTTGCCTCGTAAGTTCTGAACAAAGTATAGAGGAATACATATTTCTCGAAAATGGGTAACAGTGTTTCAAGAGTCAGTGTGCACCTTGAAAGAGGATGTATAAATGCCTGTCAACAGAGGATGTATCTTACGAGGGATGTTCAATTAGCGAAAGCAAATTGATTTTATTCAGGATTCTAATGCACTGTGTTATTCCCCCCTCTTCTGAGTAAAAACCCGATTTTTCAACATAATCCGGTTCAATACGATGGTCTTACGCCACCTAGCTAGGAAGGCCTATATTGTCGCGTGATATCAGTCTACTACTCTACGTCTTGCTGCATCATTAACTTTCAGGTACTGCTTCCCGCGTCGTGCATCCTTCATTGTGCCAAACAGATGGAAGTCTGAAGGTGTGAGATTCGTTCAGTAGGATGGATGAGGAAGAACAGTCCAATGAAGTTTTGTGAGCTTCTCTCGAGCTCGCAGACTTGTGTGAGGCCATGCATTGTCAGGGAGAAGTTCGTTCGCATTTTTGTGTAACGAACACTCTGAAATCGTTTCTTCAATTTCCTGAGGGTAGTATACTACAGAACTGACCGTTTCACCATGAGGGAGGACATCAAACAGAATAACTCCTTCAGAGTCTCAGAAGACAGCTGCCGTGTCTTTACCGTCTGAGGGTGCTGCTTTGAACTTTTTCTTCGGAGGAGATGTGGCGTGGCGCCACTCCATGGATTGTCGATTTGTTTCCGCTTCGAAATGATGAATCCACGTTGCATCGCCTATGATGGTGTACCACAAAAAAATTTCACGATAAGCCTCGTAACACGCAAGCAACTCCGCACAGATAATCCTTCGTTTCTCTTTACAATACGTTATGCGGTGCACACTCCTTGAGTATGCCCACTGGTGGACGTGTTATTCAGCAGTACCAACAGAGATGGATCCTTCGACCACCCCGAATGAGAGTATCCGCACGCTCCAGCTTTGCAGGAGTCACAGCTGTGTGTGGCGGGCGAGAACTTATTGCGATGATGAAAAACGCCTGGTCCCAACGACTCATTGTGCTTTTGTTCACTGCCAGGTCTCCGCACGGCGTAGACATTCTGCAAGCGCCTATGAATTTCAGCGCTGCTCTGGTTTTCCGCCAAAAGAACCACGTTGACAGCTCTCTGCTTGGAATGCGTCTCCGTTACAGACACCATTTTGAAGGCTACGTACACCGCAGTCGTCTATCAGAACTTAATGGAACTACAGGAACTGAAGCGGAAATATTCCACAACACATGCTGCATTTTTTCAACCGAAGTTGGCCGAAAGATAAAATGTGTTGCTTTATTTATTGATCGCCTCTCATAATAGCAAAAGCAGACATGGGCGAAAGTATACATTAATATAAATATTAACATTCTAGTAAGCATGTGTCCGTAAACGCTCTGTTTGCGAGATAACCGCAACTGTATGACAGCACGATGCCTCTGATTCAGTATGAAGTATTTTCCTCGTTAGCATAAATGTAATTGAAATGTAAACTTTTCCATTAACTGACCTTAGTATTTCAACCGTGGCTTATCTTAACCAAGATAACGCCACTACAGCACTTTCCATGTTACAGTTTACTGTACACTCGATTTGAATGAACTGTTCCACGTGTCGTCCCCGCAATTAGATGCAATACTGCACCAATTTCCGCAGTGACGTGCCCGAATACTTTCAGCTATCCCGGTATCATCTCGTAAATCTCAACCACAGATTCGCAATCAACTCAGCAGTCGTTTGTTTACGGGCCCATGTTTACTGGGAAGTTTTTGCTTCACATATTTTCACCCAAAATTAGTTTTTGTATATTACGACACACACTGTGTGTGAGAACTGCACCCACCCAGTCTTCGAACTGAAGGGCACAACAGTGGTTTCCTGTTTCCTGCAACTGCCTTTCTATGAATTCGTATACAAAACAACACCAACCAGAACAGTATAAACAACTGCCTCCATAGCCGAGTAGTCAGCGCGTTTGACTCTTAAGTGGAGTGGAAGAACTAGAACGGGGTGCACTCAGCCTCTTGATGTCGAGTGAGGAACTCGTTGAGTGAGAAGATCTGAAAAGGCGGCAAGGCCGGAACAGTAGTGTGCTTATCCTATGCCTTTCCACACGGCAATCATATGACGCCATATGGGAGAGGAGGAAACAGCGCAGGTCAATGTCGCCTGGTCTTTAGGATCTGATAGCGGAGCTTAGTTTTAATCACTCTAGACACTTTATAAACATGTGCTGAATTGTTACCTGGCATTATTAAAGTATTTGCGAAAAACTTTTTTTACAAGTAAGTCCATGATGGATGCAGGCGAATAGTCATACTAAAATACAGAATTCTACTCAACTTTTTGTTAGTTTGAACAGCACAGCCCCTTAGTATTCATAGTCCTGTTGGACGTGGTATGTCCTTACCTTCCTTCGATATTTGTACCGAATAACCCAACCGGTTACAGGAGGACCTGCAGTTTTACGTGAGTTCCGAATCACAGTGCAACCTTTGTGCATAAAAAATCTCGGTGCCAGAAGAGAAGGAGACGTTGGATTTTATAGTAATCAGTAATTCCGCATTCAGGCATTCTGGCACTTATCCAGACACCGAACCACAACGTACAGAAATGTGTTAATTTTCTGCACTAATTCATCGGTGCTTCAATTCATCATGGGAATAGACGTGACAGACACGTCACAAGGAGACACAGCGGAAGTTTACAAGAACAGTGTACCTGAGTAAGCAAAGTAGTTCAAAAGGAACGTTTTACGAAAGTGAAACAGATTACTTATGAATCAAAAGATAATAATTTTAGAAACAAAGACATCAAAGGAAAGTACATATAAAAAAGACATAGAACGAAAGAGCGCAGTGACATCACTCCTGTTATTGAGAATCGTGGTTCGAATACGCAGCAGCTCATCCTAGTTTATTTTCTTCGTAGTTTCCCTCAATCACGTTTAATTACAACCTGTACAATTCATTAAAAATAAAGCCCATAGCTGATCTCCTTTCTCAGTGTTTCTATTCCAGTTTGTACTCCGTTTCTAGTCACGTATTGGTAGACGGCGCATTTAAGTCTAATCTTCATTCCTTGGTAATAAAAGAAGTTTCATACAGTAGACTGTCTGGGAGTATTGCTTCAAAAACGCCTCAGAACAACAGTACGTTCGTAAGTATAGGGTGTCACAGGTGTAAGTGCAGTTATATTTATTGGTGATTGAGAACAGTGTTCTGAACAACATTACATCAGTATTTACTTCTTTTGCAGAATAATAATTATAGTTATTAGGTGTAGTATGTTTTTAGGTTTAGCAGTACCTCCAATAATATGTGGCAAGGCCCAGCCATTAATGCTTATTTTCTCCTGGGCAGCACGTCAGGTGCTGAAGAGTGGACTCGTGGTCCAAAATGGGTAGTCTATATCGACAGGCGTAGTCCACTTAGTGGTGCAGTTACAGCCATGCAGAAAACATCAGGTTGTAATGTTTGTGACATGTTTGTGGAAGACTGTTCGATGCAGAAAAATAAGAGCCAAAACACTGATGTGTGTACATATTAAGGCACCAAATATAAAAAAAATTGTACTTTTACGCGTTACACTCTGTATAACAGATATTGCATACGTCGACTAATGAGACGATAATTGAAGCACTACGTCCAAAGGACTACTCACTTGAAAAGCGTTCTCTTGTGGTTTAAAGGGAACCTAAAGAAGAGTATGGCACCGGGACTTACAACGAGAGGGACACTCTTGTAGATAAATAAAGATGACTATGATTATTCTCATAGTACGTAAGGCTGTCGCATGTACACAAAGACATAGTTTAAAATGTGGATAAAGGAAGAATGATATAAATTGTGATCTAAGACTGTAGTATGTAATTAATACATAAGCTGTTGCTAGACAAGAAGCTTAAGAAATAGATAATGTAAGAGTGGTAAAAATTGTGAGAGAACCTTAAATGATCAGATCTCTGCATATGGCTAGTCTACTCATGATGTAATATTCACAATTTACTCGTTGCAATCTCCAAAGAACAAACAGCAACTAGCGGCTGTAAAAGATTTTAAACGCTTTCAACATGTCTTGAGCCCACAGCTGATGCCTATGACATTTCTTGGCAGGCAATGACAAGAAATAGGTTTGACATAAATTGCGAAGTGTCTAATTTTACTGAAAGACTCAATAATTTTTGCGATAAAGACTCTCACATGAAAACTATAAGTCAGTAGAAAACCTGCACCATGGCTTACCGATCAACTGAAACCCCAACCCCCCTCCCCCATCAGAGAGTCTCTTCTATTTAATCCTAACAGCACAGATACAACCCTTTCTTCTTCTGCGAAGAACTTGGGGATAATTCTGGACAACCAGTTAGACTGGAGTGAACAAGCAGCTATGGTCTATTAGAAGGTGACAGCACCACTTCATTCACTACAGAAATGTAAAACAGTATTTTCTTTCTAGCTTAAAAATTAACTCGTGGAGTGACTAATGCTCAAATGGTTCAAATGGCTCCAAGCACTATGGGACTTTACATCTGAGGTCATCAGTCCTCTAGACTTACAACTACTTAAACGTAGCTAATTTCAGGACATCACACACATCCATGCACGAGGCAGGACTCGAATCTCCGACCGTAGCAGCCGCGTGGTTCCGGACTGAAGCGCCTAGAACCGATCGGACACAGCGGACGGCCACTAATACTCCCTATGCTGGATTGCTGTGATCTTGCTCTCCAAAGACTTTCGTGTGAGAACTCACGGCTGGAACTGGTGACAAATGCTTGTGTGTGATACTTTTGTGGTGTATGCCCTTTCAACCGTATCACTCCCTGCCTACGACCAATTACGGATATTATGGCTACGTGCAGATAAGCGTAGAGATTATCATACGCCCGTTTGCTCTATTGCCTTCTCAGTCATTGTACTTCTCAGTCATTGTACTTATTTATTTTCAATCCTTACATTACTATATGAACAACACAGAAGAAATACTCTTTCTCGACTAACCAAAATCCTCTACAGCGCTGCCTTATCCTCTGAATCATTTTCTGAACCGTGACCAACTTCCGAACAATCTTCCTTCGAATATTAGAGAAATTAAATTCTGTTCAAACGTCGAAAGAGAACTGATGGCCCATCTTCTATCACAATAGTTACCTCTTCCACATACTTGTCTGCAGTTCTGTCTCATTAACCCTCCGTCGAACAGTACCCGTGGTCTAGGGGCAGCCGGCACGGTAGCTCAGCGTGTTCGGTCAGAGAGCCGGTTGGCCTCTGTAATAAAAAAACTGAGTGGAAGGATCAACCACCGAACTTGAACAGGATGTCTTGCGACGTCCGCAACGACCAAACACAACGATCAATAACGAACAAAAACAAAAGAGTGGCGTGTTTGATTCACAATCAAAACGTCTTCGGTCCCGGGTTCGATCCCCGTCGCTGCCTAAATTTTGATAAATAATCAGCATTGGCGGCCGAAGACTTCCGGCATAAGAAGTCAGCCTCATTCTGCCAACGGCCTTGTCAAAGAGGGCGGAGGAGCGGATAGAGGCACTCTCTTGTCCTAGGGGTGGGAAATTGCCCATAAAGGCGGAAGAATCAGCAGTGATCAACGACATGAGGATGCAGAAGGCAATGGAAACCACTGCATTAAAGACACGTAACGTGTATCCACAGGACATGTGGCCTGTAATTGAAGAAGTATCATGATGATCTCTCCATTGGCAAAAGATTCCGGAACAGTCCCCCATTCAGATCTCCGGGAGGGGACTGCCAAGGGGGAGGTTACCATGAGAAAAAGATTGAATAATCAACGAAAGGATAACTTTCTACGCGTCGGGGCGTGGAATGTCAGAAGCTTGAACGTGGTAGGGAAACTAGAAAATCTGAAAAGGGAAATGCAAAGGCTCAATCTAGATATAGTAGGGGTCAATGAAGTGAAGTGGAAGGAAGACAAGGATTTCTGGTCAGATTAGTATCGGGTAACATCAACAGCAGCAGAAAATGGTATAACAGGTGTAGGATTCGTTATGAATAGGATGGTAGGGCAGAGGGTGTGTTACTGTGAACAGTTCAGTGACCGGGTTGTTCTAATCAGAATCGACAGCAGACCAACACCAACAACGATAGTTCAGGTATACATGCCGACGTCGCAAGCTGAAGATGAACAGATAGAGAAAGTGTATGAGGATATTGAAAGGGTAATGCAGTATGTAAAGGGGGACGAAAATCTAATAGTCATGGGCGACTGGAATGCAGTTGTAGGGGAAGGAGTAGAAGAAAAGGTTACAGGAGAATATGGGCTTGGGACAAGGAATGAAAGAGGAGAAAGACTAATTGAGTTCTGTAACAAGTTTCAGCTAGTAATAGCGATTACCCTGTTCAAGAATCACAAGAGGAGGAGGTATACTTGGAAAAGGCCGGGAGATACGGGAAGATTTCAATTAGATTACATCATGGTCAGACAGAGATTCCGAAATCAGATACTGGATTGTAAGGCGTACCCAGGAGCAGATATAGACTCAGATCACAATATAGTAGTGATGAAGAGTAGGCTGAAGTTCAAGACATTAGTCAGGAAGAATCAATACGCAAAGAAGTGGGATACGTAAGTACTAAGGAATGACGAGATACGTTTGAAGTTCTCTAACGCTATAGATACAGCAATAAGGAATAGCGCAGTAGGCAGTGCAGTTGAAGAGGAATGGACATCTCTAAAAAGGGCCATCACAGAAGTTGGGAAGGAAAACATAGGTACAAAGAAGGTAGCTGCGAAGAAACCATGGGTAACAGAAGAAATACTTCAGTTGATTGATGAAAGGAGGAAGTACAAACATGTTCCGGGAAAATCAGGAATACAGAAATACAAGTCGCTGAGGAATGAAATAAATAGGAAGTGCACGGAAGCCAAGACGAAATGGCTGCAGGAAAAATGTGAAGACATCGAAAAAGATATGATTGTCGGAAGGACAGACTCAGCATACATGAAAGTCAAAACAACCTTTGGTGACATTAAAAGCAACGGTGGTAACATTAAGAGTGCAACGGGAATTCCACTGTTAAATGCAGAGGAGAGAGCAGATAGGTGGAAAGAATACATTGAAAGCCTCTATGAGGGTGAAGATTTGTCTGATGTGACAGAAGAAGAAACAGGAGTCGATTTAGAAGAGATAGGGGATCCAGTATTAGAATCGGAATTTAAAAGAGCTTTGGAGGACTTACGGTCAAATAAGGCAGAAGGGATAGATAACATTCCATCAGAATTTCTAAAATCGTTGCGAGAAGTGGCAACAAAACGACTATTAACGTTGGTGTGTAGAATATATGAGTCTGGCGACATACCATCTGACTTTCGGAAAAGCATCATCCACACAATTCCGAAGACGGCAAGAGCTGGCAAGTGCGAGAATTATCGCACAATCAGCTTAACAGCTCGTGCATCGAAGCTGCTTACAAGAATAATATACAGAAGAATGGACGATCAGTTTGGCTTTAGGAAAAGTAAAGGGACGAGAGAGGCAATTCTAACGTTACGGCTAATAATGGAAGCAAGGCTAAAGAAAAATCAAGACACTTTCATAGGATTTGTCGACCTGGAAAAAGCGTTCGACAATATAAAGTGGTGCAAGCTGTTCGAGATTCTGAAAAAAAGTAGGGGTAAGCTATAGGGAGAGACGGGTCATATACAATATGTACAACAACCAAGAGGGAGTAATAAGAGTGGACGATCAAGAACGAAGTGCTCGTATTAAGAAGAGTGTAAGACAAGGCTGTAGCCTTTCGCCCCTACTCTTCAATCTGTATATCGAGGAAGCAATGATGGAAATAAAATAAAGGTTCAGGAGTGGAATTAAAATACAAGGTGAAAGGATATCAATGATACGATTCGCTGATGACATTGCTATCCTGAGTGAAATTGAAGAGGAATTAAATGATCTGCTGAACGGAATGAACAGTCTAATGAGTACACAGTATGGTTTTAGAGTAAATCGGAGAAAGACGAAGGTAATGAAAAGTAGTAGAAATGAGAACAGCGAGAAACTTAACATCAGGATTGATAGTCACGAAGTCAATGAAGTTAAGGAATTCTGCTACCTGGGCAGTAAAATAACCAATGACGGACGGAGCAAGGAGGACATCAAAAGCAGACTCGCTATGATGGCAAAAAAGGCATTTCTGGCCAAGAGAAGTCTACTAATATGAAATACCGGCCTTAATTTGAGGAAGAAATTTCTGAGGATGTACGTCTGGAGTGAAACATGGACTGTGGGAAAACCGGAACAGAAGAGAATCGAAGCATTTGAGATGTGGTGCTATAGACGAATGTTGAAAATTAGATGGACTGATAAGGTAAGGAATGAGGAGGTTCTACGCAGAATCGGAGAGGAAAGGAATATGTGGAAAACACTGATAAAGAGAAGGGACAGGGTGATAGGACATCTGCTAAGACATGAGGGAATGACTTCCATGGTACTAGAGGGAGCTGTAGAGGGCAAAAACTGTAGAGGAAGACAGAAATTGGAATACGTGAAGCAAATAATTGAGGACGTAGGTTGCAAGTGCTATTCTGAGATGAAGGAGTTAGCACAGGAAAGGAATTCGTGGCAAACCTCCGTCCTCCGTCATTTTCCCCTTCCTCTTGTCAACAGAGTTCTCTACTAAAATTCTCTGCTTCCATGTTAATCTTCTCCTCTGTCATTGTCTCTTCCACTTCCTAGTCCGCAGCTCGTGGTCGTGCGGTAGCGTTCTCGCTTCCCACGTTTGGGTTCCCGGGTTCGATTCCCGGCGGGGTCAGGGATTTTCTCTGCCTCGTGATGACTGGGTGTTGTGTGCTGTCCTTAGGTTAGTTAGGTTTAAGCAGTTCTAAGTTCTAGGGGACTGATGACCATAGATGTTAAGTCCCTTAGTGCACAGAGCCTTCCACTTCTTACAATACCAAACAAAATTTCCAATGTGCTAAACTAATCAATATCATTCTTCATACCACCATTATTTTATTATTGCTAGTTGTATCCAGTAGCGTGTTCATTGGCCTCAGTCTGGTTAAATGGAAAAGAAAGAAAAGTGAAAGCACACGCTTCTAATATGTCAAATGTCACAATGGCAGCAGATGCGCTGGAACATCAGCAGCAGATGTTGGAGTGAATTTCTGAAACATACATCGTAACTCCTCGTTCTCACTCTCTGCCTAACTCCCCCTCGTTCCTCGCTTTGTCCATCTCCTTCTCTCCCGGGTTCGATTACCGACCGGATCGAGGATTTTCTCCGCCCGAGGACTGGGTGTTTGTGTCATCCTCATCATCTTAATATCGTTGGGGAAGTGGTGAGATTGGAACTGGGAAGATTGGGAACTTGTACGGGCGCTGATTACCACGATGTTGAGCGTCCCAGAAACCATCATCATCATCATCATCGTCCCTCGTCTCTCAGTCCATCTCTTCGTCCCCCTCTCTATATCTATTTGATCCCTGTACCCCTCCTCTTTCATCTTAACCTGTCTCTGGCCTTGAGCCTTGTTTTCTGTTATTTCGAACGAAACCCAAATTGGGAATCTAAGAACTGAAGTCGCTTAAAATGAATGAGTAAATCGGTTGGGATCATTGATGTACAAGGTATGAGAGAGATCTCTCCAGCTGCTGAAACTGGGAGGATTGTAGTTTCAGTTACGGTATACCGCATCTTTTTAATCAACAAATTGGTAGCGTTATAAAGATTCGGACGATTCAGACTCTGTACTATTATTATAGTCATTAGTCAATAAGAAAAAAATAAAACTGTCGTTTAAAAAATATGTAGCATATGTCCATCTGAATTTTTATTAGTGAATCATGTAAAAATTTGATGTAAATCGGAGAAGAAATTTAGAGAATTTTGGTAACCATGTTTCCCTTCGTATATTACATATATATTTATAAATTGTATATGGCTCTTCAGTGGGTATATAAAAACACGGACATATTCGTATGCAACGCCGTTTCAAAATTTCAAACTAATCGGTGGAGAACTTCCGGAGACTGGATATTTTGAACAAACAAGTATTTATAGTTTTAGCAACGTTTCCCTTTATACATTACTGTACATACAGTATATACTTACATATTAGTTATGTCATACCAGTAAGTATATCAAAAAAGTGCGCATTCGAATGCAACGTTGTGTCAAAATTTCAAAGCAATCGGTGAGTAACTTTCAAAGATTTAAGACTTTGAGCAAACGAACATTTACATTTATATTTATAAGGGTGATTTATGTATTTATTTAAATTGTTTATACACATAGAGGATCACACATAGCGAACTACGATCTGTGGTTGCTATTTTTCTTGTCCTTCCAGAATTCTTTCAAGCTATCGCAATGTTTAGCTCGACATTCTTCCGTCTATTTTCCCGTACATCTTTTGGGTTTTTCTTCTGGTGCAACTTCCCAACAGTGGATCTTTTGTCTGAAGGTTTTTTGATCTGCGACGTCTGCTGGTGTGATGTTGGCGGCCGCCCGGAGAGGCCGTGCGGTTCTGGGCGCTACAGTCTGGAGCCGAGCGGCCCCTACGGTCGCAGCTTCGAATCCTGCCTCGGGCATGGATGTGTGTGATGTCCTTAGGTTCTAGATCTAAGTCTAGGGGACTGATGACCTCAGATTTTAAGTCCCGTACTGCTCAGAGCCATTTGAACCATTTTTTTTTTATGTTGGCATTTTTGAGATCAATTGGAACTTGTTTGAACCAGACTGCTGTCGTTTATAGTTTCCGCCGTCGTTTGCGGAAGTCTGTTTCAATGCTGGAGTATTTTTCCGCTGTCGTGTTTCATTGTAGCCGATATCCTTCGTCTGTGACTTTTGGATCTAGGATTTTGCGAATGATTTTCTCTCAACTTATCTGTTGTTGTTGAAATCCCCTTTGTTCTCGCTTGCATATAGTGTTTCGGGTTTGATAACAGTCGCTTGGTGTCGAATTTTTGTTCTGGTATTCATGCACCTTTTATTGTAGATGTTCGCAGTTTTCCCGTATGTTTTTCGCATTTTGACTTCACGTACCTCTTGGGTTAATAGTTCTGATCCTATGGACTCGCTGATTTCACCCAAGTATTTAAAGTGACTGACTCTGTTTATTGTGCCGTATTCTGTGATCAAATTTGCTGTTTTGGCGTGTTTTGTGGCCATAAACTCAGTTTTTATGAAAGAGATTTGGAGCCCGACTTTTTCGGCGCATTCTTTGTGTACTTCGATCTGATGAATTGCTGTTTGTTCATTCTCCGAGCCGATTGCGAGATCGTCAGCGAAGGCTAAACGTGTGACACTGATGTTATCCCGTTTTTGTTTTTTTTTTTTTTTTTGTTTTTTTTTCCTTTTCCCCTAGCATGATGGCTCTCCAGCTGTTTTGTTTTTTCAGTTCCTTTTCCCATTCTTTGATGACCATATCGAGAACGATGTTGGAGAGTAGTGGGGAGAGTCTGTCATCCTGTCGGATGTCGGTTTTGATGAGGAAAGGTTGGAAGGTTTCTCCGCTGAACATGACTTTGGAAGTTGTGTCGGTTAGGGTTTGTTGCCTGAGTCGTCGTGTTTTCGGGTCAAGATTACTCTCTTCGAGTATATTAAAGAGGGATTGTCGATCGGTGTAGTTGCAGGCTTTCTTGAAGTCGACGAATGTCCAGATGGTTGGGAGATTTCGTGTGGCTCGACGTTTAAATGTAGATTTCAGGTTGAAAATTCGTTCAGTGCGTGATCTGTGTTGTCTAAACGCTGTCTGGCATCCACCAGTCAGGGGCTCGAGCTGTTGAGCGCGTTGTAGGAGGCCGGCGGAGAGTATTTTGTAAGCGACAGGGAGGAGGGAGATTCCTCTGTAGCTATTTACGTCGGAGTTGTTTCCTTTTTTGTGGATTGGGTGGATGAGTGCACATTTCCAGTCGTCTGGGAGTTTTCCACATTCTCAGACTTCTTGGATGATCTGTTTGATTTCCCGAACGATCGTGGCCCCAGATTTTTCAGTGATTATGCGACGGTTCCATCTTCTCTTGATGGCTTTCCGTTCTTGAGTTTCTTGATGTGGCGATGGATTTTTGCCTGTGTTGGTGGTTCGTCATCGGGTTTTGCGTGCTCTGGGACTAGGTTTTGGGAACGTTGAGGTGGTTCGGGGCACTTGAGGAGGTCGGAAATGTACCGTGGCAGTTCCTCGCAGTTCTCTTGGTTGTTGAGTGCAAGTTTTCTGTCTCGTTTCCTGAAAGTGAGATTTTGCGGTAAGCAGACTTTAATCTTGCTCTCGAAGATCTTATGGAAATTTCTACTGTCGAAGTTCCTGAAGTTATCCCCTGTTGATTTGAGTTGTTCAGTGATGTAGTCGTGTGTTGTTTTTCTGATGGTTCTATTTGTCTGCTTGCAGATGTTGAGGAAGTGCTGTTGGGTTTCTGGTGATTTGTGGCTGTTGTATCTTTGGAAGACGAGTCGGTGGTTAATGATGGCTTGATCACAGTCAGATTTTCACCCGGCGTGCCTTACCTTCTTTTGCAGTGGGATTACTTCTTTGGCTTTTCTGATTATTTTGTTGCGGAAGTCAGTCCAATTATTCGCTGGTTCTTTCTGCCATTCTTCTGGGATTTTTGTTTCCTGATTTTTAGATACATCAAACTTGTGGATGTCGGTTTTTTTTTTTTTTTTTTGTGGTGAACTCTCTTCGGGGAAAATTTTACTTTGATTGGTGTAAGGCAGTGGTCCGAATCGATGTTCGCACCGCGTCGGACATCCTGGATGGTTCTTTAGTGGGCGTGGCAGACAGCGACGTGATCGATCTAGTATTATAAGTCTTATTATTATTACAATTATTATTTCTAATGAATAATGCTGATTATTATTATTGAGACTGTTACGTTGATAATCAATATCATTCTTAATGATTCCATTCTCTTACCATTATTATTAGTATTACTGTTATTATTATAGCCAATTATTATTTTTTATGAATAATGTAAATTATTACTATTGTGAATGCTACGTAATATTTTTTTGTATCTGTTGTTCCTGCCATATGTAACAGAACGCCTTAAGCCCTAATCAGATCAGGCTAAATAAGCACTAAGTAAATAAATTAGGTAGTTATCATACCAGATATTGGCAGATACCATAAAAAGTTAAACTCGTTCTGTGGGAAGATATTGCCACGTCTTTAAGCGGACCATAGTCCACTAACACAATTACGACGTAAAACTGATAGCAGATTTATAGCAGACAGATTATTAAGTTATGTAATAGCATGTAATCACGTAACGTTGTCTCAAGAGGATCGAGGTGTCAAGCGGTGTGGAACTGTTCACACACACAGATCGGGTGACAGGTATTCGCCGGTCATGCTGTTGCAATTATAGTATTTGCTAGTCATGCAGCTGCAATTATTTTTCAAACAGGAACTGGAACAAAACATTTTGTGGCTCTAGGCAACAACGTATGTGACAGTGAGTTGGTGATCCGTAGCGATCGATTCACTTGTAACACGGACACTCCATTTGGGCGAAGACAAACAGGTCTGACAAAAGTAAGTATATGGGTGATGTCGCATTGATGCGTGGACAGCAAACTCAAAGTAACTGCCAAGAAATCGACCGTTACGCTGCTGAAAAGTATATGGCTTGTACTTTGACGAAAAACGAATTCTTTCATTTCAGCTTGCAGTATCATGCACCAGTTAGCTCGAATTGGAACTGCGACATACGTAAATTACGTTTGACAGCCGCGGGCATATAGCGTAATGCCATCCTTATTGCCGTTGTTGGACTGGCAACAAGCGTGTTGGCACAGCACTTTCCTACAATGTGGTCAAAAGAAAACTAGTTCTGACACCTGCTTTAGGCGTTCCATGATAGACTTATACAGGGCGTTCCACTCAAAAGTGGCCCCTCGAGCATGTATAGTAATTCCGCTGAAATTGCACCGTGTAATTTGTGATGTCTGACGTGACAACACTGCACTCTGCAATATAGTTTGAGCAGAAGTATGTTTCCGCGCTCAGTGTTCAGTGTTTCGTGACAATGCATCGCTATTCTGTCGAAGAGCGCGTGTTTCTTGTGAAACAATGTTGGATTACTGGTTCCATTAAGAAATGTCAGCGAATGTTTGTTGAATGGTTTTGTGGCCAGCATATAACGACTATATGCCACATACGAAGTTAGTGAACAAGATGGAGAGCCGCCAATATCGAAAGAAAGAGTGACTGACGTGAAACAACGATTGTAGAACTCCCATGCAAAGTGTGTTCCACGTTTATCTCAGCAATGTCAAGGAGCACATTTCTCAGAGCTGCGGGGCAAGCCAGCATGTATCCATATAGGTTCACAGTTGTTCAGGAGCTGAATGTCTATGACAAACACGAAGGCATTACATTGGTTTCAGCAGTTTATTCCTCAGAGGCCGGGAATATTTCAGTACACATGGTGCAGTGATGAGGAGTGGTTTCACCTCTATGGCTGTGTAAACTCTCAGAATACGCGGTTGTGGTGAATGAAAATCCACATGCACTGATCGAGCAACCCCTGCATTCACAAAAGATTAGCGTGTTCTGTGAAATACCACAGCGTCGCATCAGGACCAGTTTACCGTGACAATTGCAGTTTATATCGAAATGTTTCAGTAATTTGTGAACCAGTTGGACGATGAAGGACTTACCCACAGCTGGTACCAACAGGATGGCGCCACATGCCACACATGTCGAGTGCCCATGGCTGAGGTTGAATCACCTGTTTTAACAGCATCCGACTTTTTCCTCTGGGTGGCCTAAAAGGCAAGAACTACAGGAAAAAACCACACAACTTGGAAGATTTACGAGAGAACATAATCCGTGAAATCTAGAGGTCCTGGTAGCAACATACGAGAATCTGAAACGTCGTGTTCAACAGTGTTAAAAAGTCGAGAGTGGTCACTTCCAGCAGCTTTTGTGATTCACATTATCTTCCCCATGATCAAGGTATGACATGTTCATTTCATTTCCTGATTTTTAAGCAAAGTTTCTTATTGTAATTTGAGTAAATATTTGTTTGTGGAGCTTCTTTCGAGTGATACACCGTGCACAAACAGCTAAGACATCACGAGCAATCATGAGAGGGATAGTAAGTTTCGGAATACTGTATGAAGAGCAGTGTTTCTCCTTATTAACTAGGATCACTTACGAGGGGAGTTCAATAAGTAATGCAACACATTTTTCTTCTGAAAGCAGATAGGATTTAGCCAGGATTCCAGTACACCATAGGGTTCCCCACTCTTGTGGCTACAAAACCAAATTTTTCAACATACTCTCCGTTCAGTACGACGGCATTACGCCACCTTAACAGAAGGGCCAGTATGCTCGCATGGTACCACTCCACTAATCGACGTCGGAAGCAACGTCTTCCTGCATCAGTAGCCTCTCCAAAACCCTCATACACCTCCCTTGGAGTGCATCCTTAATTGGGCTAAACAGATGGAAATAGGATGGTGCGACATCCGAGCTGTAGGGTGGATGAGGAAGAACAGTCCAGTGAAGTTCTGTAAGCTCCTCTCGGGTGCGCAGTCTTGTGAGGCCTTGCGTTGTCATCGAAGCTCGTCCTGATTTTTGAGGCGACGAAAACGCTGAAGGCGTTTCTTCACAGCTGTGTGCGGCCGACCGGCACACAGGAGATCGGTCATTGCGATGATGAAAGACGCTTCGCCCGACGACTCACCGTGCTTTTGCTCTCTACCAGATCACCGTAGACATTCTGCAAGCCCAATGAATAGATGTGATGCTTTGATTTGCCGCCAAAAGGACCTCAGTGACACAACTCTGCTTGGAACTCACCTCAGTTACAGACGCCATTTTGTAGGCTACATATAGGTGCCGCCACCCATCGCAGCTTCATGAAACTATAGGGGCTTAAGCGGGAATATTCCACAATGTCCCACAACAAATTCCTCATTTTTTCAACCGAAATTTGCCGAGAAAAAAAAAAGAATTGCATTACTTATCGAACTCCCCTCTTATTTGGTGTGAATTTGAAAAGAAACTTACGCTACAGTTTCATTTTGACCACCCTGGATAATTGATTCACAAGCAAAAAGGACTCCCAAGCGTTCCTCGTTGATGCTATTAGAAGAATAGCGGACGGAATAGATTTACACACAAAACATTAACAGCTTGTTTCATTAGGGGAAGGGAGGGGGGAGGTGGGTTATGGACTTTTTGATTACTTACTATGGGCATTTAAGTGTCTTTTAAGAAGTACTTCGTTTTGTGTTAAGTTGCACATAATTCTTTTCTGTTGCTTGGTGAGGCTTTATAAATTCGTACCTTTAAAATACCGTGTGAGACTAAATGATGTATTTCTCTATTTCCGAAATGTATTTCACTCAGTACCACATCTACGATTACTACCAAAAGTTCGATCGTATGCGGTATCAAGCGAAAATTGTGACTGAATAGAGGATTTTTTGGTAGGGAGGACCCAGGAAGATATTTTGGATGGAGAATAATCAGTAGATGTAGAAGTAAGTTCAGGTGTGCCCCAGGAAAATACAGTGAGACTCTTCCTGTTCGTGTTTTTATATTAATTATCTTGTAGACAGCATGAACTGTAAGCTCAGACTTTTCGTATTTTATGCAGTTGTCTGTAATGAATTTTAAGGGGCCTCAGAAAGAGTGCGGATGATAGATAATTCTATTTAAAGAATGTGTGACTGCCGAAGATAGTATCAAGAAAAATTCAAAGTATTCCCTACAAAAGCAAAGCTAAAAAATATTATTGTAGCTTTTATTTCAATCGTTCAAACTAAAGCTACACTCAAATTTTCGAGAATACGCAAGATAAATTCTATTATACTTGCGTAGAAATAAGCGATATTTTTCTCATTCAATGACCTCCAGCTAGCCTGGTGAAGCGCATTTCTTTTCGACAATACCGAAAATACACCGTCTACTGTCGTTCTAGTGTTATACATGCGCAGTATTCCCAATGACAGTTTTGCATCTTTTCGGGTCACACGTGGATTCAGATCTTATTCATTTCTTCTTCTGTTGTTGCTGCTGCTTCGTCATTGTCTTCATTAGTGTCACCTGGAATAGCCAAAATTTCAGCATCAGTCAGAGCACCACAGACGTCCACGTGGTTAACAAAACATACGATATAATCAAACGTCAAATTTTCTGCTAAGTCCTAAGAAGGCCCCAGGTACCGTGGAAACGGGAGTCCATTTCTCCGCTGTGCCGTTGTTCAAGTTCATAAATTCGCAGTTCTTGAAACAATTCGAAATCATCGTCGGGGTGACGTTCTACGATGCTTTATCAGTCATAGGGATCGGTGCCAAAACTTTCATGTTGAGCATTTCACTATAAAAAATCATCGTGACAACCAGTATGTGATAAAAAATATAAAATACTGAATTATTCCGTGACCAACCGGTTGTAATGTCGAAATAGTGTTCGTGGGAAAAACATGAAGTTCTATATTATCTAGAGGTGATGGGTCATTGTGAACTGTGCAGTTGTCCAGAAAAAAGGTTTTTCGCTTTTGGTATTTAATGTCTACGCTCAAAACCCCATTCAATTCTGTAATTATGCTGACATTTTTACTGGAGCGGTAAAGCACAGGAAGTTTTGTGATATCGTTGAAACATCTAGGGTTAGCAGCTTTCGCTATAGTATCAAAAGAGGTTTTAGTTACTGATAACAGTCCATGTTCACTGCAAACAGAAGCGTTAATCGTTCTTTGCTGCCGCCCCCTCCCCTCCCAATTATATTTTTCGTCTATAATAATCAGTATTTTTTTTGCGAAGATGAAGGAAAGAACTTCTCTTTCGTCGGGAATTTGTTAGCAGGTTCCCAGTTTATTTTTCCGTGCCGAACAAACTGTATCTACGTTGGCACATTCACCACAGATCATTAAAAAACGATATTGTATCTTTTTCTCGTGAGCCACCCTTTCCAGCGACGAACCTTTCTAAGCCCAGATTAATGGCTTATCCTCTTCTTTAAGCATGCAACTTCCGACAGGTACGTTTTGTCCACTACACTGATTAAACCTTTCAATAAACTACCTTCAAGACTCAGCAACTTACCTTGCTGGCGTCCTTCTGCCCTCCATACGATAACGTAATTAGTAGTTTAAGCTTCCTGATCCAGGACTGTCAGCAACATGGATGAGGACACGCAGAAAGTTTTGCGAGAGTCACACACTTGTACTTCTTTGAAGTCATTTTTGCAACTTATTGACGTTCCGTAGCATGTAATACATTGATGGGAAAACAAGTGGAATGAGACAAAGAGTTGAATGATGAAACATTTAGTTGACGAAACAGTTCGAACTGCCGAACGTTCGAGAGCATCTAACTTAGAATTACACAGTGTTTTATGCCGGTCTATGATGAAAATCCCTTCGATTTCGCCAGTATATCAAAACACATAGGATATCTTCTATCGAGATTTCCCCAAAGTTCTGGGCTACTATTTCCGTTTACCGCTAAATCAGAATGATCGAGGTTCGAATAGAAAGTGCAAATTGTACGTATATATATATATTTTTTAATTGGTAAACCAGGTGGTTGTGCACTGAAAATTTTAGCTAACATATTGTTGCCGATCAATTGACAGAAGTCTTTATAAAACCGGAGCATTTCACGTTACTGGGTTTACAAGAAAAGCGCGGTAGTGGAGGGAGTTTATTGGAGAGAGAGTATTTTGCAGTGGGGCAGGGGCCCAAGAAACAAGCGTTTCGAAAGGGAGTAAGGAAAAGAGAGGGGGCGGGGGAGGACGGATGGTCAAAGACGAGTTCTAACGGAACTAGAAGAGTTAAAGCAGAAAGGATAAGTATATCTCTGGGGGAAAGAGGCGGGGAATTTGTGGTTAGGTAAGTGGAATGCGGTTAATACTTCTTTGGGACGGGATGTGGAGAGTGTATAGGTGTAAGGCTATGGGAATGCGTTGTAGAAAAGCGATACGAGGGTTCTCATAAGTCTCGAACGATCTCATTAATTAATAAACGGACATTTAGCGTTAAAGACGACTGCAATACTTAATAGCCTTGTGTGTGACAGTTACGCTAACAATAACAGGGAAAACCAGAAAAATTGGTGAACTTCCGCGATACCTCCATCGGCGAGGAGAAAGAACAGCCGGCAAGTACTCGATTAACCCTCTTCTCCGGGGCGGATGCTTGACTGGCGCCATCTGCGACCTTAATAACCGCTAACGGTAGGATGGAAGATGCATCGCTTGTCTGGAAATCAGGGCGGTAGTCTTTATCCTCTCTGCGTCAGCTGGGCAGCCCTCTCAAAATAATTAGTCTACTATTACTATTAAGCGGCTTTTAGCCGGGGAATGGTGCGCAGGTATTACCTTTGAAGTTGTTGGATGTCGTGGGTTCACACCAAATCCCAGGTCAGCATCCTCCGACTGTAGATTTTTTTCTCTCTCGCTCTCTCTCTGGCTGTTGATGAGGTTTATGGGAGCATTTTATTTTTACGCAGCAAGACAGTTACTAAATAATAATTTCGTGGGGCTCAACAGCCCGCTACAAATCTTTCAATTGGAAGCCATCTCGGCGACTTGCGTATCCCTAACTTATCGCAGCTATCCAACCGGTAAAATACAATGGTGAGTCAAATGAAAACCTTAAATTTGTAATAACAAATCGAAATTTCGCGCCGCTATCCTGTAAGGTAAGCGTGCTACAAACAGCTTGCAGAATGGCCTTTACGTGGCAGCAAAGTGCAGATGCACACATACCGCCGCACTATCAGTATAAAGATGGCCACCCACTTGCGACTTGCACCGGAGAATAAAAGCGTTGTTATTCGGTTTTTGCGTAGTGAAGGTGTGAAACCTATTGAAATTCATCTACGAATGAAGGTTCAGTACGGTGATGCATGTTTGTCATAGCAGCAAGTCTACTAATGGAATAGGAAGTTCACAAATGGTGTGACTTCAGTGAAAGATGCTCCTCGTCCAGGTCAGGCACAACGAGTTGTGACTCCACAGAACAGTGCATCGTACGCAGATCTCCTAAAAAATTATCTGCGGCCTGCAATCAAATCAAAGCGACGTGGACTGCTGTCAGCAGGTGTCCTTTTGCAACATGACAATGCAAGGCCCCACACTGCCCGTACAACAGTTGCAACAATCACAGACCCGCATTTTGAATGTCTTCCTCATCCAACATACTCACCAGACCTTGCCCCAAGTGATTTCCATATGTTTGGACCACTCAAAAACGCAATGGGAGGAAAGAATTTCCGTTATGATGAAGAGGTACGCCACGCGGTACATGAGTGGTTGCACGGACTACCAAAAGAATTTTTTTCTTAAGGAATTTATGCACTTCGTAAGCGCTGGAGGACTTGCATTGAGCGTGGGGGAGATTATTTTGAAAAGTCATACAGCTTTGTACCACTTCTGCCCAATAAATAATTAAAAAGAAATATTTAAGGTTTTCATTTGACTCACCCTTGTAGTACCTACAGTTTAACATGGAATCCGAAACACGTGTCGCTCCAGGCGAATCTCTACGTCATTGAGAGATGAATGATAGGTTGAAAGGCAGACTGAGAAACCAGTGGTACGAATGGGATTCGATCCTGCTAGCACCAGCTTTACAGCTAGGCCTCAAGCTCTACGGGCTGTTTGTGAAACGAGTAGAATTCCCGTGAAATTAAACCGTATTATACTCGCTTATTAACGCACCAACTGTGAGAAGTGGCCTCCATTCATGCTCACTGAAGTGACAAATGTCATGGCATACCGATGTGCACATACACAGATGGCGGTAGTACCGCGCGCACAAGGTATAAGAGGACAGTGCATTGGCGGAGCTGTCATCTGTAGTGAGGTGATTCATGTGAAAAGGTTTTTGAGTGTGTATAGCTGTACGACGGAATTAACTGACTTTGAACGCGGAATGGTAGCTAGCTGGACGGGAAATTCCGTTTTGAAAGTGGTTACGAAATTCAGTATTCCGAAACCCACAGTGTCAAGAGTGTGCCGAGAATACCAAATTTCGGGCATTACCTCTCACCATGCACAGTGCAGTGACCGACGGCCTTTAACGACTGAAACCAGCAGTGTTTACATAGAGTTGTCAGTGCTGACAGACAAGCAACACTGCATGAAATAACAGCAGAAATCAGAGCGGGACTACGAAGAACGTATCCGCTAGGACAGTGCGGCGAAGGTTGTTCTTAATGGGCTATGGCAGCAGACGACCGACGTGAATGCCTTTGCTAACAGCACGACATCGCCTCAGAGCCGCTCTTAGGCTTGTGACCATATCGGTTGCAACCTAGAGGACTGGAAAACAGTGGCCTGGTCAGATGAGTCCCGATTTCAGTTGGTAAGAGTTGATTGTAGGGTTCGAGTACGACGCAGAACCCACGAAGCCATCGATCTAAGTTGTCAACAAGGCACCCTGCAGGCTGGTGTTGGTTCCATAATGGTGTGACCTATGTTTTCGTGGAATCGACTGTGTCCTCTGGTCCATCTGAACTGATCACTGGAAATGGTCATGTTCAGCTAATCGGAGACCATTTGGAGCAATTCATGGATTTCATGTTGCCAAAAAAAACGACGTAATTTTTATGGATGACAATGCGCCATATCGCTGTGACACAACTGTTCGCGACTGGTTTGAAGAACATCCTGGACAGTTTCGAGCGCTTGATTTGTCTATCCAGGTCGTTCGACAGCAGTCCCTTCGAACATGTATGGAACATAATGGAGAGGTCAGTTCGTTCACAAAATCCTGCGACGGCAACACGTCCGCAGTTATGGACAACTATAGAGGCAGCCATGCCAAGTCGAATTACTGCACTATGCCAGACAGAAGGGGTTCCGACGCGAGATTAGGAGGTATCCGATGTGTTTTGTCACCTCAGTGCGTATGCGCAGGCGATAACGGACTAAAGAAGCAGTAACATCCACAGTCGGCAAGCCGATGTATAAGCCATTATTGGGTAGAATTTCATTTGAGAATCTCATTGTCATCACTACACGAAAGAAGTGCAAGAGACAGTGGAATGACTTTGAGTCAGTCTCAGACATTGGCACTCGAAATCTCACCACCAGCTTTTTGGAGAGTAATGTAGTCAGTTCTAAACCATATCACATAGAATCTTTATTGTTCACTACTAGAAGAAACAGGTTTACCCGCGAGAACTACACTAGAGACTATTACGGGACAGGCATAAAAATTGGAAACAGGCAGTATAGGTAATCCTGTAGAACAACTGCACGCAGATGTTTCAGAGAAGTGTAACTAGAGCTGAATGGCATGTGTGTGGCGATTCTCCTACCCTGTAGGCTTTTCTTCCTCCGTTGCAGATGTTCTATTAACCGACCGACCTAAGGAAACCTGAGTGCCTCGAGGTGCAGTTACCGACTCAGAGAAAAGCTATACAAAACGGGGCTTTAGTAGAAATCCCCGTAGTTATTACAGTTCTGCTAATATTTAAGAAGCCCTTACTTGTGAGACTGGAGTCCTACTAACCAGAAGAAGTCGATGGGAAAAATGCGTAACTATGGCAGTGCGTGAAAAATTCGCCAAATTCAAAAAGTAATCTCAGTGCGACCGAGTAAATAAACTGTCACTCCTGTGAATTGCTCTAATGCTTTAGCAAGGATGTATCTAATTAAAATCAAGTCCGAATAACAACAGCATCCGTCGCAACCATTCAATAAAAGCACTCGACCATGTCCAAACTACCACACACTTCCACAAAACTGCAAAATCGACATCGCTATATTTTCTGCTAAGAGAAACATCAGCGCGCTACTTAAAATCCCGATCAATATCTTGATTTGAGTACAAAGTTTAACAATAAATTCCAGTTTGGCGCTGTGTAGGTTAATGTATGACGAAAACCAGCATATCAATGTTTTTTATTTTTAATATTTTGTATAAGTTCAATGTTTCGATGGCAAACGCAGTATCGAAAACGGAAAGAGCTGTCTATCGACTTTCGTGATCGAACGGTTCACAGCGCGAGAGGCGAACATGACGTTCAAAACAGTAACATTCGTCTCAGTTAGAGAGAAGTGGATGTTACGTTTTTTTCTTTACTGCATTGTACGTTAACCTCGAAGTTAAGTTGCTTATAATTGTGTAAATTTCTTCATTCATGTGAACTTGGCTATGGATAAATTAGAGATTGAAGTGTTTGCACGAATTAATTCCGAAACTTACTGAAAAAGTTGAACTACTTGTTTTTCCTAATACGTCTTCATCAATCCCGAACGTGCAGCAACTAGCGGATTGACAAGCAAAAAAACAAGCTGAAGCCGAATCCAATTAACGTTTATACTCAACATTGTTCATTAAGGTACCTCAACAACATAAGTTTCTAAAAATAAATTCTGAAAACTAGTTCCACGAGTTAGTCTGTAATTCAAAAGGGAGGACAGCCATTCTAGCAGATGAATTAGAGCGGCAGCTTACTTAACTCTTGTTCTATGAATAAATGCTGTTTCGAAACACCAGCTCTCTGAGGATCCCTCACAAACGTTTCGGTATTGGTATGATTTGTTTGAAAAAAATAGGTGGCCGAGACGAAGTTACCTTTTAATTCTTTTGCAAATGTGTCAGTCTTTCGTATGGTTTTTACTGTCAATAGTAGTTTGTTTCACCAGATGAACATTGTATTCTGAATGTTTATTCGCATTCGCGTATTTCATTCACAATTGGTAAATTACTAACAATGACTTCTCACTCCTGATAAAGCACTCTTATTGTAGATAACATGGAATATTACAGAGCATACATTTTTTAAATTAATACGGAAGTCACGGAATTTTTTAGAAAGGGAAAAAAACTGGAAGTAAGAGGACATGAACTGACAACTAGTAGACTTCCACTTCGCAGTTCCATAACTCATAACCACTACACCATTGCGACATTTCTATACATTATTAGACACTGTGCTGTAACTTAGACCTCACTTCAAAGCTGTAAACGACGAGAAGTCGTTATGTGACGTCTAAATATAGTACTAATTTTAATAAACTGCATCAAGAACGACGTGTTTTTTATAAATCTCCGAATCAATGTGTGACGTCAAAATAACGTCACGTGTATACGAAGACCCCATGTCCCTGACTGTTTACTGGTACTTCTTGTGCAGTACCAATATTTGCTACGGGTCTACCACTGGTCGCTATGAGGTTTTGGTTGTTGGATAAGATATCGCTAGTAATAATTCTTCAGTCATCTATTAACTCCAAGCAGCTTGATTTTTCACTGCGTTGTTCGTAAAAAATCTCATTCTGTCGTTTAAGGCGCTGTTCTTCTAGTGTTTGGTCCGCTATGGCAGCGTGTGTAGTAGCCTATGGTGTGACACAGGTTTCGTCGACAGTCTGGTGAGTTTCGCAGAAAGCCTGTACTAGAGACTTTGAAAAGTTCCAACCGATCACAATTTCAATGCTGTTGGGGGTTTCGCGGAGGGCTGAAGCCCAAGTTCACGGTTTCTAGGCGTCTCATAGATTCCACCAAACATGGTGAGTTCCCGACAGAGGGTAAGGAATCCTAACATAACGACGTAGCATCACCAACGCTTATGTATGGGTAACGCCGTGTTACGAATTCCAACAATATCACAAATTGTCTCTGAAGGGAAACGAGTTGACTGGCTCATCGTGCGATGTATGACAATGCCACCTCACATATTTCCATAACAGACGAAACAGTTCGATTAAATTAGTGACCTGTGAGAATGATATCCATGTGTAAAATGTGATAAAACAGCATTATTTTTGATTATCTCGTTGCGCACGTCAGTTTACCATTAAGAGTAATTAGTTATAGCTGCGGGAGATATACCGACAGACATTTCTGATAAAAGCTTTCCACTCCGTATCTCACCAATGTCGATCATTTGTATTGAAATGTCTCTCGGAAAAAATACATATTGCGTCAAATATTTCGTGTAGTCATCGGAAAACTCTCTTTAATCCCTTGATGTTGTGACACACGATGACTGTATAGTAATGATGCCACTTTTATTTCTGTAATTTATATAGCAATGGAAAAAACTGTTTTTTGTAGTTCCTTATCGAAAACATACACTTAGAACCCCCTGTTAAATACTTTGCTTGACATATAGCAGAGGTGGCCATCTTAATTATATCCATGATCTACAGTTTGATGACGAAACCCTGCGTAATCTACCACTCACATATTTCTAGAAATTTTAAATGAAACGTTATAGTTCCGTAAACCGTTATGTAATATTTTTATTTTATTGAGAGGGAAAACATAAAACTGAAAATTATTCTTACTAACTACTTACTCATATTAACGTGAGCATATTCCTCTAGATTAGCGAAGTAAGGTTTGTAGCTGAAAACTGCCAAAGTTTAAAGAATTCAGTGTATGAGCGTCTGCCAAGCGAGAACGGTGTTTACTTTATGTTTGTTTTAAGTGGACAAATGCTGATTCACATAAATACTTTTAAAGAAAACACGAATGCAGTTGTTCAACACATTTCATCTAATTTGGATATTTCTCGTTGGAAAACAATGTTCAGAAATCTAGACCAATGGATGACCTTTCTTTTAGAAATATATCACAGCGCACATTAATAATTTCGCTTTGCAGAATCATGTAGTCCATTTGAAACGTATCTGCAAGTTTTTTAGCCATTTTATAGATGTCACTATGATCAATGGAATCATTAAACGGAAGCTGATGAATTCCGCCAACTCTCAATTTTGTTTTCAAATCACTAAAGCGAATTTCGAAGTCTGACACCACTGCCTTAATTTCCGCCACGTACTTGTCAGGAATGAAATTGTAGATAGGATGTTTTTCCATGTGATCCTTGATATTTACAAACTGATGAAATTTTTCTTCTCGAAGTCAAATATCATAGGTGCTGTTTGATTTTGTAACGCTGCAGTAGAGCTCACCATTTCTGCTACTGTTTTATTCATGCCTTGTAATTCTAGATTTAATGTGCTCAGTTTTCCGTTAAAATCTGTTAAAAATGCTAAATCGAATTGCCAGCCAAAATCACGCAGTTTCTGATAATCATCACCTCTCTCTTCAAGAAATTATATTATTTCGCCCAATAGATTTCGGAATCTTTGCAAAAACTTGCTTGGACTCAGCCATCTCACATCAGTGTGCAATGCCAAATCTGGCTCCTTTTCATCTAATTGCTGCCTAAAGAGCCGCGTTTGGAGAGATTTTCTTTTTATGGAATTTACAATCTTGAAACAAAAATCCATTACGTGTTCTGTGTTGTCTGTTACCAGCCAATACTTGTTGCTGAATTATGCAGTGGTAGCTAATGAAGTCTGGACAGTCTTCGTGTTTCTGAGAAAGAGCAATAAAACCATTATGAATACTTGTCCTTGCAGGAGCCCCGTCAGTTGTCAGTGATACGAGTTTGTACAAAGGTAGCGTAATCTTGCTAATATATGCTCTGAATTCCGTGCATAAATAAAGGTCACGAGTGTTTTCTTTTTAAGGAAATCATACTTAGCAGTTCTTCTTTCGTTGACAAATCTTCAAAGACCTTCCGAGTAAAAATAAGTAATTGTGCGGCATCAGTGATATTTCTTGATCCGTCAAGCTGTAGCGAAAAAAGCAGCGCGGCGGACGATATCTCTCTGTAGTTGTTCGTTTATGAAAATTCATCGTTTCTATACGGTGCATCACAGTATTTCGAGATAGCTGTAAACCATGAAGAGCTTTTCAATTTCATTTTTATTTTTAAAATTCAGGAGTAGCGAATCTGACACTTCCTTGATGTATTTTCCATCGGGAAAAGGTTTACACTTTAGTGTAATTTTGTAACTTCCTTGGAAAAAAAGCGTGAGTTGCAGCCTTACTTTGCTCAGTAGGCCAGAAAATACATTTTCTTGGAGTGTTAACTGCGTTTTAAATGCTTGCAATTTACTCTTTCTTAATTCGCTGTTAGGTGGAAAGTCCGTCTGATGTTTACTTCGAATTGTGTTAAAATGTCGGTCTAAATTTCTTTTTTTCGATTTTGCCACGGATATGCTACATATTAAGCAGCAACAGTTTTCTTTCACGGTGGTAAAGAGGTAGTCCAGTCCCCATTTTTGGTGAAAGTATTAGGTCTACTACTTTGCTTCCGCACTTTTGCAATAGGCGGCGGTAGCGGCAAGTGGGATTTAGGTGGTTGGTCATAGGTGTAATACAATAAGCTTAGGCATCTGTAAACGTAATTCCATAAAAATATTAGTCGATTTGTGATTGCATCATAAGGCTGTTCTGGATTAAGTACGTCAACTTAAGTACTCATTTCTCTCCATTTGTGGGAAGTTTTAATTTTCTGCTTTAACATGAAGAAATCTGCGGCTGTGGCTCTTAAAATACCGGGTAAGACCAATGGTGACGGAACTATTAGTGGAACAACGTGCAACTGAAACAGACGGAGACAGTCACAGGACATCATTATCGAAAGCAATTGATGCGTTCGAGCCCAGCATTGAAACACAGACGGCCACAATAGAGCGACAGACACGTATAGGTAATTTTGCAGCAGGTCAGTGTTCGACCCCATGTCGCAAAACCCGTCAAAATATACATGGAAACGTTGAGATAAGAAGTCCTCTCTCTCCCGCCGTATTCTCAATACGTTGCTCTCTCTGATTACCACCTTTTTCTGTCAGTGGCATACAGTCTGGCTGACCAGCACTTCCGATCATTTGAACAAGCGCAAAATTGAATCGATTCATGGATCCCCACAAAAGACTCCCAGTTCTTCCGCCAAGAGATTTGTATGCCATCTGAAAGATGGGAGAATGTAGTGGCCAGCGATGGATAATACTACGAATAATAATTTTTTTGTAAGTTTTTCACAATAAAGCCCCGAACTTCGAGAGAAAACGGCAGAAGCTAAGGTGTAGACCTAGTGTAAGTAGGCTGTTTAGGTTTTTATGTTGGTAACGTCACCTAGCACTCAGTATGAAAATAACTGGCTGTGCTGTGTGCAGTCTGTGGCTGGTTGGCATTGTTGGAATATTCGCCCTTGTATTGTTGGGCAGTTGGATGTTAACAGCAAGTAGCGTTGCGCAGTTGGAGGTGAGCCGCTAGCAGTGGTGGATGTGGGGAGTGAGATGGCGGAGTTTTGAGAGCGTATGATCTGGACGTGTGTCCATCAGAGACAGTAAATTTGTAAGACTGGAAGTCATGAACTGATATATATATATATATATATATATATATATATATATATATATATATATATATATATAAAATCTTTCATTTGCTAACTATGACTATCAGTAGTTAGTGACTTCTGTAGTTAGAATCTTTTATTAAGCTGGCAGTATTGGCGCTCGCTGTATTGCAGTAGTTCGAGTAATGAAGATTTTTGTGAGGTAAGTGATTCATGAAAGGTATAGGTTATTGATAATCAGGGCCATTCTTTTGTAGGGATAATTGAAAGTCAGATTGCGTTGCGCTAAAAATATTGTGTGTCAGTTTAGTGATGATCAGAATAAGTAAAGAGAGAAATGTCTGAGTATGTTCAGTTTTGCTCAGCAGTTTGAAAATCAAATAACGTAAGGGAGTTTACCAGCACAGTAATTCATTAATTTTTCCAAGGGGATGTTTCACTAGTAATAAGTTCTTGAATTCTTTGGAGCACATTTTTCGAGGATCTACAAAAATAAAGTGTCAACAACATAGTTCGTATAGTAACAGAAGTAGAGATATCCTAGCACTAAATGTGCATTAAATTTATTTTCGTAACTACGGCAAAAATTTATAGAGTGAAGTTTTTATTTATATTTACGCTTTTGGTCCAGCGGGATGATTTCGGATACTGGGGGCTTTTCGGAGAGTATGGTTTATCTTCTCTCTCCCTCTGTCGTCTACGCGCGCTGCTTATTTTAACCACGAGATTGTATTTCCCGCGGTCTGCGACTTGTACGTTGGCTCTATTGTTTACTAAGGTAATTATCTGAGGAACAGTCTGTTGAAAGTTCACGCAGTATTATGAAGCGGGAACTTCCTGTTGTTGCAGCCGGTGGAAAGTTGCAGTTGTCAAAAAGATCATTAGCCTACGACATTGTGAGATTTGCTGTACAAGGTTGTCAAGATTTTAGTATAAAGTTATTAAATAATGGAGGTTTTTATAAAATTGTGTACTTTTTGGAGTGATTTCGTTATACTACAGCCCAATACTTCTGTAACAAACAATGCAATCCAACAAAACCCGTGAAAGTTATGGTAATAATAACAAAATCGTCCAAAATCATTCCCTTTGACTTAGTAGGTGAGTAATTGATGCACCGAGTAAAATAATATTGAATGTATAATCTTACTTTATTTGATGAATCTTCAGAAGCATTGCTTTCGTCATTTGAACTTGGTTCAGCGTTTCTCTTCAACCACTCATCCACAGCGTTTGAGGCGCGATGCAGAGACATATCCTGATTTACATTTGTAGTCTTTGACGTCGTAACTCCGCTAGTTCCTGTCCTCAACTGATGGACTGACACCAGCCCAACCCGGCATCCCACTTCCATCGCGTGGAAGAGAGGATAAATGACGTGACGGCACTGTGATGGAAAAATGATTCCACATCATGTGCACAGCAGTTGGTGGTTACGTTGCGCAGTGTTTTCTGCCCTTTTTTTTCATATAACTGCTATTAGTAGGTTTTTGCCTTGCGCAGTCTCCTGGACTAATAGCCACGATCGACGGGCCGATCGCAATCGACCGATTGGCCACCCCTGATGTATAGTATCTCACTTTTGCTCCGTAGCTAAGTTTGAGGTTAAAAATTCAGTGGTTGACCTTCCATCGCGCAGGAAAATTTTCAGTTCTTTAAAGGCACCCTTCGCTTTGGCAGCGCACTGTATGTGTAACAAATGTCTAGTCGGACCATGTTTTGGATTATACGCAAAGGTTAGGTGAGGGCATCCTGAATTTTTAATGCAAAGGAAAAGGAAACAAAACCTGTACATGCTGTCCAAACTACAGAAAGCTGTTGACTCGCGGTTATCATAGATTTTGGCTACGGAATCCTTTTGAAATGTTAAATATTTTATAGATTCCTGAAATAGGCAGTACCTGGTTTTATGTTCATTCTCTAATTATAATTACCTGATGAAAATCGTACAAAAATAGATATATTATACACTACTGACTTGTACGACAATATACAAAACAACACATAACATTACAGTACATAAAATAAAACTGTACTGATTCCACCGTAAATTGATAAAAATGTTTATATATAATTAATGCAAGGTGTGTTTTTTTTATTTTTGACCAAGTGTTTAATGTTAGGCTTGACAGAACAAAAGTTCAACACGCTTGTCAGGTTCAGCATCCAGTCTTATACGGCATTTTGTCATTATAGATATATATTCCGAGAATCCCGTTTCACACGAGTATGTTGTTGGGAATTTTTTCTGGGTCATCAGTCTTCTGAATGGTTTGATACGACACACCATGAATTCCTCTCCTGCGCCAACCTCTTCATCTCAGAGTAGCACTTGCAACCTACGAGCTCTATTGTTTGCTGGCTGTATTGCAGTCTCTGTCTTCCTCTACAGTTTTTGCCCTCTGCAGCTCCCTCTAGTAGCATGGAATTCATTCCCTCATGTCTTATGTTCTATCATCCTGTCTCTTCTCCTTATCAGTGTTTTCCACATATTCCTTCCATCTCAGATTCTTCGGAAAAGCTCCTCATTTCTTATCTTATCAGTCCACCTAATTTTCAACATTCGTCTGTAGCACCACATCTCAGATGCTTTGATTGCCTTCTATTCAGTTTTTCCCACAGTCCATATTTCACTACCATACAATGCTGTATTCTAGACGTACATTCTCATAAATCTCTTTCTCAAATTAAAGCCTATGTTTGATACTAATAGACTTCTCTTGGCCAGGAATGCCCTTTTTGCCATTGCTAGCCTGCTTTTGATTCCTCCTTGTTCCGTCCATCATTGCTTTGGTAACAGAATTTCTTAACTTCATCTACTTCGTGACCATCAATCCAAATGTTAAGTTTCTCGCTGTTCTCATTTCTACTACTTCTCACTGCCTTCGTCTTTCTTCGATTTACTCTCAGTCCATATTCTTTACTCATTAGTTTGTCATTCCATTCAGCAGATCTCATAATTGTTCTTCACTTTCACTCAGGATAACAATGTCATCAGCGAATTATTGAAATCCTTTCACCTTGAATTTTAATTCCACTCAGAAACCTTTCTTTTATTACCTTCATTGCTTCTTCGATGTACAGGTTGAACAGTAGCGGCGAAAGACTACAACCCTGTCTTACACCCTTTTTAATCTGAGCACTTCTTTCTTGCTCGTCCCTCTTGGCTCTTGTACGTACTGTATATTACTCGTCTCTCCCTATAGCTTACCCCTATTTTTCTCAGAAAATTCGGACATCTAGCACCGTTTTACATTGTCTAACGCTTTTTCTAGGTCGTCAAATACTGTGAACGTGTTTTGATTTTCATTTAGTCTTGGTTCCATTCTCAACTGCAATGTCAGAATTGCCTCTCTGGTGCCTTTACCTTTTCTAAAGCCAAATTGTTCGTCTTCTAGCTCATCCTCAATTTTCTTTTCAATTCTTCTGTATATTATTCTTCTCAGCAACTTGGACGCATGAGCTGTTAAATTCATTGTGCGTTAATTCTCGCACTTGTTAGCTGTTGCAGTCTTCGGAATTGTCTGGATGGTATTTTTCCGAAAGTCAGATGGTATGTCACCAGACTCATACATTCTATAAACCAACGTGAATAGTCGTTTTGTTGCCACTTCCCACAATGATTTTAGAAACTCTGATGAAATGTTATCTATCCCTTCTGCCTTATTTGATCTCAAGTCCTCCCAACATCTCTTAAATTCTGATTCTAATAGTGGATCCCCTATCTCTAATAAATCGACTCCTGTTTCTTCTTCATCACATCAGACGAATCTTCCCTCATAGAGGCTTTCAATGTATTCTTTCCACCTATCCGTCCTATCCTCTGCATTTAACAGTGGAATTCCCTTTGTACTCTTAATGTTAGCACTCTTGCTTTTAATTTCACCGAAGGTTGTTTTAACTTTCCTGTATGCTGAGACAGTCCTTCCGACAGTCGTTTCTTTTTCATGCACCTTTTCATGCAGCCATTTCGTCTTAGCTTCTCTGCACTTCCTATTTATTTCATTCCTCAGAAGCTTGTATTTCTATATTCCTGAGTTTCCTGGAACATTTTTGCACTTTCTCCTTCCATCGATCAAATTAAGTATTTCTTCTGTTACCCATGGTTCCTTCGCGGTTACCTTCTTTGTACCTATGTTTTTCTTTCTAGCTCCTGTGATGGCCCTTTTTAGACATGTCCATTTCTCTTCAGCTGTACTGCCTACTGAGCTACTCCTTATTGTTGTATCTTACGGCCATTTGTCATAGAATCAGTTTTTGAGGACCCAACTACTACTAATGATTATGTCTTGTACAGTATTAATAACCCATTTGATAATGTATTACAATAATTCATGTGTTACATCCTCTCTATAATGAATGATTTCAATACATTTTTAATAAAAATCATCACAATTGTTCATACTGCCGGAGATGGTTCAGAAGATGTTACAATCTTTCCTGTGCAACTTTGTCAAAATATACATAATTGGATTACCTGATCCCTAGATATGATTTCGGCAGCTTCATGAAATTGGATGTCACAAAAAAGAAATTCACCTAAATGACATTCGCATTTATACTGGACTAGAAGCAGATGCGATACTGAAATGTATAAGATAAAAGCCCCAGTAGAAGAAATGTACAAATTTTGTGAAAGTTGTCGAGAATTTCGTGTGGAAATAACATTACAAACACAACTGTTCTTCGAATTGAATGAGAAATTTCCCGATTTATTGAAATATGTGGATATCCAAGCAACGTGAAAGCTGGAGAAATCGTCTGTGAAATATGTGTTTAGTTATTTTAATTTTTTGATGACAAAAAGCAACATGCAAAAAGCAGACAATGAGTGGAGATATCAAAGACTCATTGTGGGGATGAAGGTAAGGAAGGAATTAAAGAACCGCCATCTGAAATTTACTGGCGCAAGCTACTAAACTTGAAAGATCATCATGCCAATTTCATTTTCGAAAACCCCAAAATGTCGTTTCAATTTCACTGCAGTTACATCTTCAAGCAGCGAGGTAGAAATATTATTCATTGTTCTCAAAAATGAAAAAACAGGCAAAAAATGGATTTAACAATGAAACCCTTAAAGGGTTGCTTCTCACGAAACTGGGAATTTTCTGGCTTGTTCAGTTTTAGAACCCAACAGTGTCACGCTAAATGCAGCGAA
This sequence comes from Schistocerca serialis cubense, assembly GCF_023864345.2. Lineage (NCBI taxonomy): Eukaryota > Metazoa > Arthropoda > Insecta > Orthoptera > Acrididae > Schistocerca > Schistocerca serialis. Next base: position 101,272,682 of record NC_064639.1, on the reverse strand, counting down.
AACGAGTAAAATTAGTGCTTCAGTTTCTTATCCTGTAAATCCGTGAATGTTTTTATAGTGTACTATAGATATTTTATGTTATTAAATAAGTGAAATTATATGTTGTTCTTTAGTATAATCGTACGCCATAAATACAGGGATTTTTAAGATGATAAGGATATTTTAGGGATATTTCCGAAAGCAACTAGGATAAAACCTAAATCGTAAGTCTAAACACACTGGTAGACGCTCTCTTGGTGAATAATGACCCGAAATTGCGAGCGACGTTTCAAAAGTTAAGGCGAGGTTGTTCAAATGGTTCAAATGACTCTGAGCACTATGGGACTTAACATCTGCGTCATCAGTCCCCCAGAACTTAGAACTACTTAAACCTAACTAACTTAAGGACATCACATACATCCATGCCCGAGGCATGATTCGAACCTGTGTCCGTATCGGTCGCGCGGCTCCAGATTGAAGCGCCTAGAACCGCTCGGCCACACCGGCGGGCCGCGAGGTTGTTCCCTTGACGCCATCACGCATGGTATATGCACCGAGGCAGACGTCAACTTTTAGTAGCACTAAGATCCTGATGAACCTTTATTTGCGTACTACACTCCTGGAAATGGAAAAAAGAACACATTGACACCGGTGTGTCAGACCCACCATACTTGCTCCGGACACTGCGAGAGGGCTGTACAAGCAATGATCACACGCACGGCACAGCGGACACACCAGGAACCGCGGTGTTGGCCGTCGAATGGCGCTAGCTGCGCAGCATTTGTGCACCCCCGCCGTCAGTGTCAGCCAGTTTGCCGTGGCATACGGAGCTCCATCGCAGTCTTTAACACTGGTAGCATGCCGCGACAGCGTGGACGTGAACCGTATGTGCAGCTGACGGACTTTGAGCGAGGGCGTATAGTGGGCATGCGGTAGGCCGGGTGGACGTACCGCCGAATTGCTCAACACGTGGGGCGTGAGGTCTCCACAGTACATCGATGTTGTTGCCAGTGGTCGGCGGAAGGTGCACGTGCCCGTCGACCTGGGACCGGACCGCAGCGACGCACGGATGCACGCCAAGACCGTAGGATCCTACGCAGTGCCGTAGGGGACCGCACCGCCACTTCCCAGCAAATTAGGGACACTGTTGCTCCTGGGGTATCGGCGAGGACCATTCGCAACCGTCTCCATGAAGCTGGGCTACGGTCCCGCACGCCGTTAGGCCGTCTTCCGCTCACGCCCCAACATCGTGCAGCCCGCCTCCAGTGGTGTCGCGACAGGCGTGAATGGAGGGACGAATGGAGACGTGTCGTCTTCAGCGATGAGAGTCGCTTCTGCCTTGGTGCCAATGATGGTCGTATGCGTGTTTGGCGCCGTGCAGGTGAGCGCCACAATCAGGACTGCATACGACCGAGGCACACAGGGCCAACACCCGGCATCATGGTGTGGGGAGCGATCTCCTACACTGGCCGTACACCACTGGTGATTATCGAGGGGACACTGAATAGTGCACGGTACATCCAAACCGTCATCGAACCCATCGTTCTACCATTCCTAGACCGGCAAGGGAACTTGCTGTTCCAACAGGACAATGCACGTCCGCATGTATCCCGTGCCACCCAACGTGCTCTAGAAGGTGTAAGTCAACTACCCTGGCCAGCAAGATCTCCGGATCTGTCCCCCATTGAGCATGTTTGGGACTGGATGAAGCGTCGTCTCACGCGGTCTGCACGTCCAGCACGAACGCTGGTCCAACTGAGGCGCCAGGTGGAAATGGCATGGCAAGCCGTTCCACAGGACTACATCCAGCATCTCTACGATCGTCTCCATGGGAGAATAGCAGCCTGCATTGCTGCGAAAGGTGGATATACACTGTACTAGTGCCGACATTGTGCATGGTCTGTTGCCTGTGTCTATGTGCCTGTGGGTCTGTCAGTGTGATCATGTGATGTATCTGACCCCAGGAATGTGTCAATAAAGTTTCCCCTTCCTGGGACAATGAATTCACGGTGTAGGGGCACGCGTAATGCACATGGGTGGCTCCTACAATTTCCCATTGCACCTTTACAAGTTGAGTACTGTTAGCAAAGCGTTCTCATGCGCTTTTTACACTCCAGGTTACCGTCGTGCATCGAAGGTTCTTCCTGATGGGCCCTGTAATGAGCTCGCGCCTTTATAGTGGAACTTTGTAGCTCAAGGCTCACCAGGATGACGATTCCAGCTGATCAGTTTCTGGCGATCTGGTGAGGGTGACACAGTGGAACGTTCTCATAGCATGGTATAATAAAAGTCTACCATGTGTCGTCTCTGTTACTATGTCCCAGCCATACACGATCAGCGTCCAGCGGAGAGCAGGCTTGGCACATTTTATCCACCAAGTTAATACCGGTCCGAAGTGAGTGCGGCGGCCGATGGACTGGTACCATGTGGTCTCCACTGTATCCCTGCGTAGCTTTGAGGCGGGATGGTTGTTGTTCATCTTCCAGGGAACTGACTTCTCCATATGCAGAGGGGACAGTAGGCTATAGCACAGATATATGCCATGTGGTCTGTGAAGGGAGTAGGCCATACTTCCACACCACTTATCGCCGCCTTTAGGGCGTGTGTGATGTAAAATCGATTCTTTCTTCACAAAGAGCTACTGGTAAGGTGGATGAATCTAGGGGCATCACCAATTGTATGTCGCCTGGTCTTGACCAGATGAAGGCCCCATAAATGGATCTAGAGTCCTGGGCAAGGTAAATGGCTCAGCAGTTGGTAGGTAGCCGTCTGTGTACAACTGAAGTCGCCATCTATCACAATGTTATCCAGTCGACGCTGACGGAGTTGCACTACATCCTCCACTAAGAAACGCAAGTGTTCTCCCTATTGACATGAGCCAAAAGAAGTGTGGATGTTAACGAGCTGCATGGGGTTCAGTGTAACGCCCATGCCCCTTACATTCGGTATGTATCACATGTTGGTGGCCATCAAACCCTAAAGAATAAGGTTGGGAACCCTGCTGTCTGCGAGGGCACATGTGAGACACAAGCCATATATCCAAAGAGTCGGGGAAGCTTGCTACATTGACTTCTTGTAGGGAGGCAGACACAATTGGAATGAGCATTTGTTGGAGCAAGGGCAGGATTGTATTGATGTTAATAGTGGACAGACAGAAGGTCTGTTGTCTACGCCTGCTGGCTGAAGGTATAATCATAGCAGACTAGATGATGAGAGGAAATCCCTGAACTTCATGTGCTACAACCCCAGCTAAGGGGGCTGGTGGTCGGAGGTGGCAGGAGAAATGCTACGGTCCTCCACCTCCCACATAGCCACATCAGCAGCAGCCTCAACATCATCAGCCCTCAGCAAAAGGGCTGATGTTGGTCTGAGGGGTGACCTGCCATTCCCTTCATAGCGAGCTGCTGTGTCGTTGGTCGACGCTGCAGAATTACTGTCCTGGCTGCCTGACGCCGGCGTCTGGCTGGGGAGTGATGTGGCGCCAGTGTCATGACCGAGGTGGGGACTGGATCTCTAGTACCACCGTTCGGCGTTCCTTCCACATCACCATCATCGTCGTCCTCTTCCAAGCCAGTCGGATGATGGAGGCGTTCGCTGCAAGCAGACCACCGCCGTTTCTTGTGGCGCAAAGGTGATTGTTGTTTACTGACATGGACGACTGTGTTGGTGAGCCATGGACATTCTGTTAAGACCTCATTGTCCATAAGGAAGGCCGACGTTGGCACGACCTAACGTCCACTTCTCCTGAGATACAGCCTCAGACGGCTGGTGGTCTGTGGTCGCAGTAGACGTCGTCGGAATCGTCGAAAGTTCCATCGTTGTGGTTCCGTGCCCTCCTGCGGCTGCCGTTTCCTTCAGCACATCGCTCCTTTCGTCACCCACCGAGGGCCGTATGGAAGGCTTGACATAATGTAGAAGGAGAATAATGGTCTCTATAGGTACAACAACATCATTTGTTGGAGAGCTCTTAACACCACGCTGAAGGCACGCTGATACAATGTGGGTTTCTCGTGCGTAGCCGGAACGCGTTCGAGCCCGGCCGTCGTACATGATGGCATGGCATCCACCTATGTTCAGGTGTGATGAGACATCTTTTGAAACGTCGATTTCACCTGACGCACTTCACTGTAGACTTTGTACATTTCTACAGTTACCCATTTTTCCGCCATATGGCTCATCACATTGTCATACAGTCGAAAATTTGCCTTGACATCACCTTCTGGCACCTCAAAAGGAAGCTTAAATACTCACACCTTTCGTGGGTCAAGTATCGCGTGGTCCACAGTGACAGCTCCGATTCGAGTATCAGTGTGATGGAAATTAGGGCGTCGGTATTCTTATTGACCACATCAATGCATGTCATGTTTACACAAAGGATACTGGCCGCAGTCCAAAAATGTATGCCCACAGTGAGCGATGGGTCTAGTCTCAGCTGGTCTCGGAGGTACTGCTCAACTTCGCAAGCACGTGGTTGGGTGTGGTACGATTGAAAAGTGATCTTTATCGCGTCCTGCATGTAGGAACCTAAAAACAAAAGTAAGCCACAAGCGATGAGGAAGTAAAAACAAACTAGTCATGTGCGGCCCCGCTTGACGCTGCTAAAAGCAGAGTGAACCCTTCGCAACTCCAAAGCTCAGGACGTTATCAACTGCACTACATCTTCGAAAAAGGAAACGAGTCTCTGTATATGGTATACATTGTGTAAAGAGTATCTGCAAACGTCATCATTTGATATTTAATGTGCATGTTGTATCAAAAAGACGCGCTTTTGATGGATTATCATTGTACCTTAGCATTGAGACCGTATACTTTCGTAGCACACAAGGCATAACACTAAAAAACCAACCACAGCAAGTCTTTACTTAGCTAAATGTAGCTTCCTGTCGTTTTATTATAACAAATCGAAGATAGAACTACGCGTTTTCGAGAGAACCTCAATTTGCTGCTCCATTAAAACAGCTTATATTCATACCATGAACACAGTGAGGAAGAAAACACATCAAATACGATATTTAACGCCATAGGTATGGCAGCTTCTATGTTCCATTGATACCATAAAACGATGTCACGTCTCATTGGCACATGCCACGTGACAAAAACCTGCCATGCCAGATTATTTCACGCTCCACATTGTCGTGGAACGTTGGAATTCTACGATGTGATGTCACAGCTCAATGATCACGTGCGTTTTCACGTCCCGTGAGAGGAAAGTTTAACCAGAGTTAATAAATGATATTGTCACTTCTGTATCAAATCTAAATTTCTCGATGCAGCAACAAAGATGGCGGCTCTACGACAATCTCTGAATTGCTGATACTGCTCGCCATCGAGCTAAAAAAGAAGTGAGGTGGCGCTACGGACTTACGCTGTACGTAGTTTTGAATCCAGAGTGGGCGCCATTTTAAGTAGCCCAAAACATTAGCAAGAGTACTGTTTACGAGTACTACTTGTTCATTGTTTCTGTCGTGTGCGCGCAGAACTGTTTTAAATACTAAAAATTGTAAAGCTTAAATGAATAACACACTGCCAGGAACACAATTTCGAACGTTTTCCTGTTCTTAAGTGCGTATTTGCTTTAGTAATACAACACACAGTAACGTCACGGGGAAGTGTCACCGCGGTGAAATATGGGGGTATGAATGTGGTGAACCTGATGTTTCGCGCTAGTTAAGATGGTGGACATCGGGTTCAGGTTTGTGCCGCAATGCCACCTCCCCTCTTCTAGTACCTCCATGTTCCTCACCTTATGATTGACTGCAGCGTGGTAGTCCCTTTACTACCGATGCGATGTTGTTGTTCTTTGAAGACCACTGACACTCAGTGAGATGGTGGTCACTGTGTCATTAATTAGAACATTAGCTACCAAAATTGAAATAAAACTTCGTGGCTACTCGACGTGCCGTTTAGTACCAAAACACACTGCAAATAAAACATATAGGCCTATCTGTTTCCAAGTGGGATGCAAGACTGGATACCCCACCATAGTAAATTTAGTAGTACACTATTTGCGCTTCCGAAAATGATCTCAACGTTACATTATTTTTAATGGCAGATAGTCCTTTTATTACTTCGTCCAAAACTAAACAATCGAAATTTCGAGCCCTAACACTGTTTACTTTTAACTTTAGACGCAATTCACTTTTTGCTAGACAAAACAATATCGGTCAGTTTCCACTAGTAAGTCCATGTAACAGTAAAATTCCCTGTTTTCTCTTAAATGTTGGTGAAAAAGGTTCGATTTGCCTCACGAATAAATCACGGTGTATTAGCGCTCTCTTAATGTGATTGCTTCAGTTTATTGGCTGTTAGACACATTTCAGCTTCTTCTTCTATTAGTCTTCTGCGATGATATGGAAATATCTTTTCTCCTGTGGTTCTTGGTTCCTCTTCAAGGTCTTACCATTTGTGGTTCCCTCTCGATCTTAGAAATAAAAGCTTCCTTTTGGAGTATTAGTAAATTGTAGCAACAATACTGAAGCAATCTTTTTCCAGAAGGTTCTGGCTTCTACCCGTCTACCCACGTAAAATTACAGCGTTATTAGTCTCGAAACACTGACCCTGACATCTTCCAGTCTTCTCTTCCTTCCATCACTACTGAAATTATTCTTCGTTCCATAAAATAATTACGTTTCACAAATGTATACCGCGCTCGCCCCCAGCTGTCTCAACGTACCCGAGTACCGCCACGAACAAATAAACTTAAGAAAAACTTCCAATCTGCATCTTTTCTTCTCCAGTTTCCACCTTCAACTCGTTAATATTATGAAACAACGTTTCCTCACAAAACTCAACTGATTTTTTTCAATGACTACACGCGCCTCATCTGTCCATCTTAACACTGCCGACCCTACCATTAGACTCCTCACTCAACTGTCACTTCCTTGCTCACAGTTCTTTGTTACTCAGATAAAATATTTCCTACTGGGCCGAAACTTCTATTACTACACAGAGGGTACATTAAAATAATTTTAGGCTCAAATAACTTTTTTTCTTTATATATCTGCACATAGACAAAGTAAAGGAATAGATAAAAGAAAAGAAAGAAAAAATATGTATAGTATTTTGTAGTATGTTCCTATGGGACATTAAATTGGGGGGGAGGCTGTTGCGAAATCATCAAAGCGGGTGAAATATGCACGTTACACTACAAAGTAAGTCAAGTTTTCTGAAAACATATGTTTGGATTGTGGCATTGTACGGGTGCGAGACCTGGACTCTGTACACAGAAAAATAAAAAGCTGAATACTTTTGAGGCGAGGTGTTGCAGACAAATTCTGAAAATCGAAAGGAGTTATGAGATCATGAACGGCAAAGTCCTCAGAAGAGTGGGCGAAGAGATAATTTTATGGAACACTATTGCAAAAAGAAGTTTTCAGATTATTGGTCATTGACACATGAGTGTTACTGTGTGTTTTGGTACTAAACTGCTCGCCGAGCAGCCACGAAGTCATATTTCAGTTTTGGTAACTAATTTTTAAGGAATGTGCAGTCTACCAATGTCTAGCAGTAACATTTTTGACTAGTAATCAAAACGCCCTGGGTTTCGGTTCGAACCTAGCTGCAGCTTAACTTTTGACATATATTATCAGCAAAGGCGGTCGAAGACTTAGCCCGTGTCCTACGTGAGCGACAGAACCGAGCCACTCCTGGATACGGGGCACTCCAGCGACAAGCAGCAACAATGGGCGAAAACCTTGTGTGTCCTGCGTGCGAGCGAGCATGTCGCGCTCTAAGGTGGCTGCTTAACAGCTGACCAGCTGTTTCTATAAAACGGCGTCCTTAACCTGTAGAATACTGCAATTGGAGAGTATGGCTACAGAATGCTGTGCATGAAATTTACAAAGGGAGGAATCTCCATGGAGAATTTCATAAGTATCGTCAACGACAAAGATCACCAGACAAGTTCTTCGAATACACGCGAATGAGCTGAGGAGCAATCGACTATCTCATCAATAAATTAAATACGAACGTTTTTTTACATGATCAAGAACTTTTAACAGCCAATAAATGCAGAGGAATGACTATTACACGACCAACTACGCTAAATACAAACATAAGTACGAAAATAGACATCAACGAGTAATAGCTAGCTGTGCTGTAGGGGTAGTCTAGGAAGATCTTAATTTACATCTGCAGTAAAGGTTCTGGTTTCGATTCCCCCCTGTTCTTACATTTTTACTGACTCAGTTACGATTCTGTATACTAAGTTTTATGTATACAGTTTACACTGCATAATGAAGTATATTTTTAAGATCTTGGCAAAGAACTTGATTTTCACACCTATCCCAGTATATCATACACATTTCAATCCTAATAAATTACAATGAACAATGAAATTTTACAGATATTTGATGTTGCGAACGCAATTCATCAGCAGTCAATGTTAAGGCCAAGCGTTTGAATTACTCTAAATACTCTGCAAAAGTAAAACTTACAAAATTTTTGAAAAAAAGTCAAATGTTTGGTGTAATGATTTGTCTAAAAGTATGAAATAAAAAATATTAGGGAAACGTTTGGTGCACCTCATTTTCTGTTCATAATTTCGAGCATCATTCAAAGGCACGTAGAACGTTTCTCTGCTTTAGTTATTTCTTTTAGACAAATCAATTCATAAAATATTTGACTGATTTCTTCCATTTTTGAATTTCAAGTTTTATTCAGAAAGCATGATATTACTGACTCCACGTTTGCATTCCTAACGTACTTGATTCGAAGGAAGCCTTTTTGACATTTTAATACCGCACCAATGTATCTTTTTATGTGGAAAATAGCTAGGTTTTGAACAGATGACATTTATGACACTTCATTTATAGCAGCTTTTCGTGAAACATTTCAATTTTTCCTCAGCTTATTAATTAAGTTTTCGTTCATTACCCTGATTACTTTCAAGCAGTTAAATATTTTCATGCTAAACTAGACCTTATGCTGGTCACTTTGATACCCCGTTTACCTGTTTCTCTCCCTTTGTTTGGCTATGAAAATTTGGACAAAAGCTCATGGTGTAAGTTATAGGGAGTCTTGTTTACGCTCTGCTCACGCGTTTACAATAACGTATCGAGTGTCAATCACATAATAAAATAGTCATTTCTGAGTGCTGTCATTTCCAAAATTCGTTGTTTCGATATCTTGAATCTTTTACGAGATACGACGATCTTTACGACCACTTGATTCCCGAAGCGCAGGAAAGGTTCGGACGCGCCGCGAGCGACCCGTCCGAGGATATAACAACCAATATCTCAAGAATGAAAAGAGATATCATTCCGGTCTCAACTTTATATACAATTTAGATATATTGGTTACATTTCATACGCAATAATGTATGGCCTTAAATGAACTATACTGAAAGTCTATACAATGTGATTTTACCTCTCCCGATTCTTAAAAGTTTCGTGCAGCCATGTACTCAATTTCGTGCAGCACGAATAAAGTAAATAAATTCTGACCTTTATCATTTAAGGATATTAAGCTATTGGTTGCGGAAGAATCAAATTTTTTCACCTAATAGTTTTCTTAAAATCGGATGTTAAGTAATTCATAGCTGCCGTCGCGTCCGCTCCACTGCTTTCCCAAGAAGACACGTGGCTGTCGCTCTGTGTCGCGCGTGCTGTAGAGGCAAGATTCAAACCCATTTGAATTCAAACGTTGCCAGCTGCAGCGGGAGACAGGCAGCGACACAGACGTCGCTCACGTAGGAAACTTCCGTAAGCACACCTGCAGTAGTGGTTTGTCGCCTGAAGCTGTCGCTCGCTTCTGTCGCTCACGGAGAAGTCACCCTCACTCAGCCAGTGGCCTTGTCAAAGAGGGCAGAGGAGCAGGCAGATGCTCAGGGCTCTCTCTTACTGTTGTGATGGGAACCTACTTCTGAAAGGCGGATGAATCAACGATAATCAACGACGTGAGGATGCAGAAGGCAATGGAAATCGCTGAATTATAGACATATGAGGGGTAGCCACAGGGCACGTGGCTTGTAGTTGCGAAAGTGTTCTGATGATCTCTCCATTGGCAAAAGATCTCGGATTAGTGCCCATTCGTATCTCTGTGAACGGAAGGCCAAGAGATAGGGGACCATGAGAAAAAGAAGGAATACCCAACGAAAGGGCGTGAACTGTAAGAAGCTTGAACGTGTAGGTAAACTCGAAAATCAGAAAAGGTAAATGCAGAAGCTCATTCTAGATACAGTGGGGATCAGTGAGATGAAATGAGAAGAAGATAGGGATTCTGGTCAAACAAATACAAGGTAATATCAACATCAGCAGAAAAGGTACAACGGGAGTAGGTTTCTTTATGAATAGGAGATAGAGCAGACAGTGATGTACTGTGAACAGCTCAGTAATACGGTTGTTCTTGTTAGATTCGATAGCAAACAAACGCCGCCAACAACAGGTGAAGTATTCATGATGACGTCGCAACAGAAGATGAAAAGACAGAGAAAGTATACGAGGTAATTCAGTGTGTAAATGTAGATGAATATCTAATAATCAAGCGGAATTGGAATGCCGTTGTAGGAGAATGAACAGAAGAAAGTGTTACAGGAGATTATAAAAGGCGTGATAGTAATGAAACGTACCCTTTGGAAAATTATGAATTACTGTGCTGGTAAACCCCTTACGTTACCGACTTTAGAAGAATCCGTGCTAAGGCAGAATTCTTGTGACAGATTTGGATGAGCTAGTATTGGCGTGGTTGGTAGCGCTTCTTTCAGAGAATTGAATTCCAACTGTGCCTGTTCGTCCCAGTTCCAAATAGTATTTTTGCCAGTGAGAGAACAAAGTTTTGGTGTAACTAGAATTTGCATATTCAGAAAAAGACGGTAAAAATTTACGAGACCTAGAAAACTGTGGATTGTTTTTTTGTGGATGGAACTGGAATGGTTCTGATTGCTTCTAACTTTTCAGGATCCGGCTGAATGCCTTCAGAAGAAATAATGTGTCCCAAAAACTTCACCTTTGTCCTACCGAATTCAAACTTTTCCAAGTTAACTGTAATTCCAGATTCTGCATAAATACGTAATACACTGTTGAGGATGCGATTATGTTGTTCCCATGAGGCTTCTGATATCAGAATATCGTCCACATATAAGGTGATGTGACGTTTTAAGAACTAAGGTAATATAGAATTTAGCCCACGAATGAATGCTGCGGAAGAAATGTTCAAACCAAAAGGAAGTTTCCGAAATTGATAACAAACGCCGAAACAAAGAAAAGTTGTGTATTTTCTACATTCTGGATGAAGTTCGATCTGATAAAAGCTGGATCTGAGATCAATATAAGACAACACTTTTACACCATTAAAATTTTGAAGAAGTTCTTCAAACGTTTGCGGCCTGTCTGTTTCAGGAATGATGATAGTATTGATTTGTCTCGAATCTAAGACAAGCTTGATCGATCCATTTTTCTTCTCAACAACATGTAATGGATTGTTGTATGAGCTTACTGCAGGCTCAATAATGCCCTCGTCAAGCATTGATTGTATTTCTGCTCTAGCACGGTCCCTGTAATGTGCCGGAATTACGTATGGTCTAACACAAAATTTAGTATGCTCACGAACACCAAATTGGTATTGAAATCCCTTAATTGTTCCTGTTTTGTGAGTAAAAACTGTGGAATGTACTTGTAAAATCTCAAAAAGGTCCTGCCTATCAGTGTCATTACAATTCTCAATTGTTAGAATTTTATTCTGAATTAACTCATTAGCATCAAATACGCCGTCGATATCACCCCTGTCAGTACTTGCAGAGTGATTGTTAGTGTCAAGTTCCGTCGAAAATTCCGAACGGTTGTCTAACAGGAGGTAAAGCCGATTAATTTCCTCGTCATGGTTTGAGAGCCAATCTTCAAATTTCAAAGCTTTTGACTTACTTTCTTTCTCTAAACTTATTTCAGCATCGTGAAAGTTTAAGATTGCTTTGTATTCATTCAAAAAGTCTACTCCCAATATAATTTCTGTTTACAATAATGGAACAATGAGAAAGTTCATAGAGAAACTGTGGCTTTGACAAAAGAATTCTAAGTTGGTTTTTTGGCGTACATCTACACTTTTTCCAAAAATTGCACCTCGTAATTTAATCTTACCAATGGAAGTGTGGGGCAATCCTTCGATTTGTTGCATTTGCTATAAGCTGTTTCATTAATTACTGCCAGAGTCAAGTACTGCCGTAAATTTTACGTCATTTACTGTAATGTGAATTACAGGATATGAAATGTTGTTCTGTTCTACGTCATATTCCTGGAGAAAGATGTCCCCAATGTCTTCCATTTTTACGTAATTACTAGCCACGGCAGCTACTTCGTCAACTTCATAAGTACGTTTTGTGGCTGCCAGTGGTGTGAGTCATTGCCTACTGTCTCTTTGTTGGCGCGCATCGTTATTGGGATTAGGAGACCTAACTTCTACAAATACACCTTGCCGAGAGGGTCCTGCTCTGTTTCAACCCCGCCAGTTCTGATGATATTCAGGTCTGTCGTTATGTCGGTAGTTTCCATAGTTTCTTGTTTGTCGGTCACGTGGTGGAGAATTTCTCCCGGAATCGTAACTGCGCGGTGGAATGTTGCGTCTGAGGTTATTCTGTCTCCCTTGATAATAATTATTTTGGTTCCCATATTGTCTGTTTCTCTGATTGTCTCTGTCATAGTCATTATCGGGGAGAGGTGATCTTTCCCTGTAATTATTACTTCTCTGCCAACGGTTGTCATACGGGTGGTGTCTGTTTTGGTCACGATTTGCGTTGTAAGCATAGCCTTGTCGTGTCCAGTTATTATTTCTGTCATCGCGGAATTGTGACGGATGTGACCTGTAATTGTTGTGTTCCTGTTTTCGCGTTCCGCGATTGTCAGTGTCAATTTCCAATTCTTGTAACAGTCCCTGAAAAGCTTCAGTGTCGTCTTTGCAACGTCCTGCCAAAATAATATGTCGCAAATGTTCAGGCAATTTGATTAAGCAAATGCGGATGAGTTCTGAGGGGCTGCATGGGTTTGAAAGATATTGATTCTTATGCAACATGTCTTCAAAATATTTGACAAGACTGGAAAATTCAGATTTTTCAAAGTGTTGCATTATCATGATGCTATGTTTTACGCGATCTTTAGTAGCTTGAGACCAATATGCTGAGAGTAACGCATGGCAAAATTCTCCTTCACTATGGCAGTAGTGAATGACCGATCGCATTCTTACAGCTGGTTCATTCTCTAAGTAGCCACACACAAATTCTAATCTGTGCTCCAATGACCAGTTGAAAGGAAACAATGAGAGAATTGATAATGCCGTTTCCAGAATTTTTAAATGTTTTGAATTTATGTGTAGTAATGAACAGCTTATAGTCAAAATCATCATGTCGGCGAGCCACATATCTATCATTGTTACTTCGTTTCGGCGGTTCCATCTCAAAATTCCGTGTACCTTGCCAATTTCTTTCATAATTTCCGAAGTGCCCTGTGTTATTATTTTGTGGCTGTTCCGTATTTCCATGTCCCTCTTCCCGTATTGGAGCGCGAGTGTCCTCTGAAATATGTAATTCTTGTATTACTTGTGTCAACCTGTCTTGCACTTCCCGGATTTCTCTTTTGTACTGTGTATTGATTTGATTTTGATTTTGTTTGAATTTTCTAATTTGTTCATACTCTTCTGTGTCATCAAATGCTACGGGTTTTGTGTCATTCCGGTCATCATCTACCTTTGTAGATAAGTTAGTGAACTGATCCGAAAGTTTAGCTACTTTCTCCAATAGTGAACTGATTTCCTCAGTGTGTTTTTCTGAACGAAGTTTCAGAGTGTCCATTTGTGCCGAAATCGTATCTACTGTGTCCTTTAAGATTTCCTGAGTTTTTGCATGTTGCGTAACCGAATCGGTAGATGCAACTGAGTCAATTTTAGCTTGCAAGGTGTCGTGATTTTCATGAACAATAGTTTGCAGTTCTTTTATGGCTGCTTCGTAATTCTGTAATGCATTTTCATGGCGCGAAAAAATAGGTTGGAAATGCTCACAAATTTGTGTTTTTACGTCATTACAGACTTTTTGACATTTCAATTCGATTTTAAGTAACTCAGCAGTTAAACCTTCACGTGTTTGTTCAAGCGTTTGTTCCAATGAGTCTAAATTTTGAAGCTGTTGCTGTGTTTGTCTCTGATTTTGTTCCATTATGTCTAACTTTTGAAGATTTTGTTCCATTGTGTCTAATTTTTGAAGCTTTTGTCCCATTTGTTGAATTAATTGTAATAACAATGCACTGGTGTTCGAAACATGGTCATCAGTGCTATTCGGCAGTGCGTTTGAAAAGCCAATATTCGCATTTTGAAAATTAGAAAATGTGTCTTGACTTGATTGAGAAACGAGTTATGACGCAAAACCTGAATCTACGGTATTTGCAAAATTGTGTCCTGTCATTTCGGATCCCTGTGGCAAGCCGTTGCCGACCGACCGATCGACAATACCACCTTCTTCACTAGCTGTTTCACTGTCTACACGATTATTTATTGCCTGATCCATGCCCCTATGCACAATTACGAAATTACTATGTTGAACATTAGTTAATTCATTACACGGTGGCGCTAACACACTGCTTTCGTCTTCACTGTCATTTCTCACTTTACTTTGGAGCCTAGTATTACGTTTTTCACACGCCAAAATTGTCACAATATTTCACACGATAACACAGAAATGCACAATTTGAAGAGCAAAATAAGAAAACACATTAACATAGCACTGAAAATAATATCTAATTAATTGCAATCACAGCTGCGAAATACTTGGTGCAAATCTACGTGCATTAACTACACAAACTACAAGACAAAATCAGAAGATTCCAGTGAGGTATCTTCGGCTAAGAGTCGACATATGTAACCCCCCCTTTAAAAAATTAATGAATTACTGTGCTGGTAAACCCCTTACGTTATTTGATTTTTAAACAGCTGAGCAAAACTGAACGTACTCAGACATTTCTCTCTTTACTTATTTTGATCATCACCAAACTAACACAATATTTTTAGCGGAACGCAATCTGACTTTCCATAATCCCTACAAAAGAATGGCCCTGACTAACAATAACCTATACCTTTCATGAATCACTTACCTCTCAAAAATCTTAGTCACTCGAACTACTGCAAAACAGCGAACGCCAATACTTCCAGCTAAATAAAATATTTTAACTACTGAAGGTACTAACTACTGATAGGCATACTTAGCAAATGAAAGATTTTGATAGAGAACAAACAATGTATTTACCTTAATAGTGTTCAAAAGTCATTATATATATATATCAGTTCATGACATCCAGTCTTACAAACTTACTGTCTCTCATGGACACACATCCAGATCATCCGCTCTCAAAACTCCGCCATCTCACTCCCCACATCCACCACTGCTGACGGCTCACCAACTGCGCAACGCTACGCGCTGTTCACATACAACTGCCCAACACTACAATAGCAGATAATCCAACAATGCAAACCAGCCACAGACTGCACACAGCACAGTCAGTGATTTTCATACAGAGCGCTACGTGGCGTTACCAATAAAAACAGCCTACTTACAGTAAGAATGAGGGAGAAGAAAGACTTAGTTCTACAATAATAAAGTTCAATTATTAATAGCATATATTCTGGTCAAAAATTACAATAAGAGGAGATACACTTGGAAAAAGCTTGGAGACACGGGAAGATTCCAGTTGGATTACATCGTGATCGGGCAAAGGTTCCGAAATCAGATATTGGATTGTACGGCGTACCCAATAGCATATATAACGCAGATCACAATTTAGTAACGTTAAAGACTGGAGTTAAAGAATCGTACGGAAGAATCAGTGTGGAAGAAAATGGGATACTAAAGTACTGAGGAATGATGAGTTGCGGCTGGAGTTCGCTAAGAATGTGGATACGGTGATAAGGAGTACTGCAGCAGCTATTGTGTTGAAGAGTTGTGTATATCTGTCAAAAGAGCATTCATAGATGTTGGAAAGACAAGTGTAGGTACTATGAAGAATGTTGGACATTAGGTATGTTGAGAAGGTAATGAAAGGAGAGTTTTTCTTCAGATTGGGCGAAGAAAGAAAAATATGGAAAACACAGACAAGAAGACAGGTGAGAATGATAGGGCGTATGTTTAGACATCACAGAATAATTTCCACGTTAGTAGAGGGAGCTGCAGAGGTAAAAACTGTAGAGGACCGCAGAGATTGGAATAGATCCAGCATATAGTTGGGGACGTACAGCAGGTTGCAAGTGTTACTCTGAGATGAAGAGGTTGGCACAGGAATTTGTCGCGGGCCGCATCATACTGGTCAAAAGACTGATGGCTCAATAAGGAAGAAAAGGAAAAAAAAAGTCATAAGAGTTTTCTAAAAACAATAATAGGGGGTTATCAATAGAAAACAAAAACAGGGAAGGCCAAGGTTCAAATGGTTCAAATGGCTCTGAGCACTATGGGACTCAACTGCTGAGGTCATTAGTCCCCTAGAACTTAGAACTAACTAACCTAAGGACATCACAAACATCCACGCCCGAGGCAGGATTCGAACCTGCGACCGTAGCGGTCTTGCGGTTCCAGACTGCAGCGCCTTTAACCGCACGGCCACTTCGGCCGGCAGGAAGGCCAAGGATTAAGTATATACAGGGTGAGTCACCTAACCTTACCCCTGGATATATTTCGTAAACCACATCAAATACTGACGAACCGATTCCACAGACCGAACGTGAGGAGAGGGGCTAGTGTAATTGGTTAATACAAACCATAAAAAAATGCACGGAAGTATGTTTTTTTAACACAAACCTACGTTTTTTTAAATGGAACCCCGTTAGTTTTGTTAGCGTATCTGAACATATAAACAAATACGTAATCAGTGCCGTTTGTTGCATTGTAAAATGTTAATTACATCCGGAGATATTGTAACCTAAAGTTGACGCTTGAGTACCACTCCTCCGCTGTTCGATCGTGTGTATCGGAGAGCACCGAATTGCGTAGGGATCCAAAGGGAACTGTGATGGACCTTAGGTACAGAAGAGACTGGAACAGCACATTACGTCCACATGCTAATACCTTTTTATTGGTAATGTTAGGTGACTCACCCTGTATATCAGGTCATAAAATATGTTGGTTGTAAACTCCTACAGAGAAACGAAGATGATGGCGGCAAGACATAACGACTCGAAATGTGCTGCCGACCAACCTTCGAACTGAGCACGAAAGTAGGTTGTAAACAATTATTACAACGGCTCATCACACCCTTTTGGGTTGATATATAGATACTACTGAAATGGAACTTATCTATTAAGGACAGTGTTGGCCGCATAACAAGGTAACGTATGGAAATCCCGAATAACGACTAACGCCTTCGGCAGTTCTTAATGGTTGTAGAGCAGATTTACGATCTGGAAATACTTTCATAAGTAGTGTATTTACAGATGAGAGTCCTCTAAATCACTGACTGCTCGGTGGGACCTCGTTAGAAAGACCACAGCTGCGTAGTTTTGAATCTATAACAACGAATTAAACGTATGAAAATGTTTTGGAAAGAATGTAAGAAAATTCCAGTTGGCATGTGTTTCTTTTGTTGCGGACTTAAAACGACCAAGATGTATATGAATACATTATTTTTCTTTTTTACCAGTTGTAGATCTAAGTGTAATCATACTCCCAATAATTTTAATAATTATAGTTCTAAAACTGCACTGCGTGGCCGTTTATGGGATATAGCTATGAATGTGTAAAAGGTGTGTACCTAAAAATCCTTTAGAAACATAGTTATGTGAAGATTCGTATTGGTACAATCGTACCTCCGAAATAAATAGTGCAATTAAACTAAAACAGTACCTGTCCCATAATAAGCAGACAGTTCAGCGTGAAAGACAGATTTCTGTAATTCACGAGAATGCGTCGCAAGAATACTGGAAGATGTGAACTGTACTCACTAGAAGATATAGGCCATTTACCTTGTGGAAAAATGTGTTCTCATGGCAAAATTTTTGTACGAGGAAGGCAAAATGAAGATTGAGGCAACTGGTTCTCCATTTTTCTGTAAGTCTTTCAAGGAGGGGTATATCCGCCATTTTTCAACCTGTTCCCTTCTTTTCGCTGATACAGCAGGGTGCACTGCTTGTATAAAACGACTGCTGTAGGTTAGTCAAGTGTTGACAGCTTATTTATTGGAGGGACCCTGAAAGTAATGTTTTTTTATATTAAATTCAAATAGATAAAATTGTTAATAAGTTCATATTTTTAGTGAATGATGTAATCACCCTTCTTATCAACATCCTTTTGGCATCTGGTGTGCAAATTTTCAATGCTAGAACGATAAAAATCGATTGGTTTTTAAGTGAAATATCTGGGGATGGCATTTTGGAAATCACTGACATTTTCAAGTTTTCTGCCGCTTACAAAATGTTATAGCGATCGGAATAAATGGAAATTCGATGGCACATTATAGGGCAAGTATGGTTGGTGAGGCAATGGCTCCCACCCCAATTTATTAATGTTTTCCAGGTTCGTCTTGCACGATGCTGTCTTTTGTTATTGTGTTGCAGAATAAGGCCTTTTCTGTTGGCAATCGATGGGCACTGTTGAGTTAAAGGTTGATTTACTCGATCCAGTTGTTCATAGTAAAGGTCTGCATTCAAAGTTTGTCCAGATTTCGGCATTTCAAAATGAAGTATCCGCGAATACTGCACAAAGCGGACAAAACCGCCTTTTTGGAGTGTAAATCCGGCATAGCTGTACTTCATGACGATTCATTGGGAGAGACCCATTGCCTTTTGCGTTTTGGATTAGGAGGGTCCGTGTGTCATCTGAAGTGATCAACGATCAAAAGACGCTTCTGTATATTGCCGATGAAGCAATTAGTTGCATGTGGTATACGGGTAGCTTCGTTTGTGTTGTGTCCTTCTTACTCGTCGAATATGGGATGCCTAGGAAACCTTCTTCTCGGATCGCTAGACAACAATTTAAGCAAAGCATATTACTGAATTTTTATTTATAGAAAGTAAATGACAATACTTAACTTTGAGAAGTTATGATGATGTGTTGCAAGCAAAGGGCGACTTGCAAATAATCAATGTCCTTCAGCATATACAGTTCCAATACAAGTCCAGTAACACAGTTTCTAAGTCGCTGCTATACAAGTGTCTATTCACGATGCTGCTGAGGAGGTCGTCGAACAGTTGGTTTTCAACTGGGCTGCGGCCAGGTGGCGCGGCGACGATGTCCTCTCGGTGTCGAGGGCGCGCCGTAGAGTTGTCGCCATAGAGAGGGGTCGATCCCTGTGGAGTTGGCTGACGCCTTCTTCACAGCACTCAATGTTCTGCGAGCCGGGGCTTGACTTTACGCCGGAACAGTTTGTTTTCAGCAGTCTTCTGAAGGTATTCTTACATGGTCGACCAAAGTTGGATAAGGGTGTTTGACAGATCATCGATTATCTGACTGGAATTTGCTTCCTCTTCCACATTTAACATATTGTCTAAAGTATTTGGTCTTCCTGATCGGTACGAGTCGGCACCATCAAAATTACTGGATTTGAACTTGGAAAACTGTCTTTGGCATTTAAGAACGTCTAATGCGCTTGGATAAAGATCGTAAATGTTTTTGGTAACAACTGATACGTTACTACCTTTGCGAAACTCAAAACGTTTATGATACCGGATATTATCTCTTCTGGTATTTGGCTGGTTAAAATGTTCAAATGTGTGTGAAACCTTATGGAACTTACCTGATAAGGTCCTCAGTCCCTAAGCTTACACACTACTTAACCTAAATTATCTTAAGGACAAACATACACACCCATGCCCGAGGGAGGACTCGAAACTCCGCCGGGATCAGCCGGACAGTGCAGCGCCCTAGACCGTATTTGGCTCGTCATTTCAGCATAAATTGCTAAAAGAGCTGATAAATGGCAAACAAATGTCAACAGGCGCGGGAACGCCTTTGCTTTCCGGTCCCCACAATATAATAGGTGTCCACGATTTAGGTTCCAGTTTCAAAATGTGCATAAAGAGAACCACTGTTCAGAATGACGTCAAATTTGAACAGCATATTATTGAGGCAGGGGGAAACATCGTCGAACAGAAAACAGTTAACGACAGTTCTATCAATAGATGACGATTAAGCGTCTTAGTATAAATGGGGTCGACTACAAATGACAGATAAATTACGATAACGCGGCTGTGGTTTGAGTTTCACGGTACACCATCCGTACTGTTCAATGTGCAAGACTGCACAAGTTCGGTAGTCAACAACAGTGGAACTTTTAGTTATGTTAGCAATTTCGTACCACATCGGATGGAAAAAATCGGTTTTTAATTGTCCTGGAGCCAAAAAACGCGTAAAATGCAAAGTTACATGTTTCTACTTGTCTTGAGGTTGGTGCAAGACATGCTCAATATGCTGTCTGCCGTTTTGTACCACAGGTTGAAATCGAGAAACAGAAATCTCCACGACAGATCGGAATGATTTGCGGGTCATGTTCAGAACGCGTGCAGAGCAGCTATGTTCGTCAGTGGAGCACTGAACACATCTTTAAGATAATCCAACAGCCGAAATCACACGGACGGATCTGGTAGTCAGGATGGCCAGGCTGTAGGGAACTGATAATTCTAACGTTTCCGAAATGCCTCTGCAGCAACCGCTTCACTTGTCTCTGTAATACGCGGAGAAGCGCCATCTTGCATAAAAATGATCCTGACCACACATCCACAAAATTCATAGCGTTTACCGGTAGCGGTACAGGTAACAGGACCCGCAGGAGTCATCTCTTCTAAAAAAATGCGGCCTTACGATAAACGATGCCGTCAGCCGCCACAACACAGTCACTTTTGCGGAACGAAGTGGTACCGGTTGATGTGCGTGCGAATTTTCAGTTGCTCATATTCCGCAGTACTGCCTATTGAGATGTCCTTGGTTCGTCTGTCCACAGAATGTTCCATTTTCATTCATTGTCCACTTCCATGCGAGCAATAAATTCCAGAGTGAACGTTTGTCTCGCTGGCAGGTCAGCAAGAAGCAACTTTTAAACATGGATAATATTGTGATGGCAATATAGCATGTTTCGTAGTATTTCATGCACTGTGCTCGCTGACCTGTCCAACGTTCGGGCAATTTCCCGTGCCCTACATGTTTGCACGTCACCGCTCAATCCCTCTTGCAATGTTGTGGCCACATCTTCGGCAGACGTCGGATCAACGGCTTTCCTCCCTCTCTCCAACACTGCACTGCAAGATAATCTGTCTTTTCGGATTTTGTAATCATTTTCTCCAGGCCATTAGGAGACATGCCTTTTTTCATAGCCTTCAGCGCTACTGGCTGACAGTCACCGTTCTTGTAACAGAGCTTTACCAGCAGCACGCGATCCTTCATGGAGACAGTCATGTTGGGAGTCTCGGACGCAAATTGAGGAACAGCCGTGTTCAAAAATGGTGCAAATGGCTCTGAGCACTATGGGACTTAATATCTGTGGTCATCAGTCCCATAGAACTTAGAACTACTTAAACCTAACTAACCTAAGGACATCACACAAATCCATGCCCGAGGCAGGATTCGAACCTGCAACCGTAGCGGTCACGTGGTTCCAGACTGAAGCGCCTAGAACCGCACGGCGACTTCGGCCGGCTAACAGCCGTGTGCTGCGCGTCTGTTGATGTGCACATTCTGATGCTTACAGCGACATCTATTGGTCAAATTTTCGTTAAATTTTGTGTTGTTCCATGACGTTTCCACCCTGTGTCAATAAAATGCTGTTCAAACACGAGCAGTGGCTCTCCTTCTACAGCCTTTCGGAACTGGAAGTTTAATTGTGGCCACCCTGTATACTTCGACACATTACGTATTTGCAACACATATACAACAAATACTGTAAGCACGCATAATATAAGGTTGAAACAAAACCTTGTCCCGTCCAAAGCAAGTTTATTTTACATTATTTTATACAAAAAGCATTACTTTTAATGTCCACCTGCCGTGTACTAAAACATGCGGTGTTTGTTTTGCAAGTACAAAATAATTTTTTGTAAGATGCTTACGCCGCCGGATGACACCGTCGAATAATTCCCAGATCAAGAGAGCCTCTGTAAGTGTGACGGTGGTTCAAGAAGTTTTATTGTTGAAAAATGGCAGCTAAAACATATTTTGGTGACATCAGAACCTTTGCAATGACACCAGAACGCTTTCCATGTTTTCACTATGTCAGTAAATGTAAATGTCGTGTGACTTGGGCCTCCAGTCGGATAGACCGTTCGCCGGGTGCAAGTCCTTCGATTTGACGCCAGTTCGGTGACTTGCCCGTCGATGGGGATGAAATGATGATGATGACAACACAACACCCAGTCCCTGAGTGGAGAAAATCTCCGACCCAGCCGGGAATCGAACCCAGGCCCTTAGGATTGACATTCTGTCGCGCTGACCACTCAGCTACTGGGGCGGACACTACGTCAGTTAAAACCACATTTACGCCGTAGATCCGATATTACGAGTTTATTTTACTTGCATAGGTACAGTAATTGTGAGCCTCTGGATCTCAATAACGGATATTGACATAAAAAAAAGTAGTAAGGTTGAGAAAAACATATTAAGAATGAGATTTTCACCCTGCAGCGAGTGTGCGCTGATATGAAACTTCCTGGCAGATTAAAACTGTGTGCCCGACCGAGACTCGAACACGGGACCTTTGCCTTTCGCGGGCAAGTGCTCTACCATCTGAGCTACCGAAGCACGACTCACGCCCGGTCCTCACAGCTTTACTTCTGCCAGTATCTCGTCTCCTACCTTCCAAACTTTACAGAAGCTCTCCTGCGAGCACTTGCGAAAGGCAAAGGTCCCGAGTTCGAGTCTCGGTCGGGCACACAGTTTTAATCTGCCAGGAAGTTTCATCATATTAAGAACATATGATGAAAATGTCTGCAATTTGCCATGAACAGAAATTATAGAAGTGGCGATCCCCACAGTTGGTACTCTTGGTCCCCAATAAACCATGGTTTTTCGGGGTTTTCTCAGGAACTACCTGTGAGTAACTGGTGCTTTCATAACACGCCCTAGGGCCGGCCTAGAATACACCTAATGCAAGAGAATGAACTGATTTCCACTATTCGCCTGGGCTGGAGGAGATGTAAAATGGTTAAATTTTCACCGTGTACTGTAGGATAACCACAGTATGCACTTTTTTTTCTATAGATATGCAAATGGTCGCTAGGCCAAGTGCTATGCAAAACACTTCTTATCTTTGTGATCAACAGACCACGATATACGACTGCGCGAAAAGTAACATTTTCGCGCGCGGCTATGTGGAACATATTAGTACCCTTCACTGTCGCACACAGACCGATAACTGTAATCTGTAGATGCCTCATATTAGCAGTGTGCTTTCGACACGAATAGGCAAATTCAATGAAAACAGTGACTGATGCACAATAACAGACAGCTCGGAGCAGAACACATAGATTTGTGTGGCTCACATGATTATATCACAAAATACTGAAAGATGTGAATTGCATCCACTGGAAGAATGATGCCAATTATCTGATATAAACGTGTTTCAAAAGTAAAGGTGGTGAATCAGTCGATTCAGACATATAGGTAGATAGTGCACTCTGTGACTTGGCATTGCCATTGTATATGAACGATTACATTAAATTAGATGAAATGGCAATAAAGAACAATGAAAAAAATTCATAGCTACGGGTTTAAGTCATTTCTGGAGAATAAATGATGGACGTAGAGATTCCGTACGGTCTCAGAATTATGAAAAATGGGTACCTTATGAGCTTATAGACGTGAGAAACGGCGTCCTTATCGTATTTCATTAACTTGTTGAAAGTCAACGCAGGGCATGTGATACAGAACCTGCCAACAAGAGAAAAGTTCATGCAGCAGGTCGGATGCAGACATAAAATCCAGTGGGTGAAAAGGGAAGTTGGCAATTCAGATTATGTGGAAAGTGCCGAATTGATTATAGAACCGCAAGAAGAAAAAAATCCCTGATATCATGAGGACATAAATAGTAGAATGTTTCAATAAAGTTTTAGTAACTTATTTGCTGGTCCCTTAGTACACCATAAAAGTCAGTTAAAACTTACACGACTGCCATTCCATTGAAAGCATCAATCTATGTTTTTCACAGATGGATGTGTAATTTAAAACATTAATTTCAGTGACGTTAAAGAAAACTCTTCAGTAAGCATAGTAGCCAAGAAACCTCGGTCTCTTTGCTTATCAAACTAATTTCTAAACAAACAAAAGGAAGCAACGATTGAAAAACACACGATAATTTAATGACTAATTCTAACAGGAATTCGACGAACAAATGTCCTTTTTCACTACTTCCAAAATTATCAACAGATCTGAGGGGAAACTAAAGTTTCGTTTTAACTAGCTCCGTAAGTAGCCAGTACGACTTCTTCCTGTGCATTTCTCAAAATGGTTCAAATGGCTCTGAGCACTATGGGACTCAACTTCTGAGGTCATTAGTCCCGTAGAACTTAGAACTAGTTAAACCTAACTAACCTAAGGACATCACAAACATCCATGCCCGAGGCAGGATTCGAACCTGCGACCGTAGCGGTCTTGCGGTTCCAGACTGCAGCGCCTTTAACCGCACGGCCACTTCGGCCGGCGTGCATTTCTCGGCATGCGCTGTAATTACAATAAACCTCTCTCATCTCCTGACGTCGACGAGCCCTAAGTCATTGTACCAGTGTCTAAATCTTCACTGTCAAATTTATCAGACCTTGTCTAAGTCAGTATTAACTTTGCATTTCATCTAAGAAAGTTCTACAGAGAAACGCAATCAAGTACCACACTTTCAAATTTTTGGATATAGTGAAACAGTTTAGAAGTGAACTCACTAAAACAAAAGCCAGCAAACCAGATACATACTCAGTAATACGCCGAGATCTGCTCAGTCGATAACTAAACAATATTTGTTGGGAGCCCTTCGGGTATGGACCTGGGAAGGGCTTCACGAGGTTTGGGTTTTGTGCAAATGCATCTGCTACCAACACGGAGTAACCACTGTGCTTTTCTCTGAGTCAAATGTCGGTTGTGGAAATTGCTGTTCATTTTAATTATCCTTCTTATAAAATATTATATTTGCAAAGACACAACCGTCTGAGATTCTCGTGCGGCGTCCTACATCGGCGTACCGAATTCCGCACTGTGCATACGCAATAGCTATCAACACGGCACTGTATGTTCTATGACAGTTGTGTTATACATTTTCACTGTTTTCTGTTGATTCAGTCAGTACACGTTTCCTATCAATTGCGCCAGTATAGTCGGGAATATTCCATTTGAAGTTACATCCATTTGCAACTTGTCGTCATTCCTCCTCTGAACGTGATATCTGCAAGCGATACAACATAAATAGGTACGATTTAGGTATGCCCTCTTCTTTGCTGACAAAACTTTTTTGAACGTAATCTCTGAACATTGCGTGCTAAATTAATAAATAATAATGATACTTTTAAGAAGACTCAGCAGAAGATGCAAACCACGATGTCGACGGCGAAGGTGCGTACAGCATGACAGTTATGGTTTCATTGAAAACAAACAGTCCATGTCTGTAACATCTCAACCTACAACGTGTCAACCTACAAGGTTAACTTCATCGGAAGCTTCTACAGGCAAAATACCCTAAGTAAAAATAAATTACAATCCCAGGATGGATGTAGCCTAAAAAATTGTGCGAAGTGTTCAATAAAATGTAATTTCAAAAGATGCTTTCGTCGTTTATCGGGAACATGTAGCCAGCAGAACGCGCGGCGCAAGTCAGAACAGTCGGGCAATATCAAAAAATGCATAAATAATATTCTCTTCAAGTTGGAAATGAGTGAATTTGCAGCGAAAGAAGCGGTATCGCCAGATCCACAAAGACCATCCATCGATCGATTTCCAACTGATCAAAGGAATCGTTCAGCAGGTTAGTGCTATCCTGCAGCGTCACCTCCATAGTCTTCAGCTTCACTGCCAATTTCTATAACAACAACTTCAACACACCACCCGCCACTGTCGTCGACGCCAACTCAGTCAAAGCGTTCTTTTCAAATTTTTCAGTCACAATACCCGTCAATTCCACACTCATCTAATGCAGAATCTCGGGCAGAAATGCCTTGGCAACCACATTCATATTATAATACACCATAAACTCAACAGTCTCAATCGCAAACGTTTTTGCCACAAGAAAATTTAAACACTCTTGAAACTCAGTTGCCTCAGCCACAGAATATATCTCTGGAACAACGACATACACCAGGGTCTCCCTCAACTGCAGTGAGGTGACAGAAGTCATGGGGTACCTCCTAATATCGTATCGGTCCTCCTTTTGCCGGGGGTAGTGCAGCAAATCGACGTGGTGAGATCTCAACAAGTCGTTGGATGTCCCCTGCAGAAATATTGAGGCATGCCGCCCCTACAGCCGTCCCTAGCTGCGAAAGTGGTGCCGGTGCAGGATTTTGTGCACGAACTGATCTCTCGATGACGTCCCATAAATGTTGGATGCGATTCATGTCGGGCGATCTGGGTGGTCAAATCACTCGCTCGAACTGTGCAGAATGATCTTCAAACCAAACACGAACAATTTTTGCCTGGTGACATCATTTGGCAACATGAAGTTCAAGAATGCGAACGGTCTCCAAGCAGCCGGAAGTAACGATTTCCAGTCAATGATCGGTTGGGTTGAACCAGACAAGCCAGTCCATTCCTCGTAAACACAGCCCAAACCTTTATAAAGCCACCACCAGGTTGCACAGTGTCCTGTTGACAATTTGGGTCCACGGGTTCGTCGGGTCTGCGCCACACTCGAGCCCTGCCAACAGCACTTACCAACTAAAGATGCGACTCATGTGACAAGACGACGGTTTTCCAGTCGTCTGGGATGCAGCCAACATGGTGACGAGCGCAGGAGAGGCGCTGCACGCGACGTTGTGATGTTAGCAAAGGGACTAGCGTCCGTCGTCTGCTGCCATAGCGCATTAGCGGCAAAATTCGCAGTTATGTCATATGGTATCATATTTTGGGGTAACTCCACAAACAGAGAAAAAATTTTTAGAGTACAGAAGCGTATAATAAGAGTAATGAGTAGTGTAAATCCAAAAACATCATGTCGAAACCTATTCAAAGAATTGGGCATATTAACCACAGCTTCTCAGTATATTTAATCCTTAATGAAATTTGTTGAAAATAACACATCTTTTTTTCCAACTAACTGCTTGCTGCACAGTATCAATACTAGGAATAGGAACAATACACGTAAAGATTTAAAATCAACTTATTCTTGCCCAGAAAGGAGTCCAGTATTCATGAACGCATATTTTCAATAAGTTACCAGCAACCATTAAGAGTTTAGTTTCAGACAAGGCACAATTTAAACATAATTTAAAAGAATTTTTGGTGGCCAACTCCTTCTATTCCATCCACGAGTTTCTCAACAAGTGCAGTAGACCATTTCAATGAAAATTTATTATACTTTAATTTTTGACAATACTTGGTTGTAACAGCCAAGTAACTACCTACTGTGTGAGTGATGGATGTATGGAAAGCAGATGTAGGTCTTAAGACTGTAAATAGTGGAAGTTTAATTTTAAATCTTGTACATAATCTGACTGTTCTTGACTGAGGATCACTGAAATGAATAATTTACTTTAATTTTTGACAATACTTCGTTGTAATAGCCAAGAAACTAGCAAATGTCTGAATGATGGATTTACAGAAAGCAGATGTAAGTATTAAACCTGTAAATATTAGACATTTAAATTTAATTCATGTACATAATTTTACTGTTTATTGACTGAGGATCATTAAAATTAATGAAACTCAAGTTTTTCTAATTACATCTTTGTAATGTGTTTATCTGACATGTTCCATACCCAGGAGGATTCCCCCTATTATGGGTCTATGGAATGAATAATTAATCCAATTCAATCTAATGGGTACGTTCGTAGTACGTCCCACATTGAATTCTTCGTTTATTTCTTCTGGTATTGCTTGCCTGTTACCAGTAACGACTCTACACAAACGTGGCTGCTCTCTGTAACTGCGTTATCAGTAGTGAGAGGTAATGCCTCAACTTTGGTACTCTTGCCACACTCTTGATACTGTAGATAATACCTGAAATTTGGTATTCCTGGTACACTCTTCACACTGTGGATCTCTGAATATTTAATTCAGTAACAATTTCAGAAATGGAAAGTCCCATGCGTCTTGCTCCAGCTACCATTCTGCGTTCAAAGTCTTTTAATTTTTGTCTTGGGGCCATAATCATGTCGGAAACCTTCTGAAACGTATCACTTGAGTCTAAACGACAGCTCCACCAATACACTGCCCTCTTACAGCTTGTATATGCGATACTGCCACCATCTGTATATGTGCATATCGCTATCCCATAACTTTTGTACCACAGTGTATAGCAGACAGACATTTAGGAATACAACGTTCCTCAAGAGAATTCTCAATTTCAAAAACAGTCTAGGAATAATCCAACCTCTTAAATTCAACAAATCTTTGTACAATGCTTGGTAACAAATAATCTGAGTCTTTATCATACACTTACTAGACAGTACTCTTTAAGAACTCCACTGACGGCTTCGCACATTTCAGTTACAATTCAGAAATCTCATTGCTTCGATAATTTCAACAAACATGAGTACATTGGACTACCAAACGATTCTCCTGTTGCTAAATATCGCAGATTATCCGCTAATGTTGGAAGAGCAGCACTGTAGTTTGTATTCTTTTTTGAGATTTTAGGGGCTACCAAATAGAGAAGTTTTTGGGAATCAGATTTTGTTAATCTCACAAAATTTTGGAACGTTCGGTAGCAAATTACACATTATGTTATCGCCACAGGCCGCCAAAATATTTTTTTAATTTCTCTCTGCCACTACCTTCTTTTTCGTTTTTGGGCATGGGCAGCTGTTAGCGATAAAAGCAGCTACGGTCTCTTCCATTTTGTATCCAACACTGAGTTTGGTTTGGACGCGATACACAGTGAACAATATGAATCCCGATACAAGTTGCTGTATCCAATAAATATGTTGCTAACATCCGAAAAGAAGCCGGCAAAATTTTTTGGGTTAGTGTTTCAATTTCAATCAGACGCTAGTTATTCCCAACAGTCTCTTATTCTTTTGAATAAGTAACGTTCTACGATCATTAGAGCCCTTAACTGTTCTAATTATTGATAATCCTTCGTATCGTGACGTTAAGGCTGAACATTGGTCATGAAAACTCGGAGAAAACATTAGACATTATCAAACAGCTGATAAAAACTAGTGCTGGTCATACTGAAATGCCCTCGTATTACTTGAACAGTTCCATGTTTACGTTGTAAACGGCGAAGGCTACTCATCCCACTGCCACCAGGTTACCGCTTAATTATTGAAAAACGAAGCGTACAGAGCATATTTGGAGCCAGATTAAAGGATGTTTTGCTAAAAACAGTACACCATTATAACTAAATGATGCACTGAAGGAAATGCAAGCGACTCTGATGGACTTTACTATGCATACGAACGACAAAGATTATGTTAGCGTTTTCGGTATGACTGGAACTGGGTGTTGTGTTGTCCTCATCGTCATTTCATCGCCATTGCCGGCGCGCCAGTCGCCCAGTGTGGCGTCGAATGAAATAAGACTTGCACCTGCCGGCCGAACTTACCCGGATAAGGGCCTCCCGACCAAAGATGCCATACATTCATTTCCATTTCCGTCGCTTAGAGTTTGATTTTATAACGTTCAACGTCACAATTTGACTATGGTGGGAAATGTCATAAGTGCCGAAATTGCAACAGCACATAATAAAATTTAAACAGTAGTCACAAGCGTAGCGTTACGTCATTTCGGCCATTTACACAGGTTATACATCCGTTTCTCACAAAATTAAGTTCCGGTAGTGACCGGGATTCCTCGACATTACATACGCGAGAAGTTCGAACGACTTACTGCATCTAAAGTCTTCACTATTTTTCTATAGGCATGTACATTGTTATACCAAACATAACTCAATCAAAATATACTGTCTTTGATACAGGATTTCAGCAACTTATTTTGTCGAGCAACTTATGCTTTCTGGTACTCTCTTGTCGAGCACGTTCCCAAATTTTATGGCGTATTAATTCATCCTTTTCCAGATTATACCAACTGCAAAATTAAGCTTCTTTTTCTTTTCTGTTCAGCAGTTCAAATTGTCATAAAGACTGTGCATCTCATTTGTTGACCACTGCTTCTATGATGAACACCGACAAGTTCCGAAGGATGAAGAGTGAGTGGCAGGTTTCGATGCAGTAGAAAAAATTATCTCTGTGTCGGCGGAAAATAAAACTATCGGACGTTCTGTGGAACACATCCATTCCTTCGTTCATTCAGTAAGTCATTCATTTACTCATCGTGTTGCCCAAATTCCATCAAGAAGTAAAGTCTTCAAGGACGTAGAGCAAATGAAGTTATAGATTAACGGGCAGAAGCAGCTACTGCAGATTACTTGTATAACGTATGCTACGAACAGTTATTAGTACTCATGTGCTCACACCGATAATTGTGGGAATTTCTTCTGGTTTTCTCGAAAGAGCGTTATGTGGGTCATGGGGAAAAACAGCCACTTTGGAAGAAGCCAGTGGTCCACTTCTGTCACTCAGAAGGTGCTCTTATCTGACACTTCAAACAAAGTAATTACGTGACTTTATACAGAGCACTATCAGTTACCA
Source organism: Schistocerca serialis cubense (assembly GCF_023864345.2). Classification (NCBI taxonomy): domain Eukaryota; kingdom Metazoa; phylum Arthropoda; class Insecta; order Orthoptera; family Acrididae; genus Schistocerca; species Schistocerca serialis. The sequence goes on along the minus strand of NC_064639.1, from coordinate 101,242,040 downwards.
ATGTACTGATAGAAACAAAGTCTGTTTCATACAAACGGTGAAACGGAATTGGAGTGTGTCAGACAAAATGTTCGCCGAGTGAGGTGGCCCAGTGGTTAGCATACTGGACTCGCATTCGGGAGGACGGCGGTTTAATCCCGCGTCCGGCCATCCAGATCTAGGTTTTCCAAGATCTCCCTAAATCGCTTCAGGCTAATGCCGAGATGGTACCTTTTACAGGGCACGGTCGACTTCCTTCTCCATCCTTTACTAATCCGATGAGACCGATGACCTCGCTGTTTGTCCTCTTCGCCCAAATCATCCCAACCTCAACAAAATGTTCTGTAGGACAGGCTTGTGATGTATTCTTTTACTTTGATTTTGAACATTTGAGGATTTTAAATTTCCTATCTTATGTTTGCCAACAGATTGTTGTAAATATTTACGCAAGAATATAAATACTCCTTATAAATTCTGCAAAGAGATGCATAATCTACGTTGAAGTTACTTTTACTTTTGCTGACATTGTGAATTTCGGAGTTCATCCTAATTTCGCTCTTGTTGTTAACCACTAATTCCTTTATGGATAATATGTATTGGCACATTAGTATAATAATTCCCAGGTCCCTGCGAGATGTTCGATTAATAACTTTATATAATTCTTAGTATGTATTTTTGTAGAATATATACGTTTTTGACCTTAGCTGTATTATCAAAGAAGATTACAGCTGAGGAAAATATTGAGTGAAACGCGTGCTTATGGTGATCCTCGTAGTTGTGCAACTGAGTTCGTGGTTTCTATCAAAAATACCCTAGATTGCGGTAACTGACGGGAAGTCATCGAATGAAACACAAGTAAAATCTGACAATCCCCAACGAAGCGTTACAGGCCCCCTTTTATGCTTAATACGTATCAACGTTTAAGGAGACAACCTGAGCAGCCCTTTCAAACAGTTTGTTGTCTAATGTAAAATATCTTGAGATCCACCAAGACGAACTTTTAAACTGACAGAAAAACACGGCTCATGAAATACGGAACATGTGGAGTTGATCAACTAGTGGCTCTTCTTACATATAAAATCTATGTCCTCCCCCCCCCCTCCCCCCCCCCCCCCACCAATCTCGAAGCTGGATCTCAAGCATGGAACATGTAAACAAACCGAGCAAAAAGAATTCTATCTGCTGACGGAGGAATACTGCACATTGCTGGAAATCTTCATCATGATTTCCCTACAAATTCTCTACACAGAACTCTCAACAACAAGAACATACTGGGAAGAATGAAACAACGATACCCATATTCGAATTTAACAGGTTATTTCACGACAGACTCAAAAAATTTCTTCTACAACATGATCCTACAACGTTCAACGTTCCAAAATTCAAGTTGATGTTCCCCCCACACATCATTCTATAAGGTATCTCAGACTCACCTCATCAAAATCCTCTAGATACTGAAAAAGTCAGTGAGATCGTCCATAGGCTAAAGCTACACACAAGGGTTTGGGCTAATTTAGCAGTGTTATATAGCGAAATAACTGATTAAACAATCGTATTTCAGACAATGTCTACAGAATGGGTCAAAAATTGTACATGGACTAAATTTCCACTATTACAATAATAGCAAGATGAAACAAAATCCAGAACATCAGGCAGCTAATGGCTGCTGACGTTTTGTCGAGTGAAAGGTTTGTCCCTCAGCCGCAAGATGAAAGACGGGATTCAGAATGAAACTGCAAAAAAACCATAGAAATTAAATATGCACCCAAATTCTCCTAAATACAATGTGCCATCACAGAACAAATTTCAACTACTGGCTGAAAATAGCTATATCTTCCGTCAGCCCACCATCTCCCTTCGAAATGGATAAGTAAATAAACAAAACTAAAATAAAAGTAAGAAATGCCGTATATGAGAAACATGTTCGATAACGAAGTTACAGTCAGTCTTGCCCATGTCAGGCAGCTACAGATGATTGAAAAGGATCCAGACTTCTCTGAGTAGCAAAACTCAAAGAAAATTGCACTTTGCCTAGGTTTATCGTCTATTATGTGCTCACAGTAAAACTGTTAGATACTAAGAATTTGTTTTTAGTTTTTAATTATACTTAGGTGAATTAAGTGGCAACTCTGACGGCATAGCTTCTACGAAGCGCTGTTGTTTAAAGAATAGAAGACAGATCCATTCAAAATTGGACAACAATTGAACTGAAAACAAAATCCACGTCCATGATCGCTTGAATTAGATACACCAACCAATTAGCATTTAAGCACACTCTTTCTGGTCCAGGTCGAGTGACGGACTCCACAAAATACCCACGAAAAGAGTTGGGAAGCCACGGCATCCACCATCACCAAGTGCCGTCTACAGATCAACGGAGATTGGTAGCATCTGTGGCCAAAACATGCAGATCCAGCCTGGTGATGTGCTAGAAAGGCTCAGTGAAATTGACTTCAGGTAATGTGACATAATCCGGAAGTGATGGGTACGTACAGAAAGCATTTGAGTTGTTGTAAGGGACAGAACTTGCCTGATGACGGAAGAACTTGTCTGATGACATAACTGAGAGATAAATGTGTGTCAATATGGAAGACACAGGCGTCCAGTATTTGAGTCTGAGTTTCATAGGACTTTGGGGAAATTACTATCAAGAAAGGCAGATGGAACTGATAAACTTCTTTCGGAATTTTTAACATTACTGGGGGAAGTGGCAACAAAGTGACTATTCAATCTACAATAGTGCAGCAGATTTTCGGAAAAAAATATCGAATACACCAACGGCAGGTAACTGCAAGAAGTATCGCACTGTCAACTGAACGGCTCAAGAATTCAATTTGCTGGCATGATTAATATACAGATGAAGGGAAAACAAAACTGAAGAACTGTTAGAAGGCGATCGCCATGGCTTTCGGAATGGTAAGGGGACCGGAGAGGCAGATGTGGCGTTGTGACTGGTAATGGAAGCAAGACTTTAGAAAAATCAAGACATAGCCATAGGATTTGCCTACCTAAAAAAAGTGATCGACTACGTAAAATGATGCAAGACGTGTGAAATTCTGAAAAAAAATAGGAGTAAGCTATTGGCAAAGACGGGCAATCAGTCCACGCACAACAGCGCGGAGAACCAGTATCTTACAAAAAGCTGTCCACGACAATGCAATTTTTCAGGGTATTGTGTCTCGGGTTCTATTCATCACAGACGTAAGGGGTCAATATTTGGATAGCCCTTGGTCTAGCGACCATTTCAGAACCTATCGGAAGAAGGGGTATACTGTAGTTAACCTACAGACAGGTTCAAAACGTAATCATTACACATTTCCTCCAGTCCATGCAAATTGAGAAAATCGGTTGATTATTTGCATTAGGTGTAAGCGATGGTTTACCTCAGGTAGCATAAAAAAGCACCATTTGCTCGTGGACGGTTCCAGAGAAAAGTATTAAAAACCATGATTTTTCAATATGAATCGTACCAGTTGCCATGATGGGAACTTCTATTTCATGGGAAATCGTCCAAACTCGTATCATATTTTCTTAAAATCATATTCTCGGGGATCTATGAAACTTTTTTCGATATCGTTAGTCCTTGCCGAGTTCCACACGTTCAAACTTACCGTAAATATAAGAAAAACTGCAAAAGCCCGTTGACAGCCGTTTTTGCACTGTGGGCCTCAATTATCAAAATAACTATCCATATCAAATGGCTCAAATTTTAACTGTACATGGCTCAAATTTTAACTGTCTTTAGGGATTCATCTAGAAACGCTACTTTCCGGTGTGGCCGAGCGGTTCTAGGCGCTTCAGTCTGGAACCGCGCGACCGCTACGGTCGCAGGTTGGAATCCTGCCTCGGGCATGAATGTGTGTGATGTCCTCAGGTTAGTTAGGTTTAAGTAGTTCTAAGTTCTAGGGGACTGATGACCTCAGATGTTAAGTCCCATAGTGCTCAGAGCCATTTGAACCATTTTTGAACCTTTTTCGAAAATCTGCATCCGTTATCAAAATAAACCCGGAAAACCATGATTTTGGAGCACCAAAAGTACCAGTTTGGGGATGACTACTTCTATCATTTCTATTTATGAGAAATCGTCGAAAGTATTACCACAATTTCTTAAAATGACGTTGTCGGGGAACCGCGAAACTTTTTTCGATATCATTATCCGTTGCCAGGTTCCAGGGGTTCGAAGTTACCCCTTTACAAGTATCCCCAAAATGATACTGGAGTGACAGAAATTGGGCTAGAATGGTTCTTAGCGTACCTGAAAAAAACTTAAAATTATTGCCAAAACTTGTGTAAAACTGAAAAGAGCGCAAATTTCGAAAAATATTTCCAATAACATTTTTTATTCTTTTAAGGCACAAATCATAAGCCTGGCTTTTTCGAAGAATTGTGATCGATGAGCAAAATAT